>NC_055987.1:10018020-10646949 GCF_018446385.1 Zingiber officinale | reverse complement strand
AAGCATCCAAACTAATTGTGCCTATAATGAGATTGCTAACATAATAACAGCTATTGATACTTCCTAAAAAATTTGTTCTGCAGCTTAAAACTGATTTTTTGTGAGAGCTATGAACAATTCTCATGTGTTAATTGTGTTTTGGTTTCATTAATTGTTCGTTATAATTTTCATTTTATTCCAGAGTGGGATTTCCGCACAATAAGGAGTTATCTGATGATGTATCAGAAAAGAGGATGTTGCAGAAGGGCTTGCTACTGGAATTTAGAAAGGATTCTCAGAAGACATTGTTAGCTGTGGTCCAAAAACCTGATGGGAAGAAGAATTGGATGGTCCATGATCAGGTTTTTGTTTAGGGAAAATTTAATTTCACCCTTGAAAGTTAAACCTACTTTTCCAAACAAGGGGAAAAAAGTTTTGAGTCATCAAAATGCACCCCCAAAGTTTGAAAACTCTTTACCATTTTACCTACAGTTAGTAACACTGTTAGCTCACTAAGTTAACAGAATGTTGACTTAGCAATTTTTCAACTCCCATGAGATGATGTTATGTCATCTTTCTTTAAAAAAAACTTATTCCAATGATTCTAAAACTTGGGTGGTTGGCATAACGGAGGGGTGGTTGCGGGCATTTTAAAAAATGTAAACCTTGGAAGGTGTAATGATTTATGGACATCATTGCTATCTTAATACATGTTAGTCTTTGTTAGTTTTGTTGTTGTCTTTCTAAATAGTTTGTGGTGTATCATGTGAGAGGTAGAATGGCGTGATTTGCTCGATAAAGCCCCAGCAAGTTACATACATAGTACCCGGAGCTGAAGATTTTGATCATGCAACTATTTCTGATTTTATTCAGAAAGCTCAAGATCTCTCGGTGAGTGTTAGAAGATTTTACAGTTATATATAATCTTTGTATTTTTCTTTGCAACTACTAGGTTGTTTTGTACAGGATCCATCGATTCTAGAGTGCGCATGGGCGGAACTTTTAGAAAATAAAAAGTCAGTTACAGCTGAGGAGTTAGCAGAGGTACTTATTTGCTGAACAGGTTAATATACTTGAACTCTGACCATTTGGTTAATGGTGCTTTTCACATTTGTCAGATGATATATGGAAGCAGGGAATCTCTTGAAAGCTACTGTGCTCATCTCTTGTTGTCAAGAGATGATGTATATTTTAGTGTGGTTGGCAACAGAGACTATTGTTCTGTATATGAACCTCGAGCCAGTGTTCAGGTGTTTCCTTTATCCATTTTTATATACCCTTTGTAGTTTAATTTTAATGGTACTTTGCCTTTTGATTTTTTGATGTTTGTTTCTACTAAATATACTCCCATTTATGAAAAGGTTCACTTCGACGAACACCATAAAATAAATTAGAATCAGTAGCATGGATAAATTAGCAGGTACTGTATGACAGTCTGTATTAAATGTTTATTATGATATTAGTATCTCACAGTAGGAGAATGGAAGACCCTTATTGAACATTCCTAATAGTTGCCACTTCTCTTTCTCTTTGCCTTTTGATAATCTGTGGTATTAAATTTTTTATTGGTTTGTCAAAGACAAACAACTCAGTTAATGGTAAAAGCACAATCCTTCTATACATTTGCATGCTAGCCTATGAGGTTTTTCGATCAAGCTTCAGACAACACAAATTTTATGTTTAGATATTCCATCTTTTGCTATGAGCATTATCGAATCTTCGATCTCAGCATCATTAGATCTATAGGATGAATCCTCTTTATGACTAGCTTCTTAGTGACTGATACTCTTTTCTGTGTGAGTCCTCGTTATAAAATTTCTCATATATAAAATAGTTATTTTTTTCTTGTACTTATTATATTTAGCTCAATTATTTTATTTTTTAATAAGTGGTCCAAGTAGCACTAATGCATGGACAGGTGATTTTTTGCCTCGTGTCTTCTGGCACAAAGGAATAACAAACAGGCAGTATGTGAAACTGTGACCTATTGTCTTTCTTCAATGATAGAAAAACCATTTTGCTTCATCGGGCATAATGCTTCTATGCACATCTTAGAAGATGCATTCTAAAAGGAGGATGGATGAACTATGGTGCATGTGTTGTTGACATGTCTCCATTATAGGCTCATGGTTGTTTTACTGGGATATTTAGTGATGAACACTATGGAGCACTACAAGTTTACTTATTTTCTGGTCCTCTGTTTTTCATGTGTTTTTTTTTGTGCTGTCATGCTAATTTTTTATTTTTTTTTATGGTGTGTTAGGTGGTGGAGCTCTCACAAAGGAAGCTTGCCAAGCAATCTTCTGAGAAGGAACTTGAAGGGTTTGTGCATTTACTGATGTCTGCAAAAGCTACGCTTCCATGTTCAAAACCATCCAGAAGTTCATGGATGGTTGAGGATAAAGTTAAAAGGAAAATTCAATGTCTTGAGGCTTATGCTTTAGATATGCTTGAAAGTGATGAACAGAGGAAAACTGCTGGAAATGTAATATTTGCTTGCTTTGTTGTGTTGACCTTCTTTTATCCTCTCCTCTTCTTTCTCAGTCATCGATCACAATTGTTTCCTCTCAACTTTTTATGATATGATAGTTAATATTCACAACCTGCCACAAAGAGTGTGGATACCTCCAACCATTGTGATAGTGGTCTATCGAATGTTTGTTATTATTTGCTTGACTCGTCTTTTTTAAGATAAAGGCATGTGGCATCTAGCTAATCTGAAAATAATTCCACTGTGGCCTTATAATTAACTTAACAAATTTATGTATTAAAAAAAAGAATGTTGGAGCTATTACTCTTGTTGGTTTATTTGTTTAGCATATGCTAAATATTAAATCCATCATTTAGGCTAATCTCATTGCTTCATTCATTTATAATGTTTAAATTTGTTCAATGGTGCAAAAAATTCAACATATTCTTGTATTTACACACTGTTTCAACAGATACTCAAGGCTATGGGATTAACGAAGACATCATCTGCTGCAATTAACCTCCTCATAGATATTGGTTACTTCCCTGTACATGTCAATCTTGATCTCCTTAAGCTCAGAATTAAGACTGACTACAATCATGAAGTCTTGTTGGCATCTGAAAACCTTTTAATGGGTTCTGATGATCCTGATGGGGTGGGTGTTTATGCTGGATATATTTCTATATTTATTTTGTTATGTATCACTATTGTGAATTTAATATATTGTTATTTGTCTATAGAGTAACAGGAAGGATCTTACATCTCTGAAAGTGTACGCAATTGACGTGGATGATGCTGATGAGGTAAGATTCATGTACAAGAAGTGCCATCAATATGTTTGACTCTTGCTGAATATCATTGGTATGTTGAATACTTTGTTGATTGTGCAGCTTGATGATGCGTTAAGTGCTACAAGGCTACCAGATGGAAAGATAAAAGTGTGGATCCATGTTGCTGATCCCACATGTTTGGTCGCACCTCATAGTATAATTGACCGGTTTTCATCTGTACTATTTTTGTCTGTGCTCTAATTTGGTGTGGTGTTTCTAAATTGATAATTTGCTTTGCAATGGCAGGGAGGCTATAAGAAGAGGAACTTCCATATTTTTACCTACTGCTACCTATCCAATGTTCCCAGAAAAGCTTGCAATGGAGGGTATGAGTTTGCAACAAGGCAAAATATGCAAAACTGTCAGCGTATCAGTAACATTAAGGGAAGATGGAAGGTAATTTATAATCATGTGTACAAACTTCTATAATTGCACGTTTTAACTTTTTCAAGTCCAGCATTGCAGATTTTGCTATAGAGAACTCAATTATCAGACCCACCTATATGCTGACTTATGAGAGTGCTACTGAATTACTTCATCTGAATTTGGAAGAGGAGGCTGAACTTCGGATTCTATCAGAAGCTGCCCTGCACCGTTTCCAATGGCGTCTAAGCCAGGTGTCTGTTTAACCTAATGATTGTGGAATCTAACCTACAATTAATCCTCGTGCTTTCTCACTGCTTTTAGTTTGGATTTCATTCACAACAATTTTAACTTATTGAAACATTTTTTGAGTATAGGAGCAAAACTTAATGGAACCTCGACCCTTTTCATAAAATTTTCAATTATATGAGAACCTTTTTTGAATATAAGAATTTTTCTTCTTGTCATTGTCAGTCATATATTGAAGTTAGTATTGTTATATAAAATGCAATACCTTAAGGGTGTGTTTGGTTCAAGTTATCATATATAACCTTGGTTATATGATTATCTAATAATCACATAACCCAAGTTTATGTGGAATAAAATATAACCTAATATTTTTTTGATTCAACCTAGGTAATACAAAAAAAACTTGTTTGTTTAGAGGTTTTAGTGTATAACATAGTGTAACATTTTACTGTATTATCCTCATTAGGAAAATGCAATAAAACCTTATTATTTTAATTTCTAAAAATTAAAATCTCAAAATATATATAATAATAATAATGATAATGATAATATTATTATTAATAGTGATATATATAAATAAATAAAATTGGATAATATTTTTTATTTTAGAATTTGTTTAGATAATTTTATTGGGCTTTAGATTAAATCTATTTAATTTATCCCAACTATAGCTAGGAGTTGATTGATTTAATTAACTAAAATTTTAATTAAAATACTAAAGTTAAAAAAAAAAAATCGTTCTTCCTCCCAATCCCCTGCTCCGTTGACAGCCGACTGCCTTCCACCGACCGCTACCTGTCGCCCACCACTCACCGTTGCTCGTTGCCGCCATCCAGTGATCTGCTGCCACCTTCGGCGAACCCTGCTGCAGCCCGCCAACCACCACCCGTCGACTGCCGTTCGCAAGAAAACTCGAACCAAACACAGTTATCGTGGATAACTGTAGATGGATAACTAAGGTTATCCGCGATAACCCTGAACCAAACGTGCCCTAACAGTTACATTGCATTGTTTATGTATACTATATTAACGTTCGATATGTTTATGATATTAACATGAAATGCTTGTTATAATAATTATTTATGAAATTATATTTTTTTTTTAATTCTTAAATTGTAAGATCAAAAAATTGTGTGGTAATCTCACAATCTGATATGTTCCCTTCACAGTCCTTGATTATGATTGTTGTGATCATGACAACCTTCATTTCAATTTAGTGAAAGTAACCATGATGCTGGGGAAGTTGGGAAAAAACGAACCACTTGGTGAAAGTGCTCAAAGTGGCAGAAGCTGGACTTATACAAGGCCATATGTGCTTTGCTGTTTTAGGCATTCACACAAATGAAGCATGAGCATGGACGTGCATTAATGCAATTTGGAAAAGTGGACCACTTAACTAAAGCATATCAACATATTTATTTTCCTAAAAATTCATGTGAGAACATCACAACTTAAAATATATGTGAAATACAGTCTCAATCTTCAAAGCAAAATCTTGCAAAATTAGAAATCCTGATACGATTAATTCTCCTTGTTTTTGTCGATTAGGCACAATAACAATCTTGGAAAACTTAGGTGCATCATGTTCTGATACAATATCTCCCAGGGAACCCAATCTAAATTGTCTTACTAAATAATGGCTCATCAATTTAATCTTCCATGTAATCTTGGTTAGATTTGTTTCTCTTGATCTTAATTATCTTACTGAATGGTGGCTCCTCAACTTAGTCTTCCCTCTAAATTTGCTTATATTTGTTTTTTCCTTTTTCTGTGTTTGTTTCTAATCTTCACTTAGAAATTGAATGCATGTCCTTGTTGTCTCCCAGTTATGCAATCCATTTAGTAAAGATTTTCATCTCAAATAGACTTGGCGTTGTCTTCCCTGCTTTCTGAAAAAAAAGTAATTAAATTGACAGGGTGCAATAGACACAGCAACAATAGATACACGCATCAAGGTGGCAAACCCTGATGATCCTGAACCTGTTATAACTCTCTATGTTGAAGATCAGTCAAGCCCTGCAATGCGACTAGTTTCAGAGATGATGATACTTTGTGGGGAGGTTATTGCTACATTTGGTTCTATCAACAACATTTCACTGCCATACAGAGGGCAACCACAATCGAACATTTCTGCAACAGCATTTTCTCATCTTCCTGAAGGGCCTGCCAGAACTGCTTCTTACCTAAAAATTATGCGCGCTGCTGAAATGGATTATCGGAAACCTATATGGCATGGATTATTAGGTATTCCTGGTTATGTACAGTTCACATCTCCAATCCGTCGATACATTGATCTTCTAGCTCACTATCAGGTATTCGTTGCAACATTCTCGAGCTAGTGAAATATTCATTTGCTAAGAATCTGAAGGTGGTTTTATTCAGCTTTAAATGTCTTTACCTATTGATGTAAAGGTTACTCTTTTTTAAGTTTCCTCACTTCTCAAGAAAGTGAATGCGAGATTGGTAATTAGAAGGAAGATCCAATGTTGATAGTGGCAATTGGACCATTTATTTTACTTTATCTTACTACTTTTGTTTGTTGCACAGGTTAAGGCTTTTCTTAGAGGAGAAGCTTTACCCTTTTCAGCTGGTGAATTGGAAGGAATGACATGCATTGTGAACATGCATGTAAGAGTTGCTAAGAAACTTCAAAATAACAGTTTAAGGTATTGGATATTGGAGTATCTGAGAAGACAGCAAAGGGATAGGAGGTTTTGTGCTTTGATCCTCAGGTTTATCAAGCATCGAACAGCAGCCTTGCTTTTGATGGAGGTAATATTGTGCTTATTTATAGTTAATTTCATGTTGTGCACTTGCTTTTTGTATAGGTTCCCTTGTATAATTTGTCAAGTGTGATAGAGAACTTAAGTCTTCTTCTGTGACATCTTAATGAATGTGGATTTTTTTAGGAGTATGGTTGAGGCTAAAATATTATTTCAAGACAGTCGGACAATAAAGTATTAGATAAGGAACAAAATGATTTGATAGAACCCCCCTGTCAAATGGTTATCATCCGTTGCTATCGACAAAAAAGGAGGTACAGAACTTGAAGTTACTAGTGAAACATTCCCCATTAGAAAAAAAAAACATTATGTTCCTAATCCTCCGGTGCTTTAAGAGCATTCATGAATATAGTTGAGCAAATTGAACATCATCTTAATTCCAGCACCAACTTTGCAAGCGAAGTAGATGATACACAGCACCATCAAAGTCCTTGCTGATTTGCCGACTTGCCAACTGACCTACCTGGACTTACTACCTGGCCTTACCTACCTAGTCTAATTCAGGATTTTCAGAGAAATCCAATGACAGTTTTGAATTTATAATGGATTCTTACTTAAATTGCATAACTCTGTTTACCTATCTCTGTTTAACGCCGCTGTAAATTTGCAAGGGTCTTAGGTAGACACACCTCATGCTTACCATCCCATGGCAAATTATTTACTTTTTCAGGTGGGAATTCAAGCTACCGCAGATGTTTCTATTGGAAAACAGATTGGAGATGAGCTGCGAGTCATCATAGTCGAATCTCATCCTCGTGATGATATCCTTTCAGTAAAGGAAGTTATTGACGACTCACATTGACGCCTGGTTAGTGAAACTTCAAAAACTTGATTCTTTATCTGCATTCATATTTCATCTTAACTATGAACTGGTTCATCTTACGACAGCATCTCCCAAATGTTGTAGACAATGCTTGTCAAACCAGTATTGGCCGAGCAACCAAGCAATTATCATCAAAGTGGCTCATTGCTCTCGTAAACGAAGGTAAATCAAGCCAGATTGATAGGTTCATGTCTCCACTTCAAGCTTGGCATAATCTTTGGCTGCTCACATTTTCATAGAGTATACAAAATATCTTTTTAATTGCCATAATGTCCATGCTTCAAAGCATATGGGCAGAAAGCTCCTAGGATGTAACAATTGATATTGTTTAATTTACATAATATAATGAAGATAATCTCCTATATTCGATCACTGCAGCTTACATGATTGACAATTACTATGCTAAACACCATTAATTAATATTGTATGAGGTATGACCAGAGAAAACATAACTTAGTAGCTTTTTTTTATTGGGGTAGACTAAAAATGGAATAATCAAAAGAGTGGAATGTGGAGGATGGTTCTAGGGCTAATGAACTCATCCCACTTTGACCTTACAACTTGCATGATCTTTTTTTATATGATTAAGTTTTCCTTTTTCTCCTCTTCCTTTGACAATACCTTTTCATTAATTTTATGGGGCAGTTGGTTGCTGTGTCATATCTCCACCCACCCCCAGTTGCAAATGAGTTAACAAGCGGAAAAAAAAAATTGAATTATGTTAAAGAGGAAAAGAGATTTAAATCATGTCTAGGAGCTTTTAGGTTTAAAGAGGAAAAGTAAGACTTATAAATGAAAAAAAAGGAGGGGAAAAAAAACCCGTATCAAATTTGAATGTTCAAAGATTAGATCATTGGACCATGCGACAAGGCAAGAGTTCTCACTTCTCCTAACGCTCGTTTTATTTGACCTGAATAAAATTCTTACTCGTCCCTCGTTAGACACATAATGTAGCATTTAATTTCCATAACTTAAAGGAGGGGTTGAAACCTCATGCAATTGATTATTGAAGTCAAGTTTCTTATGCCTAAACATTTAACGTTCTTATTTGTATTCCATTTAAAAAAAAGTCACGTTTGTCAAATTTCTCAGGTTAATTATTAGCTGTTGGTGAATTAAAAAACAAACTTTACGTGCAAGTCTTCACCCCCCTCCAAATCAATTAAGCGATCTGAACCGACAAAAAAATCTTTTAAGTTTCTAGATAAAGGCCAATTTGATTTCACGTTATTAAATAAATGGCTTTAATAAATTTGAGGTAGACAGGTTAAAATTTTCGATTAAAAATAGTTTTGACTTATGTGCACAACGGGTTAAAGAAAGTCATATATTTGACTTTTTGATATTAATATTATGCCATGCATGTTAAAATGAAAAAAAATGGGATAAACAAGGTAATACTGAACGCTTTCGTAGAAATTTCTCAATGATGATAAATCAGAAAATATTTATTTAAAAAAAATTATAAATATATAAACGATAAATCTACCTACCCAAAATTTAGTTGGCAATATATATATATATATATATATATATATATATATATATATATATATATATATATATATGGATAATGCTAAATGACCAGAATCTGGCCAGCTAAAATCAATACATGTAAGTGTACACATGGGTATTTTAGTAATATCATATGTGTACATTAATTACATGCATACATTCTAATTGAAGGATAAAAAATTATAACTGATCAGATTCTGGCCAACAAGAATTACCATATATATATATATATATATGTGGTTATAATCTGGTTGGCCAGAATTTAATTTTAATATATGCATGTAATTAATATATAAAGATGATGTTAATAAAATATCTTTAATAATGACTTATAAAGTGTATTCTAGTTGATCATATTCTAATTATTTAATATTTTTCATATATAAAAAAATATATTGTAGTTTAGGATTGAACTATAAATATTTGAATGATAATTTAATATAATTTCACTTAGGAGTATAGTTCCATTTTCCTCTGAAATTTAGGAAAAAAAATGAATATAGTGATTTTTTTTTTAAAAAATAATTATAAATCCTAATTTCAAATTTTTTCACAAAATGTTCAATTAAAATAAGAATCGAACTTTTTTTCCCTCTCTCCACTAATTCTTTTTTTCTTTCTTGATATTTTTTCTCTTTCTCTTTCATTGCTCGTACTTTTTTTTCTCTCTCCCCTTTATTTTCTTCTTCCTCCTATCCTCTTTCTTTTTATCTCTCTTATGGTCTTCTTCCTTTCATAATCTCTTTATTATTCTTTTCCTAATCCTAATTTTACCCTTAAATCTCTCACCGCACATTGATATCACTGCCGTCCACGTTGCTATTGCCACACGCCGCCATCACCCGCACCACTGTCATTTGCTGTCAATGCTATCGTTATTGCTTCGTTGATGCTCCACAATAAATTCTTTTTGATTGAGGTAAATTTTCTTACTCTATCTCTTTCGATTACGAATTCAAGTATTAGAAAAAGACACCCCCAGGGGCTGGATCAGTTGGTAAGTTGGTGGTATGTTTGCAGCATGGAGCGACGGTTCGAGTGTCGCCAGTTGCAATGTGGGATAATATCCCCGTCTGCTGGCTTAAAGCCTCGAACAACCATCAACTTGCCAACCCAGCATTCACCCTGATTTACCTTCCTCCTACAATACCATGGGGCAGGCGTAGGGGGCCGTTAGGCGGCGGAACCCGCCTTTGCAGCAAGTATTAGAAAAAGACCCCATGGGTCATCCGAGATGGCATGGGGCGGATGTTGCTGCAAGGAGGCCGCTAGGTCGAAACTCAGTGGCAACGGGGGAATAAATCCCCTATCCCTGTATCCCACCCGGTTCGTCCCATGTTAGCTCGGGTGCTACGATTTACTTCCCTCACAATGACCGTGGGTCCGGTCGGTGGAGGCCCTGGGGGCGAGGGTTTCGCCTTTTGCTGTATTGAAAGAGCTCTGGGGGCGAGCGGTGGGATGCTTGCTACATGAGGTTGCGAGGTCGAAACTCAGGGTAGTCGGGGTGTAAATCCCCGGTCCCTGTGCAACTCATCCCACCTACCACATGCTCACTCAGAATGCTGTGATTTACCTCCCTTGTGATGGCCTTGGGTCGGGTGCGGCGGGGGCGCTGGGGCGAGCGATTTCGCCTTTTTTGCTACAAGTATTAGAAAAAAACATATAGTATTAGACCCCACAGGTCATCCGAGTTGGTATGTGGTGAGATGTTTCCACACAAGTATTAGAAAAAACATATAGTATTAATTTTACATATATTTATATTTTTATTTGCTAGTTAAGTATGTCAAATATTTACAGATATTGAGATCTTCCGTACATTTGATGCTTAATTTGTTATATGAAAATGATCAATTTCATCTACGATCGTTCAGAAATTTGATTAATTAAATCATATCATTTATTACAATTCATCATATAATTCACTACAAGAAAACTTATGATGAAATTTAATTTCTATCACTAATTAGCAACTGAAATAAATTATGATATCTAATTTAGTGATAAAAATTAAATTTTATTGCCAATTCCATCTTTATACTTATTTAACTTATTTAATTAGCTAAAAAATTAAATTCTGTCACTATTTTAACAACGGAATAAGTTTTTGTCACTATTTTAACGATTGAATTAAGTTTCCGTCACTAATTAATTTTTTAATTAAGATTTTCATTCTCTATTTTTTTTTCTTTCCAACGGCTTAAAATCTTCCTCTATGATCAATCTTCTATCTGATCTCTAGCACACTTCTCTCCTCTTCTCTCCAATTTTTTATACAGGCATGCATCCTGTTTGTATACTGAATCTTCTCTCCTTCCCTCTCCTCTCTTAGCGGCGAGGTCTTACTTTGGCTCCGACCTTGCAACGAGGTCTTCCCTCGGCCACAACCTTTATGTGCTAGTCTCATGAAATCACATTGGAAATTTTGCGTGATGACTTGTTTGATGAGGACAATTATGGAATTATGGGAAGTATCAAAACTTTTTCTTTATCAACAATAAATTGGTATTGAAAATAGTAGAAAGAATTGAAGTTAATTTACACAATCAATTTGAAACCAACCTTATTAACCAAGTCACCATTCAATGTGATTCAATCCATCATTTATTGACTCTACTACCAGAAAACCAACCTTTTATTATCCACCAATAAATATTGCGCCCACAAACCCTATTATTATTTATTTATTATTATTATTATTAATAATATTGTAGTTAAAGTCAATTCAAAGCTGATCTGTGCAAATAAATAACCGAACCCCGATTCAATGCCTTCCCACTCCATGCAGGGATCGTGTGTCCGTATCAAGGCACGAAGCAGCAACAAAGCGAACGATTTATTCAAACGCGTGCCGTGTTTTAACGGCATTGGCTCGGTCTATGTTGCGTGTCGGGACTCTCGCGGTTCGCACGAACGCGGCCGGTGTTCCGTCGTCTCACGCGGTAAACGGAATGGTTGGACGAACCCGCACGGCGCCTGACGAGATCGGCACGTGCCGATCACCCGGCGGCGCGAATCTCCATCGGAGGCTACGAGTAAGATGAACGGGCTCGATTGAACCTTCGTGTGGGGCGCTGCATCCGGCGGACGGCGTCAATTCGATAGATCCTCGTCCATTATTGTAGAGGATTTATGACCTGGCTCAATCTTAAAAATTCAAATAAAATATGAGAAAAGGACGAGACACTGGTTTCTGGGAATTCGTGGCCACAAGTCAACGCCATCACGAGACCTGCTTCCATGATTTCAAAGAGCGAACTCCATTAAGTCAACGACCTCCTCTTTGCTCCCATCAATTCTACTTTTCCTCAAGGACAAAGCAATTCCTCTTCTCCCCCCTCCTCCTCTTTCTTGCTCTGATTCTTGGAGGTAGGTTCGATGGGGAACGGGGTCGCTAGGCTCGCAATCTGCTGGTCTGGCGGCGGCGGCGGCGGGATGCCGGTCGGTCGCCGCCACAGGGGTGCCTCCGTCACTTGGGATCCTTGCGACGAGGGGCTCGGGCACTCGTTCTGTTACGTGCGACCGGCCGACGCCGTTCCAGGTGCCTCTGGCCACTGCTCTGCCGCGGTGGCCGCTGCCGCGGTTGCCTCCTCCAAGGTTTACGTATCCGAGGAGACGGCCATGTTCAGATCCATCTCCGGAGCGGCGGTGAGCGCCAACGCCTCGACCCCGCTGTCTACTGCGCTTCTGGACGCTGCGCCCACCGCGGCGTCCGCCTTCGAGAGCTCCATCTCCTTTTCCTCCGTCGCGCTCCAGCCGGTCCCGCGCTTGTCCGGCCAGCTCTCCGGCTCTCTTTCCGCCGCCGACCGCGGGTTCATGTCCGGCCCCATCGAGAGGGGATTCATGTCCGGTCCACTCGATCCCCGCGCTTCCCTCTTCTCCGGTCCCTTAGAGAAACCTTTCCCGGTCTCAGGAAACCTCCGGCGTAGCGTCTCCCATGGTCTTCCGAGGCGCTTTCGCCGTGCTGCCGCGGCGCGCTCACTCTTGCGTGAGATCACCAAGCGGATCTCCAAAACCATCTCCAGCGCGGCGCATGGCCAGGGTTTCCTCGTCGCGCCCATCAAGGGGCTCAAAGATTCCACTTTGCCGGACGGCGGGTCGAAGGGCACAACCCTGGAGACGGCAGCGCAGTGGTCCGATATGCCTGATTCCGTCGAGGGTAACATCCAATGGGCGCAGGGTAAGGCAGGGGAGGATCGCGTGCACGTGGTCGTCTCGGAGGAGCACGGGTGGGTCTTCGTCGGCATCTACGACGGCTTCAACGGCCCCGACGCCACCGACTACCTGCTTTCCAACCTCTACGCTTCCATCCATCGCGAGCTCAAGGGATTACTCTGGGACGACAAAGACGACACCTTTCCCAGCGAGGAGCTTCTCATCAACCAAAATCGATTTCTTCTCGCCGCCGATTCACCGAATTCCGCATTCACAGAACAGATCGCCGCCGCCGAGCAGAGGTGCGAGCAGAGTCGCCGCCAGTGGAAGCGCGACTGCGAGAGGGAGAGGCCCGATCTCGAGCGGACGCTGAAAGAACAGCCGAGCTCGGTGAATCACTCTCTGGTGCTGGAGGCGCTCCGCCGGGCGCTGAAGAAGACAGAGGATTCCTTCTTGGACATCGCCGACAAGATGCTGGCCGACAACCCCGAGCTGGCGCTCATGGGCTCCTGCGCCCTGGTCATGCTCATGAAGGGCGAAGACGTCTACCTCATGAACGTCGGAGATAGCCGCGCTGTCTTGGCGCAGATGCCATGGCACGACCACCAGAGGATCGACGAAGGCCACGGAAATTCAACTGCCGTGCAGCTTACTTCCGATCACAGCACCTCCATCGAAGAGGTACTTATCTAAAAAGCAAATCTTTCTCTGTAAATTGTTCTCCTTTAATTAATTTAATATGTTGTTCAGGAGGTTCAAAGAATTAGGAAAGAGCACCCCGATGATGCCTCTGCGATCTCGAACGATCGCGTGAAGCGATCGTTGAAGGTGACGAGAGCTTTTGGGGCAGGCTTTCTGAAGCAGGCAAGGCTTGTTTTCCACTCATTTTTAGTGTGCCGAATTCATTAATGGCTTTAAGGATTATCTTGTTATCGACATCTTCTTCTGAATTAATTAATCCAACCTGAATTTGGGGTGACTTTTATCTCAAATTGCAGTTGTCTTATAGACCCTATCAGTTGAATCAAAAAGACAGATCTTTCATGCTTCAATTTGGTCTCTCTTGCAGCCTAAATGGAACAATGCCCTTCTGGAGATGTTCAGAATTGACTATGTGGGTAACTCGCCTTACATCACTTGCAACCCCTTCCTCCACCACCACAAGCTCAGCCCCAACGATAGGTTTTTGATACTCTCATCGGACGGGCTTTACCAGTACTTCACCAACGAAGAAGCAGTGGCTCAAGTCGAAGGGTTCATCGCGATGACCCCTGAAGGTGATCCTGCTCAACACCTTGTTGAAGAAGCTCTCTTTCGAGCTGCTAAGAAAGCTGGTAGGTTCTGAAGATATCACTAGTCATTACCTCATTTGATATTATATGTGATCATGTTGATTCATTGTAGGCATGGAGTTCCATGAATTGCTTGAGATCCCACAAGGCGATAGACGACGGTACCACGACGATATCTCCATCATTATCATCTCCTTGGAAGGGCAAATATGGCGATCTTGCATGTAAATAGAAGAAAGAGTAGGAAGAATTTACACACAAAAAAGAAGGAAATAAGTAGAATTTAGCTTTGAGGAGGCTCATGGATTCACTGAGCATGTATAGGCTTTGACGTCTACAAGTAGAAACTTTGTCATCTCTAAATGCTTGTTAATTGACAATAGATTTAACAGATTTTTTTTTTTTTTGAAATTAGTTTGAGTAGCCCGTCGTTGAATCCTTCATGTCGACCTTAAAAAAACATGTTTCATGAACACACTCTGTATTTCCAATCCAGCAATGGAGTCACCTCCTTCCTCTGTGCATAGTCTTTTGTAGTTGGAATCAGTTGTAGGATTAAGTGCACGTGGGTGGACTAGATCTAATTGAGTTCACATGGATGGATTTAATCTCCATAAATTTGGGCTCACACTTAATTAACACACACATAATTAATTACCATTAAAATGACTAAACCCGATTAAGTGATCTAATGCTTCATTGTATATAAGGAAGGTTTGGATTAAATGGATGTGGATTCAATGTGTAGATCCAAAACCTGATTCATTAACATTGATGAGCTATTAATGATGGGTGGACTTTAAGGAGGATAGTCCCTATGGGATGAGCTTGGTATGCAAAGGATGAGACTCATGAATTAGGACAGGTTCTAGAGTCTCTTCAACCTCTTCTCTTCCTTATCAAGAGAAAACTAAGGAATGTCGCCATCCACTCCTGTAGAAGATTTTTCGCAATAGCATGAACTCCAGCGACAAGTAAGAAGCATTAGCCTTTGCGATAGATTCAGTTCAGTCATTCATGTGCTATTGTTTCGATTTGTATTGAGCTTTAGAGATTGATAGAAGCTAAATCCTGTAATAAATACATCCTTTAGTTCATATATGATGTATTGCAATTTTAACAATTGTTATTAGAGTTATTAGTTTTTAAAGCGAAAGGATAATTTTTCAACGTTTTAGTACACATACATCAAATTTTGCATTTGATTCCATATAGATGAGCGAAATTGATGTATATCCGTTGAATATAGTATGAATAGATTAGGATTTAACCTTTGAATCGAGTTTTTCGCATTATCTGCGAAGAACGAGATTGGCGGCGCGATTTTAGAGCAGAAAATCACGTTTCAGAAATGGGTGTTTTTTTTATATCAATCGATTGGGAAGATTCCAAATCGATTGAGAGTCGCGGATTCACGAACAGAATCATCTTGAATCGTCAGTTGATCGATTGGTGCTTACCAATCGATTGACGTAAGGTTTGATCGATTGGGGTGCTCAAGTTTGTGAATAGAAGAGGTTGGAATCGATCAGCTGATCGATTGATGTTTACCAATCGATCGGCATGAGGAATCAATTGATTCAGACTGCTGATCGCGACAAGAATTCAAAGGAAAACTTCTGGATCGATCGGCTGATCGATTGGGGTCACCAATAGATCAGTCAATCGATTGAAGGTTGCAAGAATCAAACAGAAAGCTCCTGAATCAATCAACCGATCGATTGTAGTTACCAATCGATTGGTCAATCGATTGATGTTTGTAAGAATCCAATAGAAAGCTGCTGGATCGATCGACTAATCGATTGGGATTCACTAATCGATCATCCAGTCGATCAGATTTCACTGGGTTGTCTACATAAGTATTCCTGATTGATCGACTAATCGATTGACATTAGTCAATCGATTAGACAATCGATTGGGTGGATGAACCAACGAATAGAAGCTTTCTGGATCGATCAGTGGATCAATTCATGTGTGTTCAATCGATCGATCAATCGATTGGCACGCATGTGAATCGATTCACATTCTTTTTGATTGATTAAAAGGGGTGTCAATTGATTGATATCACATACCAATCAATTGATAACTGAATTTAGCTCAGTTCTCAGCAATTTCTTCCTGGATTCTTCTTTGCTCTTGCTACCTAGTCAAAACTATATTATTGCCAAAGCGAGAACTATTGGGGAAGCTAGGAGTACTAGTGTAGAGGGATGTATATCCATACTAAGGATGATTAGCCCAAAGGAAAATCATTTTTTATGTCGGATATATGTTTAAGGAAGCTCACAAATTGAGCTACACTTCTTGATCATGCACATAGTGTGTCGGCCCAAAGGAAGGAGCACTATATGGCCGGTTAGAGGCATTGTGAGTGATGCTAGAAAACATAAGCTAACTAAAGAAGCTCATAAATAAAGTATCATGTGCATAATACGTCGGCCCAAAGGAAGACGAGTTATGTGGCAGATGAAGGTGATCATGAGTTACTTGGAGAGTACAAATAACAAGTTACAATTTAGTCCAAAGATTTAATCTAATGTTGCACTGGATATCTCTATATATGCTCATAAAGTTGCATGTTTTATTTGTTGCATTTTGTTATTGCACAAGATACATGTCTTATTTGCTAAATTGAGCTATGTTTTTTTTTTGTTTATGTAGTACTCTCAATGTTTGCTAATTTGAATAACATCCCCGTACTTACTGGTATAAATTTTGGACAATGGAAAGAACATATTACAGTACTATTGGGCTGCATGAATCTGGACTATGCCTTTAGGCATGATCACCCTGCACCTTTAAATGATGATTCGACTACGATCAAAAGGTGAACTTTGACAAGTGGTAGCGATCTAATCGCATGAGTCTGATGATCATGAGAATGTCAATACCAGAATCATTAAGGGGTTCGATAATTGAGAAGGAGGATGCTAAAATCTTCTTTAAGGAATTAGCGGACCGATTTGCCTCAAATGAAAAGGCCGAGACTACTACGCTTCTCACGAAGTTAGTGCCCATGCGGTACATATGGAAGCGTAACATTAGAAGTACATCATGGAGATGTCTAACCTGGTTATAAGGCTTAAGATACTAAAGTTAGACATGTTTGAAAGTGCCCTTGTGAACCTCATCTTGATCTCTCTACCTACACAGTTAATTCCTTTTAAGATTAGTTATAATACTCAAAAGGAGAAATAGACACTAAATGAGCTCATAGCTCAGTGTGTACAGAAAGAAGAGAGATTAAGAGGTGACACATCTTAAAGTGCTCACTATGCATCCTTATCTCAATATCCGAACAAGAAAAAAAAGAAGGGTAATGATAAAAGTAAGGGTAAACAACTGCAGTGATTGGGGCTTCAGGGCATGCATAAAGTGCAAAAGCAATAAGATTCAGACCCAACTTATTTCTTTTGTAAAAAGAAAGGTCATCTGAAGAAGGATTACCCTAGATAGGCCAATCGACGTGCTAAGAAAGGTATACTTCTCAACTTGGTTAGTTCAGAGGTCAACTAGCTAGCTACTGTACCTAATAACATTTGGTGGATATATATTGGTGCAACTACTCACATAAGTGTAACTATGCAGGGTTGCCTCACGAGCCAAATGTCAATTGATGCTGAAAGATTCATCTATACCGGAATGGGCAAGAAGACAAAAGTAAAGGCAATAGGTGTCTTTAGAGTTTGTTTGAGGAATAATGTACTTTTGAGTTTGGAAAAAACTTTTATAGTTCCGTCTTTTAAATGAAACTTAATTTCTATTTCATGTTTGGACAAATCCGGATATACTTGTTCATTTGGAAATGGAAAATTTAGTATTTTTTGAAATTCTATCTTGTGCAATACTGGTTCCTTGATTGACAAGTTAGATTGGATACTGAAACTCATACAGATAATTTTGTGATGCATAGTATAGGTGTGAAGTGTGGTATGACAAATGAGAATTCATCCATGTTGTGACATGAGCGTTTATGACATATCTCTAAACAACGCCTAGAAAGGTTAATGTCACTAGGAATTCTCAAGTCTCTTGATATGTCAAACTTTAGAACCTGTATTGAGTGTATCAAGGGGAAAACAACTAACAGAAGTAATAAGCATTCAAGGCGGAGTAATAGAGTCTTAGAGCTTATACATACAAATATATGTGGACCATTCCCTAAGGCTTCTTGGAATGGTCAATCATACTTTATAAACTTTATAGATGATTATTCCTGATATGAATACTTGTACCTTATTCATGAGAAGTCGCAGTCCCTAGACATGTTTAAACCTTCAAAGCCGAAGTTGAAAATCAACTTGGTAAGAAGATTAAGGCTGTAAGATTAGACCGTAGTGGTAAATACTATGGTAGATTTGATGGATAAGGAGAACAACGCCCGGGACCATTTGCGGATTACCTTACTGAGTGCGGTATCATGACGTAATACACCATGCCTGGGATACCTCAGCAAAATGGTGTAGCAGAGCAATGAAACCGAACCTTCAAATATAGGTGAGAAGTATGATTGCATTTTCTTCTCTACCAGAGTCTTTGTGGGGTGAAGCACTCAAGACTACAGTTTACTTACTCAACAGAGTTTCTAGTAAGGCAGTAACAAAAACTCCATATGAGTTGTGGATAGATAGAGCGCCTAGTCTTAGACATCTACATGTCTGGGGTTGTTCAACTGAAGCTAGGCCCTATAAACCTAATGAAAGAAAATTTGAGTCAAGAACCGTTAGTTGCCATTTTGTAGAATACTCTGAAAACTCAAGAGGTTTTAAGTTCTAATACCCCTTGAGTAGATCATTTTTCGAGATGGGTAATGCCGAATTTATTGAGGATGGTGGGAGTGATAAAGCTAGGGAAATATCATTTGAGGAAAATATTAATGATCCTAATATGGTAACTATTGATGCAGCTAATAGTGAAATGGTTACCGTTCCACATATAGTTGAAGCAACACGGTCAGAAGGGGTAGTTGACTGTAACGCCTGAAAATTCTCAAACTTGCATTAGAATTATTCTATGATTTTTTTGGAATTTTTAGATATTTTTCCGGAATTTTCCGAGTAGCGGAAGTAGCAAAAGTAATTAGATAAGCAAAATGGTTTAAGCGGGAATCGAACCCGGGACCTCTCGGGTCCGCTAAACCTTTAGTTAGCCTTAGTAACCGGTGAACCCAGCAGGGCCGTGCTGAAATAAAGAGGAACCAATTATATTTATATTAGAGTTGGGTTCAATAACCCACTTAATATAAATTAAGAACTTAAGTTGGGTTTGGTTTAATTTGGTTCGGCAGCCCTCTCCTCACAAAACCTCACGCCACTTTCTTTCTCCAAACCCTCACGCCGAACACCTCTCCCTCTCCTCCTTCTCTCGGTGCCACAACAAGGGAAGACCTAGGGTTTTTTTTCCCTAGGGCCCAAGGACACTTTCCGGCGACGATTTCAGCACAAGGACGTTCCCCTCCGCGAGTAGAGCACGTGGACGCGAGCGAATCGTCGGGAAGTCGTCTCCACCGGAATTTCTAGCGATTAGGTTTGTAAGAAATCTAGCACACAAGTAAGAAACCCTCACCTGCAGTATAATTCCGTTTGAGTTTTTATGCTTTAGTTAGGATGTATGCGATTTTTATCGATATCTAGGGTGTATTTAACTCTCTTCAGATTAGGGTTTAGTTGAGCACCTCTAGATGGGTCGGGCACGTCTTCCCTCTTCAGATAGGAGGTTAGACGTTGTCGGGTGCCTAGAGGTGGTATCCCTAATGGGGAGAAGAGTTAGAGCATCCTAGGGGCTCGATTAAATGTCTAGCTCAATAATAGACAGTTTAAATAACTTATTAAATGCACTAGAAGCATTTAAAATAGAAAATTAGTTTATTTCAACTTATGGACTACTGGTCCAATGGGTGGGCTCCGCCTCTAGGTTCGGACAACCTAGTTCTAGGTTCGGATAACCTAGATTCAACAAAATAAGTATATAGCATTGTATTTTACTTTCGGATGGTATGTAGCATGGATTAGATATCCGGCCGGACTCCATAGTCGTCCCTAGGTTTAGCTAACCTAGTAAACCCTACTAGATTGAACTTGCAATCCCTTGGATAGGGATGCGCACATGCAAGTCTATGTCGGGGCCCATCGGTGATGTTTAGTATTTTCACTTATTATATGTATAGCTTTTCAAATTCACAATCATTATGTGAGTTCACTTAGTTTCGATCAGATTCGCTTAGTTTATATGGATCATGATCTGCTTTTAGTTCGGCCATGATTTGTTTCATCTCATTTACACTAGTATGATAGCTTATGTTCTCTTGATTGCTATGCTTGTATGATCACATGCCATGCCATGTTTAGCCTAGTCAGATATTTCAAATAGCATGCTTTAAAAATCATATCTGCATCGTATGCATGTTTTGTGAGGTAGATGGTTTCTTACTAAGCTTTTTAGCTTATAGATGCTACTTTTCTTATACTGCAGATACATGTAAAAGAAAAGTGGACTAGTGGAGGCTGGAGGGCAATGCAGATCAAGATGTGTGTGGGAGGAACTGGAATAAAGATCTGAGGGATCTAGCAAGTTTATCTTATGTTTTAGAATATTTAGCAAGTTAACCGCCTTACCGCTTTAGAGATTATCTATCATTAGTTGTACTTAGCGTGGTTACTTGTCATGAAGTAATGAATCATATCTCACATCATGTTTAGTATGTTAGCCATTACCTAGTAGAATGTCCATTTAGCTTTTATAGTGTTGTATAATGATTTTGCACGCATCGCTGCCGATATCGAGTGTTCTAATCGAATCGAAACCCCCGATCGGTCGCCAGATCGATCGGGTCTCTCGGCCATGGACCGATCGTGAGCCGGTTTTAACCGAATAACTCTCTGCGGCTAGATCGTTTGGCGGATCGATTCAGCCGATGTAAAGAACTCGATAGTTGGATCGCGACACACCACTTATCGGCCACCGACGATCGATCGGTGAACCGATCGGTCGATCGCCGTGAGAGGTCTCTGGATCGGCGCATCGATCCAGCGCATCTGAAACTCTAGTGAAGTCGGATGGATCGGATCGCCATCCAAGTTCTTCCCGTGCTGCGGTCGTGGACCGTCCTCCGATCGAGTCAATCGTCCATCGATGGTAAATACCTCCCTAGCGGTGTACAATTATTAGGTACATGTAGAACATCCTAACTCGACGGCAATTACATTAGCAAAATTTTAATAAACCCGGTTTTCTCCGGCGATATAGATATTGTGGCGGAGCATGGCCTGTACCGCGCGTAAGGTGGGTCGTTATAGAGTGGTATCAGAGCGGTGTTCCATACTTCCTACACACACATCAGCATTGTACTGCCGCCTTCCAAGTAAGAATACCTCTAATCTCTTTATTGTTCTTGCTTTCTAATTTCATGTTTATATGCCTCCTGCTTGTTAGTATGTGATAGTTTTAAACATGATATCGGTAGTGATATAACTGTAATTATCTTAGTTATGTTATGTTCTCTATGTCTTTAGAAATGGCACGAGGACGCCCAGCTAGAAGGGCACTAGCTACTGAGCCCAAGGAGAGGCTACAGAAAGCAATGACTCTTCTGACACGTGTTAGTAGCTTCATGGGAAACCGACGGTTGGAAAGACCACGAAGCAAAAGGAAATGTACTCACACCCACAACACCCTGTGGGGATGACAATGGTCTTAGGGTCGAATTCCACACCAGATTTGACACAACACAAGAATTCAAGCTGAGCCAAGAAAAAGCCTATTTGATCCAATGGCGGTCGAGTCAACCTCTTCTCGGCACTAGTGAACCATGGGATGCACAAGCCTGGTTCAAAACACCGGAGAGCACGATGGAGCTCGGTGGCGAACACGAGAAGGTGAAGTGTGCCTCCTTCGCTGACAGGAGACACACGCATGTGGTGGGAAAGAATCGAAACAAGCGCCCGATGAACCAGATGTCATGGGCAGAAAGAATTCTTCGAGGAGTTCTTTCACATACGGGTTACAAACCGCCACTACGACGAGTTCACCGAGTTTCGCTGGGCAACCTATCCGCTGAGGAAGCCGTGAAGAAATTCAACAGGTTGGCTCGTCCATGCCCGAGCTAGTCACAAAAGGAACGAATCCGATTGATGCTCAAGATCGATGCGAGATAGCGGTGAACGTGATGGTGGCATACATAGGCCACAAACCACGGAGGAGTTAGTGGCAAGCCTTGCCTTGACCACGAGCATTACCGTAGCGAGCGGCATCAACAGGCAAGTCTCCTCGAGTCCAAAGGCCAAGGAAACTCTCACACTCAAAACAGCAAGGCCACAGCTCTAACAGGAACTCCAACAGCAACACAAATCGAAGTGACCCAAAAGGAGGACCATCTAGCAAGCGACCCAGTTATCCAAAGTGTGCTACTTGTGGGAAATTCCACCCAGGGGTTTGTCGCAAGGGCACACGAGAATGCTTTGAATGTGGACAAGAAGGCACATGGCCAGAAACAAGACCGGTCTTCCTCGACACACAAGATGTACGTCTGTGCCAAAGCGTATATCAGAGGTCGCTCTAGAAGGTCCACTTATCGGCCGGGGCAGATTAGAAGCCCCCTCACTCACCAGCGAGGATCTACTCACTCACTAGGAGGACGCCATGCCTCGGCAGTTGTCACAGTCGGATTAGCATTTTACGATATAGTGCTACTATTCTATTTGATCTTGGGCAACCCATTCATATATAGCCGGGATGTTCACAAAAATTAGAAATACCCTGAGGTACTGATTTGATGTGACCTAGACTACCTTCAAGAGATCATGGCATCCACGCGCTGGCTCAGAGCAGTGTCATAGCCGACAGAGAGCTCTTTTGTAATCGATAGTGCTAGAAATGACCGACTATGACGTTATCTTTGGAATGGACTTTCGATCGGATCACGGTGCTACCATAGAGTCGTAAATGAAAGTCATCTTCCAACTGAAAGGCAATTTGAATCTGTTGGAGAACCAAAGAAAGGCCAAGTTTCTCTCAGCTATGAAAGCACGAGCTACTGGATTCGGGATGTCTGAGTTCCTAGCACACGTAGTCAACGCCACGTGACAAGAACCAACAGCTAGCGGAGGTTCGAGTCGTATGTGACTACCCAGAAGAGTTACTAGGCTTAGCACTAGACAGGGAGATTGACTTTGAGATAGAGCTCATTCCCGGTACAAATCCTATCTCCAAAGCGCCTTATCGCATGGCTCCAGCAGAACTGAAGGTGAGCAACTCAGGAGCTGCTCGACAAGAGTTTCATACGCCTTAGTCACTCACCATGGGGAGCGCTGTTCGTGAAAAAGAAGGATGGAAGCATGCGATTGTGCATAGACTAGATCACACTGAACCAAGTCACGATCAAGAACATGTATCCCCTTCCTAGAATTGATGATCCGTTCGATCACCTAAAGGGAGCAGATGTTCTCTAAGATAGATCTCGGATCAGGTTATCATCAGGTAAAGGTTAAAGAAGGGGATATACCCAAGACAACATTCAGAACCGGATACGGACACTACGAGTTCGTAGTCATGCCCTTTGGCGTGACCAAATGCTCCAGCTACATTCATGGATCTCATGAACAGAGTATCTGGGAGTATTTAGATAAGTTTGTTATTGTGTTTATCGATGACATTCTTATCTACTCAGGAACTCGGGAAGAACACTCAGAGCACCTGAAACTAGTATTGCAGACCCAGAATCCGCTATACGCCAAGTTCACGAAATGTGAATTTTGGTTAGATCAGTGTCCTTCCTAGGTCACATCATCTCAAAGGATGGTATTATGGTAGATCCCAGCAAGATAGAAGCTGAATAAGTTGGAAGAGACCTAAGAATGCCTGAAATCGGGAGCTTCGGGATTAGCAGGATATTACGTAAAGTTTGTAGAGGACTTCTCGAGGATAGCCTCCCATGCCGACTCTTACCGGAAAGAGAAGTATCGATGAGACAGGAGCAGCATGAAAATGAAGGAGATTGACCGTGCACCTATTCGACTCTACCGGAGAACGCAGACCTTTGACATCTATAGTGATGCCTCTAAGTTGGGACTAGGAGCAATATTGATGCAAACGGCAAGGTGATCGCCTATGCCTCCGACAACAACTCAAGGATTATGAGAAGAATTACCTACTCATGACCTTGAGCTTGCAGCAGTGGTGTTCGCTCTAAAATTTGGAGACATTATTTGTATGGAGCTCGGTGAGTGTATGATCATCAGTAGCAAGTACTTCTTCACTCGGAGGATCTGAATATGTGATGTGAGATGGTTAGAGCTGGTCAAAGACTACGATATAGACATCCTCTACCATCCAGGGAAAGTAAATAAGGTAGCGGATGCACTTAGCGAAAAGTCCGATGCTACCTTATTATCTCTAGCAGCCATGTCACCACCCCTACAGAAGGAGATCATAGATTTCGGTCTTGAACTCATCGTTGGACAGCCCTCTACTATGACCTTAGAGTCTACCTTGCTTGGTGATGGGAGTGAATAGACCTCAAATTGAAAATCAAGCAAGGGCTAGCGTAATCAAGTAGAGAATTGAGTGTCCATAGGGGGTGTTGTATTTTGCAGACTCATGTTCCATCGGGAGGAGCTACGATGTTTAGATGAGGCTCACAGGACTCTCTGCGATGCATCCGTTCCACCAAAATGTATCAAGACCAAAAGCGTTTTGGTGGCCGGGATGAGCGAGACATCGCCGGATATGTTAGCATCGCCTCACCTGTCAGGATCAGCGACCAGGAGGAGTTCTGCAGCCTATACAGATTCCAGAATGGAAGTGGGAGGATATCTCTATGGACTTCATAGTGGGACTACCCAGAACCACGAATGGTTTGGATGCCATCTGGGTAATAGTCGACAGGTTGACTAAATCAGCCCACTTTTTAGCTATCAAGATATCCTACTCCATGGAGAAGCTAGCTCAATTGTATCTCCAGGAGATCGTCAGACTTCATGGAGTCCCACGTACCTGTTGGTTAATCCTAGGAAAACGTACCGGTTCCACTGTATAAAAATTTTTGTACAAGTGTCGAACCTTTCCTTAAATAACCTATTGTGTTCTTTAGAAGTTAAATTAGGAATCGCAGACGGAACTTAACATCATTGATTCCAAATTTAACTTATCTGTTCTTAATGGTTTAGATTTGAATCGCAAGCGGAACTTAACATTATTGATTCAAACCTACCTAGATTATTAATTCCATAAATATTAATTTCCAAAATTGGCTTCCAGGACTGCATGGCGAGGCACATGGCCTTCTTGGATATGGGAGCAACCACCACCGCCTAGGCAAAGCCTTTTAAGGAAAGCTAATATTTATTTCCTTAAATAACTCTAGGTTAACCAAAAAGAATAATCGAATCACAAATTCGAAAAAGAAGAAAACACAAACTCGAAAACTATATTTGAAAAACTAGATCTAATTGCCTCTTGTATTTAGAATTCTTACAAAAAGAAAACTAGCATGATGCGGAAAACAATTGCTAATTATACCTTCTTTTTGTATGCTAATGACCTCAAGATCTTCTGCCGTATTCCTCGCCTCGCCTTGGACGTCGTGTGGGCGACGAACCTCCAAGATGAACACCACCCAAAAGAGTCCTTCTCCTCCTTACAATATTCGGCCACCACCACCTCTAATAGAAAAGAGAGCAAAGGGAGAAGAGAAGGGAAAGGGCCGGCCACCAAGAGATCACCCAAGCAATGGAATAAGAGTTGTGTCTCCTGAAGCCCCCCTTACCCCTTCTTTTATATTACTTGCCCAAGGCAAATAAGGAAATATTTTAATAATTTTCCTTTTCCCTTTTTATTTTCCTTTTTCCTTCCTCTTGATTGAATTAATCATCAATCAATGGTTGAGATCAATCCTATTTGTTTTAGGATTGGGATTGAATCCTATTGGCCAGCCCTTGCTTGGGCACCAAGCAAGGTGGCCGGCCACATTAAAAGGCAAGGAAAAAATTTTTTTATATAAAATTTTACAAGATAAACTCTTATAAAATTTTACAAGCTCTCTTTCCTAAAGTAGGAGTTAAAAAAAGGAAAGTTTCTAAAATTAAAACCATGTTTTAAAATTTAAAAACTTTCTTATAAAATTTCCTTTTTTAACATGATGATAGAAAATTTTAATTTTAAAACTTATCTTCTTTTTTTCTTAAACCACGAGGATGGTTAAAAAAGGAAAGTTTTAAAACTTTTAAAACTCTCTATTAAAACATGTGGCCAAATTCAAATTAGGAAAGTTTTAAAAATTAAAATCTCTCTTTTAAAACTTATAGTTTTCTACAAAGAGAAGATTTTAAAAATTCAAAACAACCCTCCCTTTTTGAATTATTGTGGCCGGCCCCTCTGCTTGGTCAAGAAGCTATAGGCCCTTCAAAGGATGTGGGCCATTGCTTGGTCACCAAGCAATGGTCCGAACCCTCTTGGACACCAAGAAGAGCCTTACATTTGGATGGACTTGAGGCTATAATGAGGCTACGGCAGGGGCAGAGGAGAAGGTTTTGGCCTTCCGATGAGCTTGAGTATCCCGTGTTCGCCAACACACAACTCAAATTCATCGATAACAACTCATTCCACTAAAGAGTTATTACCGCACTACCGCACCAATCCCAAATTATATTATGGGCTCCTTCTTATCATGAGTGTGTTAGTCTCCCTGTGTTTAAGATTATGAATGCCCACTAATTAAGTAAATTACTGACAACTCACTTAATTAATATCTAGCTCCAAGAGTAGTACCACTCAACTTTATTGTCATGTCGGACTAAGTCCACCTGCAGGATTTAACATGGCAATCCTTATGAGCTCCTCTTGGGGACATTCTCAACCTAGATAACTAGGACACAGATTCCTTCTATAATCAACAACACACACTATAAGTAATATCATTTCTCAACTTATCGGGCATATTGATTTATCGAGCTAAACCTCACCCTTTGATAAATCAAAGAAATAAATATTAAATATATGTGCTTGTTATTATATTAGGATTAAGAGTACACACTTCCATAATAACTAAGGTTTAGTTCTTTTACTAAGTCAGTACAAAAAGAATTTACCTAAATGATTCTACTCAATACACTTAAAGTATATCAGTGTAATTTATTAGTTAAGATAAACTAATACTTAATTACACTACGACTATACTGATAGTTTGTTCCTTTCTATCTTAGTCGCGAGCTACTGTTTATAATTTATAAGGTACTGATAACATGATCCTCTGTGTGTGACACCACACACCATGTTATCTACAATATAAATTAATTGAACATCTACATTTGGTATATACAAATGTAGACACTTGACCAATGTGATTCTTATAAATGTATATACAAAAGCTAGGCTTTTAGTATACACTCCAACAGTACCATTATCTCAGACAGAGACAGCAGATTTACATCACACTTCTGGGAGTGTGTACAGTCAGCATTGGGCACGAAGTTAAAGTTCAGCACAGCATTCCATCCGCAGACAGATGGTCAGACAGAGCGAGTAAATCAGGTACTCGAAGATATGCTCCGAGCGTGTGCCCTAGACTTCAAGGGAAGTTTGTGCAAATATCCAGATTAGCTTAGCGCAATACAACAGCTATCAGGCCACTATTGGCATGACACCTTATGAGGCTCTCTACGGCGGAGGTGTAGATCTCAATCTGCTGATATGAGAGTGGTGAGCAGAAAGAACTAGAGCTTGCAGATCTAGTAGCAGATACCAAGCTACTGATCTGACGATCACTGAGGATAGAGACAGTGCAATCACTCAGGAAGAGCTATCTTGACAGCGCACCAGACCCTTAGAGTTTTCAATTGGGGATTCGGTGTTCTCGAGTAGCTCCCATGAAGGAGTAATGCATTTTGGGAAGAAGGGCAAGCTAAGTATGCGGGACCATACCTTATCACTAGAAGAGTGGGCAAGGTAGCATATGAGCTAGAGCTACCTCAGGAAATGTCACTTGTCCATAATGTATTTCACGTCTCTATGCTGAAGAAGCATATCCCGGATGCCACCCAGGTGATTGAGCCCCGGTCATTGTACAAGTCATGAAAGATCTCAACTTATGATGATCGGCCTATTCAGATAATAGACCGAGCGGTTAAGACATTGCGGAACAAGGAAGTACCATTAGTTAAAGTCATTTGGCAAAGTCACACAGCAGAAGAGGCAACTTGGGAGACAGAAGCCAGCATGAGACAGAAGTACCCAGAATTGTTCTAAGTTCGAGGACGAACTTTTTATAAGGTATGGGGGATTGTAACGCCCGAAAATTCTCAAACTTGCATTAGAATTATTCTATGATTTTTCTGGAATTTTTAGATATTTTTCCGGAATTTTCCGAGTAGCGGAAGTAGCAAAAGTAATTAGATAAGCAAAATGATTTAAGCGGGAATCGAACCCGGGACCTCTCGGGTCCGCTAAACCTTTAGTGAACCCAGCAGGGCCGTGCTGAAAGAATGCGGAACCAATTATATTTATATTAGAGTTGGGTTCAATAACCCACTTAATATAAATTAAGAACTTAAGTTGGGTTTGGTTTAATTTGGTTCGGCAGCCCTCTCCTCACAAAACCTCACGCCACTTTCTTTCTCCAAACCCTCACGCCGAACACCTCTCCCTCTCCTCCTTCTCTCGGCGCCACAACAAGGGAAGACCTAGGGTTTTTTTTCCCTAGGGCCCAAGGACACTTTCCGGCGACGATTTCAGCACAAGGACGTTCCCCTCCGCGAGTAGAGCACGTGGACGCGAGCGAATCGTCGGGAAGTCGTCTCCACCGGAATTTCTAGCGATTAGATTTGTAAGAAATCTAGCACACAAAGTAAGAAACCCCTCACCTGCAGTATAATAGCTTCCGTTTGAGTTTTTATGCTTTAGTTAGGATGTATGCGGATTTTTATCGATATCTAGGGTGTATTTAACTCTCTTCGCAGATTAGGGATTTAGTTGAGCACCTCTAGATGGGCCGGGCACGTCTTCCCTCTTCAGATAGGAGGTTAGACGTTGTCGGGTGCCTAGAGGTGGTCTCCCTAATGGGGGAGAAGAGTTAGAGCATCCTAGGGGCTCGATTAAATGTCTAGCTCAGTAATAGACAGTTTAAATAACTTATTAAATGCACTAGAAGCATTTAAAACAGCAAATTAGTTTATTTCAACTTATGTAGGACTACAGTCCAATGGGTGGGCTCCCACAGTCGCCTCTAGGTTCAAACAACCTAGTTCTAGGTTCAGATAACCTAGATTCAGCAAAATAAGTATATAGCATTCAGTATTTTACTTTCAGCAGTGGCACTGTACTGGATTAGATATCCACTGGGCTGGACTCCCATAGTCGTCCCTAGGTTTAGCTAACCTAGTAAACCCTACTAGATTCGGAACTTGCAATCCCGGGTTTGGATAGGGATGCGCGCATAGCAAGTACAGTTGTCAGGGCCCATCAGCAGCATGTTTAGTATTTTCACTTATTATATGTATAGCTTTTCAAATTCATAATCAGTTATGTGAGTTCAACTTAGTTTCAGTACTAAGTCAGTTAGTTGAACTTGCATCAGTTTAGTTTCAGATTCAGATTCAGTTTAGCTCTTCCTGCTCATACAGTATGATAGCTTATGTTCAGTTCTTGATTGCTATGCTTGTATGATCACATGCCATGCCATGTTTAGCCTAGTCAGTATATTTCAAATAGCATGCTTTGAAAATCATATCTGCATCGTATGCATGTTTTTGTGAGGTAGATGGTTTCTTACTAAGCTTTTTAGCTTACAGATGCTACTTTTCTTATACTGCAGATACAGGTAAAAGAAAAGTGGACTAGTGGAGGCTGGAGGGCAATGCAGATCAAGATGTGTGTGGGAGGAACCTGGAATAAAGATCTGAGGGATCTAGCAAGTTTATCTTATGTTTTAGAATATTTAGCAAGTTAACTGCCTTACAACTTTAGAGAGTTATCTATCAGAACATTGTTAGTTGTTTTTCTGCACTTAGCGTGGTTACTTGTCATGAAGTAATGAATCATATCTCACATCATGTTTAGTATGTTAGCCATTACCTAGTAGAATGTTCATTTAGCTTTTATAGTGTTGTATAATGATTTTGGCACGCATCAGTGCTGATATCAGAGTTTCTGATACGAAATTAGAAACCCCTGATCGGTCAACAGATCGATCAGGGGGTCTGGTCGCCCATGAGACCGATCGAGGCGGTTTCGATAGTATAACTCTCGTCGCATCTGGATCGTTCGCGATCGATTCGACATGAAAGAATCCCGATAGTTGGATCGCGAGCCACGATCACCGACCGGTCGATGACCGATCGGTGAGCCACCGATCGGTCAGTCCGACCGATCGGTGAGGTCTGGATCGGTCGGCCGATCCAGTGCGAGTGAAACTCTAGTGAATCATGGATCGGTCATCGACCGATCCAAAGGTTCTTCCGTGCCATGTCGCGGTGGACGTCAGGTGGACCGATCGAAGTCCGTTATCGATGGTAAATACCTCCCTAGCAGTGTACAATTATTAGGTACATGTAGAACATCCATTTCGTTTCCCCAATTAGATTAGAAATTTTAATAAACCCGCCGCATGATATAGACAAATAGAATTGTAGTGACACCGACCATACAGGTGAATGGGTACATTGACCATGATATTTCCATGTCACCTGCAATTCATTTGGAAGGTACATGATAACCATGATTTTGCTATAGTATTTTGATTCATACATGCATGATTTGATGTCTTATTCATAGATAAAACTCATATTTACATCATTTTCATGTATTACATTTATTCTTGAACTTAATTACAAATTATTTTATAATCATGGTATTTGATGTTAATATTTCGATATATTCTTTGTAGGCATCAAAAGAGTCATAAACTCGATCAGATCATATCAAATTTGAGCTCAAATCCGGGGCTAATCAAGGAGAGTCAATCCAGAATTAATTTGGATCGTTCATCAAGAATAAGAGAGATCTGAATCATCCATTGAAGATATGATCCATCCGAGCCAAGTGGAAGTAGACCACAACCATGATCAAGATCCGAAGCTTTTGATCCAGATCTGAATTTATCCAGCTGTTAGATGAGATCTGAAGTGTTCTCAGCCATTGATTGAGATTTGAGTTGATTTAAAAACCAGTGAGAAGCTACAGTGATCTTTGAGCTCCGTTGTTTTCTCTTCTCGCGATTTTGGCACTATTCATCTTTGTCCTTGACGCTCCCATCCACATTTAAGATCTGAGAGCAAGTCTTCTTCACTGGCGGCGATCTCTGAGTTGTCGGCGTTCATCTTCCGAGATCAAAGAGTGGCATAGGAAGGTACCCCAGTCTGCGATTTGGATTCTATTTCACCGCCGCGCTCTTGATTGAGGGAGGTTCCCGATCGGCAATCTTCGCATTCATCGGAGCTTGAAGGGAGGTTTCCAGGAGTTCTTGATGCCATTTCGATCTTCATTCCGTAGTGATTCCTTGATCGATCTGATCAATCGATCAGGTTGAGCAATTCCTAGAGTTCATCCTCTGTTCTTCAGGCGATGTGATTACTAGCCGATTGGAGCTTGAAGGGAGGTTCCAAGGAGTCGTGAACATCGCCTGATAATAGCTAGGAGCTTGGACAATCTTCATTGGATGCTTGAAGGGAGTTACTAGGAGCATATCTGTTTAACGACAGAGTGAGTGGAGTTTGATCTCAGGTTTGGGTTGTGGAACGTGTTTGTTTTTGTTTACCTTTGATTTTTGATACTCTTGCTCAGATCTGATGATCTGATTAGTTTTATTTGCAATTTACTTTTTGTTTTGAAACTTTCCATTTTGTTTACTGAAAATGTGTTTAGTTAATTATTGAATTTGGCAAACCCTTATTCTGTTCAACTAATTTGTTATGCTAGATATTGAATTTAAATATTGAATGATTACTTGAGCTTTTAATTGTTTACCTCTGTTATGCATTGTTGATTGTGGTTGTGAATTGAAGATTTGATAATTGATTTACTTGATTCAATGATGCATTTAGAATCTATACTTAATTGTTGTTAATTTGATGAGATGGAAGTGAATCATGATTAGATGAGATTAACCTTTCTTTGATTCTATTCTTGATTTTACTAGTGCACTATTGAGAATTAGATAAATTCAATTTGTAATGTGAATCAAATGGAAGTACCGAATTTACCTTGTTGATGTAAGAATTAAATTTGAATCGAATCTAGAGTACTCACACATTTATTTAGTTATCCTTGGAAAAAAAATACAACTTGGGACTCCTTACTGCAACTCTTATCTTTAGTTTTAATGGATTCCAATCTTTATTAATTTTGAAGTGTCTAGTGGCATGCAAAAAGGGCAACATCAGTACATCATCTCAAATAGAAGTATTCACTCCTATGATTGAGAATGACTCCCAACCGTCTGAAGATCAAGTGCCACTAAGAAGATCCATTAGAGAGAGGAGATCCATGATGTCTCGTGATTATGTTTATCTCCAAGAGCATGAGTTTGACATTGGGTTGGAAGATGATCCCACATCTTTCCAAGAAATCAAACCATGCCCTCATCCGGAAAAATGGATCAATGCCATGAAGGAAGAGATGACGTCTATGGCGGACAATGACATTTAGGAACTTGTAGAATTGCTTGAAGGTGTGAAACTCGTTGGTTGTAAATGGATATTTAAAACCAAACGGGATTCACATGGCAATGTCGAAAAATATAAGGCACGCCTAGTCGGCAAGGGATTCACTCAAAAGGGGGGCATTGATTACAAGGATACTTTTTCCCCAATTTTAACGACAACCTCCCTTAGGGTAATCATGACACTTGTAGCTCATTATAACCTAGAGTTACACCAAATGGATGTTAAAACTACGTTTCTCAATGGAAACATTGAAGAAACTATATACATGATGCAACCGGAGAACTTTGAGTCAGATGACTCAAAGCACCTAGTATGTAAACTAAAAAAGTCCATTTATGGTTTAAAACAGGCATCTCGTCAATGATATCGGAAGTTTGATCAAGTGGTTTCTTCATATGATTTCAAGGAGATCCAGTGGATCAATGTTTGTACATTAAGTTCAGTGGAAGCAAGTCCATTACACTTGTTCTTTATGTGGATAATATATTGCTTACAAGTAATGATATGAGTCTGCTGCTAGAAACCAAGTCATTTCTATCCGGTGAATTTGAAATGAAGGATCTTGGTGAAACATCTTTTGTCTTAGGCATACAGATTATTCGTGATCATTCGAGGTACACTTTTGGACTATCACAAAAGGCCTATATAAAAAAGATGCTCATTCGGTATAACATGCAGAATTATGCTCCCGGCAACACTCCTGTGGCAAAGGATGATAAACTTAGCTTGCAACAATGTGTATGTCATGAGCTTGAGATCAAGGAAATGTAATAATTCCAATATACATCAGTAGTAGGGAGTTTGATGTATGCTCAAGTATGTACGCGTCCTGATCTTGCGTATATTGTGGGGATGTTGAGCAGATATTTGAGTAACCTTGGACAAGCGCATTGGAAAGTCATAAAGAGGGTTATGCGGTATTTGTAAAGAATGAAGGATTACATGCTTACTTATCAGAGATCGAGTCATCTGGAGATCATTGGATATTCAAACTCTGATTTTGCTAGATGCTTGGATAGAAGGAGGTCCATCTCAAGTTATATCTTCATGTTGGCGGAAGGGGTATATCATGAAAAAACGTCAAACAGACTCTAATAGCCACTTCCACTATGGAGGCAGAGTTCATAGCCTACTATGAAGCTTCCAACCATGAAATATGGATGTAGAATCTTATCATAGGGTTACAGATCATTGGGGGCATTGACACACCATTGAGGATCAACTATGATAACAAAGCTGCAGAATTGTATTCTAAGAACTGTTGGTGCGGTTAGCATTAACGATTTAACCTAAGTTTTGATGAATGACAAATCAGGTTAAGTTAGTTTGTTGTTGTCTGACACTTTGATCAAGTGTGTAAGAGAAGTCCAAACAGGTCGACGGGCTGACCGGATGTCTGGCACGAAGCCCAGCTAGGTCGACGGGCTGACCGGATAGCTGGCGAGAAGACCAAGCGGGTCGACGGGCTGACTGGACGCTTGGCGAAAAGTCCAGCTAGGTCGACGGGCTGACCAAACGTCTGGCAGGTAAGTGAGGTAAGTCACTGGAGGGGAGTGACTGCGAGGACGCGTTCCCAGGAAGGGAACATTAGGCGTCGATCCGGCTTAGATCCATTTCGGATATCTAAGTCGAGATCGTGACTAGATTCCGGTCTCGGAAAGACGGAATCTAAGTCATACTCTTTTTCTATTACTTTGTTGAACTTTAACTGTGCTAACAATATGTTTTACAGGATATATATTTGCCTCGGACTAACTCTATTTTGCAGGAGAAGGAGTTCCTGGAAATAGGAGGTCCGGGCGCCCGGAGGTAAGTTTTATCCAAACTCGCGTGTTGCCACGTGGAGCTTGCTGGTTGGACTTGCCACGTCTCACTAGGGCGCCCGGAAGGGATCCAGGGCGCCCCGAGCTTCATATAAAAGATGGGGCGGAGGCAGAGCTGAAAATCAACAACAAGAAAGTCTCCTACTGTTTGCTCTACTGCTCTGCGCTCCAGCGACGCTAACAAAGATCCGACAATACGCTCTTTCCTTTTCTTTAATTCTTGTCGGTATTTTCTTTATTTTGCTAGCATTCCTGTACTGTAAATTGTAATCATTTTCAAACTGCTAGTGATTGCCCAACGAAAGTACTCACGGAGTACGGGCCTTCGAGTAGGAGTGGTCATAGTTTTTTTATTATTCCGCTGCGCTTAACTCTTATTAACGCTGTTTTTCGAATCGATATTCACCCCCCCTCTATCGACATTTCACGATCCAACAAGTGGTATCAGAACAGGTACCGCTCTGATTTGGTGCAACCACCAATCAAGCAAAGGGGGGGTCGTTTTAAAGAAAAAAATTAGATATTGTTTGTCCTTTAAATAAAACGCCTTTCGTTTTTTCCCTCTAAAACGGTTTTTGAAAAATACATCGTCATCTCTTCACCATTGTTTAGTATTTAAAAAATATTACATTTTCAAAATTTTGAAATAATATTTTTTCAAATATTTTATTAATATTTTAATAATATTTTATTATTTTTTTCGAAAATAGTGAAATATTATTTTTTTCAGCACTACTAATCCAAGACCAAGTCTTGGGATTTTTTTTGTTTCTCTATGTGCAAGAATAATGACTCTTCAAGAAGGACGGAACCCCCATGAACCACCACCATACAATCAAGATTTCAACTATTGGAAGCGATTAATGGAATGCTTCTTAGGAAGCGTAAACTTTGATTATTGGCTGATATTGAGAAAACCTTCTCAGAACTCAGAACTAAACACAAATGTAAGTAAAATCATTTGTAATGTTTTACCTAGCAATGTTTTATGCAGAGTAAAAAAGTACAAAGATGCACATGAGCTTTGGACCCAATTGATCAAACTTCACGAGGAGCCGATGGAGCTCGAGGATCAAGTAAAAATCGAATCTGAACTCGGGTTAGATGCAATCAAAAAGCCTACTGAATTAGGGGTTGCGCTCAAGGTTAGTGATATTTACCAAAATACCCCTGCTAATAGTAGTTTAGAAAATATGAGCATTGATCTGGTTATTTCTGAAAATATATGTGAAAATAATGTAGTTGACAATAATTACAAAAATACCCCTAGGATATTATCTGATAAAACAAATCCAATTAATTTAAAAAATTCAAACTTGAACCTAAACAAATCTGAAAACTCAAATGATAGAGATGACAAGGTCAATATTGATCTAGATAAAATTAATAAATTATTTAATAATCTAGACAATATTAATCTAGAAAATCCTATCCAAACCCAAGATAATTTAATTAATAAAAAATTAAATTTTAACGATAAGAATAATCTAATAAATTCCACTAATTATATCAACTTAAAAAATAAAGAAAATATAAGAATAAAATCAAAACTAAATTTAACAAAATTAAAATTAAATGTTCAAAATAACATATTAAATAAAGATAATCTGAAAAATTCAAAATTAACAATTAATAAAAGGTTAAAAGATAAACCTTTAAGGAAATATAATTCAAACAATTTAATTAATTCAAATTTAAAAATGAATAAAACTTAAACTTTAAAAATAAGCTATTAAAGAAAGATAATTCAATTAACCTAATAAAAGTGAAATTGAGAGAAAATTTAAATATTAAATACATTCTCTTAAAGAAAGATAATTTGACTAATTTAATTAATTCAAAATTAAAAACTTGAATCTAAATTAAACATTAAATTTTAACCAAAACTTAATTATAATAAACCCAGAACTAAAAACTAAATTAATGGCTAATAATTCAGGGGGGGCTCCAGAATAGCTGGCACCTCCAAAACTAACCTACCCGACAGGGTAACCCTAACCAACCTATCCGAAAAGGGTAACCTCAACCAACCTATCCGACAGGGTAATTAGGACTAGTTAAAGAGGGTTCAAGTTTAACTTGAATCATGGTACTAGTGAAGTTTTTTGATGATAGTACGTTGGGGAAGCTTGGGCATCGCATGTCTAGAAAGATAATGCTTCAATCTGGTGCATTTGGCCAAGGGGAACCGACCGAAGCTACCTTTAAATGGATCCTAACTAGTTAGACCAAGGTTTAGTACTAAGCTCCGCGGATAGGACTATTCGGAAAATCTCGAAAGGTTGGTTACTTCTAATGACGTCCAAGTGACTCACCAAGCTTAGAAGTTTATCCGAAAAATGACTATTTGTTGAGACCAAAGCTAAACCTGAATCCAACACAAGTTAAACCAAACTCTGTAATTAAATCTAATTCATCTCACAAAATTATAGGATTCCCTGATTGATAATCTAGATCGGGTGAGATGAATAAGCATTAAATTAATTAATTTTCAAACTAAAATTAATCAAAATTAAATTTTCAATTTCAAATTTCAAATTAAATTAAAATTAATTAAAATTAAAATTTGAAATTCAAATTAAAATTAAATTTCGAATTTCAAATTAAATTAAAATTAATTAAAATTAAATTAAATTAAATTAAATTTTTTAAAAAAATCTATTTTAAAAATTAAACTTAATTTTTTTTAACTTAAAAATTTATTTTAAAACTTATTTTTTTTTAACTTAAAAAATTATTTTAAAAATTAAACTTATTTTTTTTTAACTTAAAAATTTATTTTAAAACTTAATTTTTTTTACTTAAAAATTTATTTTAAAAATTAAACTTAATTTTTTTTAACTTAAAAATTTATTTTAACCTAAAAATAATTTTAAATGAAAAATTTATTTTAACCCAAAAATTATTTTAACTTAAAAATTTATTTTAACCTAGAAATTATTTTAACTAAAAACTTTATTTATTTAACTTAAATATTTATTTTTACCTAAAAAATATTTTAAATTAAACATTTATTTTAACCTAAAAATTATTTTAACTAAATTTTTTTAAAAGAAAAACCTTTTTTTTAAAAAAAATATCTTTTAAAAATTATTTTAAAAATTCTTTAAAAACAATTTTAAATATTCTTTAAAAACTCTTTTAAAAATCCTTTAAAAACTATTTTAAAAATTCTTTAAAAACTATTTTAAAAATTCTTTAAAAACAATTTTAAATATCCTTTAAAAACTATTTTAAAAATCCTTTAAAAACAATTTTAAAGATTCTTTAAAAACTATTTTAAAGATTCTTTAAAAACTCTTTTAAAAATTCTTTAAAAACTATTTTAAAAAATTCTTTAAAAATTATTTTAAAAATTCTTTAAAAACTATTTTAAAAATTCCATAAAAGCTATTTTAAATATTCTTTAAAAACTCTTTTAAAAATTCTTTAAAAATTCTTTAAAAACTATTTTAAAAATTCTTTAAAAAGAATTTTAAATATTCTTTAAAAACTCTTTTAAAAATTCTTTAAAAATTATTTTAAAAATTCTTTAAAAACTATTTTAAAAATTCCATAAAAACTATTTTAAATATTCTTTAAAAACTATTTTTAAAATCCTTTAAAAACAATTTTAAAAATTCTTTAAAAACTATTTTAAAAATTCTTTAAAAACTCTTTTAAAAATTCTTTAAAATATATTTTAAAAATTCTTTAAAAACTATTTTAAAAAATTCTTTAAAAATTTTTTTAAAAATTCTTTAAAAACTATTTTAAAAATTCCATAATAACTATTTTAAATATTCTTTAAAAACTCTTTTAAAAATTCTTTAAAAACTATTTTAAAAATTCTTTAAAAACTCTTTTAAAATTCTTTAAAAACAATTTTAAAAATTTCATTAAAAACTCTTTTAAAAATTCTTTAAAAACTATTTTAAAAATCATTTTAAAACTATTTTTAAAATTATGTATCATTTTCAAAAATTCTTCTTATTTTTTTCACTATAATAAAATTATGTTATTTTAAAAAAAAATAGTAATAATAATAAATTATTTCTATAGATTATTTTCACTTTAAAAATTATTATTTTGACTTTAAACTCATTTTTAATCTTAAACATCATTTTAACCTTAAAATTATTTTTTAATTTAACTTAACTGAAAATTAAATCTTAAATTAAAACTTAATATTGAAATTACAATTAAAATTTTAACTTAAAATTAAACTTAAACTTAAACTTAAAATTAAACTTAAACTTAAATTAACCACTAATATTAATTTAAATCTAAAATCAAAACTGAATCAAACGTATGTTAATTGACATAAAACATATTATAAAAATCATTTTAAATTCCTTTTAAATGATGTTTTAGAAATCCCTTTAAAAAAATTAAATAAATAAATAAAAATAATAATAATTATTATAACTAACACTTTTATTGACCAACTCAATCAGGTAATATGAAATTTAAATTATTTCACTAAGTATTAAATTATTAAATCAAGTAAAAACTAATCAATAAATTATTGATAATGCTTAACTGTTATTGAATTAATAAAATCTTATCTTATTTAAACTTAAACTAAAGTTAAGCGCTTGAATCTAAAATTAATTAATAATTGATTAATCAAATTCAAATAAACAATTATATCCAGGATACAGAGATAAATATGTAAATAATATAAGTGTTACCAAATCCCCTAGAATACTTAGTTAGACAAATGTGTTAGGGCTTGAAATTTAACACACTAAAACCTTAGCATTATATTAAGGGGGAGTAATAAATAAGGAGGATTAATAAATTAAAGGAGTATCAAATTAAGGGGGAGGTTTATTTTTTAATTATCTCCTTAAGTGTTATTTTTTAATCTTCTCTTTAAAATCTCTCTAGAAAATTCTACCTCAATTTATGTCAGGTTTAGGGGGAGAAATAAAACTAATTCAGTTTTTCAAATTGAATTTTAAAACTCAATTTTGAAAATCAAAGTTTAAAAACAACTTGTTTAAAATTGTGAAATTTTTTTTCACAAACTTTTTATCCTTTTTACTTAGTCTTTGAAAACTGAACTTTTCAAGTATTTTAAACCATGGTTTTGAAACTAGTACTCTTGAACTTTGAAAATTTGATTTTGGAAAATGAATTTTACAAAAACATTTTAAAAAATATGATCTTACTTTTACCAAACTCCTTTGAAAACTAAAAGTAAAGTTTAAATTTAATTTACCTTTACTTTGAAAATTGTCCTGAATCTAGTTCTTAAAATTTGATTTTACTTAATTTTGACAATTTGATTTGAAAGTTAAAATTTTACAAAAATTAGTTTTAAAAATTGCTTTGTTATTGAAAATTGTGGAAATTAGATTTTTCAAAACTTAAGTTTACAAACTAAGCTTCTCAAAATCATTTTCCTTAATTTTGAAAATTGAATCTTTTACAAACTTAGTGTTGAAAATAAATTTCAATCAGTTTTGAAAAATAGTTTTTTTCAAACTTAGCTTTGGAATTTTGATTTTGAAAACTTATGTTTGAAACCTTGAATTTTTAACTTTGACCTTAAAAAAAACTATACTTAAAAAAAAAAAATAGCTATCTTTCAAGACTTGGTTTTTTTTCAAAGATTTAAGAAATAAAAGCAAAATAATCTATGTTTTAAACTCCCCCAGATTAACTTGACATTATTTCTTACTTTGTCTGAAGTCTATGTTTATGCTTACTTAATCCATGCTTATTTTTGATGAATGTCAAAGGGGGAGGGTTAGGTGGTTAAGTTAGCTAAACCAATTTGAAAATACAAACTAACCTTTAAAACCACATAAATGGATGTTGTTTCTTGCATATGTTTTCACTAACTTAACCAGGTTGTCATTCCATCAAAAAGGGGGAGATTGTTGGTGCGGTTAGCATTAACGATTTAACCTAGGTTTTGATGAATGACAAATCAGGTTAAGTTAGTTTGTTGTTGTCTGACGCTTTGATCAAGTGTGTAGGAGAAGTCCAGCTAGGTCGACGGGCTGACTAGATAGCTGGCGAAAAGACCAAGCGGGTCGACGGGCTGACCGGACGCTTGGCGAAAAGTCCAGCTAGGTCGACGGGCTGACCGGATAGCTGGCACGAAGTCCAGATGGGTCGACGGACTGACCAAACGTCTGGCAGGTAAGTGAGGTAAGTCACTGGAGGGGAGTGACTGCGAGGACGCGTTCCCGGGAAGGGAACATTAGGCGTCGATCCGGCTTAGATCCATTTCGGATATCTAAGTCGAGATCGTGACTAGATTCTGGTCTCGGAAAGACGGAATCTAAGTCATACTCTTTTTCTATTACTTTGTTGAACTTTAACTGTGCTAACAATCTGTTTTACAGGATATATATTTGCCTCGGACTAACTCTATTTTGCAGGAGAAGGAGTTCCTGGAAATAGGAGGTCTGGGCGCCCGGAAGGGGTCTGGGCGCCCGGAAGGGATCCGGGCGCCCGGAGGTAAGTTTTAACCAAACTCATGCGTTGGCACGTGGAGCTTGCTGGTTGGACTTGCCACGTCTCACTAGGGCGCCCGGAAGGGATCCAGGGCGCCCCGAGCTTCATATAAAAGATGGGGCGGAGGCAGAGCTGAAAATCAACAACAAGAAAGTCTTCTACTGTTTGCTCTACTGCTCTGCGCTCCAGCGACGCTAACAAAGATCCGACAGTACGCTCTTTCCTTTTCTTTAATTCTTGTCGGTATTTTCTTTATTTTGCTAGCATTCCTGTACTGTAAATTGTAATCATTTTTGAACTGCTAGTGATTGCCCAACGAAAGTACTAACGGAGTACGGGCCTTCGAGTAGGAGTCGTCATAGGCTCCGAACGAAGTAAAAAACATCGTGTTCAGTTTGTCTAAATTTTTTTTATTATTCCGCTGCGCTTAACTCTTATTAACGCTGTTTTTCGAATCGATATTCACCCCCCCTCTATCGACGTTTCACGATCCAACAAGAACAACTACAGTTCATCAAAATCTAAACATGTCGACATAAAGTTTTTGGCGGTGAAAAAAAGAATTCAGAATGGTCAAATAATGATAGAGCTGTTGGTTGCTACTTGGAAAAACTAGAGGTTCCACTGTACAAAAATTTTGTACAAAGGTCTGAACCTTTTCCTAGCTACCATGTGTTCTTTTAAATTAAATTTTGGATCGCCTGCGGAACTTAACACGTTTGATCCAAAACTTAATCTATTTGTTCTTTTAGGTTTTGACTTGGGTCTCCTGCGGAACTTAACACGTTCGACCCAAATCACCTTAAGTTATTAATTCCATTAAATATTAATTTCCATAATTGGTTCCCAGTACTGACGTGGCGAGGCACACGGCCTTCTTGGATATGGGAGCAACCACCACCGACTAGACAAAATCTTTTATAGAAAGCTAATATTTAATTTCCTAAAATAACTTTAGGTCAACCGAAAAGAACAATCAAATCACAAGGAAAAAAAACAAAGAAACACTATATCGAAAACAAATTCGAAACATTAGAGTCGTATGCCTCTTGTATTTAGTATTATTTCCAAAAATAACTAGTATGATGCGGAAAGAAAAATTACTAGTTATACCTTTTAGAAAGACCTCTTGATCTTCTACCGTATTCCTCTTCTAACCTCGGACGTTGTGTGGGCAACGATCTTCCGAGATGAGAACCATTAAGCACCTTCTTCTTCTTTACAAGTTTCAGCCATCAAAACTTCTCCTAGGATGAAGAGGTTCGGCCACCACCACCATGCTCCAAGGGATGCTAGAAAAGAGGCTTCTTTTCTCTCCTTCTTCTCCTTCTTAGATCCGGCCACCAAAGCTATCTCCACCATGAGAAGGTTTCGGCCACACAAAGGAGAGGAGAGGAAAGAAAGGGCCAACCACAAGGAGAAAAGAGAGGAAAAATAGAATAGAGTCGTTCACCTTGAAGCCTCCTCTACCCCCTCTTTTATAATCCTTGGTCTTGGCAAATAAGGAAAATTTAATAAAAACTTCCTTAATTCTTTTGCCATTGAAAAGGAAAATTTATTTAATTAAAATAATTTTCTCTTTTCAAATTATAATGGTCGGCCACTCTTCTCCCCAAAACAAGGAGAGTTTTAATTAAAACAAAAATTAAAACTTCCTAATTTGTTTCTAGAAATTTATAAAAATTTCTCCAATAATTTTAATCCCTTCATGATTGGTTAATAAAAGAAATTTTATAAATTAAAATCTTTCTTTTAAACATGTCGATAATTTCCAAAAGAAAAGTTATCTCTAAAAATTAAAATCTCCTTTCAATCTACAAATAAGGAAAGATATTAAATCTTTTCTTAATCTTTTGTAGAAACTAATAAAAGAGAATTTTTAATTTTTAAACTTTCTTTTAAATCATGAATATAATTAAAAGGAAAGTTTTTACCAAAATTAAAATCAACCTTTTAATCTACAAATAAGGAAAGAGATTTTAACTCTTCTCTTAATCTTTTGTAGAATCTTATAAAAGGAAGGATTTAAATTTTTAAACTCTCTTTTAAATTATATTATCCACATAAGAAAAATTTTAAAATTAAAATTCCTTTTTATTTTAATAGGGGCGGCCACATGAATTCACCCATGAACATACCCATGGCCGGCCCTAGCTTGGTCTCCAAGCTAGCTTGGCCGGCCCCTATAGGATGGGTAAGAAGGTGGGTATAGGTGGATATAGTACTCTATAATTAAGAGGCTACGATAGGGACCGAGAGGAGGAATTGGTTTTGGTCTCCCGATAAAATTAAGCATCCCGTGCTCGCCCCGAACACACAACTTAATTTTATCAATAATAATTCATTCCACTAGAGAACTATTATTAAACTACCGCACCAATCCCAAATTACATTTTGGGCTCCTTCTTATCATGAGTGTGTTAGTCTTCCTGTGTTTAAGATAACAAATGTCCACTAATTAAGTAAGTTACTGACAACTCGCTTAATTAATATCTAGCTCCAAGAGTAGTACCACTCAACTTCATCGTCATGTCGGACTAAGTCCACCTGTAGGGTTTAACATGACAATCCTTATGAGCTCCTCTTGGGGACATTCTCAACCTAGATCACTAGGACACAGTTTCCTTCTATAATCAACAACACACACTATAAGTGATATCATTTCCCAACTTATTGGGCTTATTGATTTATTGAACTAAATCTCACCCATTGATAAATTAAAGAAATAAATATCAAATATATGTGCTTGTTATTATATTAGGATTAAGAGCACACGCTTCCATAATAACTGAGGTCTTTGTTCCTTTATTAAGTCAGTATAAAAGGAACGACCTCAAATGGTTCTACTCAATACACTTTAAGTGTACTAGTGTAATTATATAGTTAAGATAAATTAATACCTAATTACACTACGACCTTCCAATGGTTTGTTCCTTTCCATCTTGGTCGTGAGCTACCACACACCATGTTATCTACAATATAAATTAATTGAACAACTACATTTATCATAAATGTAGTCATTTGACCAATGTGATTCTTATTTCTAGATAAATGTTTATACCAAAAGCTAGGCTTTTAGTATACACTAACAATCTCCCACTTATACTAAAAGACTAAGCTGCTATATCTGCTGCCATACATCTGATTCCCATCCCTTCAACATGCCCATCAAAACCTCTTGCCTTAAGGACCTTAGTGAAAGGATCTATAGGTCATCACCTGATGCAATCTAGGCGGCAACAACTTCTCCTCGTTTATACGATTCCTCGTATTGGGTGGTACTTGAGCTTTATTGTGTTTACTTGTCTTATAGACTTATGGTTTCTTCGAGTTTGCTACTGCACCAACATTATTACAATAAATTGTAATAATTTTTGGACAAACCAGAAATCATATCTAAGTCTATCTTGAGGTTATTGAGTCATTCAGCTTTTATGGCTACCTCAGAGGCTTGCCATATACTAAGCTTCTATGGTGGAGTCCAGAAAAACACCTATGCTTATCACTCTTCCATAGTTATGACTTTACCTCTCTAAAGTAAATACAAAACCCCGAGGTTGACTTATTATTGTCCCTATCTGATTGGAAGTCTAAATCCATGCAACCCACAAGGACTAAATTAACTACCTTGTACGCTAGCATATAATCTCTAGTGCCTCTAAGGTACTACAATATATGCTTTACTGCAATCCACTGTCCTTGTCCAGGGTTACTTTGATATTTGCTAACTATGCCCTTGGCAAAAAAGATTTCTGATCTCGTGCATAGCATACATTAGGCTTCCAACAGCCGTAGCATAAAGAACTGCCTTTATTTCCTTTATCTCCTTTGATGTCTACAGAGACATATCTTTAGATAAAGTTACTCCATCCTGAAAAGGTAAAAAACCTTTCTTGGAGTTTTGTATGCTTAAAACGAGCAAGGATTTTTCCGATGTATGAAGCTTGGGATAAGTAAAATATTCTTTTCTTGCGATCCCTTATTACTTTGATCTCAAGAATATATACATTCTCCCAAGTCCTTTATATCGAATTGTTTGGACAACCATACCCTTACTTCTGACAATATTTTGATATTGTTTCCAACTACCAAAAATGTTATCTAAGTATAGTACAAGAAATACCACCACGTTTCCATCACATCTTTTGTATACACAAGACTTATCCGGTTACTAAATCCATAGATCTGGATTACTTTGATAAACCGGATGTTCCAAGACCTTGAAGCTTTGCCTCAGTCCATAGACTGATTGAGCTTGCACACAAGATGCTCTTAGCCCTTTGCAATGAACCCTTCTGGTTGCTTTATATGGATGTTTTCTTCAAGACTTCCATTAAGGAATCTTGTCTTGACATCCACTTGCCAAATAGATAAAAGAATCCGGATATACTTAAGCATGACTACCAGTGAAAAGTTTTCTTTTCATCTAGCCTTGCTTTGAAAGTTTCTACCTTCTGTCTATCCCTCTTTTCCTAATATAGACCTTTTTACACCCAAAGGCTTTTATACCATTTGGTGGTTCTATAAGCTTCAAATTTTATTAGAATACATATATTCTAATTCATTATTCATTACTCTTTGCCAAGATATTGCATCTTTATCTTGGAGTGTTTCATATGTCCGGAGATCGGGTTCATGTCCTCCGGGGATCGAGTCCAAAACTCTCCCAAAACATGAATCTTTTAGGTTGCCTAACAACCTCCCACTACAAAAAGGCACTTTCCGCAATTGTGTATCATTTGTGATATGTGTTGCGTTTTCTTATCTCATCTTATACAGTTGGTACTAGATTAGACATGCCTTTTATTATTTCCTTAAGAACAAATTTTCTTATGGGCACATGGTTTATTACATAGTCTTTTCTAAAAATCGGTCATTGATGCTAACAATGACCTTCTAATTTTAAGACTATAAACCTATTTTCATTTCACTAGGATAACCCACAAACAAGTGAATTCTGTCCAACTTATCATTGTCTCTCTTTCATATATGTGCCGGACTATGCTTCAAATAGGCTTACGCCTATTCAGCAATTCTATATGAGTAGAGAGTTCGACTTTAGAAGGTACTATATTCACTCCCGTTTCCAGAGTATATCCTTAAAATGATTTTGATAATATTCTTAATAACTCATCAATCTACTTATTTCCATAAGAGTCATATACCTTCCTTTCCTACACCATTCCATTGGGGTGTACCAGGTGCAGTTAGTTGGGATTGAATCCCTACTTCTGATAAATGACTCCTAAATTCTCCCAAGAGGTACTTGCCACTACGATCTTACCGTAGTGTCTTGATACTTTTACTTTGTCGTTTCTCCACATCAGCCTCGTATTCTTTGAACTAATCAAAGCACTTAGACTTGCGGCACATCAAGTAAATATATCCGTATCTCAAATAGTTGTCTATAAAATAGATGAAATATTTGAAACAACCTCTTGCATGGATGCTCATAGGATCACACAAATCAGAATGAACCAATTCCAATATATCTTTGACTCCATACCCTTAGACTTAAAAGCTTCTTGGTTATTTTTCCTTCCAAGTAAGACTCGTAGGTTGGAAAGATTTCCACTACTAATGAACCCAAAAGTTCATCAGCTACCAATGAATCCTACTCAAGTTAATATAACCTAGCCTTAGAAGCCAAAGATATAATTGGTTCATTTTCGAAGGTTACTTTCTCTTAAAGTTAGAAGATGTGTTACTAATTTCCATTTGTTGCATCGTGAGAGTTATTGGATTTATAAATTGCCAACCAACGTGCCAGAACAGATAACTTCCCTCTTTTTAACAACTTTGTTATTTAAAAGAGGCAGAATATCAAGTTCTTTGAATAGTTTAGAAACCGAAAACTAGTTCTTTCTAAACTTGGTGCGTAAAGACAATTACTCAAAATCCATGTTTTATTCTTATCAAAAGATAAACATCTCCCACTACAACAGCTACCAGTGCCCATGTGGACGGTGTTTTAATTTTCATTTAGTTGTCGGGTTTCCTGGAACCCTGCAATGAATTACGGACATGATTAATGGCATCTGTATCTACACTCCAGGTTCTGGTAGATAACACCACTAAACATGTTTCAACTAATGAATTAAATACACCTATATTGTTCTTAGTTCTAAGAAGACAGTTTACCTTAATGTCCAAGTCCTATTTCTAATCATTACAATTGGGATTACTAAGTCTTTCTTATAGTATGACTACTAGGGGATTGTCAAACATTTTAAATCCTAAGAATCACAAAAATATTTGGTCAAGATCAACTTCTTAAAAATCTCATGAATTTTGTATGCCACGATAGTGTGGACGTATACAAAATCGAAGAGGAGATTTTATTCATTAATTTTATTATCTTGTCAACTTTACTTTATGACGAATAAAATTAATAGTTGATCTGTCTTTGATCAAATATTTGGTCAAAACTTTTTGAATTTAAAATAACATTGATTCCTCAAACAATATTATTTAAATTCACCAACACCTCAAACACCGTGAATTTTGCATGCCACGTTAGTGTGGACGTATACAAATTCAACATTTGTAAAAGGAGGGTATTAACCCATTAATTTTATTATCTTGTCAACCTAACTTTTTGACAAATAAAATTAATAGTTGGTATCATTTGGTCACACAAATAATAGCAGTAACTCCGATGGGGAGGATACTATTAGATGTGTCTAAGTGTATACCATTACTTGACACTAAGTCCATTAATAAGATTATGCCCCTTCCGTTGGGGAAAATCACACGCTCTTAATTAACTTCCTATAGTCATCCAAAAATGGAAGTCTGTTCTAGTGATCCACAAACAAGCTCATCCGTTATGGAGGAAGGCACTCAGAGCCAACGCGCAAGCTTGTTTGCATCACTTACAAACCAGTAATGGAGACCATGGGATTTACTAAAAATCCCTCTCCCACTTAGTTATTTATAAATGAGGAATTTTAACTATGCTAGCCTACTAAATATGTAAACTAACATGCACACACAACACAATATAAAAGCAATAAATAGAAAATCTAATTTTCAACTATTATGACTTTTATCTCTTGTTGTCCTCCGTGTGTTGTCATCCCAAGATGCTGCCATATTTGGCCACTGCCACCGGGTCCATCTTGCTCCTAGTTCCGCTGCGCCTCTGGTCCTTAGAAGGTTCCACGCTTTGCAAGATTTGATCCGCGACATAAATAGAATTTTATATTTTTGATCCTATATTCCATAAAAGGAATGTACATGTATCTAGATCAAAAATAAAATCCTAATAAAACTAAATACAACTCCTGCTGTATTTTTAATACAATCATGCACACACATATAAATGCCCTTGACATGTCCAAGGGTCCAATCACACATAATAACTAAAAGCCATAAGAGTTGGATCCTACATCCACAAAGTTAGTACATCCTACTATTATCCTGCCTAAATTATGTATGACATGTGCATAATTAAACTAATACCAAATACACAGAGGCAAAACCCTAGCTCTGATACCAATTGTTGGTTGCTACTCGGAAAAACTAGAGGTTCCACTGTACAAAAATTTTGTACAAAGGTCTGAACCTTTTCCTAGCTACCATGTGTTCTTTTAAATTAAATTTTGGATCGCCTGCGGAACTTAACACGTTTGATCCAAAACTTAATCTATTTGTTCTTTTAGGTTTTGACTTGGGTCTCCTGCGGAACTTAACACGTTCGACCCAAATCACCTTAAGTTATTAATTCCATTAAATATTAATTTCCATAATTGGTTCCCAGTACTGACGTGGCGAGGCACACGACCTTCTTGGATATGGGAGCAACCACCACCGACTAGACAAAACCTTTTATAGAAAGCTAATATTTAATTTCCTAAAATAACTTTAGGTCAACCAAAAAGAACAATCAAATCACAAGGAAAAAAAATAAAGAAACACTATATCGAAAACAAATTCGAAACACTAGAATCGTATGCCTCTTGTATTTAGTATTATTTCCAAAAATAACTAGTATGATGCGGAAAGAAAAATTACTAGTTATACCTTTTAGAAAGACCTCTTGATCTTCTACCGTATTCCTCTTCTAACCTCGGACGTTGTGTGAGCAACGATCTTCCGAGATGAGAACCACCAAGCACCTTCTTCTTCCTTACAAGTTTCGACCATCAAAACTTCTCCTAGGATGAAGAGGTTCGGCCACCACCACCATGCTCCAAGGGATGCTAGAAAAGAGGCTTCTTTTCTCTCATTCTTCTCCTTCTTAGATCCGGCCACCAAAGCTATCTCCACCATGAGAAGGTTTCGGCCACACAAAGGAGAGGAGAGGAAAGAAAGGGCCGACCACACCCAAGGAGAAAAGAGAGGAAAAATAGAATAGAGTCGTTCACCTTGAAGCCTCCTCTACCCCCTCTTTTATAATCCTTGGTCTTGGCAAATAAGGAAAATTTAATAAAAACTTCCTTAATTCTTTTGCCATTGAAAAGGAAAATTTATTTAATTAAAATAATTTTCTCTTTTCAAATTATAATGGTCGGCCACTCTTCTCCCCAAAACAAGGAGAGTTTTAATTAAAACAAAAATTAAAACTTCCTAATTTGTTTCTAGAAATTTATAAAAATTTCTCCAATAATTTTAATCCCTTCATGATTGGTTAATAAAAAGAAATTTTATAAATTAAAATATTTCTTTTAAACATGTGGATAATTTCCAAAAAGAAAAGTTATCTCTAAAAATTAAAATATCCTTTCAATTTACAAATAAGGAAAGATATTAAATCTTTTCTTAATCTTTTGTAGAAACTAATAAAAGAGAATTTTTAATTTTTAAACTTTCTTTTAAATCATGAATATAATTAAAAGGAAAGTTTTTACCAAAATTAAAACCAACCTTTTAATCTACAAATAAGGAAAGAGATTTTAACTCTTCTCTTAATCTTTTGTAGAATCTTATAAAAGGAAGGATTTAAATTTTTAAACTCTCTTTTAAATTATATTATCCACATAAGAAAAATTTTAAAATTTAAAATTCCTTTTTATTTAATAGGGCCGCCACATGAATTCACCCATAGCCATGGCCGGCCCTAGCTTGGTCTCCAAGCTAGCTTGGCCGGCCCCTATAGGATGGGTAAGAAGGTGAGTATAGGTGGGTATAGTACTCTATAATTAAGAGGCTACGATAGGGACCGAGAGGAGGAATTGGTTTTGGTCTCCGATAAAATTAAGCATCCCGTGCTCGCAACACACAACTTAATTTTATCAATAATAATTCATTCCACTAGAGAACTATTATTAAACTATCGACCAATCCCAAATTACATTTGGGCTCCTTCTTATCATGAGTGTGTTAGTCTCCGTTTAAGATAACAAATGTCCACTAATTAAGTAAGTTCGACAACTCGCTTAATTAATATCTAGCTCCAAGAGTAGTACCACTCAACTTCATCATGGGACTAAGTCCACCGCAGGGTTTAACATGACAATCCAGCTCCTCTTGGGGACATTCTCAACCTAGATCACTAGGACACGGTTCTATAATCAACAACACACACTATAAGTGATATCATTTCCCAACTTATCGGGCTTATTGATTTATTGAACTAAATCTCACCCATTGATAAATTAAAGAAATAAATATCAAATATATGTGCTTGTTATTATATTAGGATTAAGAGCACACGCTTCCATAATAACTGAGGTCTTTGTTCCTTTATTAAGTCAGTATAAAAGGATCGACCTCAAATGGTCCTACTCAATACACTTTAAGTGTACTAGTGTAATTATATAGTTAAGATAAACTAATACCTAATTACACTACGACCTTCCAATGGTTTGTTCCTTTCCATCTTGGTCGTGAGCTACTGTTTATAATTTATAAGGTACTGATAACATGATCTTCTGTGTGTGACACCACACACCATGTTATCTACAATATAAATTAATTGAACAACTACATTTATCATAAATGTAGTCATTTGACCAATGTGATTCTTATTTCTAGATAAATGTTTATACCAAAAGCTAGGCTTTTAGTATACACTAACAAGAGCCTATAAGGACAGATTCCATGTTAGCCGATCTACTTATCAGGGGTTTGTCACCCATGGTGTTTCATCAGCATGTGCTGAATATGGGAGTTCTTCCTTTTGATGAAGTACCCATTATGTAGGAATTTGTATTTTGTGTGATGTTTTATGTTCATGAACACATATTCTTTAGCTCATTATATATACTACAGTTTTTCTATATGTGTGCACATCTTTTGACTTTTCTTTGATATATGGATATCATATTTACTATTGCATTTTTGCATTTTGTTGTTGTGAATATGATATGGACTCGATTTCGAGTCATAAAGTCAAGTCATGATTTACCACTACAGTTTAACATAAAGTTTTGGTAAATATAATTTGGACCCAGATTGGGTCATAAAGAGGACTTATTGAGAATGAACACTTATAGATTATATTTCGTGTTATTCTTGTACTGCACATCCACATTTGATCTCTGTCGTTAATGATATTAGTACTGTGATTACTGTTGAGCCTTGTTACAGTTATAGTAGCTATGACTTTTTTAGCCCTGTACTAATTGATTTAATGGACGAGATTGTTTAAAGAGGTATTTAACCCATAAAGTTTAGCATGTTGAGCTCAATTTAGGGATTATGTGGTGTATCATGAATCAAGTATAGTGTAAGTAGAAGATTGTAGGATTAAGTCCACATGGATGGACTAGATCCAATTAAGTCTACATCGGTGAACTTAATCTCCATAAGATTGGACTCACACTTGATTAACACACACACAAAACTAATTGCCATTAAAATGACTAAACCTGATTAAGTGATCTAATGCTTCATTGCATATAAGGAGGGTTTGGATTAAATGGATGTGGATTCAATGTGTAGATCCAAAACCCGATTCATTAACTTTGATGGACTGTTAATGATTGATGAACTTTAAGGAGGATAGTCCCTATAGGATGAACTTAGTATATAAAGGATGAGACTCATGAATTAGGGTAGGTTCTAGAGTCTCTTCAACCTCTTCTCTTCCTCATCAAGAGAAAGCTAAGGACTACCACCACCCACTCCTATAGAAGACTTTTCCGCAATAGCAAGAACTCCGACGACAAGTAAGAAGTATTAGCCTTTGTGATGTTTTCAGGTCAACCATTTATGTGCTATTGTTTCGATTTGTATTGAGTTTTAGAGATTGATAGAAGCTAAATCCTGTTATAAATATATCCTTTAGTTCATATATGATGTATTACAATTCTAACATCAGTTACTTCAAAGGTGGTGTAGGTTGTTTCTTCATTAGATTGGCATCCGAAACACTGGATTATGCACGAGATTTGGCGGACCTGATCGTGTTCTTGTTAGAGGGAATGACCTCCCTTGAGGAGCTTAAGGATCCTCTCAGTTTTGTTTCTTACAAAGATCCCAATCCGAGCAAAAGATGATATCGTTTATCCAGACAGTCTAATATTGGCTCCACATTAAAATATAGACAGGTAAATTATGAGATTTACCCTAGGATACTACTTGTCCTTTATTACATGAGAGATATTAGGTATCCAACTAGACAGTTGCACTAGTTGAAAATTAATTTCGTGATTTATTGGAGCAAACCTTGAGGAGATTCTCTCCAATTATGCTGCCCAAACTTGGCCAATCTCAAAATTAAATAACAAATACAGACATATAAATTACAGGGGTCTTTTATATCCTACCGAACTATCCTATGAGAGAGATTGTATATCCAAAAGAAACATTTGCACCCGTTAAAAATGGACTCAGCAAACCTTGAGGAGCTTCTCTCCAATTCTGCTGCCCAGACTCGCCAATCTTGAAATTAAATCACAAAAATAGATCAAATGCTACTTTTCTAAATAAATAAATGAATAAATAAATAATCTAAACAAAAAACTCTTGTGCGGGTTTAACAACTATGAAAACTGAAAACCTATAAATTAATTCAATTGTTTTTGGGTAAATTATTAATTCAAATATCTAACTTTTAAAATTATCCAAATCGCACTTAATGCTTAATTAAGTTATTAGTAGTAGTCACCTAATATGTTTTAGTTAAATTAATATCGTTCTAAAACTAAAATTATAACCGGCACAAACTCATAAATAAGAATTTAAACAATTATTTTTTTCCAAGTATTCTAAGTATGTCTAATGATGGAATCTTTTTTTGGGTGATCAGTTGAACCATTTTTCTTTTAAAAAATTAACTAAAAATAAAAGAAATTTAAATGTTGTTTGCCAATATAAATAAGGATTAAGTATTAACCTAAAAAATATTCATCAAAAAATAAAATATAGTATTTTTTAATTTTAAATTAAATAATTTAATGTACAATTTTCTTCAACTATTTTGTTACAAAAAATTTCATTACCACAGTTGAACCTTCTTGAAAGGTATAAATGATCCAAGCCACTCGTAAATTATTTAGGTCTCAATTAAAAAAATCATTTGAGTTTGTTCGATTAAATTAACGAGCCGAGTTTGAGCCTGATTTCAAGCTCAAAAATATTATCGAGCCGAACTCGAGCTTAATAATAGTTGATTTGTATGCTTGTGAATATGTTCGTTTAGAGGCTCATGAGTGTATTTGTTAAGAGACTTGCGAACATGTTCGCTAATAGACCCATGTGTGTGTGTATATCTATATATATAGAGGACGGAGATGATGGTTAAGATGAAGTAATAGTCAAAAGTCAGAAGGAGGTGGTGGACATGATTAAAGACTACGTGTCTGGACAAACCATCCCAGTCTTACTCCCGACCGACCTCTTAGCCGATTGGATCCCCAAGACTCAGTTCCCTCACATCTCATGGGAACTATCCCAGTCTTATTCCCAACCAGCCTCTTAGCCAGTAGGATCCTTAGAGCTCAGTCCCCTCACTTCACCTAGGAACCATCTTAGTCTTACTCCTGGCTGACCTCTTAGTCGGTCGGACCATTAGGACTTAGTCCCCTCACTTCTCCTGGGCACTATCCCAGCCTTGCTCCAGGCCAATTTCTTTGCTAGTCAAACCCCAAGGGGGGCAATGCTATCAGGTAATCGCAATAACTTGTTAAAGAATAACAGATATTCGTCAGGGAATATTTCAATACTCTACCACATACTGTAGGACTCTTGGCGTCCAGCTAGAGGGGGTAAATAACCCTATAAAGAAAAACAAATCTTCCTCGAACTTTATAGCTTTATTAAACTAATACTTGCATAAAATAAGTTTAAGAAGTAAACTAAGAGTAGAGGCACGAAGGGATTACTTGGTTACAACTGGGGAGGTTGTTAATTCAAGGAAGTTGAAAGCTCAGTAAATAGTCTCCTTCATGTGGAGAAGCCTCTTACAGCGTTGATGACTTACAAACAAATAGTAGAATAAATTAGAAGCTTTTACAAGTGTTATTTTGAACCATTTGGACCAGGATTGTATTTATAGTCCTAGTCAGGACGCCTGGAAGGGTTCCAGGCGCCTCCAAGGGGATAAAACTTTATCTCCGTCGCAACGGATCGCATCAAATGTGATCTGGATAAAATTCATGGTTCGGGCGCCCGGGCCTAAGTTAACATAATGTTAACTGTTTGGTCCGGGTTCTTACTCCGGCTCCACTCGCTTGGGTTTGAGTCTTCCGCTCCAACTTCGGCTCCGCTTGCTTCAGTCCGGGTCTTTTACTCCGGATCCTTTCGCTTGGGTGATCTCGACCATCCGGAATAGGGCTCACCCGAACTTAATTTCTGACCTTCTCGAGCAATCTTCCGCTCCGGCTTCTCGTCCCTCGGAAACGCCGCGCGCCTCCTTCTTGTTCGCTCGCGTACTTTTCTGCAGCATCTCGTACCTCAAACGCACTGAGCCCATCGACTCTCTCCCGTGCCATCCTTCTCACTAGCTACATCTTTCGCTTGACTTCCTGTGGTCCTAAGTTCCTGCACACTTAGATACATGGGTTAAATACCTACAGGACCTTACTTGACTTGGTTGATCACATCAAAATCACCACCGGGTACTTACACATACAAACCGCATAACCATCCTCTACCCAATGGAAGTCCGTTGCATATTTTCTTTCACCTGATATCCCCTGACATGCAACATTCTCTGATATCTTATTATTGCGGAGGTTATAAAAGGTAATATAAAAAGAGAGGTCCTCTCCGTCGGCTAAGTACATGCTTTTACAACAATCTCATTTACAAGCAAGCATTTACTATTCATCTCTCCGTTTTTCAGCTTGACCTCTCTTTTGACTTAAGCGTAGGAGGGCCTGCACTAGAGATCTCTTCCCTGGTTTTTACTCTAACACGTCGTGGATACTGTTAGTGATTCTCTCCCAAGGCCCTAGATCCCTCTCTTCATCAAAGTTCTTGCCATCTCCACTAGTACTCCCATCTGACTCAGCTTCCGAACGGGATCAAATATATCGGTATCTATGAGAACACATTCATCTACTTCGGAACATGAAAATGGAGGACACTGGTATCCCCATCAACATCACTATGATGCCCGAGGAATACGAGTTATTCAAGAAGGCCAAGATGCGAGCGATTTTAGAAAAACAAACAACGGATTCTCATATGTGTCGTGCACTTGTGGCCTCGAAGGACGGGCCCTTCACCTCAGATCGAAGGCCCAAGAGGATGCGACCATGCGAGTTCCCTCGGGTGTTGTATCGAGTCCGTGGAGAATGTGGCAATAGATTGGAGCAATCTCAGGCCTCCTCGGTCGAGAACTCACCCTCAAGGGACCCAAAGAAGGGAAACGCCCCAGTTATTCAAGAGATGCCTGAAACACTCAACGTTCCTTTCTCCCAAGAAGTGCTAAATGAGAAAATTCTAGGGGTTATAAACCCCCCTCTATTGGAGAGTACAGGGGTAATAATGACCCAAAGGATCACATCCAAAAATTTCAGAACGCTACTCTTTTGCATCAATACAATGACGCAATACAATGCTAAATGTTTCTGAATACTCTCCCCAGCTCAGCGCAAAGATGGTTCGATAGGTTTCTAGTTAGATCCATTACCTGTTTCAAGGAATTTAGGAAAACTTTCCTGTACCATTTCACCAGTAGTAGGAGATATCAGAAGATTAATCATAGTCTATTTGCACTCAAAAAGGGGCTATAGAATACTTAAGAGCGTACATTAAGCGCTTCAACCAAGTGACACTGGATATTCTGTCCGACACCTCGAAGATATTAATAAGCGTCTTCTCTTAAGGACTGTTAGGAGAGACTTCTTTTGAACCCTTATCCGGAAAATTACAGAGGACTTCAATATTTTGTTCAGAAAAGCGATTAAATACATTAATGTGGAGAAAGCTTAAGCTGCTCAGAAGAACGAGATAATGACCCCCGCTCTAATTGGTTGGGCGAATAGGAGGTCACCATCGTCTCCTATCTGTCCTAAGGATCCTCGGCTAATTTTTTCGCTGGTTCAAGAAGCAAGGGTGGCGCAATCAGTCGGGGTCGTTCAAGCTCCTGTCAACCATCTGGCCTATAGGAGGCTCAATATTGTACTTATCACCGGTCTCACATGCATGACATAGGAAATTGTCTCCAGTTCGCTCGAGATTCTCCTCGAGCAGCTGAACTAGGCTTGCCTCCGTTCGAAATCGCTCCTGAACTTCTGAGACAGCAGGCCAGCAATCCTAGCATCTTAATCCAACCGGCTAATCCGCCTCAAGGGAAAGAAGATTCGGGTAGCCCGTCAAGCGGTAAGGGAAAGGAAATGAGGAAAATCTGGGAGGAGGAGAATAGGGGAAATGTCACCGTCTAGGATATTCTATAAACGCATAGTCTACTCGGTCAGAAATTCATGTAGTGCTGGTCAGAGATGTAACTAAGCTAATACCCTATAAGGATAGGCTGTAGAAAATCCTCAAGGGGCTTGAGTATAAATGTTAGAGCTGAGGTTAGAAGTTGGATCGCCTAGGGAACGTGAATTAACTCCGGTCTTACTGTAATTGAGGAACATTCTCTATCTGTATTAACTTTTATCTAATGAACATATTCCAGTCTCTCGCCCCTGTGCAAGTTATAAGTGAGCAAGGCTCTCACGTCCCAATGATCATCTGGTCAAACCCTAAATTCTCGCCCTTGTACTAGTTATAAACGAGCAGGGCTTCGTGTTCCAACGACCATCCGGTCGGACTCCAAACTCTCGCCCTTGTATGAGTTATAAGCAAACAAGACTCTCATGTCCCAACGACCATCCGATTGAACTCCAAACTCTCGTCCCTGTACGAGTTATAAGCGAGCAAGGCTCTTACATCTCAATGATCATCTAGTCGGACTCCAGACTCTTACCCCTATGCAAGTTATAAGAGAGTAAGGCTCTCACATCTCGGCGACCATCTAGTCTGACTCCAGACTCTCACCCCTATGCAAGTTATAAGCGAACAAGATTCTAACATTTCAACGACCATCTGATCAGATTCCAAACTCTCATGCCAGTGTGAGTTATAAGCGAGCAAGACTCTTGCGCCTATAACTTCCTGGCCAGGATAAAAAACCACCCGGCTCTTATACCTACAGTCGTTCTATCTAGCACTTATCTCTACAGTCGCCTGCTCGGCCTGTATCTCTACATCCACCCTACCCGACTCTTATCTTTATAACCACTCTATTTGACTCTTATCTCTGTAGTCACTCTATCTGGCTCTTATCTTTACAATCGCTCTGTCCGACTGTTATCTCTACAGCCGCTCTGTTAGGCTCTTATCTCTACAGTCGTCCTGTCTGACTCTTATCTTTATAGTCGCTCTATCTGACTCTTATCTCTACAATCGCCCTGTATGTCTCTTATCTCTATAACCGCCATGCCTGAATTTTATCTCTATAGTCTCCCTATCCGACCCTTATCCCTACAACCGCTTTGTCCGGCTTTTATTTGTTGGGACACTCCGGAAGTTAGAGGGGGCGAATAGGTCACTCGCTTCGTTGGAGATGATTTGTAGCGGAAAACTCGAAATGAACTCCTTCAATGCTAGTACAAAGAATTTACTTGGTATCCACCTCAAGATGAGGTGACTAATCACACGATCGCATTCTCTACTATAAAAAACACTTCTTCTCAAAACAATCCGAAGGTGGAAAAACCTCGTACAAGCTTACATAAGAGTACAACTTGAAACAAGAAGTAAATGTACAAAAATACAATGAAGAACCTTTCTTGTTTGATCTCTTGTAGCCTAAAGATGCCTTTGGACAACTTGGAAAGTGCAGCAACACTTGTCTTCCAAGCTCCAAGTCTAACGAACATTAATGGAGAAGAATTATGTAAGCATTGTTGCGTTTGAACCTCACCGTCGCCTTTATACTTAGTGATTTAGGGCTTCCAATCGATTAAGCTTACTGCCCAATCGATTGCCACGTTAGATCCAACATATCCTAACCTTCCAAAGCTTGCAACCCGCGCAACAATCATATCCCAATGGATTGTCCGATCGATTGGGCAGCTAGAGTGATCAACTGATCGATCTAGATGTCTTATGTGCTCTCGCAGAAGACCCTGGAATTGATTGACTAATCAATTCTGGTTGCCTCATCTCATCACGAAAAAACCAACCCTTAATCGATAGGTTGATCGATTGGAGTATCCTAATTCAATTGGGGAGCACACTGTGCTCTTGCGAAGTACCTCAATCGATCAACTAATCGATTGAGCTATGGTTGAATCGATTAGTTGATCGATTCACCTTCCCTCTTCGCGATAACACTCTCAACATCCGGTCAACCGTGACCTATTGGGACTTCCTTATGCCTAGCATCTGGTCAACTTTGACCTACGAGACTTCATCAACAAGTGTTCGGTCAATCCTTTGACCCACTTAGACTTTTTTCCCCGTGCCAAGTGCCCGGTTCTCTGTGATCCACTTGAACTTCCAAACACTAGGTGTCCGGTCAACCTTGATGTACCTAATTTTCCACTACCTAGCTTCACTTACAAGTGTTAGAACTGTTGACCAGCTAGAAGGGGGTTGAATAGCCCCTGCCAAATAAAAAAAACAAACCTTTCTTGGACTTAAAAGAACACTTGCATAAACAAAATAAGAAATGAACTGAAAGACGAAGGCACCGAAGTTTTACTTGGCTACAATCAATGAGATTGTTAATCTAAGGAAGTGGAATACACTAATATCTCCTTCAGGCGGAGAAGCCTCTTTACAGCAGTGAAAGCTCAGAAAAGAAGAAGCTAAATAAAAACTGAAAGTGTACAAGTGTAGTTACTCAAGATGCTTGTTCTATGTAGCTTCTTGGACCAAGACTATATTTATAGCTTTGATCGGGGCGCCTGGAAGAATTTCATGCGCCTAGAAGGGGATAAAATTTTATCTCCTTTGCAACGGATCTCGGTCAAACACGATTCGAATAAAAGTCCATTCCGGGCGCTCGAACCAGGAAAGTCAACCATGTTGACTTTTTCCAGTCTGGGTCTTCCGCTCCGACTCCACTTCGGATCCGCATGTTTGGGTGATTTCGGCCATCCGAAATAGGGCTCACCCGAACCCAACTTCTGGCCTTCTCGAGCAACCTTCCACTTTGGCTTCTCATCTCTCGGAAACGTCGCACGCCTCCTTCTCGTTCGCCGACATACTCTTCCGCAGCACCTCGTCCCTCAGACGCACTGAGCCCGTCGACTCTCTTCCGTGTCGTCCTTCTCGCTAGTTGTGTCTTTTGCTCAACTTCCTGTGCTCCTAAACTCCCGCACACTTAGACATAGGGTTAAACACAACAGAATCTAACCTAACTTGTTTGATCACATCAAAATAACTTGGGGTACTAACAATCTCCCCCTTTTTTATGTGAGCAACCCAAGTTAAGTTAGGATAAACCAACATAAAATACTATAAAGTAAAAATAATAAATTTTACAATAATGTGCAAAAAATAAAAAAATCTTAAAGCTACCTCCCCCTATATTTAATATTCTCTTCTCTTCTCCCCCTTTGATCACATAAAAAATGGGGTACCATAAAATCTAAGGGTAATTTTTATAAAACTTTGATTTTCAAATAATTTTGAAAATTTTATTAATATTGAAAATAAATTTGACAGTACTAATAATATAATAATTTTAGAAAAAATTTCTGAGTAAAAAATTTGAAAAACAATCAATAATTTCCTCAGTTAAATAAATTTTCAAAAACTAATTTTGTAGAAATCTATGTAAACTAAAACTGATACTTAAAAAAAAACTTTAAGTCTTTTAAAAAAAAATTCTAAGAAGAAATTTTTTTCTAAATTAAGGATACTGTAAAATATTTAAGTAACTATTAAAGCATTATTTTGCAATTAAATGCTTTATTAGTTAGTCAATTAAACATTTTATTTCAATACTTGGCTTCCAGGCTATGGCGAAGCACTAGACATTCTTGGTTATTGCAGAATAACCACTTTCTAGACAAATTCTCATAAGGAAATTAAACGTTTAATTTTCTCGCTGAAAGCGCTAAGTCTAATTCAAGCTCAAGTTAGACAAGCCTTTGGAACCCAAAATAGGTTCCTTCCAACTGGGTTAATTAGGAATTTCTTTGGAATGTATTTTTGTGGAATTTTCCTAATTTGTCTTTTGTGATATTTAAAATACCAGTTCAAATTATATCTTTTATTGTTTTGATTAAACGAACATGCACGATTTTTCAAGTATGTTATTTCTTTTTGTAAATTACCATTCTCCAATTTTATTTTATCAAATTCTTCTAATGGACAAGATTTTGCTAGAATTATTTTTAATTTTTAATTTCTTTTTCTAATTTGCAACAATCTTTAGATAATAATTTAACGAATTTAAACATTTTATCGGGAGGAAGAGATCGTTCCTAACTTACCTTGTCGATCTCGTTGTTCGTGGCTCCCCCTGAACTGCTATTTTTTTTCGATGTCACTCCCCCTTCATCGATGCTCTCAATGCTCATTTAGGAAGAGCTTTCTTCGTGTTCATCTTGATGACTTGCCATCAACGCAAGCCCGGAGAAAGGCTCAACTTCCGATTCGGACGACATTTCGTCCCACATCGCCTTTAAAGTCTTGTACTTGTTTGTTTGGACATGTTTCTTTCCTTTGTCCTTATCCTAGTTCCATAACTTAGGGCATTTGTCCTTAATGTGCCATTCTTCGTTGCAGTGGTAGCATCTAATTATCATTTTCTTTCTACCCTGCGGATGGTTAGTTTTTCTTGATTTAAATAACTTTTTAAAACGTCTTACCATCATTACCATTTTATCGTCGTCGAGAGAGGATTTTGACTCATGTTCATCTCTTGTTTCCTTGAAAGCGATGTTGTGTTTCGGCTCCTTCGTACCTGCACATCTCGATTCATGTACTTCAAAAGTTGAAAATAATTCTTCTAAGGTAATAGATTCTAAGCCCTTAGAGATATAGAAGGCATCTACTAGTGATGCTCATTTTGTATTTCTAGGGAATACATTAAGAGCGTACCTTAGCGAATCTCAGTTGCTTACCTTTTCTCTGAGATTTGAAAGTCCGGTGATGAGCTCCTCAATCCTCGAGTGAAGATTGTTAGTTAGAGCCCTAGAGCCAATCATTTGATGATTGTTGTATGGACTCGTTGTATCATATTCTTGTATATAAATAAAGGCATTTGTTTTTGGTTATTATACTTACTTGTATTGGTGCCAAATAACTAAGTATAATAGCATCCTTGAGTAGAAGGTTCTTACCTATATCAATCGATTGGTTGAATCGATAGTGAGATGATATAGGGAACACTACTCTTAATCATTCCTAGTCGAGTATTAACATTCAGGGACAATGTTAATGCGACGAGACTAGCATGTAGGTCAACTCGATGACTTGATCTCACAAGTCATGGATATAGAGATATCAAGTTGACACATGGGTATGCATTGGAGAATGTATACTGAATGACCCGCCATGAGAAAGTATCATGGATCGTTATATGAGTGTCATATACTTTCTCATGTGGCTATTAGTATGACTACTAGTCCTTGAACCTGAAGTCACCATGGTTCCCTACATAAAGAGTTATATACTTTGGTTTCGTCAAACGTCACCCGTAATTGGGTGGACTATAAAGGCGATTACTGGGTATGTAACAAATTATGCGGAGGGATGTGAGTGATGTAGATGGGATCTATCCCTTCTATATGACGAGAGTGACATCGATATTCTTGATATAGTGAGACCACGAAGTGCATGAGCATGCCCAAATGAGTCAATATGAGATATTGAGCTCATTTGATTGAGTGAGTCTACTTGGGATTCAAGATTTAGATTGATTAGAGGATGACACGGTCTATACCTCACATTGATCAATCTAGATGTCAAGGATAGAAGGACACTTGTCATATATTGTTAAAAGTTACAATTAGTAGTCACAAGGTGATGTTGGATCTCAACATTCTTATAACTTGGGTAGTAATGATGTGTTGCTAGATATCGCTCATTACTTATGCCTCTAAATGAGTTTAGGAGCATTGTCAACATTATAAAAACCTATTGGGTCACACACAAAGGGCAATTAGATGGAGATTAGGTTTATTTGATGAACCTAAAGAATTAGGTCCATGTGATGAACCAAATTGGATTAAGAGTAATCCAAATTAGGCTAATTGAGTTGGACTCAATTTGGTTCATGTGTTAAATGAGTCTAATTTAGACTTAGACTCATTGAACCAATTTAATTCAATGAATAGAGATTCATTAAATTAAAATTGACTTGAACCAATGGTTAGATTTGATAAACCATGGGAGAGAAGTGGTCAAGTTTGACTTGACTTGAGAGGAAGATGAAGAGTCAAGTTTGACTTGACCATTTGCCACCTCATTGGTGAGTTGGCAAAGAGTGGACCAATGATGATGCTCCACATCATCATGGTTGCTTATGTGTGTGTGCCACCTCATGAGGGAGATCAAGAGTTGTGACTCTTGGTATCCCATGGAGATAAAATCCCCTCATGAAGTGGCCGACCACTTTGTGTGTGCATTTGATGTGCTTGGTGTAACTCTCATCTTCTTCCTCATTGCTCTCTTCTCTTCTCTCCCTCTCCTCCTCTTTGGCCGAGACTTCTTGGAGTGCTAGCACACTCAAGATTTCTTCTCCATCTCTTGCTTGTGTGGATACACATAGAGGAGTATCTACTTTGATACTCTTGAGATTCGGCGAACCTTGGACGAGCGGGATTAAGCAAAGGGCATCGCATCAAGGGTAAAACTCTTCTCCTTCGTAGATCTAGTTTAGATCTAGGCTTAGAAAACTCGTACGTGAAAGTTTTTATGAAATTTTATTTCTTCGCACGGATCCGGTGGCGGGGTTTCAGGGTTTCGGCAACGCAAAAAGTGATTTTTGCGGCCCGAAAAATCCAACAAAGATGTGCAATCGTTTTGTCTTCTTCAAATCGTAGGTTGGTGAGCTGGTTGTGAAGTAAGTCTCGTCTTACGAGCTTAGTTCGGACATCCCTTCGTGTAGCTCAAAGAACTTCTCCTAAAGCTCCTTTGCTGAATTGTAGGTGCTGATCCGATTGACTTCTTATGGCGGAAGGACACTCAGCAGATGGAACTCTTCTTTGTCGTTTGCCACGTAGTCGATCTGCTTCTTCTTCGTCCACTAGTATTCTTTCTTACCCTCGGGTGCTACAAAACTGATTCATTATTAAAAGTAATTCAAAGTCAATTTTAAAGAAATACTTGCATTTTTTTTCCCAGCTAGCGAACTCCCCCTCGAACTTTGGTGGGTATATGCTCGGTCCGACCATTGATTCGGTGCTTCGATCAGCGGTTAGTCCTCCTGAAGCGTCCTGGCTCTGATACCACTTGTTAGGACTGTTGGCTGTCTAGAAGGGGGGTTGAATAGCCCCTGCACAAATATATAAAATAAAAACCTTTCTCAGACTTAAAATACACTTGCATAAACAAAATAAGAAATGAACTGAAAGACGAAGGCACCGAAGTTTTACTTGGCTACAATCAATGAGATTGTTAATCTAAGGAAGTGGAATACACTAATATCTCCTTCAGGCGGAGAAGCCTCTTTACAGTAGTGAAAGCTCATAAAAGAAGAAGCTAAATGAAAACTAAAAGCGTACAAGTGTTGTTACTCAAGATGCTTATTCTATGTAGCTTCTTGGACCAAGGCTATATTTATAGCCTTGGTCCAGGCGCTTGGAAGAGTTCCAGGCACCTGGAAGAGGATAAAACTTTATCCCTTTCGCAATGGAACGCGGTCAAACACGATCCTTATAAAAGTCCATTCCGGGCGCTCGGACCAAGAAAGTCGACCATGTTTACTTTTTCCAGTTCGGGTCTTCCGCTACGGCTCCACTTTGGATCCGCATGCTTGGGTGATTTCGGCCATCCGGAATAAGGCTCACCCGAACCCAACTTCCAGCCTTCTCGAGCAACCTTCAGCTCCGGCTTCTCGTCTCTCGGAAACGTCACGCACCTCCTTCTCGTCCGCCCGCGTACTCTTCCACATCATCTCGTCCCTCAGATGCACTGAGCCCGTCGGCTCTCTCCCGTGCCGTCCTTCTCGCTAGCTGCGTCTTTTGCTCGACTTCCTGTGCTCTTAAGCTCCTGCACACTTAGACACAGGGTTAAACACAACAGAACCTAACCTATCTTGTTTGATCACATCAAAACAACCTTGGGGTACCAACAATAAGGACTTCCTTACTGTTTAGCTTCACTCACTAGGACTTCTCACCACCTAACTTCACTCACTAGGATTTCCATCTACCTAACTTCACTCACTAAGGTTTTTCATCTACCTTCACTCACCAAGATTTTTCACATTGCTTAGCTTTACTCACTAGGATTTTTCACATGACTTTACTCACCTGGACTTTTCCATCTGTCTGGCTTCACTTATTAGGGCTTTTCACACTGCTCGACTTCACTCATCGGGACTTCCCAATCTGCCTGGATTTACTCACCAGGACTTTCTATTACCATGTTTCACTCACCAAGACTTTTCAACATCAAGTGTCCGGTCAACCATGATCCACTTAGATTTTTTTCTTCTGCCAACTTTTCCACTGGCCTTGCCCTTGCCTAATCTCTAGTTAGGACTTCTCAATCAAGTATCCGGTCAATCTTGACCTACTTAACTTTTGGTCAAACTTTGACCAACAATCTCCTATATGGACAATTGCTCTTACAATCTCCATATATTGTTAAATATCAAAACTCAAACATCACGACTCAAGCTTGAGCCAACTCAAGCTTAGTCAACCTGGTCAATTTTGACCTAAGGAAAATTGCACCGATATTATCTCTACAGCCGCCCTGTCCGTCTCTTATCCCTACAGTCATTTTGTCCAGTTCTTATCTCAATAGCTGCTCTGCCCTACACTTAGCATGATGCTGGCTACACTAGGCATATTATAACCTTTCAACACCATAGCCCCAACCTCATGATTTGATCAACACTCAAGTATAAGAGTTAATCATTCTTCTATGAGAGAAGAAAAAAGTAAACTAAATGATGATTAAGGATATTAAAATTGACACAGAGGTCAATATGCCATTAACAAGCACACAACACAAAGATAGTATGATTAATCAAAACCTAGAAAAAGTAGTTTCTAGTCTCTCTCCTACAATTCTTTCATGGTCCAAAACATTCATCGAACGGATCAGTCGTTAGGTGTCATTCCTCGTGGGGGGTGTCGTGTTAGTACCCCGAGGTAGTTTTGATGTGGTCAACCGAGTTAAGTTATGTCCTATTTTTTTATGCCTTGTGTCTAAGTGTGCAGGAACTTAGGAGTATAAGAAGTCAAGCGAAAGACGCAACTAGCAAGAAGGACAATACGAGAGAGAGTCACAAGCTCGGTGCACTAAGGGACGAGATGGTGCGGAAGAATATGCTAGTGGACGAGAAGGAAGAGCACGGTATTTTCTAGGGATAAAAAGTCAGAGCGGAAGCTTGCTCGAGGAGAAGGCAGGAAAATGAGTTCGAGTGAGCCCTATTTCAGATGACCGAAATTACCCAAGCAAACGGAGCCGGAATGGAGGAGAACCGGACAGTCAACTAAATGTTGACTGTCTGAGTGCCTGGACTTGCCCAGACTGGTTCGAGTGCTCGGATGGTGCCCGGACCCATTCCAGGCGCCTAGAGTTGCCACGTCAGCAAATGGATATATTAGACCAGTATACTATAAATAGAGCCTTGGCATCAGTAGTTCAGACAGTCACTTGTATATGAATCCATTTATTGTTCTACTACTTTATTTGTGAGTTGTCATCGTTATAAGAAGCTACTTCGCCCGAAAGAGATCTTCAAAGTGAGCTTTTCATAGTTTAGGATTAGCAATCTCTTGATTGCAAACTAAGTAAATTGCTGTGCCTCTTTTCATTTATTAATTAATTTATCATTTTTTTTATGCAAGTGTTTTATTATTTCAAAAGATCGAGAAAGGTTTATTTTCTATTCTTTAGGGCAATTCACCCCTTTTGTCGGCCACATGGGTCCTAACATGCTAGACTGCTCCTCCAACCCCAGATACAAACGAGTAGCCGAACTACAGCTCGAGTAGAAATAGGTCGCTTGCTCCGTCCTTAAACGTTTGTTCGACTCACCCTTGTAGACTTGCAAGGAAGACACCATCTCATATTTAGTTTGGTCTAATTCGGCTTGTAGGGAGCTCAGCTTAATCGCTTACAGGTCCAGGTCCTACTGTTGCTACAGTATTGTTAGATCCGTAGCCTTTGCCTATTTAGTATGCGGGAGATCGCGAAAGCATGTGTTATTTTCAGGACGTATAGTTTTGTAGTCCTTTGCGCTAAGTCCATAGATACTTTTTTCTTCATAGCCAGTTCGGCTCGGACTTTGGATTGGGCAATAAACAGATGCGCCTCGAGTTCCTTCTATTCGAGTGTTGGAGATTCAGGGCTTGCAACACCTCCACTAAGGATTCTTCCTTCTCATCGAGTAGTTGAGTTTGATGTTGCGCTTCTAGCTGTAGCTGTTAGATCTTTTTGATCAAGGTTTCGGGATGAGATTCTGACTCCATTACTTTAAGGGATTCATCGAAAGACAAAGGTACAACAAGGTCATCGAAAGACAAGGAAGAAGCACAACAGGGAGGAGAGGTAGGTGTTAGGAGCCAAGGGAGGGGGGCTCTTTTTAAAAGAGTGATCATAAGACAAACCATACGATCTCATCGGGAGAAGAGTCTCCTCCTAGAATCATTAGATCAAAGGGTAGGTGGATTGCCATAGAAAGTTGCATGTTGACGGTATTATCTAGGGAACATAAAGCAAACAAACGTATGCCATTATTAGAAAGGAGCAATAGTTATGGAGATAGCAGAAGGTGAAGAGGCACGTCATCACGAGGTTCTTTTCTTGCTTTCAAGACATCTTCAGTCTATCCAGTCCGATCGACAACATACAAGCATCTCCCACCCAGCTAAATAGCAAGACAGTGAATAGACTATAGTCTAGTCAGTCGAACATGAATCTTCTTCAACTATATTTGAAGTGGAGGCTTGTGATACGGGAAATAGTGGATGACTCCATTGCTAGGACAGAGATGATGGTCAAGATAACGTGACAGCCAAAGGTCAGGAGGAGATGACGGTCATGGTTAAAGACTACGTGTCCAGACAAACCATTCGGTCTTACTCCCGACCGACCTCTTAGCCGGTCAGACCCCCATGGCTCATTTCCCTCACATCTCCTAGGAACCATCCCAGTCTTACTCCCAGCCGACCTCTTAGCTGGTTGAACCTTCAGAGCTCAGTCCCCTGACTTTTCTTGGGCACCATCCCAGTCTTACTCTTGGTCGACCTCTTCGCTGGTCGAACCCCCAAGGGGACAATGCTGTTAGTGAATCGCAACAACTTGTCAGAAATAATAGATATTTGTTAGGGAATATTCCAATACTCTGCCACATACAAACTACGAAATCTTTGTCTACCCAATGGAAGTCCGTCGCACATCTTTCACCTGATACCTCCTGACATGCGACATTCTTTGATGCCTTATGATTGCAAAGGTTACAAAAGGTAGTATAAAAAGGGGAGGTCTTCTCCGTTGGCCAGGTACACATTGTTACAGCAGTCTTATTTACGTGCAAGAGTTTACTGTTTATCTCTCCATTTTTCTACTCGGCTTCTCTTCTGACTTGAGCGTTGGAGAGCCAGTGCCAGAGACCTCTTACTTAGTTCTTGCTCTAACACTTTCGGGTGCTTGGTTTATGGTGCTTGCAGGGTCATGGATACTGTCAACGATCCTCTCCCCCGGGCCCTGGATCCCTCTCTTCATCAACGTACTCGCCATCGCCACCGATACCCCATCTGACTCAATTTAGAGATATATAGATATATATAATCGAGCCGAGTTCAAATTAACCTCGTTTGACTTTTAAACGAGCTATTTTCGATTTGAGCTTTAGCTGTTTACGAACTATTTTATTTCTTTATGAGTCAAGCTCGAGTTTAAGAATTAAAGTTCGAATTAAACTCGAGCTAAGCTCGAGCTTAGGTAAAATGAACCAAGCTCGAGTTCGAGTCTGTTCCTATTTGACTCTATTCGATTTAATTTGATTCGATTAAATTCCATTATACCCCTATTTCTACACCATCTACCTATCCCTGTATACTTTATATGCAGAATTTCTTTATACTTCTATTATAAATTAAATATGTTGATATTCGACATCAAAATTTATGCTAAGTCGAGTTGATTGTTTTTAGAAATCAAATTCTTTTAATTTGATTTGAGTAAATTATGTGGCGGAGTGGATTAAACTACAGGCCGACTCCGCCGTCCTCCCTTTCTTACAAGTGTTTCTGCTTTTTAATTTGTGCTTCGGCGAATGGAAGATTCGATCGGCGAAGTGCATCGATTCCTCTTCTCTCTCGTACCCTAATCCTTCAAATTGGAGTATCTATTCGGTTCTCTTTATTCTTTCATTCTCTTCTCTTTTGATCCTTATCATCTTCTCCTCCTCTTGCTACGCCGCGGCTGCCTCCGCCGCCGCCGCCGCGGCGCGTTAGCTGTTGTGCTACAGGGAATGCGTCTCGCCCGCCCAAAGCATCTATTTGCTCCTCTGCCTGGTTCCTTCGCTTGTTCTCAGCTCGAGCTCCAACGCTGATAGGTCGATTGGTTGCGCTATGAGCCATCACCGGCAGGTAAAAATGAACAAAGTCAGCAGATCCATGCCCCAGAAAGTCTGAAGTGTTAAATATGCCATTTTGGTTTTCATTTTCTTCTTTTTTTCTCGGTCAAATTGTCGTCAAGCTTGAAATTCGTTACCTTCCATTTATTTTGCTTACCGTTTATGATTATAAAGCTTAATGTTGGGCGTTTGGGGTACCTTCTTCACTGATTTTTCCGATGCAGGAAGAACATGCTATCTTAAGAGAAAGTGATGCGAAGGATTGGTTCTACAAAGGAGAAGGAGCTGCCAATCTGGTCCTGGGCTATTCTGGTTCTTCTCCTTCTTTGGTAATACTTATACTAATCCGTTCTTGATAATTAACTTTCTTTCATATTGCTGGTTTTGTAGTATTTTGGCCATATTATTCATGCTTAATTAATTTCACGGGCCTGCTTGTTAGGTTATGAATTTCATATCTTTGTTAAACAGGTAGGAAAGGTATTGCGTATCCAGAAAAGTGCAAGGCAGATTAACCTTTCTGAAAATGGATGCTTAGTCCTATCTGATGAGGAGAGACTAATATGGGGAGGTGTTGATGAACTTGTCAAGTCCACTTCGAAAGAAGCTGCTGCCAGAGCCTTTGTCCAATGTGTCATGACTAATTATTTGGATTCCAAGCATATAGATCCAGGGGTACACTACTTTAAAAAGCCATTTCATTATCTTTTTGTATCCAGTGGTTATCTCTGGTTGATGAAGTTTTCGTCATTGCCTGTTGTCTATTAAAGTTAAACCCTAAACGTTACAGGCTTGCCTTTTCCAGTTCCATGTCATTTAATTATTGTGTCTTGCATGGCAATGCGATTCATTTTGGTGAAATCCCATAGTGGCATAGAATATATGAAATGGTGAATTCGGCTCTGGTATTTACCTTATTCTCATACTGTTTACTGAAAACTAAGAGTTGGGCATTGAGGTTATCAAGGGACCTCAAACATGTTGTCTTGTACATATGTGCACCAACTATAGGAGCCAGTTCAGTTAATGCTTTCTGCAAGTTGTAGTTAAACAGTCTTTCTGAGTTTACTCATTATTTCTTTTTTCAATTGCAAAATTGGTAAACTATAGTTATCTCACATTCTTTTACTATTCGGTTTTCTTCCGATACACAGATTCCAATCCCTGTTTCTAAGGAATTCTTGGAGGCCGTGGAGATGAATATTAACAGTCAGCGTCCTACATGGCGTGTTGCTGCCTCTAATATTGATAACCTGTGTGGATCTGCACTTCTAATTTCTGATCATTCAATTATCAGTGGTGAGTGCTAATTCCTATGTCTCTATAAAAGGAAGTTTAATGCAAATTTTCACTAAAAAATATCCACTTAAAACCATGATATAGTGACAACAACAGCTTTTTCAAGATTGTGTTAAAGGTAATCCATTGTAAGTAAATGGAAATGTGTGGACAATTGGAGAAAAGTACATTTTAAGCATATTGTTCAAATGGCATGCTGAAATTAGAACTATTTTTCTCCTACACGGTCAGTTGGTTATGTTTTGTTTCTTGTTTGTTTTATCAACTTGTTCTAGAAAATGAACTAGGACATGCTATTGTTGGAAAACAATGGTCAATAAAAGAACCAAATTTTATGTGTTGCTAAGTTTATGTTGACACCTAGATAATCTGAGACTAACCAGTCATGGTGGTTGAAACTTCAGCAAAGTTTCTTTTGGAACTTTTTATATTTTAAAATGAAAAAATCAGATTGGTTTCATTAGATCCTGGTTGGGGATGTCACTACTAACTAAAATTTTTCTTATTTTTTTCTACGGTCTAACTTCCAAACTTATTTTAGGATTTTCTTTAATTCTTTAGATTAGTCAGCTTTAAGGGGAGTCTGCCGTGTGACCCAGAGGTCACGGATTCGAGTCATGGAAACATCCTCTTGCAATGCGGGATAAGACTCTGTACAATAGACCTAATGTGGTCTGATACTTCCCTGAGACCCTACATTGGGGGAGATTCGTGCACGGGATGCCCTTTAGATTAGCCGGCTTGAAGAATTTTTTAAAATATTTTTAGATTTCAGGCAATAGTATGTTAACTCTTTCTTTGAAAGAGGTTTCTTAGAAAATGCATACTTGAATGGCTGTTCAATAACATCACATTTAGCCTTGAATATATATCTTCATTTTTTCAAAATTTTGGTACTTTTTTCTTGTTCATCATTCTTTAATTTGCTTTTGTTCTATTGTATTTCTTTTTTTATATATTCCTACTCATTGCATGTTTATATATAGAAGCTTCGTTTCTTGCATCGTTATATATATGAAAACATGTTAATTCTTTTATACATATGCTTTATACTGAATTGCATTGTTGATCTTGACATTGTCAGCACAATTTCAGGTGCTCCTAAATCTGACTTCTGCTTTGCAGTAGAAATAAAGGTGCTTAACTTTTATCAGATCTCCTTTTTATTTCATTTCTTAACCTTCTTTCACAACATGATTTCTGGATTCTCAGCCAAAATGCGGTTTCCTACCATCTTCTGAATACATTGCAGAAGCAAATTCTATTAAGAAGCATGTAACAAGATTTAAAATGCATCAGTTCCTAAAACTTCATCAAGGAGAGGTACATATTTGTGAAGGCTTATCATTCATCCTGTGATGCTATTTATGCCAGTTACTCATCGTTTTGGCAAATATGTTGGTAGAACTGTAGAAGACCAATCAAAACCAGACTCAACAATATCTTGTTTTTTACAGCTAAGGCCCCCCACTGGCTCAGCTTAGGTGGTAGCTGGGTGATGGTTTGCCACTTGAGATCGAGGGGTCGAACCGCAGGGTCGGAGGGTATAATTCCTTGCACCCTGTATAACTCACCCCCCATCCACCTACCTCCTCAGTTATCATGATTACCTCCTTCATATTGGTCCTGGGGCGGGCTAGCGGGGGGCACTGGGGGCAAGCGAATCACTTTGTTGCCACTTTTTTTTTACAACTAAGCAATTTTGACTTTCAATAAATTCAAAGAAAATTGTAAGTGGATATCAATAACTATCTCTCGCTTGTAGAGATTTTCCCATTTAATTTCACAATATCTCTCATCGATAACATGTACATGGATGCCATTGTTATTCAGATTGGTAGCTATTGATTGTTTCTTTCCACATCCAAATTTGCCTGGATTTTTGGGTGGTACATTTCTGTTCATAATTCTTTGCTTTGCAGGTCTCTCAAGTAAGTGGATATGATCCACTTGATCTGTTCTCTGGAACAAGGGATAGAATGCTACTCGCCATTACTGCTTTGTTTACATCTCCTCAGAACAATTTCCGTATATTTATGAATGGCTCTCTCATCTATGGAGGATTAGGGGGTGGCGCAGATAATAATTCTGTACTGTCTCCTAAAACAGAAAATGCAATTGCAGATCTGATTGCTGCCAGTGGCTTACAGTTAGTTAGCTTGCTAGAGTTAACAGCAGAGATACTACTAAGGTCTGAGATTTTACATAGACTTCTTGCAACTCAAAAGATGGATATTCTTGACATAGAAGGGGCAATTCATCTATATTACAATATTATTTCTCAGCCTTGTTCGGTCTGCAAAAATTTGAGCAAGGCAGAGGTTTTGCATAAATATTCATCCTTGCATTCTCTACCATTGGAGAAAAGCCTGAAAATTGTTGGGGACTATCTTATAGCTGCTACTGCTAAAGATTGTAGCCTGATGATCAGCTTTAGGCCTTCAGAAGATGGACACAGTGCCTCTAATCATGATACTGTTTTTTCCAAATCAATAAATCAAAGCTATGATTACAAGGTACTTAACATTTTTTATTAGCGCTGTTAAGAAATGCATGGCTAATTATATATTCTCCTGTGTCCTAGATTACTAGATCATCATCTCAAGTTTTAGATAGCGGTGGAGAACAAGAGGCATAGTTATAGAGAGGATTAGGAGAATTACAAATTGAGTAACAGAGAAGGAAAAAAAATGTTGAATCAGATAACACTAAACTGGGGGCGACTGATCTAGCCCCACGGAAATTTTCCACTGGTCGTCGGGATAAATTGCGAAACACTTGTGGCGGGCAGCCCAAAAGCCCTGTATCCCATGGTTACGCACCTAGAGGAACAGAGAGGAAGAAGATTGAGGAAGAGGAGATTTGTTAGGAAGAGCAATATCACATTTCTAAATATAGCCTGATATCGCTGAACATCACACAGTCAATCGATTCTTGTTTACTAAATTGTTCTGTTTCCCTGATCCATTTTTTTTGGTGTTTTATGTTTTTTTTTTGTTTTTAATATCATATTCGCTGCAATGGAATTGGATGGGTGATGCTATAACTAATTGTGCTGTAATTGCATGATAAATTTTTTCTCAATCATCCTGTGGCAGAATTACTTTGATAATTGACACTAGTAATGTAGCCTTCAATCCCACAGTAAATTGGATGCTTTTTGTATCTAACGTGTTATGCGTGGCTGCAGGCTTACTATATTGACTTGGATTTGAAACCTCTAAAGAAGATGATTTATTACTACCAATTAGACCAGAAGATAGTGAACTTTTACAAAATGAATCAGGAGATTCAAGGTAAAGTTTGCTGCTCCGGAAATGGAGCTCCAACTGCAAAGCATTGAATCTTTCCACAGCTTGAAATTTGGAGTTCCAGATCTTGAATAAAATGCTAATAATGGAAAATCTTTTGTACATAAACTGAGCACACTGCCGTTGGCTCTTATTAAAAAAAAAAACTTCTGACACTGAAAATTGTCGTATCTAGTAGACAAATATTTGCAGGATCTTTACTACCGTATCAAATAAAGAGTATGATGTAGATTTTTCTTCCTGGTCTAATTGAAGACGGTTTTAGTTGTTGTAAATCCTTCATAATATGTTTCTGGGTCAATCAATATTCCTTTTTCATTATTGTTTTGTTAAAGCTGGAACAGTTTGTTCGTTTAAATCTTCCGAGTAAGCATTTTTAGTATGATATAGATTGGGCTGTTTGTTACACTTCCAAGTTGTTATGGTAACCTTATCAGGATACAAATTCTATTATTTTGATATAATTACCTTTCTAAAAAATATACTTGGAAAAACCTTTTTCCTTTTTGAGTGTGGCAATCATAATGTTGTCGACGAATTTTTTCACGAGTTTTTCAAGAGCCAATTAAGACTGAATTTTTATTTCCCCTGTATTTCTCTATTACCTGTCATGATAAGTTAACATTATTAATAGTTGAATTTGTAGGCATAATTTTTCTAGAAAACATATTCATGTTCAGGATGATAATTTCCTTCAAATTTGATGAAAGATCTAATATTTGATTTAAACAGAGGAGGATACAGATGGACTAGATTTTTTTTTCTTAAAATCTACTAATATTAAAAATCTGTTTTGATCCACTGTCATTCTTATTCTTGTTTCCACTGATAAATGGTAAACAAACAAGGAGAATAGCGGTTGGCTAATCAATGAAGCTAGGGAAGAAAATTATTTAATTAATTAAATTTAAATAGATATGCATTTAGATCTGTGAATCATATCTATTAATAAATAAATATTAAAATTATGAATATTTTTTTAAATAGACGAATATTTATAATATTATACTCATCAACTAATTAAATACATTTAAAAATATAAAAATTTTAAAAAGTTCAATAATATTTAAATTAATCAAATTCAAAGACTTAGTTAATTACCTTGGAATAATTGCGGTGGAATTGTGCTATATCTCGTGCGTGTACACAAACTGCTGTCTGACTGATGCATTACGAGTCGCTCACGCGTGTACATAACTTGCTGTATTGCAGATGTATTTCGAGTCACCCATTTGTATACACAAACTGAGACATCGCGGACACATGCGGACGGTCCCGCTGATCCTTCTAATAAAAACTCGGGTACATTGCAGTCTAATGGATTGGAATCGAACATATATATATATAGTTCGAGTTGGTGGCTTTATGCTTCTTCCCGAAATCGTCGTCTTCCAATCGCAAGTCCCCTTCACGGCCAGGGTGCGAAAGAGAGAGCGCCTGTTCTCGTCGAGATCTTGAAGCCTTCTGCTTGGCCGTCTGTTACAAATCGAGGAATCATGTAAGCTTTTTCTTCGTTTTCCTTTTCTGCTATTTGGGTTCGTCTTGATCGGTGGGGATTTTTCCTCTGTTTCCATCGGTAGCTTGGTTGGATCTGGCCTGTATCGCAGTTCAATGGATTCTTACTTTCTTAGTTGTTGCCCGGGATTGATCGGTCTTCTTTTCTTATCATCTGTGAGGCATTAAACGTGATTGCCGCGGTGACTGCTCCACCTGTTAGGGCTCTGGTTGACCACGATTACGTCATCAAGCTTCTTCTGATCAGGGACAGCGGTAAAGGTTCTCATCGTTTCATGTGGAGTCGATATCGATTTGCTGTATTCTTTGATATGGCCATTTCCCGGAAGGCCTTGCAGGAAGGCTTTCCCTAAATCGATTTGATAGACTTCTGGCTCGGTGATTCCGGTTTGGTTGGATCTGTTGGTGGGGTTTCTTAATAATGTACGAGTTTCATGAGTAACTTTGCGCCAGTGGAAGTTAGATTTCGTTGGATTTACTTGTGGCCTAGATTCCAAAGTCCACCCGTTCAATTGTTCCTCCTACATTCTCACGCGTTCATTTTTCTCCTCTGTTTCAGAAGAAAAGTAATGGATTTAGTTTTTCTTTGTTTCTCCAGCAGTTTATTACGTGGCACTTGGTTTTCTTCTATGTTGCATTTGTTCCCACTACGCAAAAGTTTGGGAGTTCAAGGGTGACTATATTTTGGGGTCTTGCTCGTCTAGATGACTAATGTTTTTGGATAGCGGTGCTTTAAATCCAATAAATAATATCGCAGCTTGTCAAACGTTCAGCGGTGGCTCTATTGTTGGTTTTGACCCTGCACATCCTTCAGCATGTTTGTGTTCCATTGCTAGACACTGTCTATGTGTGGTGATTATTCACATCCAAGTGGCTGGCCATTCTATTAATAGGCTTTGCCTGCCATTTAATTTCATCCCTTCCACTCAATAATACCCAATGCTGGCACTTGACAATCAAAATTTAGACTCAGTCATGGGCTAATGAATCCATTCCCCCTGACCCTAACCAAACATGATTTAGTGCTCTGATACAACTTGATGTAGATTGGAAATATGGAAGTGTGAGGTTAGAAGCATGTTGCCTTGCCATAGTGAAGAAACATAGGGCAGAGAGAGGTTGAAAGGGCACATGTACACATTCAGGCTTCACTCAAGTCCAGACTTGGATGTGATTTCTAAATTGGCTATTCAATTGTGCATTAAGTTTGGCATGTTGATTTTTTTGCCCAGCCTAGCTATGAAAGGACAAAAATGAATAGGGTTGTCGATAAATCAGCTGCAAGAAATAGAGAGGGCTGTGGTGTGAGTGGAGAAATGACAAAAAAAGTTGGGATGGCATGTGGTAAATATGACAGATATGGTAGTGATGCAATTATGCAAGAATAAAAATAACTTCTTTGATCTCTCATGTTGGGATACGGGGTCTATGTCAATATGCCAATGAATCAAGTGATAGAGAGAAGAGTCTCTCCTCCATGTTGGGATATAGCGTCTGTACCAATATGCCAATGAATCAAGTGATAGAGATATGCGTCTATCCTAGCAACTCTCGGGCCTTCCTCTCCCACCACCATGTAATCGACCATGTAATTGCATGGATCAAATATCACTAACCACAATGCAAGCTCACATGCAACAATTGGATCGTGTTGTGGTTCCATAAGATTTTATTGGCGTGGTTGACTGAATCTATTACATTTACTATATTTTTATTGACTGATAGTTATACAAATTAGATTGACATTACAAGGTAGATGTAAACTAAGAAAGCTATAGAGAGATATGACAAATGCCACTTTTATGGAAATTAGAATACTTATTACTTCAATTGTCATTTATGATAGTGAGGATATATAAGCTTTTGTATTTGTATCTATTTCTTTAGTTGGATTAAAAAATGCATAGACATACCATATATAGTTATAATTTTTCTTTAATTTCTGATGATTGTATGCTTATATTCAAATTCATTGATCTAGCATATGTAAGTATACACTTAGTGTTTTTTAGATTTTGGTTCCTGCAGGTTGACTTTCATATTTATTTTTTTAACCTTGAACTATTTGGTATGGAGAAATGAATTGTTTGTTTAGTTTAACAGGGGGACAGGGGGAGATGTGATAATATGGTATTCCTATTAATCAACTCCGGGTAGCAACCCGCTGAAGCCCAAATGGGAGAATCATCTGTCTACTGATTCTCATTCTATATTATACTTTTAGTCTACCATGTCTGATTCAAGTAAGAATTCCCAATCAGCAAACAGCCTTTCTTCCAAAAGTATGCATAGAAAAACTCCACTTCCGTCTACTCCAGGCAGCATTTTACCAAAGGCTTTCAAGCATATGGTGCCTTACAACTCTTTTAGTCAGCGAAGCGGACCAACAGCTAAGGTAGCAATTTTCATATTGAAAGTTGCTGCATTAGAGGCAGTACGTAGGTTCGCTAAAGCAAGGTGTTCGTTTATATGGAAGACTATTCAATCACTGCAAATACTTTGCTTTCCTCCAATCAAATGGATCAGTCGATGGAAGCCATTTGGGATGATGGTTGAAGGTGTCCAGGTTGGTTAATATTTTAGCATAGAGCATTAAGCTGGATTCTCTGTTTTTTTTTTTTAATCTGAAAAGGATACTGCTCCTTAGCTACATTGGCACAGAGAAGAACATTTTACAGATTCTGTAGTCTAGGCTTTGTTTGTTTCACATAAAATACTAGGAAAATATTTTCAAGAAAGTACTTATTTTTTCTGTATTCTTTGGCATAAATTAAAATATATATTGGTAATATTAAAAGGAATGAACTAAACGCACAGGTCAAATTATATTTTTAGTTTGTCTCTTGTCACTCATTGTTTTCATTGTAATCTTTTATTGTATAAATTATTTTAATAATATAATATTTCTTTATTATAGTTTATGAAATATATATTATCATTTGATTGTTGTCGGTTAGCTCAGTGAACCTTACCTTGTTATTATCCTTGATAAAACTACTATTATTTATTATTTAAATGTATTATTGTTGATATATTTGTTACCAATTTATTATATTATAATTATTTCTCTTTTATTATGGTTGCTTTATACTTATTATTAACTATTATTTTTAGTATAAAATATTTATTTTTTATAATTATTATCAATAAAATTGTTTAAATCCTTCTCATAAATATTATTAGTTTTCACATAAGATATTTTAATTATTATTATTTATTATATCATATGTTGTGATCATTGGCATATGAAACTGATAACATAAATTATTTAAATCTTAATGGGCAAAAGCCCTATAAAGTTCCCTATTATTAAACACACTGATAAGACCCTACTACTACAACAACAACAAGCGTTATCCCACTAGGTGGGGTCTGCTATATAGATCCTGCTACACCATTGGACTTTATCTCTTACTATATCATCATTTATACTTAAATAAATTTTATCTTATTTTATTGTTGGTAATCAAATTTTTTTATCTTCCTCGTTTGATGTGCGCATGTGCTATAGTTTCACATCTCCTAAACGGAGCATTTATTGGCCATACATGTCCGTACCATCTTAAACATGTCTCTCGGAGTTTTCCCTCATTAGATGTAACTTCGACTTTCTCTAATACTCTCATTTCTTATTTTGTTCATCCTCGTATGTCCACACATCCATCTTAACATCCTCATCTCTGTAACTCTCATCTTCTGCTCATGTACTCGAGTCATAGCCCAACATTTAGCATCATATAACATAGTAGGTCTGATTGTCATTTTGTAGAATTTCCCTTTAAGTTTTAAAGGTACTTTACAATCACATAAAACACCCGATACCTTCCTCCATTTCAACCATCCTGTTGTATTCTATATAAGAAATCTCTCTCAATCCCTCCATCATTTTGTAAAAATAATTCCAAATACTTATAGCTTTCCATTCCAGACAATTCATCATCTCAGATCTTAACAATTATCTCATGACATCTAATATTTCTAAACTTAAATTTCATATATTATGTATTTACTCTACTAAACCTAAAACCTTTCACGTTTCCTACCAAACTTTTAGTTTAACATTTACTCATTCACATATCTCATCTACCAAAATAATATCATTTGCAAACAATATGCACTACGGTACAGTGTTTTGAATGTGTCGAGTGAGTTTGTCGATTAGTATAAAAAGATAAAGACTTATAGCTAATCCATGATGTAACTCTATATTTATTGGAAATGCTTTAGTTGATCCCTATCTTTATTGGAAACACCAATAAGACCCTCTTTTAAGCAAACTCACTGTTACGGCTATATGAAAATAAAAAAATGTTTGGATTTCATCCACACAATGGTATAATGTGCTAAACATATTTCATCTACACTGTTTTGTTTGAAATATGGGTACATGAACAATGACTAATCAAAACATCATTGTGAATGTCGTATTTTAACTAAACATGGTTGTAAGGGGAAAGTTGATATATGTTTTTTTTCATGGAACTTTTCTAGAAAGGTTTAGATGCACCCTCTTTCAATTTCTGAAAATTGAGGGGCATTTTTACGACTTCTTCACATTTTTAATTTAAAAGATGTTCATGAAGATGCCTTAATTTAAAATAATATATATTGAGTAAGAATGATGCCTTTTGGCTGGATAATTGGTTTTCTACATTCAAATGGAGAAGTCATTTTCCTCAAAACAACACTATTTTGAAGTGGATATCTATGAAACATTGGAAGCTTAATATGAACTTTGGGTCAGGTTTATTCTGTAGTCTGGTAATTTTCCAGGTGTTTTTTAACATTCAATTTTTGGTGTTGCTTGTTGTTTGCACTATGCTTGTATTTGTGTAAAACACACTGATCGTTGATATGCTTATTGCTTTTGCATATTCAAATTGGCAGAAAATATCAAAACCACTATTAGTTCTGTCAATTGCGACAACCTTTTCTGATCATTATGAAGGTTATTTGAATGCACTTCCTACTGGGGATGATCCTCCACCAAATCCTGACTTACCTAGAATATCATTAGAGTCTGATGTCAGGTGAGCATTCTGAAGATGCATATTTATTTATCTTACTACTTCATAGTCCTTAAGATCATTACTTTAAGAATTCTCTACTGTGATTAATTTGGAAGCCTTTTCTGACGTGCTGGAACATTTTTCCCCATTAAGATAAGAATGCAATATGGAAATTTGCAATTAATCTAATATAATCATAAAGATCAACATTTTATTTTTGCTTGATCTATGAGTATTTAGACTCTTGACATGCCAAAACAATTCTCCATAGTATTAGCAGTGAATCCATCAAGGAAGACCCAAGAAATTGGATTCATCAAGTCATTGAAGAGCTAGAAAAGAAGCAGATTACTTTACCTGAAAGGTGATTTTTTTTATCATCAGTTTTTTCCCTTATTTTATGTTAAACCTATTTCACAGAAGTGTATATTTCATACATGCAGCAATTTTATGAAAGCACTAATTATTGTAAATGGATAAATTGTATAGGATGAACATGGATGAGCTTCAAAGGTTTTATGATGCAGCAAATGGTGACATGTGTTGCTTGCTTTCTTCACTCAAGAAAACAATTCGTTGGAGGGAAACTTATCATATTCTTTCTTGTCAAGAACTGGAAATGTGGTCACATTTGGTCTTTTGGCATGAACTTGATGTGATGCTTCGTCCTTGCCTTATCATTCGTCTTGGACTTGCATGTTCTAGTTTAAGGCCTCATGAAAGGCCACAATTTGCTCAAGCTGTGGGTATGGATCTATTTCTCTCTTTTTATTTTTCTAGTAATAAGTATCCTGCATTTCTTTCTTTGTTGCATTATCTGATTTTGTTAATTATATATTTATTGTTATCTAGGTTTTCTGTTATGTAATAGGACAGATTGAACAAACAATTTTTGTGTCTGTAATCCGCATGGATGTGGAATAATGCATAAAATTCATATCACAAGTGCAACAAACCTGGTTAGGAAAGACTCAATTATTTGAAATTTTAGGTTAATTGTTATTAGAAAAACTTAGTTATGTCAAAAATCCTCTTCCTTAAGTTTGATGTTATCCTATAAAATTTGCTGTTTATTTTTGTAATCGTTATATCTTTAGCAGTAAAGGTTTTTGGCTCACTCTATGTTATCTTGTGGTTTCATTTGGGTATTCTGCAGTTTCTCAAATAGAACATGGGGTCCTGCGTTTGATCAAGGATGGAGATGGTTATATTACTGTCATAATGGACTGTGAAGGAATCTCTCCATTCAAATTCCCTATGCAATTGATGAGATACTGCTCAAATCTTGTACAAGATCACTATCCCAACAGACTTGGATCTTTATTTGTGATACGTCTTCCTCCAGTTGTTCGAGTTCTTGCTCAGACAATTATTCAAGTAAGTTTTGGCCTTCTTTTCAGGTCTTTTTGTCTGTATCTCTACAGATCAATATTTCTTATTAGGTTTCCTGAATGCCAATGCCAAAATAATTAATTGTCATTTTTAGTAGATATAACTAATTTCTTGACTCTAATAGTCAAATATTTCAGGAAAGGGAGCTTTGGCGCAACGGTAAAGTTGTTGCCGTGTGACCTAGAGGTCACGGGTTCAAGTGTCAAAAATAGCCTCTTGTAAAGCAGACCTTTCCCTCGGGCCCTGTATTAGCAGGAGCTTCATGCACCAGTAGGGTTGTAAACAAGCCGAGCCAAGCTGAGCTTTGGGGTGTTCAAGCTTGTTTGATAAGGTAACTGAGTTGGGCCGAGCCGAGCTTAAAATGAACCAAGCTTTTGAAACGAGAGGTCAAGCTTGACTTGATTTATTTTTTATAAGCTTGAGCTTGTTTGAAGCTTGGCTTGAGCTTGGTTCATTTAGATGTTATCAAGCTCTCAATTCAAGCTTGGCTTGAGCTTGGTTCGAGCTTGGTTCGTTTAGATGTTATCAAACTCTCAATTTGTTTGATTGTTTGAAACTTTTAGTTGTTTGATTGATTATTGAGCTTGATAATTTAAATTTATTTATTTATTTTATTTTATTTTATTATTTATTTAGCATATTGAAAAGAGTTTTATTAATGAATACGGTTCGTGAACATTGTTCATGAACGTTGTTCATGAACATTGTTCACGAATGTTGTTCACAAACGTTAACGAGCTGAACACATATGTATTCAATCTTGTTTGTTTAGCTTAACGAGCTGTTCAAGCTTGTTTGTTTAATTTATCTTATGTATATTGAACGAACATAAACAAGCTCTTATCAATCCGAACACTAAGTTTGTTCACGAACGCTTGGTTCATTTACAGCCCTATGCACCAGGCTGCCTTTTTTTCTTTTAATAGTCAAATATTTCACATGGCATGATAAAAGTCAAATCAATTTGATGTAGACGATTAGATGCAATATCATTAGGTTTGACATTTGCTTGCTTCTCTATCTGTGTTGATTTTCTTTTAAACCAATTCCATATCCACTATCTTTGATCTTACTGAAACTCAAAAATAGAAAAAAATAATTAAATATATGTTTAGTGGTAGTATCCAGAATCCCTATTATACTTATGGTCTGGTGCCCTAGGTGCATTTGATAAAATAATCAATTTGACGTAGACTATAGATGCAATATCACTAGGTTCGACGTATGCTTGCTTCCTCTACCGGTGTTGATTTTCTTTTAAACCAATTCCATATCCACTATCTTTGATCTTACTGAAACTCAAAATTAGAAAAAAAAATATATATATATATAAATAAATATATGTTTAGTGGTAGCACCCAGAAGCTCAATTATACTTATGGTCTGTGGTGCCCTAGGTGCATTTGATAAAAGTATAATCAATTTGATGTAGACTATTAGATGCAATATCACTAGGTTTGACGGATGCTTGCTTCTCTATCAGTGTTGATTTTCTTTTAAACCAATTCCATATCCACTATCTTTGATCTTACTGAAACTCAAAAATAGAAATACATAAATAAATATATGTTTAGTGGTAGTACCTAGAATCCCAATTATACTTTGGTCTGGTGCCCTAGGTGCATTTGCTTATGTTTGAGTGAACCCTATATACCAGCATTCTCATTTTCTTTTTGTCAGTACTTGGGCTTTTGTATATTTGCTCCTGTATAATATGCTTAATAACCGAACTCAGCATCCCTATCAGCCTTTGGCTGATCTGAAGGCAAATATAAACATAGGAGTGTCAGTAAAGTAAAATGGGTAGGAGAGCCTCCAGAAGTAATCAAACACAAAAGATAGACAAGTATACAAATAAGAAGGGTAACTCCAGATATATCATAATATCTCATGTTTGTCTATTGTAAGATTTGTCAAACTCTATCTTAAACCTCTATGTCAACTATTGGGGACCTCATGCTATATCATAAAAGTGTATGCATCACTCTTATCAACCAAAAAGGTTGCCTCCGTTATCATTCTAAAACTCTATAAGCTTGTGATCTTCAATCAAAGATCAATTAAACAGCATCTAACTATCACGGATCCACATCTCTAAGGTCATATAGTCTGATGTTAGTTACTAGATGATACCCAGACAAGTTAAAGCAACAGATAAAGGGGAGGTAACACAAGAAGAAAATTGAAACGCATCAAAAATGAAATCTTAAAAACTGAGTTACCAAGATCTCGTGAGGTAGACGCTGAATGTTTAACTGCTAGACCAAGGCAAAGGGTACACAAGGCTCTCTGATGTTCTTTTCCATGGACCAGAGTTAATGGAGCACTCACTGCTCGTGAAGGGAAACAGGGGGTCTTTGCCTACTGCCCTCATAGGAAGGAGGCAGGTGTTGGTTACAACACTGGACGAATAGGGAGGATCCCCACTGAGGAAGACCACTGTTTTTCTCTCTCTTGATGGCTCAAGAGGTGAGGCTTGGGAAAAGTTGCACAAGGGACTGCTGCTCCCTAATTCATAGGAAGAAGAATGAGATTTTGGCTCTTTTTACTTGTTGGACTGGTTGCTGTAAGGAGAAAGATTCGCTGCTTGGTGATGGTGGCTGCCTGTCACACTGCTGCTTGATTGAAATAAGTGCAGAGGCTCCAAAAGGTGGATGAGGGGACAGAGCAGAGGGGAAGGGCCAGACTGGCCAGTTGTTTTGCAGGTTCACAATTTGAAGGAAATTTGGTGGGAGAGTGCAGCGGCCATTCACAAGGAGGTGGGTGAGGGTTGAGGTTATCTGGGTTTAACTTGGTAGGTATGACTATATGTTAAGACTCGAAGCAAATTGGATCAACAAAAAAAATTGTGGTATCATTAATATAAGCAATGGGCTCAAGCAATTTTATTCTCTTTGACAGGAAAAATGGAAGCATTTGGATCAATAATGGAACAAATCAATTTACTCTCTGGACAAAAACTATGGTCTTATCTCTCCTATCCAGCTAATTTATTCTCCTGGAACAAACCCTAAATCCTGGATGAGCAGTTGATTCAGTTAAACTCATCAACAGAGTAATCAATAAGTAACTATCGTGTTACTAAGAGATATGTTAAATCATACCGATCAATGATTGGTCACCATTAAAATATTGAAAGGTCAATTCATTGTTTCAATGAAAAAAATCTCTTAACCTGTTACTTGAAGGAAACAGGTTATCCTGAAGGATGAGCAGCAAACAAGTTTGCCTGAAAGGAATTACGGATTGGTTACTACCAAGGTGGCTTGAATTCTGATGATGTTTTATGGATAATGTACTTACATTTGTATTACTTCGGTTTTTGATTATACGGGACGATAATAAAGTGTTTGTATACAACCATCCTCTGCCAACCAACAAAAAAGAGCTCGCAAGTTCCCTCGTGATAGATTACAGGAACTAGTAATTCAGCTTCAAATAATTTGACAATTTCCTTGACTTGAAATTTTCATTTCTGATTTTTTTAACAGTATGCTCGTATAATTTATTATTTTCCATTGCTTCGGTTTTATAGTTATTGAAGCCTGCAACTCGAAAAAAATTACGCATTGAGGGAGATTCATACCAGAAGGTTTTATCTGAGTACGTACAAAGCATTCCCGCTTTCCTAGGAGGTGATTGCACTTGTTCAAAGTGCGAGAGAGTTCGTTCTGGCTGGTTTCCTCAGCTAATGGCTGAAAGTAGTCAACGTAGTGCAAATACTTTAGAAGTTGAGCTAGCTGATGATGATTACCCATTGTCTGAATTTGCTTTTAGTGATACTTGCCACTCTGTTCTGAGAGCTGCAATCGTAGCCTTGCTCATGCTGTGTGTTTTAGTTGCATTTCTGGCTGGTATGCATGATCCTGAATCTAGTGCATCACTGCTAATATGAACTGTTGCAGCTTTGTACTTGCACATCTATACTAGAATCAAACTGCTGATGTAATATTTTTTATTGCTAAATTTTCTAAGAGGAAGATGGAGGTTTAAGAACCACCTGTCTCCGGTTATGTTGCCCGCTGGAATTTTTGTTTGTTTGCAAGAAATCGGTGCGAGCACTCCTGTATATTGGATATGGGAATTTGTTTAGCTGTTGCCACTTGATCTATGCTGCCTGTTGTTGAGAAAGAGCAAACTTCAAACTAAAAATTTTAAGACAGTTGTTAACCTATAAATATTTTATCTTCCCTATCTAAGTGGTTAATCAATTTGAATTTTCAATTGGAGTGAGATATACGTGTTAAAGTGGAATCAGAGCTGTGTTGAAAATGAGAAGTTTGCTCCAATTTAAGACTATTCCAAGTGGTTGATCATTTTGGATTGAAACGTAGTTGTACAAGTCTGAATCTTCCATAATATCTATCTGGGTCAATATTCCTTTTTTCGTTTATATATTATGGAGTATCTAGCAGACAGTTTACTGTAAGATATTATGCCAAAAACAATGCGTTGCAAATTGCAATCAAACTATTTGTGTTTGGATCGGTAGATAAACTCCCTCAATTATCTTATTTGAGGATATAAACTTCAGACATAATTATTCGTATAGAGTCGATCAGACAGCTAATTGCGCTGTTTGTTATACTTCCAAGTTGTTACAATAACCTTATTATTATACAAATTCTATTCTTTTGATATAGTTATCTTTTTTAAATTTTTTTACGAAATATATGGAAAAACAATTTTTTTGGTTGTAGAGGAATCTACAGTTCATTTTTTAGGCATAAACTTTCTAGAAACATTTTCTCATATCTTGTTGATATCACAACAATCTGTTTTCGAATTTCGACAAATAAAACCGAAATGGGAGAACGCGTTGGCGATTACGGCGGAGTCATTCTATTTCAAGTCATGCGTATGCACATTGTTGTACCGCGGATGAATTTAGAGTCACCCGTCGGTATTTAGGAACTGCAGCATCACGAACACATCCGAACGGGTCCCGCTGATCCTTCCAATAAAAACTCGGGTAGATAACGGTAAGGACATATCAAAAGAGAAAGAGGGTGACAATTCGAGTCTGAATTGAAATCGAACGTATGTATATAGTTCGATTCAGTGGTTTTCTGACTCTTTCTCGCAAGACCTCTTATGGCCAGAGAGCGAAAGAGAGAGCGCCGAGATCTTGAAACCTTCTACTTGGCCGTCTGTTACAAATCGACGAGTCATGTAAGCTTTTCCTTCATTTTCCTTTTCTGCTATTTGGGTTCGTCTTGATCGGTTGGGATTTTTCCTCTGTTTCCAGCAGATTGCTTGGCTGGATCTTGTTCCTGTATCGCAGTTCTATTGATTCATAGTAGTTGCCCGTGATTGTTCGATCGTTTTCTTATCGTCTGTGAGGCATTAAACCTGTGTGCCACAATGACTGCTCCACCTGCTAGGGCTCGGGCGGACTACGATTACCTCATCAAGCTTCTTCTGATCGGGGACAGCGGTAAGGGTTCTCATTGATACCTGTGGAGTCGATTTCAATTTCCTGTATTCTTTCAGATGGTCATTTCCCGCAAGGCTGTTTTTTCCCCCCCTCTTTTCCCCGTGTTGACTGGCAGGTTTTCCCAAATCGGTTTGATAGACTTTTGGTTTGTTGACTCCGGCATGGTTGGATCTGTTGGCGAGGTTTCTTAGGCTGATAGTTACTTGGAATGTATGAGTTTCATGAGTTCCTTCATGCCAGTGGAAACTAGATTGAGTTGGATTTACTTGTGACCTAGAATCCAAAGTGAGGGATTATATAGCACCCGAATATGGTTGCACTAGGATTATGCAAGCTAAATCAGATCCTAGTTTACAGGTCATGTCCAAGTTAATAGTGCTTTGTTAAGACCAATTTTGCCAGATAGATAAAAAATAGTATAGTTTAGTTATTGCTTATCTTTTATGTGATTTATACCTTCCTTCTAACATGCATTGTTAAATGGTATGTTTTTGTGTTACACATATTGCTTAGATTCATATGTAAAATTCCTTTTATGGAATAACTACCTGGTATATACATTTTTTTACATCAATTTCTTAGATCGATTGGTTAGATATATTTTTAAAGTACTGCTAAATTCATATATTTGAAAGGGAGCCTTGGTGCAACGGTAAAGTTGTTGCCATATGACCAAAAAGTCACGGGTTCGAATCCTGGAAACAACCTCTTGTAAAAAGTAAGGTAAGACTGCGTACAATGGATCCTTCTCCGGGATCCTGCATGACGAGAGCTTCGTACACCGAGCTGTCTTTGTTTTTTTTTTTGCTAAATTCATATATTTGGCACATGGTGGTATATATTATCATGATACAATTGATGTCGTCTTTTAAAAATTATGGACCCCATAATACACCCTCATCTGTATCTCCATTCTGCATATGCATGTTGTTCCTCAACCATATACTTCATGCTATGTTTTTAAATTTTTTTTTTTGCCTGAGATTTTGAAGGTATATCTTTATCTCACAGGGAGTAGGTTCCTGATCTTTTCCAAGAAATAAGTTCATTTAAGTGCACACATGTAGATATTTGTAGGAAAATTCATCACTCTTTCAATTATTAGATAAGATTGTAACTTGCGATCAATGCCCTAAGCAACTCATGCAGAAACCTAAGAATGGACTTTGCAATACATTTAACTGTGTTTAGGAGATAGCTTGCTCTTTTAAGATATGGACATTTGAATCATGACGCATTATGTTGTATGCTTTGTTTGTTGTTAAGAGGAGGTATATTTGCTAGTTTATAATCATATTGGAGGCAGTTTAGTAGCATCAAAGAACATATTGTAGCTAACTCTACTGCTAAAGTATAACATAAAGCAAGAGATTATATATTGTGCCCATGTTTCATCGGAACCATGGATGTGCAATATGACAATAAAGTGATCTAATTCTTCACTAGAGATCCAATGAGTCATGATCCGGTGGTAAGGATCGGGGGCCCACATAAGAAGGGGTCAACGACACGGGAGAGTCAAAGTCCTGGCTGAGCGGGGTGGGGAAGTTGCCTGGCCGACCGGCCGGAGTAAATCCCGGGCCGGTGCATGGATAGCTCGACCTGGGGTCGAGCTTCTGACGGTCACAAACTCCCTTATAGAGGAACCGTTGTGCCGAGCGGCCGATCCGCTCGGTCGAACCGCGGATCAACCAGATCGTACTCCAGTCCGAGTATTTGACCGAGTGGCCTTCTCGCCCGGTCCGATGCGCATACGCACCCAAGCGCCCTGGAGGCCGAACGTGTATCCCGTCCGGCCCAGTAAGAGACAAAAGACTTAGAAGAGGACAAAAAGGGCAGCTAATGATATCATTCTCGAGACACCTGCCGCCGACAAACAGCATGGTCGGCGGCCGGGCTGTATCGAGGATCGTACGGCGGAAGTTTCCACTGTTGTAGCAGAGATATGCTCGGATAGTTGCGGTATGACGTTAGGCACGCTTTTCTGACACAACCATTATGAGGTATGCTTTGAGGAACGTGCACACCTCGGGAAGCGTGCACGCGCCTCTCCGGGGTCCTATATAAAGACCTCCGGACTTCGATGGAGGTATGCTTTTCTCATCTACTATAGCCACAGTCTCGTTATTTTACCTCTGCTTCATCTCGCCTTTGCCTGACTTGAGCGTCGGAGGGTCGTCGCCGGGAACCCCTTCCTGGCCCGACTTTGTTGCAAGTTCACTGGAGCTCCACGTCATTGCGAAGATTGCCCGAAGGCAGCAGAGAGCACCACGCCCCCAGTTTTCATTGACTCAGCGCTCGGACAGGATCAAATTGACGCCTTATGTGGGAAAACACCTGAATCCGAGCAGAGAAGATGGAAGAAGCTGGACGCCAACTCATGGTGACGCTCTCTCTCAAAGAGCTCGACGCACTTATCCAAGCGCGAGCTGCGAAGATGGTTGAGCAATAACAGAAGGCCCAAGCCGAGTAGATAGCGCAGCAGGCCGCCTCGGTTTCTGGTGGCCGAGCGGCGATGGATGACCGACCGGAACAATACTCTACCTGGGCACAGAACAAGGGGCAGACCGGCACACCAGGAGACGTGCCGCCCGCCCCTATTCCGTTCCATCGGACACTGTTCCATACTTCGTTGGAGCTGGCCCTAGCCAACCAGGGATCGTCAGATGAAGCGCCCGTGCGGGACGACAGGAAGGGGAAGGCGCCGCTTGCTGAGTCATCCCTCGAGCGGGTCAATCGCCAGTTCTCTGAGGCAATCTTACAAGACTCTCTCCCAAAGCATTATGCTCCCATATCGATCGGAGAGTATAGCGGCACAACCGATCCGGACGACTATCTCAGTAAGTTCGATAATGCTGCTACTCTAAATCAATACACCGACGGAGTCAAATGCAGAGTCTTCCTTACTACATTGTTCGGTTTGGCACAACGCTGGTTCCGGAGGTTGCCGGACGGATCAATTAAGAGTTTAAGAGACTTCCGAACGACATTTTTTCATCACTTTGCCAGCAGTCGACGCTACCAGAAGATCAGCGTCAACCTCTTTTCCATGAAGCAAGGGCCAAGAGAAACTCTCCGAGCCTACATCCAACGCTTCAACTAAGCAGCTATGGACATCCCTGCGGTCTCGTCTGAGACAATGATACATGCTTTTACACAAGGCTTAGTCGACGGGGACTTTTCTTCACCGTGGCTCGTACTACGACTCATATGCTTATTGAGTTTTCTTACTGCCTGGCCGTTATCATGATCCATCGTTCGTAAAACAAAATATTTCCCAGGGTTATAACAACCTAGATCTACTAGATGATTTCTGAAAAATTTCATCCTCGACTCAGAAAATCTTCATGCAAGTTTCCGGGCGCGGGCCTTGACGATCTTTCTCGTCTAGTCTGCACAAGGTTGGTACAAGAACCTCTGCGATCCACACGAACAAATCGATGGAGAGAACCTTGACAGAGGATCATGCAGAGGAGAGAGAGAGAAGGTGAAAAGGAGGTTACACTCCCACTTGTGTTCAAGTGGGGCCACCACTCAAGAAGGGGCTTTGAACCCGATATCAAGAGTCACAACTCTGATCTCCCCACGCACACACATGTGGCATCTTGATGATGTGGAACATCATCGTCCACTTAACGCCAACTCACAAACGAGGTGAAGTCAAACTCGACCTTTCATCTTCCTCTCAAGTCAAGTCAAACTTCCCATGGTCGATCAAATCTAACCATCGGTTCAAGTCAATTTTAATTTAATGAATCTATTCATCAATTAAATTGGCTCGATCTAGTCCAAATTTACGAACCAAATCGAGTCCAACTCTAGTTTACTTCGATTACTCTTAATCCAATTTGGTTCATCATACGAACCTAATCCTTTTGCACATGAACCTAATCTTCATCTAATTACCCTGTGTATGTTCTAAACCCGGTCTCCTAAGTAATAAGTAATGAGCTACGATCACATCATTACATTACCAAGTTACAAGAACGCTGAGATCCAACATCACCTTGGCGATACTAACTTCAATCAAGTGTCCTCCTAGACTACGTGTCATCATCCTTCGTATCATGACATCTAGTCATCAATGTCACATTCATCCCAAGTAGACACTCAATCGAATCCTGATCAACAGACTCCTTGAAATGATCGCTCAATCCTCATGGGCTCGCCACGCACTCGTCTACCTACCTCGTCTCGCGCTTCATAGCACTCCATGAATAACGATGTCACCACAGATATGGACTAGATCACCATCCAACTCACATAATCTGCTAACCAGTATAATTTAATCGAATCACCTTTATAGTCACTCGCCCTTACGAAGAAATCACGAAATCAAATGTAGACTCATAGTGTGAAATCATGCGATTAGTAATTAGTATATATAACACTCGATAAGTAATAACCACGTATATGATACGACATTTCGTACGTGGTTGATTCATTCAGTGACTACGGATACTGTGTACCAACTGATATCTCATATCCAGATACGAGTCATCAGTCATCGAAGTCGCTAGCATGCGTGCTTGTGCATTAACATTGTCCCTGAATGTTAATACTGACTAGGACAGAGTAGAGTGTTCCCTATATCATCTCACTATCGATTCAACCAATCGATTGATATAGGTAAGAACTTTCTACTCAAGGACGCTATTATACTTAGTTATTTGACACCAATACAAGTAAACATAATAACCATAAACAAATGCCTTTATATATATAAGAAATATGATACAATGAGTCCATACAACAATCATCAAATGATTGGCTCTAGGGCTCTAACTAACAATGTTGAAAAAAGCAAGTGAGTATATTAACTTGGAGGAAGCGCAAGTGGCCCGAAAGAAGGAAGCGCCAGGCGAGCCCTCAGCCCAAACCGAACGAAGAACACACACCAACCAGCAACCGCCGAGAGGACCACGTATCGAGGGGATGAGGCCACCTCAAGATTCCAGGTCGCCCGCCGTTCAGCACATTGCGGCCAAACAACCTAGACAAAAAGGCAAGGTATGGACGCCCATGTTTTGCAAAATCCATCAATCAGCCACTCATAACACTCGAGACTGCCGGAGTCTCCCCCCGGTCAGCCAACCCGAGTCGAGGAACTATCGACTGGAAATACATGCTATGGGATGCAGCCAAGAGAAGGCGAATGGGCCGACGATCAGCTTTGGTCCTGGCGACCTAGAGGGAGTCGAAGTGCCGCACGATGACACCCTCATCATCTGAGCGGTAATAGCAAACTACACTATTCATCGCATCTTTATTGACACAGGGAGTTCGGTCAACATCATCTTCAAGAAGGCGTTCGACCAGCTCCAGATCGACAGGGCGGAGCTGCTACCAATGACCACGCCCTTGTTCGGATTCACTGGTAACGAGGTTCAACTAGTCGGTCAGATGAAATTGACCATTTCGCTCGGGGAAGAACCACTCAGGAGGACGCGGACCGCTAACTTCATCATTGTGGATGCGCCCTCGGCGTACAACGTCATTTTGGGCCGACCGGCCCTCAACGAGTTCCGGGCTGCCGTCTCAACTTTCCATCAGAAGATCAAGTTCCCCGTGGAAAACCAAGTGGGAGAAGTTAGAGGCGTTGCTATGTGGAGATGGTGCGAGCCGAGTCGAGGTCCGCTCGGAAGGTCCGCTCTCTACTTTTGTTTATGAAGAAAAGGAGGAGGTACGGATCCACCCTGCCGAAGGGAAGAAGGCAGAAGTGATCGACTGCCTCCAACAAAATCACGACGCTGCGATGCTATCCCGTCAAGCAAAGGCAGTGACTATAACGAGCGTAATCATCGAGAATCTCACAGGCCGGCTCGCATGGTGCTAGTCTCCAAGCCCTGACAAACGGAGAGTTTGCATCGACTTCCGTGATCCGAACAAGGCGTGTTGATTTTTACCCGGATTGACCAAATGGTGGACTCAACCGTGGTTATCACCAAGTGCCGCCGCCTGTGAAGACCAAGAGAAAGTCACCATTACGGATTCAAGCTACGTACCAACGGCTCATGAACAAGGTGTTCCGAAAGCAGATCGGGCGAAACTTGGAGGTATACATAAATGACATACTCATTAAATCACTTCGAGCGGCCGATCTGTGTGCAGATATAGAAGAAACCTTCCGGACGGTGAGAACGTATGGAGTCAAGCTGAACCCCCAGAAATGTCTGTTCGGAGCCAAAGGCGGACGCTTCCTGGGATACCGAGCGTGGCATTGAGGCGAACCCTAGCAAGGTGAAGGCATTGCAGGATATGCCGCCACCCAGAAATCTTAAAGAAGTTCAGCGTCTCACCGGTCGGATAACAGCATTATCGCGATTCATCTCCCGGACGGCCGACCGAGCCTTGCCCTTCTTTAAGATTCTGCGCCGAGCTACTAAATTCTAGTGGGATGAAGAATGTGACCGGACGTTCGAAGCTTTGAAGGTTTATTTGAACTCTTTGCATGTATTAGCCAAGCCAATTATCGGCGAGCCGCTCCGCGTCTGTTTATCATTGACCGAGCATGCTGTTGGCTCGGCGTTGGTACGGCCGGACGACGAAGAACAACCGGTGTATTTTCTAAATCACATTCTGAAGGATGTCGAATCTCGCTACACTGGTCTCGAGAAGCTTGTTTTCGCGTTATTCCTCGCTGCTCGGAGGTTCCGGCCTTACTTCTTGGCACATACGATAATCGTTATGACGAACAGTCCTCTAGGGAGAGTCCTCAACCCAGAGGCGTCCGGACGGCTTATCAAATGGACAACTGAGCTCAGTGAATTCGACATCCAGTATCAGCCTCGAACGACAATTAAGGCGCAGTCCTTAGCAGATTTCATAACTGAAGTACGGAACCCCGAGCCAGCAGCTTTATGGAAAATATTTGTGGATGGATCATCCACTCGGCTCGGAAGTGGAATCGGTATCTTACTACTTTCTCCTCAAGAAAAGCGGATGTATCTGTCTGTCCGGCTGGATTACCGAGCAACAAATAATGAAGCTAAATATGAGGCCCTCATAGCCGGTCTGCAGGCTGCTCGACATCCGCAGGAGCTTTCGAAATAAACAACGCACGGCTCAGGCTCTATGCGGACGCCTTCGAGAAGCTCAAAACCAACTTCGAGGAAGTTGTCATACAGAAGATTCCCCGAACGGAGAACCAGGCGGCAGACGAATTAGCTAAACTTGCGAGTTCAATATCGTCGGTTGTCATCCAGCAACCGATTGAGCATGTATCTTTGGTGGCACACATCGACAAAATGGAAGGTCTCACGTTCCCGAGCGATTGGAGAACGTGCATAATGGAATTTTTACGCTCTGGAACTACACCTCCCGATCGGGAGGAAGCCCAGCTACTGAGAAGAAGAGCCGGTCGGTTCACCCTCATAGGGGACTAGCTCTACAAGAAGGCCTTCTCCCGACCGTTGCTAAAGTGTGTCAGCTCAGAGGATGCGGAATATATATTGAAGGTAGTGCATCAGGGATCTTGTGGAGGACATCCCGGTGACCGTTCGTTGGTAAGGAAGATCCTGTTAGCGGGGTGCTTCTGGCCGACCCTTCAAGAAGATGCCGCCCGAACCGTCGCCAACTGCCTGTCCTGCCAGAAACACCACTGCTTCTCCCATTGGCCAACGGAGGAGATGAAGGCGTCTACGGTATCCTGCCCGTTCGACCAGTGGGGTATGGATATTGTAGGGCCTTTTCCCAAGGCGACTGGACAACGGAAGTTCTTATTGGTAGCAGTAGATTATTTTTCAAAATGGGTCAAGGCCGAGCCGCTAGCGAGAATAACCGAGCAGATGGTCAAGAAGTTCATCTGGCAAAACATAATATGCCGGTTCGGCATTCCCCGACGGCTCGTGTCCGACAATGGGCGGCAGTTCGCCGGCCAAGAGCTCCAAGCATGGTGCGAAGGGTACGACATTCAGCAGCACTTCACTTCCGTAACATATCCCCAAAGTAATGGGCAGGCCGAGGTCACCAATCAGGAGATCCTTCGGATTCTTCGTGTTCGGCTCGACCATATAGGGGGAAGCTGGGTGGATGAATTGCCGGGCGTGCTATGGGCCATCCGCACGACCCCAAAGGTGGGAACTGGCGTTACTCCGTTTCACTTGGTATATGGAGGAGAGGCGGTCGTCCCAATCGAAGTCGATGTAGAGTCCGAGTGGATATTGGGCTACGACAAGGACAACGCCGAATGGAGACAGCTGGAGCTGGATTTGATTGACGAGGAGCGAGTCAAAGTAGTCGTCCGGCTAATGGCATACCGGCAAAGGATGAAACAGAATTATAACAAGCGAGTAATCCCCAGAGCGTTTCAGGTCGGCGACCTGGTATGGAAGAAGATAAAGCCAGTCGACGATGTGAGTAAGCTGGAGGCTCCATGGGCCGACCCCTTTAAGGTCATTGAAAAGCTTAGATCGGGTGCCTACTATCTCAAAGATCAAGACGGGCGATGGCTAGAACGACCATGGAGCGCGAACCATCTTCAGCCATACCGAGCTGGGTGAAAGGTGCGCCAATGTAATCATTTAAGCATGTTTTCGTTCTCCTGTACCCTTTGGCCGCAGGAATAGAATCACAAAATACAAGGGTATACCGATTTCCACCGAACGACCATCTCCATCAAACCGTCGAGCGGCGACGTTAAATCCCAGAGTCGGGCCGGCGACTATAAACCCCCCGGTCCGAAGACCTTCGAGCGGCGACATTAAATCCCAGAGTCGGATCGGCGACTATAAACCTACCGGGCCGAAGACCGTCGAGCGGCGACGTTAAATCCCAGAGTCGGACCGGCGATTATAAACCCTCCGGCCCGAAGACCGTCGAATGTCGCTCGGAAAGAATGCGTTCGGAGAAGTAAACAAGAACAGAATTGAAAGGATATATTGACTCGATGCATGACTAGTACATATACAAAAGTAGGATAAAAGTCAGATAAATGCGGATAATATTAACTCGTTGAGCGACGAGTGTACAGATGAAACATCAAAATTTAAAGGCGCTCCTCACTCCAGAACATCAAAGATGGGCTCAGGGATGATTTCCAGCAGTCCGGCCAGGTCTCTGGGGGGGGGATAGACGCCGTCTCCGGAAGATGACCCTTAGCCTTCAGATAAGCAGTTGTAGCCTGGATGACTTCCTCAAAGGCCAGGACTAGCCGATCGCTGAACTTCTCGCCGAACTCGTCCGAGCGGAAATAGTTCTGCCTCATCGCCGCAAAACGGCCTGATTCGCCGTCTTGGTACTCCTCGAAGGCCGCTCGGGTAGCTTCGAGGGTGTCCTGGAGATCCTTCTTGTCTCCTTGAAATTTAGCTTCATCAGCCGAGCGGCTTTCTCGCTCGGTGGACAGCAGGCCGGTCAATTCTTGGACGCGTTGCTCCAGCGCTCGGGCCTGCACATTCTTTGCCTCTAAATCAGAAACGACCCTATTCTTCCTGTTAGTCGTTAGCTTGATCTCCACCCAGTTCTGCGCTCAGATGAAATAATATCAAAAACCAAGCAAAATAATCATATAGGAGTTTGAGGGGCATACCCTGGTAGCCTGCTGCAAATGGCTGTCACCAAGCTGACCGGGAGTCATTAAGGCAACACGGGCCCTCGCATCCTCCCATATTTTGGCAAGTGGCCCGCGGATGGTGATTTGATGCTCGGGGGCAGTCGGCCGATCAGCCGTCAAAAGGAATTCTTCTGTTGGGAGGTGTAGGATTGCCTTAATCACTCGACGGTCGCTCGGATCAGACTGGGCTGAAGTTGAGCGACCGGACGACTCTCCAAGCGGAGCGGAGATTATGCCCGAGCGCCTAAGCCGACGAGGGGCTCGGGGCGGATAACTGACGGGCTGCACTTCGAGGGAGGCCGCTAGCAGATCGAGTTGTGAGGGGGTTCGATCCGAGGAAATTGCCTCGACCGAAACGGGGGCCGGGTCGACTGCTGCAGAAGGAGCGCCGACCTGCTCTGATGCTGGTTCCACAGATGTAGCCGAATGGGCAAGAGGTTTCGACCGGCGCCACTTGCGTGTCACCAGTGGAGCGTCGTCAGCCGAGGGCCCACCATCCTCTGGCGTAGGATGTCCAGCGGACGAAGTAGCATCGCCGACCGCCTCGGCTGCAAGTTCCTGAACGACCGACTCTCCGACGGCGGGTGGATCTTCTTCGCTCTCACCCTCGTGTGAGCTGACCGACTCAATGCCTCGGTCGACCATCTCCTTAGTTGTCGCCGCCTCTATCTCAGCGACCCTCAACTTCATTCGATCAACGGCCTTGGCACGCCACATGATGTCGGTTGCATAAAAGAAGTATAAATCAGTTAGATCAAAAGGAAAGGGGGAGACAAAAACGCTTACCCATGCTGCTCGGAAGCTTCGTTCGGATCAGACTCAATCCGAATATGTACAGCACGCCCTCACAAAACAGCTTATGAATGTTGAATTTCTGCCCGGCCAGTTGGTTGGCTGCATGGAGGTAGGCCGGCTGGCTCTTGTATTTACCAAGGTCCGGCGGGGCCGGCACGGCGGTCTGCCATTTGGTTCGGAAAGCTGGCAGCTCGGGAAGACGAAGGTAAAAGTAATACTCCTTCCATAAAGAGGACAACTACTCCACACAACAGCCTGAATGAGTTCAGGACGAGTTGGCCGAGCGGGAGGCGGAAATAATTACACACTTCAAGGATAAACGGGTGTAGAGGAAAACGCAAATCGGCTACAAACTGGTCTCGAAAGAAACAAGTAGTACGGGGCGGCGGGTCGTGTGGCCGATCGGAAGAGGTAGCTAATATCAATCTATAGGCAGAGGGGAGTTCGAAGTCGCGGACGAAGTTCGTCGCGTCACCCTCATCGAACCGGCTCTCCATGGTCGTATACCAGAGGCCGGGAGAGGGATTAGACGGTTGCGAGGTGCTCGCCATCGCCGGAACAGTAGAGAAAGCAAGAACCAAGGAACAAAGGGATGGATGAAAGAGAAGGTCGGAACAGTGCAGAACTAACATAGATGTTGCTAAGAATACTAAAGAAAGCACAAAGAAGAAGATAAAGGGCAGGGATTCCTTACAGGAAAGGATGGCGGAGGCAAGGGATTGTCGGAACACGGAGAAACAAGTTCGCCGGAGCACTGAACAAGATGGAACAGAAGCCTTCGGATGCGCGCACGCGATAACGCGAAGCGGCTGGGGGAAGAAGAGATGTCCTTATAAACGTTGGGCTTGATCGACCGGAGCCGTCCGATCCAGGTCACGGGATCCGAGGAGCAGATTTGACCGCCGAATTCAAAAAGCCAAAGGTCACATCAGCCCTGACAGCTCGAGCGAGTGGTGACGGCTGCGTGACCACGTGGCGCCCGCTCACGGGTCGCATTTAATGAGCACCATTACGCAGGCGTGGTCGCGTGCTCAGCCTTAATGGCGAGGATTTACACAAATTCCGAGAAAATTCTAGGGACATCAGCATTGACCAATGTCGGAGCGGCGGGACAATCACTGGCAAACAAAATTTTCCAAGTGCCAGCAGGGGTCGTGCCGAGCGGCATCGCCCACTTCCGCAGTTCCTGATCGGATAGACACCAACATCGGTAGCCGAGCGGCAGACGTGGCACCAAGCCAATGGTTCAGTCAGTCGGATTTGCAGCCTCCTTCGACTAGACTTGAAGGGAGAGCACGTGATCCGGTAGTAAGGATCGGGGGCCCACATAAGAAGGGGTCAATGGCACGGGAGAGTCAAAGTCCCGGCTGAGCGGGGTGGGGAAGTCGCTTGGCCGACCGACCGGAGTAAATCCCGGGCCGGCGCATGGATAGCTCGACCTAGGGGCGAGCTTCCGACGCTCACAAGCTCCCTTATAGAGGAACCGTCGTGCCGAGCGGTCGATCCGCTCGGCCGAACCGCGGATCAACCATATCGTACTCCCGTCCGAGTGATATCATTCTCGAGACACCTGCCGTCGACTAACAGCATGGTCGGCGGCCGGGCCGTACCGAGGATCGTACGGCGAAAGTTTTCACTGTCGTGGCAGAGATATGCTCGGATAGTTGCGGTATGGCGTTAGACACGCTTTTCTGACACAACCATTCTGAGGTATGCTTTAAAGAACGTGCACACCTCGGGAAGCGTGCACGCGCCTCTCCGGGGTCATATATAAAGACCTCCGGACTTCGACGGAGGTATGCTTTTCTCATCTACTGTAGCCACAATCTCGTTATTTTACCTCTGCTTCATCTCGCCTTTGCCTGACTTGAGCGTCGGAGGGTCATCGCTGGGAACCCCTTTCCGGCCCGGCTTTGTTGCAGGTTCACCGGAGCTCCACGTCATTGCGAAGATCGCCCGAAGGCAGCAGAGAGCACCACGTCCCCAGTTTTCATCGACTCAGCGCTCGGACAAGATCAAGTCATGAAGCACCAAACACATTGAAGCCGACTGTTATTCATCGAAGACGTCATTTTTCAAGAAGATCAGTGCAACATTCTATATACTTCTTCAAAAGAAATAGAAGAGATATAATTGAAGGGGATGAATTAGGAGTTCCCCAATAATAATTGCATTAAATACCTTTATACGTAGGAGCAAAAGTTTGTATATCTTTTTTTAATTTATTTTTTATTTTTTTAAAAGTATGTATATCTTCTTAACACTCTTTTTCTGCACATGGCACTTTAGCATTAGAAGTTCAAAACATCAACAGGATAATTGAACATATAGTTGTAAAAAATGATCAAGAAGGCCCAGAAGTACATGATTTCGACACTTTTGGATGAGTCTAGAAAATTATTTATTGAAATTAGGCTAGTTGAAATTAACCACCGATTAGACTCCAAAACATTGTGATGACTTAATTTGCTTTAATTCAAAGTAGAATGAAATCACATATTAGAAATATTAACATCATAGAGTGAGGACGCTATAGATAGAATATGAATAGCTGCTGCTAGAAATTGTGGAATAAGCAATTAACAACACACTATTGAATACTTTGCAAGTGAAATAAGCTCAGATTGAATTAAACTGAAACCATTTAAGTAGGTCCGTGCATCCAAAGGAGTGAGCATACACTCTGGTTAAGTGAAGTTGTATCCTTTTGGCACCATGTGAGAATTTGATGATTCTCAATATAAAAATTATGAGCTGAATAAAAGTTTCAAGTGTGGGAAAGGTTACTCTCTAAGAATAGCTTGAGTATTTGGAATTAAGTATCTTTGTTACTGTATGACTCGCTTAATGTTCTCTTTCCTATTTGGTGTATCTCTCCCTGGATGAAGATATCTGTTTGTCATAAATAACTGTTTTCATTTAACATCCCCCTATCACTCTAATACCAAACCAGAAAAACTAACATATGCAGCTTAAATTCAAAAAACTTGCATAGAAAGATGAATGGCTAAATACTCGTGGTTGGAGATCATGCAACAATAGGTGCTGAATTTTGTCCTTAGGTTGATTTTGTTGGGCTATCAGCATATTGTTCGACTTTCAAATGGTTGTTTCAAGAATTCCTTGAATGCGGATTGCTTTCACTTGTTTTTTTTTTCAGCTGACATGTTGAATGATACCAATAGCAGAAATCACTTAGAAGCAAGTATTAACTCATTTTGATAGAAGATGAATGATGTGGTGCAGGTGTCGGAAAGAGTTGCCTCCTTTTGCGTTTCTCTGATGGTTCCTTCACAACAAGTTTCATCACCACTATTGGGTGGGTTATATTTCTAAACATATAATTTTATTTTATTTTTCTTGTTTGTTTTCTTCTTTAGATTCTGAAAATAGTTATTGGAGTAAAGCTTTATGTTTTCTCCACAGTATTGATTTTAAAATCAGAACTATTGAGCTTGATGGCAAGCGAATTAAACTACAAATTTGGGACACCGCTGGTCAGGAGCGCTTTCGAACCATAACAACTGGTATGGTAGTTGTTTTCTGAACTATGATTTACAGATGCAAATTTTGAAAAAGCGTTGGCGGAGTGACAATACTTTTATTGTAGCATACTATCGAGGCGCCATGGGCATTCTGCTTGTTTATGATGTTACTGATGAGTCATCCTTTAACAGTAATCACTTTCATCTTTTTAGTTCTTATAATTTAATCATTGTTATTCCCATAATACATGCTTCTCAAACATGCAGACATTAGGAATTGGATCCAGAACATTGAACAACATGCTTCTGATAACGTTAACAAGATTCTTGTTGGTAATAAAGCTGACATGGATGAGAGCAAACGAGTATGCCCTTCTAGTCTGCTTGATCTGGTCAAATCTAGGGCTTTCACCAACGATGATTTTTAACTGTAATTCACAGGCTGTACCGACTGCAAAGGGACAAGCACTTGCTGATGAATATGGGATTAAGTTTTTTGAAACTGTTAAGTAGTAATATGTCACATCATTTTGCTTTTTATCTATTTGTTATTCATCTGCACTAAAGTTGATTGCTTGTTTTTTTTTTACATCACAAGAGTGCAAAGACAAATCTAAATGTAGAAGAGGTGTTCCTTTCAATAGCTAGAGATATCAAACAGAGACTTGCAGAGAGTGATAACAAATCTGAGGTAGGCTTCTTTTTAAAGGAAAAGGTTACTCATATTGGGTGCTTGGTAGCTTTGATTAAGACAATCAATTCCATTATGATGTTTGAATGGACTAATTTCTGCAGGAATTACAATTTAATTCCAAGTTGTCTAACAACTATTTTTATTAGCCTGGGAGTTCTTTTATGATATTTATTTATTGTTAATTTCCATTGATTGGTTAATGATTTTTAGATCATAAATGTTGATTACGTTAGACAGCCAATGCTATTGATGGTTTCATTTGATATTTTAAGTTTTTTACGCAACTTAAGTTGATGAGGTCTTAATCTGGTGCGTGATGGTTCAGACATATTTTTTTTCTTTATTTAAAATTAATAGTAATTAGAGTTTGATTGAATTCTTTTACAATCATTCTGATCCTGGAACCCAAAAAGAAGAACGAAAATTCAGCTCTACTTCAATGTATTTATTGACCTCCAAAGGATACAACTTGGATGAATTTGGTTTCGTTATTCCTTGCCCTGATAAGTTGTTTGACTGCAGGATCAGACAATCAAGATCAACAAATCAGACCAGTCCGCAACCGAGGCTACTGCAGCTCAGAAGTCAGCATGTTGTGGGTCTTGAGATCAATCAAAGTGCCACCAATGATGAATTGGATTAAATTGGGATCTAATTTGCTTGTTATAGGTAATATGACTTGTATGGTCTGAACATAATGGAACATGAGGTCTAGGTGCTTGTAATTTTAGCTCGGAGAACTGATGCCACGTTTATCTGTGCTAGGGGATGGCAAACCTCCAGTTCCTGCTCTATTGTGTTTATGAAACCAGTGTTCTTAGTATGTATGATTTCCCAGGCTGTCAGGTAAGTTGTCCTTTGCCACAGATTTTACAGGATAAGAGCATATTATTTTACTAATTCAGTCCATTGTCTTCTGCTGTATTTACGTTTGAAATGAAATATCAAATTGTTTGCCTTTCTGCTGCTGTTTGTTGTGCCGTCATATTATTGTTTTTGCTTAGGCTTCTGAAAGATAACAGAATAGATATTCTAACGCATTTGCATCTTGATTTTGAAAGGTGTTGTTTATATATATATATATATATATAAGAAGGAATGAAGAATCGATATCCTTATGCAAAGAATGTTATGTTATACAATAGTGTGCAACAAATATGTTTTTATATTTTAAATACAAAAAATGTGAAAAAAAATAATAAAGAGATTTCATTTGAACTGTGCCACCTCATATGGCCTCACCATGTCTGCCCATTTGCGGACTCGACTTGTCGTCTCTGCTGTGATCATCTTTGCGATCAGCTTGGGTCTCTCTTGTGGCTTGCCCGGTGGCCGCCGAGAGCTTGGAAGGAAGCGACGGCCAGTTGAAAGTCTTGCGCACAAACAACTCAAGCTGCGGTCGTGCTGTAACCTGCAATCTTCCTCAATAAGGGTGATGCATTGATTAGAGAGGTTGAAGATTAGGCAAGCAAATGGAGAGAGATGGATGCCTTTTGTTGGCTTCGATTGGGACTCAAAAAATATTTCACATGAAAATATGTACTATGAGAATCATATAGAAAACCAGATTAAAGTTATTGGATACTTGATAAAATGATCTGAAACTCATTTCAACCTAAAGTTCAGGAAAAAATAATCTAGTTTCCTGAGTAAGGTCGGTATGAATTTTCTAACTTGATTGGTAGAGGTGTTGACGAGTAGATTTTTCTTGCTACTTTTCCTTATGGAATGCAATTGAGCCCAAGGATTGAGAATCTAATATGAGATATACATTGAGGAGAGTAGAAGATAGGTCAAAGTCTTTTGTGGACTTTTTGGGGAAGTTCACATCCTTAAGCTTAGTGATTGTTGTTGAAATCACTAGTTCACTCTGAAATCCAAGGTAAAAGATCATTTATTAAGATTTATTAATTTAAATTAAATATTTATCAAGTAAATTTATAATTTTAGTATGTATCATAACTAATAACATAAGATTGTAACTTTGTAAGATCATGCAATAAAGTGAATCAAGGAGATTATTAGATTGAAAATTGTAAGATCAGCTGCTTTTTTTATTTCCATCTTTACAGAAGTAATTCCTTTTGTTTAAACTTGATTGAAGATCGAAGGATGGTTCAGAGAGCTTGCCGGACAATAGGAGTCCATAGATTATTTTGGGGTCAATTATGAAAAATAAAATAAGATTACAAATGATGTCATATCTGTGACGTTTGCAACCTTTTAAGCATGAGCATGTGCGGTGTGGCTATCAAAACAATTCTTTGTGGTTGGTAGACTATGACTAGTTCTATCCCCCATGCTTTCCCAGTCCAAAACTGTCTTCAAATAATCTGATTTATTAGAATATTTGAAGGATGACTCTCTTATCCATTTGGCTGCTGACCTCATCGTCGATGATGAAGATGACGCCAGGATTACACGCGGAGACTGGACGAAGTCTAATGCCTCAAGCTCAAGTTTTTAAATATATTACATTATTGTTTTTTAATAATTTGAATTTTTTGAACCGACTAAGCCGTGAGTATCGTTCAGTCAATGCTATGTTTTTCAGACATTTAATTAGTGTCGAAATTTCATAGCATGACTCAGGATTCGTTACGTGTAGTCTTTATCTACAACCAGTAAGTATACCGTGAAACTTCCTAAGAATTTATTTGTGTCTGTCCTCACGGGCCAACGTCGACTTAGATGATTGACTCCGCGTATGCATCGGAATATATGTAGTCGTCCATTCCGGCTATTAATTCAGTTGCAATCAAATTACAAGGATGAAGCCTAGTTCAGCAGATCATGAAACGATTCCGGAGTGTAATCTCGACCTAGAGCTATTGATCTCCGGTGACGATGGTATTCAAGTGCACCAGGCGAAGCTGCAGAGGAAGCGGAAGAAGGCAGCCCACGACGATGACGGTATGTTCGAGTGCAAGACGTGCCACCTCCGCTTCGCGACATTCCAAGCGTTGGGCGGCCACCGGACCAGCCATATGCGCGGCGTCAACCAGAAGGCAGCCCGGCCGGTGAAGGGTGGCGTTGTGCTCCACCAATGCACGGTGTGCGGGGCGAGGTTCACAATGGGGCAAGCCTTGGGCGGCCACATGCGCCGTCACAAGGTCACCGGTGGGTGGAGGAAGGAGGAGAGGAGGGAGGTGGAGGAGTTTGGGGTGGCTCCTTTGGAGGTCAACATGTTCGATGTGGTGCGGAAGAGCGCAAGTTCTTGCCAGCTCCTGGAATTGTTCGTTTAATTAGTTACAAGATTCCATGAATTAGATTCACAATATCTATTTTAAAATCTCGATGTATCTAACGACAATTTCAATTCGGTAATAATAGTTGTGGTAGCTGCCATCGTACAGCGTTTGCATTTTATTGCATGCTCTAGACTATATTCGATCCTTTCAGAATTTTGATTTAAAAAATGTGAAAAATATCCTATTTTACATTTCGGCTAAATATGGTCGTCTATAATATTCTAATGTTAATATAGATATAAAAGATTCAGCGTTTGCATTTTATTTGACGAGATATAGATTTATCTCGTACTATATTTCTATTCAATATCTATGAGAGTTTACCATCGTGGTTGTTTACCAAATCACACCCTAACTAAACTTTTTCCTCAAGTTATCTTTGATTTTTCAGTTCATTATAGATTTAATTAATTTTTCTTTTTGAAATTATTTCCATGGCTGAAATCTATGACCACAAAATCACGGCAATAATTTTACACTAAAGGCTCCTCTTCAATCTACTTATTTAGTAGATTGGTGCCCCAGGACTATGGTATCATAGTAAAATATTTAAATTATCACTTAAGTACTCGTAGCTCGATCTCTAACTATGACGTATGATTCTGTCCGAAAACAATGAAGAAGACTAGTTGGGGATTGAACTCCTTGGTTGACTGTGTGAAGACTCTACTTCGATCTGCAACACAAAGAATGTCAGTACGGGGTTAGGGAAAGGGCCTCTGGCATTAACCTTCCGACGCTCAAGTTAGTACCGGAATGGTAGAAAGATGGAGTAATGTAGTAATAGTGAGAGCACGAGCACAAATAACATATATCATATACCTCTGTTGGTGCATGGACCCCCCTTTATATAGTGCTCTAGTAGGCGACGTGCACGCTCCTCAAGGTGCGAACACGTTTTCCCGATCGTCCTATGAAAAGACATGTCAGAAAAGTGTATCGATACCATACCTTAACAGGGTATACAAATCTTTGACATGATAGTAGAAGCTTTCATCATACGATTTGTCTGTTGACCATGCCTTGTTGTCAACGACATTACCTCCTAGAGGGATGTTATGAGATATAAGAGGGATCTCACTGTTTGGCCGAGCGAGGAAGCCACTTAGTCGGGATTCCCCGCCCGGTCGATTTCAACTGCTCTTCTCTGTAGTACCTTAGTTCAGTAGACTGTCTCTTGCTCGACCGGACAGGCGCTCTAGTTGGCATAACCTTCACTTAGTCAGTTATGAACATCTAATGTTCTTTCTATAGTATCCCTGGCCGGACAAGCGATTTACTCAGATGAGCCACCTGGCCGATCGGATCCTTCAGGCCCGATCGACAGTTAGTGTCAACTTCCACTCGGCCAATTTTGGTAGGCCCGTTGGTTCTTTGGCGTTAACCGTCTTAACTTTAACCTCCACGTCGACTGCTATCTCCACCTTTGACCCATTCTTGGTGGGCCCCCTTTTATCACCGCATTTGTTGGATCGTGAATTCGATAAGGGGGGTGAATATCGATAAAAGAATTCTCGTAGAGTAAGCGCACAGCGGAAAATAATTAAGCCAAAGTAGACACAATGATTTACTTGGTTTGGAGCCTTTGGTGACTCCTACTCCAAGGCCCGCACACAAGGGTGCTTTCGATGGGCAATCATGAATAATTCGAAAGATTATTACAAACTAAGTACAGGAATTAATTAGCGAAAAAGAAAGCCGACAATAAATAAAAACAGAATTAACACTTTTGTCGGAGAGCTTTCGTAATGTCGCAGGAGCACAGAAGAGTAGATCTTTCATTGTTGTCTTAACTCCAGCCTTTACCCTCCTTATATAGGAGGTTCGGGCGCCTAAATCCTTTCGGGCGTCCTGAATATGACGTAGCCGAGTCAATCACAAAGCTCCATGTGTCGACGCACGGAATGGATAAAGTTTGCTTCCGAGCGCTCGGATCCATTCCGGGCGCCCGGACCTCAGGTTAGGACTTACCTTTGCTAGTCATCTAGTTTTGACTAGACTTCTCTCTCCCAAACATCAAGTCCTGTTTGAGTCAACCCTTGGTCAATTGTCAAACATCGAAACCCTAGAGGTCAATTGCACCAACAATCTCCCCTTTTTATGTTTGACAATTTTCTTAAGTTAGGCTTGAGTCTTTTAATGGTTAATTCTCAAGATTTGAGAAATTCGAAAAAGTTTGAGAGTAGGTTAGGAACTTAACTTAAGATTTTTCTAACTTAAGATATCATTCTCCCCTTTGACACACATCAAAAGGATATGAACTTAAGGGTTAGTTTCTATTAGGTTTTGCACCAACAATGTGCGAAAATTTTTTTGAAAGTGAGTTTTCTAAGTGACAAAAGTGACTTTTGAAAGTTTAAGTTACTGATAGTGTATTTTCAAAATATTTTTCAAAGTGTTTTCACAAAAATTTGTAAAGCAAAGAGTAATTTTGTAAAAGATTATGAAAATAATTTTTCAAACTTAATTTCAAAGATTTACAAAAGGATTTTTTAAAGAGTACTTTTAGTCTTTCAATCAGAGTTACCCCTTAACTTGACACATTCTTAGGACTTCATGTTAACCACAAGTAAAACTTTTTATGTGTCAAGGGGGTTGATCCAAATTAAAAGAACACAAAACTTGAAGATGAGTTTTCAAAACATTTTCAAAAAATTTGGAAGTGGTTGTGTATCAAAACCTTTTAAGAAGACCTTGTCAACTTAAGTTTTTTTTTTTAAATGTTTACTAAGTAACAAAATAATTTTTTTTAAAAAGTATGTTAAGTCGTAATGATTTTTGAAAAGCATAGAGTGTTATATATATATATATATATATATATATATATATATATATATATATATATATATATATATATATATATATATATATATATATATATATATATATATATATATATATATAATAAAAAGTTTTGAAAATATTTTAAGAATATTTTTCAAATAAAGTGTGAGAAGGTTATTCAAAATATTTTCGTATTTATAGATTTTCCAAATATTTTTATAAAAATAATTTTTCAAAAGATTTTACAAACATAATTCTCAAAAACACCTCTCTTGACGTCAACACTCCCCCTGAAATTAACACTCTCTCTGAAATCAACACTCCCCCTCCTAAAGTCAACACTGGGGTTTGGATACCCAAGTGTTCTACGGGATTTAGGGTTAGCAATATTTTTCTACATAATTACCTCTATATACTTGGTATAATTGATCATTTATTAAACAACTAGTCTAAAAGATAATTAATTTTAGATTTAGGTGTATTAAAATAATTTGTTACTAATTTAATAGCTTAAATTTTGTATTAATTGATTGAGTTAATTTAATGACACTCTTTGTTATAATATTTATTTCATTTTTTGTTTTAAGTAAAATTAATTAAGTTAGTAGTCAGTATTAATTCGAAGTTGAATAAATTAGTAGATTAATTAATCTATTAAATTTTTTCTTTAAAAAAATAAGATTAGGAATTGAGTAAATTAAATAACTTGTTAATTTCAAATTGTTAAATCACATTTAAATAAAATAGACTTAGAACTAATTTTAATTTTAATTTTAATTTAACTTTAAGTCTGGGTTTAGTTTAATTTTAACTTAATTAAAATTTAATTTTAAAGTTTAATTATAATTTTAAAGTTTAATTTTAATTTTAAATATAAGTTTTATTTTATGTTTAAATTTTAAGTTTAAAGTTTAATTTTTAACTTAATTTAAGTTTTAAGTTTAACCTAATTTAACTAGTTTAATTTAGTTTAATAAATTTTAAATTTAATTTAATCAGTATTAATTTAATTTAATTTAATTTTTATTTGAGTTGATTTTAAATTTGATTTTAAATTTTAGTTTTAGTTTTGATTAAGTTAGTTAAAAATAAATTTTAAAATAGTTTTTAAGTTAACTAAAGAAAATTTTTAAAATACTTTTTAAGTTAAGTCTTAACATAATTTTTAAGTTAAAAAGATTTAAAATAATTTTAAGTAAAAGATTTAAAATAATTTTTAGTTAAAAAAATTAAGATATATTTTAAGTTTAAAATAATTTTTAAATTAATTTATTTAGTTAAATTAATTTCTAATCTAAATTTTAAGTTAAATTAATTTTTTAAAAAAAAATTAAGCTAAATAAATTTTTAAAATAATTTTTAAGTTAAAATACTTTCTTAAAATAAATTTTTAAGTTTAAAATATTTTTAAAGTTAAATAATTTTAAAGTTAAGTTAATTTTTAAAATGATTTTTAAGTAAAAATACTTTCTTAAAATAATTTTTAAGTTAAATTAATTTTTAAAATAATTATAAAGTTAAAGTTAAATTAATTTTTAAAATAAGATAATTTTTATGTTAAAATAAATTTTAAAATGATTTTTAGATAATTTTTAAAAAAAGTTTTTTAAAAAATTATTAAAATGATTTTTAAAAGAGTTTTTAAAAGAGTTTTTAAAATAATTTTTAAAGAATTTTTTAAAAGAATTTGAAAAGAATTTTTAAAGAATTTTCAAGTTAATTTTTTAAAGATTTTTTAAAAAAATTTAAAATTATAATTTTAAAGTTTAATTTTAATTTTAAATATAAGTTTTATTCAATGTTTAAATTTTAAGTTTAAAGTTTAATTTTTAACTTAATTTAAGTTTTAGTTTTAACCTAATTTAACTAGTTTAATTTAGTTTAATAAATTTTAAATTTAACTTAATCAGTATTAATTTAATTTAATTTAATTTAATTTTTTACTTTAGTTGATTTTAAATTTGATTTTTAATTTTAGTTTTAGTTTTGATTAAGTTAGTTAAAAATATTTTTTAAATTAGTTTTTAAGTTAACTAAAGAAAATTTTTAAAATACTTTTTAAGTTAAGTCTTAACATAATTTTTAAGTTAAAAAGATTTTAAATAATTTTAAGTAAAAGATTTAAAATAATTTTTAGTTAAAAAAAAATTATGATACTTTTTAAGTTTAAAATAATTTTTTTAGTTAAATTAATTTCTTATCTAATTTTTAAGTTAAATTAATTTTTAAAATAATTTTTAAGCTAAATAAAATTTTAAAATAATTTTAAAGTTAAAATACTTTGTTAAAATAAATTTTTAAGTTTAAAATATTTTTTAAGTTAAATATTTTAAAGTTAAATTAATTTTTAAAATGATTTTTAAGTTAAAATACTTTCTTAAAATAATTTTAAAGTTAAATTAATTTTTAAAATAATTTTAAAGTTAAACTATTTTTTAAAAATAATTTTTAAGCCACATTAATTTTTTAAATACTTTTAAGTTAAATTAATTTTTAAATTAAAATAATTTTTAAGTTAAAATAAATTTTAAAATGATTTTTGGATAATTTTTTTAAAAAGTTTTTAAATTTTTTTTTTAAAGATTTTTAAAATGTTGTTTAAAAGAATTTTTACACTAATTTTTAAAAGAGTTTTTAAAATAGTTTTTAAAGAATTTTTTAAAATAATTTTTAAAAAATTTTCAAGTTAATTTTTTAAAGATTTTTTTAAATAATTTTTTAAAGAGTTTTTAAAATAATTTTTTTAAAGAACTTTTAAAATAATTTAAAAAAATTTAAAAGAATTTTTTAAAATTATTTTTTAAAGAGTTTTAAAATAATTTTTTAAAGAACTTTTAAAATAATTTTTAAAGAATTTTTAAAATAAAATTTTAAAGAATTTTTAAAATAATTTTCAAAGAATTTTTAAGATAATTTTTTAAAAAAATTTAAAAATAATTTTTAAGGAGTTTTTAAAATAATTTTTTGCAGACTTTTTAAAAGAATTTTTTAAACTATTTTGGAAAGAGTTTTAAAAATAATTTTAAAATAATTTTTAGGATAATTTTTTATAGAATTTTTAAAATAATTTTTTAAAGACTTTTTAAATTAATTTTTTAAAATAATTTTTTTAAGAATTTTAAAATAATTTTTTTAAAAAAAATCAAATAATTTTTGATTGAGTTTTTAAAATAATTTTTAAAGAACTTTTAAAATAATTTTTTTAAAGAACTTTTAAAATAATTTTTAAAGAATTTTTAAAATAATTTTTTAAAGAATTTTTAAAATTATATTTTAAAGAACTTTTAAAAGAATTTTTGAAGAGTTTTTAAAATAATTTTTTAAAGAACTTTTACAATAATTTTTAAAGAGTTTTTAAAATTCTTTTAAAGAATTTTTAAAATAGTTTTAAAAGAATTTTTAAGATAATTTTTTAAAGAATTTTTAAAATAATTTTTAAAATAATTTTTTTAAAATATAATTTTTAAGATAATTTTTTAAAGATTTTTTAAAATTAATTTTTAAATAAATTTTAAGATAGTTTTTAAAAGAATTTTTAAAATAATTTTAATTATTTAATTTAATTATTTAAATTAATTTAATTTAATTTAATTATTTAAATTAATTTAATTTAATTATTTAATTTTGTATTATTTAATAATTAAATTTTATTTAATTGTGTCCTTAGTCATATTATCCGATCTACGTTTTCAATCAGGGAATCCTATAATTTTGTGAGATGAATTAAATTCAGTTTTAGGATTTGGTTTAACTTTGTGTTAGATTCAGGTTTAGTTTTGTGCTCAACAAATAGACAATCTTTGGATAAACTTCTGGGCTATGGTGAGTCACTTGGACATCATTAGAGTAACCATGCCTTCGAGGTTTTCCAAATAGTCCTATCCATTGAACTTAATACAAAACCTTGGTTTAACTGATTAGGATCCGTAATGGGTAGTTTTGGTTAGTTCCACTAAGCCAAATACACCAGGTCGAAGTCATATATTCCTAGACATGCATAGACAAAGTTTCCCTAACGTACTATTATCCAAAACTTCACTAGTACCGTATGTCAAGTTAAACTATTGTCCTTTGAAGGGGGGTGAATATCGCTAAAAAAATTCTTGTAGAGTAAGCGCATAGCGGAAAATAATTAAGCCAAAGCAGACACAACGATTTACTTGGTTCGGACCTTTGGCGACTCTTACTCCAAGGCCCGCACACAAGGGTGCTTTCGATGGTCAATCACTAATAATTCGAAAGATTATTACAAACTAAGTACATGAATTAATTAGCGAAAAAGAAAGCCGACAATAAATAAAAACAGAAACAGAATTAACACTTTTGTCGGAGAGCTTTCGCAGCGTCGCAGGAGCACAGAAGAGTAGATCTTTCGTTGTTGTCTTGACTCCAGCCTTTACCCTCCTTATATAGGAGGTTCGGGGCGCCTGGATCCTTTCGGGCGCCCTGAATATGATGTAGCCGAGCCAATCATGAAGCTCCACATGTCGACGCACGAAATGAATAAAGTTTGCTTCCGGGCGCTTGGATCCATTCCGAGCCGATCCGAGCCCGGACCTCAGGGCGCCCGGATCCATTCCGGGCGCCCGGACCCTGTTTTCTAGCAGCTTCCTTCCTGCAAGAAAACGTTAGTCTGGAGGCAAATACAAGATATATATCCTATAAAATAAAGTATTAGCACAATTTAAAATCAAACAGAATATTAATTAGATTCCGTCTCCTCGAGACCGGAATCTAGTCACGATCTCGAGTTAGATATCCGAAATGGATCTAAGTCGGATCGACGCCTAATGTTCCCTTTCCGGGAACGCGTCCTCGCAACCACTATTCTCCAATGACTTACCTTCACTTACCTGCCAGACGTCCGGTTAGCCCTTCGACCTATCTGGACTTCGTGTTGGCTATTTGGTCAGCTCGTCGACCTATCTGAGCTTCCATGCAACACTGAGTTAGCACAGTATTAACAGAATTCAAGTATAACCTAGGTTACCTCCTAGGGTTGCCTAGCTTCACTCACTAGGACTTCCATTGTCAGACTTTACTCACCAAGACTTCCTCTACCTAGTTTCACTCACTAGGGTCTGACTTCACTCACCAAGTCTTTCTTCACCTAGCTTCACTCACTAAGACCCGGCTTCACTCACCGGGACTTCCACCACCTAGCTTCACTCACTAGGATCCGGCTTCACTCACCGGGACTTCCACCGCCTAGCTTCACTCACTAGGACTTGGCTTCACTCACCGGGATTTCCACTTTGCCTAACCTTTGGTTAGGACTTACCTTTGCTAGTCATCTAGTCCTGACTAGACTTCTCTCTCCCAAATATCAAGTCCTGTTTGGGTCAACCCTTGGTCATATTGTCAAACATCGAAACCCTAGAGGTCAATTGCACCAACAACATCAACGTATTTGCAGGAATTTTTCCTCCAAATAAGGCGCGCAACTAAAGGATGCTAGACTTCTGGGTTGTTCACCGCGCGCACTTCTTGATTTACCCTGGTGGTCGGTGGAAAAATTTCGTGCGGTCAGGTCGGTCACCATAGAGCTAGTTAATGAGGCTAACTGGGTTTATCATTTTTTTTTGTATTTAGAATCTTGGTGCACCCTAGTGGCCGGTGGGAAAATTTCGTGGATCCTGGTCGGTTGCCCCAAGGCTAAGCAATGAAGATAATTGGTTAAAATCATGGTGCAACCAAAGGATGTTGGTCTTCTAGGCCGCCCACAGCGAGCGCTTCCCTATTTACCCTAGCGGCTAGTGGAAAACTTCCGTGTAACCAAATCAGTTAGCCCAGGTTCGATATTATGTGACATGATTAATCATTTTTTTTATTTAGAATCATGGCCCAGAACTATGATGAAACAAAAGGGTGTCAATTTATCATTCAAGCACTTGCGATTCGATCTCCAACTACAACGCATTTACAATGTTTTTTGTTTCAAATGGGGCACACAACTATTGTTAGGTCCTTTATTGCTGATGCAAACTGAGTGTAGGCAGAATGATGATATACCACCATTTTCGGCTAAGTTGAGGCTAGAGTTAGATTCTATCTCTTTAAGACGAATTTACTTTGCACACGGTGCTCACGGAATACGACAATCATCTCCTAAGATATAACGACTTTTATCTTGCGATAGCAGCACTGCAAATCGTAAGACCTCCTAACCGAGGAAGCTTCTTGAACTCTTCAATGCAAGAATGCAATGCTTGCTTTGCTTGGAAGGAAGTGAGTGAATGAATGAGTATGTGAGAGACTTTATTTATACATATGAAAGGATATAAGAACCTCTTGGTTCAATTAGATCTCATCCATCCATTTCAAAATGGGTGATGTAGATCACATCCTTTCTTAAGAGGCATACTACCTCTTCATTAGATGCACCCTTTAATCATCCAAAAGACATTTAAACCTTTTTGATTATTTTTCATTTATAATTTCTAACAATCCTCCACATAAATGAAAAATAATACATGCATGTTATCACCTAAGGAGAGTTCAATCGATAAGTCAATGCATCGGGAGAGGTAGCTTGTGGCTTTGAACCTTCCGTAGTGGAATGCTATCGAGTATACTAGGTTGCGCAGTGAACGTGATGTATTGAACTGCTCAGCTGTTTGTGTATAATAAGATAATAACACCACACAAAGATTTATCTCACTTACTTTGGGTTCTCATAGTTGGTTCCGTTTTGGCCATGGATACCATCTTGGATTCATGAGTGTTTCATTAAAACGACGAGTTTTCACACTCACATAGGTGACATTTCTATCAAGAGTATCCTACCATACTCCACCTTATAAAGGTATAGAAGTCATTAAAAGCATAAGCTTAACCTCACTATATGTGGTAGAACAACACAAGTTCATCCTAGGATTGAGATAGAGATAATGATAATATATCTCGTGTGTTGTAATACAACTTCTGTAACTTCGTTGTCTCATTGAACTAAGATCTTGGGATCTCTAGTCAACAAGATTGGGTTACCGCTACAGTCATTTTTAGTTGTAGATTTTCAATCTCATTCCTCTCGATGAGAAGTATACTTGATCTCGACTTAGCCCTTTCGTAAAAGAATCTACCAAATTATCTTTGGACTTGACATAGTTGATTGCAATCACTCCGTTCGAGATCAACTGACTAATGGTATTGTGTCTACGACGTATATGTCGAGATTTACCATTATACATACTACTCTGTGCCCTTCCAATCTCCGATTGACTATCATAGTGTATAAGTACGACGAGCGCAGGTTTTGTCCAGCTCAGAATATCTTCCAAGAAATTCCGCAGTCATTCAGCTGCTTTGTCTAATGCTATAAACTCGGATTCCATAGTTGACCGAGCTATGCATGTCTGCTTTGTGGATTTCCAAGATACTGCTCCTCTACCGATTGTGAATACATACTCACTAGTGGATTTGGAATCTTTTGTATTTGATATCCAATTAGCATCACAATATCTCTCTAAGATAGCGGGATACTTTCTGTAATGTAATCCATAGTTCATAGTATATTTCAAATATCTAAGAACTCGCATCAATGCTTTCTAGTGGGTGTCATTTAGATTACTTGTAAAACAACTCAGCTTGTTGACCGTACAGTTAATATCCGAATGTGTGCAGTTTGTGAGATACATCAAGCTGCCTATTATTCAAGAATATTCCAATTGCGATATGGGCTCACCATGTTTTTTTGCTAAATGTTGACTTAGATCCATAGGTGTTTTCATTGTAGAGAGATCGTTCGCATTGAACCTTTTCAATACTGACTCTACATAATGGGATTGTGTCAAAACTATCCCATCGGATGACCTGAGAATTTTAATTCCTAATATAACATCTGCTAGACCCATGTCTTTCATATCAAAATTCTTGGTCAATATTTTCTTTGTACTCATGATTACCTCATGATTATTGCGCATTATAAGCATGTCGCCTACGTATAGATAGATCATTACATGACTTTCAGATGTGTTTTTGACATAAATGCATTTGTCACATTCATTTATTTTGAATTCGTTTGACAACATTATTTTGTCAAATTTTTCATGTCATTGTTTAGGCGCTTTTTAAGTCCGTACAACGACTTAACAAGTCGACACACCTTTTCCTCTTTTCTTGGAGCTACGAACCCCTTGGGTTGCTCCATATAGATTTTTTCTTCCAACTCACCATTTAAGAACGCAGTCTTAACATCCATTTGGTGTATTTCAAGGTCATATAGTGTTGCGATAGCTATCAGCACTCGTATGAATGTAATCCTTATAACCGGTGAGTAGGTATCAAAGTAGTCAAGACATTCCTTTTGCTTGTACCCTTTGGCTACAAGTCTGGCCTTATACTTGTCAATTGATCCATCAGCTTTATACTTGCGTTTTAGTATTCACTTACAATCTAATGGGTTGGTACCAGAAGGAAGGTCTATTAGTTCCCAAGTATGGTTATTCATGATGGAGTCGATTTCACTATTGACGACTTCTTTCCACATTGGGGCGTCGGGACTAGAGAGAGCTTCGCTTAATATCCTTGGGTCCATTTCCGACATAAAAGTCATGAAGTTTGGCCCGAACGATTTCTCAACTTTAGCTCGTTTGCTCCGACGTGACTCTTCACTTTGATTGTCAATAGTCCTTTTACGACAACTAAGTTCAAAAACGTCATTTTCGTTAGAACTTCTGTTGTTATCACTTTGAACGTTTCCCTTTTTATTTGGGAATATGTTTTCAAAGAATATCGCATTCTAAGATTCTATGGTTATTCCCACATAAATATCAGGAATGTTCGACTTATGAACTATGAATCGATATGCACTACTGTTATGGGCATATCCGACAAATATCGCATCGAACATTTTAGGTTCGATCTTTACTTGCTTTGGCTTAGGTACTTCGACCTTTGCTAAGCACCCCCATGCCTTTAGGTATTTGTACGATGACTCACGGTCTTTCCATAGTTCATATGGTGTTTTATCGTTTTTCTTGTGAGGGATTTTGTTGAGAATGTGGTTTGCTGATAATATAGCTTTCCCCCACAGGTTTTGGGGTAAGCCTGAATTTATCAACAAGGTATTCATCATTTCTTTTAGTGTCTGATTTTTACATTCGGCAACATCATTTGATTGAGGTGAGAAAGGCGTCGTTGTTTGATGGATAATGTCATATTCTGAACAAAACTCATCAAACAGTGCACCATATTATCCTCCTTTATCGCTACAAATTATTTTAATTCGTTTATCAAGTTGATTTTCAACTTCTGTTTAATAGGTTCTGAAAGCTTCTAAGACTTCATCTTTACTTCTTAAAAGAAAGACATAACAGAAGCTCGTGCAGTCATCGATAAAAGTAATAAAATACTTTTTACCTCCTCTAGTATGTACGAATTTTAAGTTACATAGATCACTATATATTAACTCTAGAGGAGTCGTTGACCTTTCCACCGAATGAAAAGGTAGTCTCATCATTTTTGCTTCCACGCACACTTCACATTTGTGTGTTTCGTCAACATTAACGTTTGGTAATAAATTTAACTTGACGAGACGTTTCAGAGTATTACTATTAACATGCCCAAGTCGATCATGCCACAAATTAAAACACTCAACAACATAGCTGGAAGCTTTTATTTTATTACCATCAAATTCATGGTGTACAGTCATTACCATTTTGAACAGACTCTGTTTTAAGTACCCTTTACCTACGAATACATAATTTTTCGTAAGTACAAAGTTGTTTGACTGAAACACTAGTCTGAAACCGGCCTTAACAAGTGTTGATCCAGAAACTAGGTTTTTCCTGATGTCGGGAACATGGAGCACATCAATGAGCGTTAGCTCTTTCCCAGACGTCATTTTCAGAACAACTTTCCCGAGTCCGACAATCGAGGATGTCATGGAATTGCTCATATAGAGCTTTCTTCCACTTATCGGAGTATACTTGGAGAACATCACCTTATCAGAATAGATATGACGGGTTGCTCCAGTATCGATCTACCACTGCTTCGGGTTATCCACCACCGTGTTGGCTTCAAACACGACCGCAGTGAGATCCAATTCCATGTCGTCAGAAGTTACAACTTGGTTCGTAGCATCCTTCTAACTCTTGGTTGGTTTCTTCGGGCGTCCGCAATCCTTGGACATGTGTCCTGGCTTTCCGCAGTTGTAGCATGTGCCCTTGAATTTCTTGCCTTGAGCATTCCTTTTGGATTGCTTCGATTTTTTGGCTTTTGGCTCAGCCAGGTTGGACATCTCGTCGACTGCCCGCTTCGTTCCTCTGGAGTCGGGCATCTTTCGATTATCTTCCTCTATTCGTAGCATCAAGATTAGGTCTTCAAGTCTCATCTCCTTTTGCTTGTGCTTTAGGTAATTTTTGAAATCCTTCCACGACGGAGGGAGTTTCTCGATTACCACGGCTACTTTGAACGACTCGTTTAGCTTCATGCCTTCGGCATCCAGATCATGCATTATCAGTTGCATGTCTTGGACTTGAGATGTTACGCTCTTGGGATCCAGTATTTTGAAATCCAGAAACCGACCGACGATGAATTTCTTTAACTCGGCGCTTTCGGTTTTGTATTTCCTTTCAAGTGACTCCCATAGAGATTTTGTCGTCTCTATTGAACAATATACGTTATATAACACGTTGTCCAATGCGTTGAGAACGTAGTTACGACACAGGAAATCTTCGTGCGACCACGCATCATATACAGCCTTACTATCGGAATTACCTTCTGTAGCGACTGGCGGGTCTTCATGCAAAAACCATACAAGGTTTAATGTTGTCATGTAGAACAGCATTTTCTGCTGCCATCTTTTGAAGTCGGCTCCGTTGAACTTTTTCGGCTTCTCTCCGGTTGGAACGACGATTGGAATGTCGTTGATTCTAGCCATCAGTTTGCACGAAGAAAATTCATCTTAAAAATGTTGGGTCCTTTATTGCCGATGCAAACTGAGTGCAGGTAGAATGATGGTATACCACCATTTTCAGTTAAGTCGAGGCTAGAGTTGTTGGTGCAACATCCCCCAGGTCAAGGTTGACCTGGTTGACCAAGCTTGAGTCTTGGTTTGAGTTTCGATGTTTGACAATGCAAGGTTGATTGAAGAAGAGTCAAGTAGGTCAAGGATGACCGGATACTTGACTGGGAAGTCCTAACTGGGATGTTAGGCAGAAGGAAGTCCTAGTGAGTGAAGCTAGGCAGAATGAAAGTCCTGGTGAGTGAAGCCAGGCAGTATGAAAGTCCTGGTGAGTGAAGCCAGGTGAAAGTCCTAGTGGTTAAAGCTAGGCAGTATGAAAGTCCTGGTGAGTGAAGCCAGGCAGATGGAAAACCCTAGTGAGTGAAGCTAGGTGGAAGTCCTGGTGAGTGAAGCCAGGAAAGGGAAAATCCTAGTGAGTGAAATCCAAGTAGGTCAAAGGGATTTCGGATACTTGGCACGAGGAAATCCAGATGGGTCAAGGATTGACCGACATCCGGTGGAAGTCCAAGTAGGTCAAGGAAGTGACCGGATACTGCACGACGAGAAAAGTCCAAGTGGGTCAAAGGATTGACCGGACACTTGGTGGAAGTCCCGCAGGTCAAGGAGTGACCGGATGCTAGGCATGATGTACCAACAGGTCAAGGTTGACCGGATGTTGGTTTGGGAGTCTTGGAACTTGATTTTGGGCAAAAACCAGATCGATCGATCGATCGATCCAGAGTCTCGATCGATCGATCCAAGTGTTCGATCGATCCGAACATCTCCCAATCGATCGCGATCGATTGGGGCGATAAGCGCCGGATCGATCCGTGGATCGATCCAGCGAGTTTCGGCGGATCGATCCAAAGCCTCCCGATCGATTGGGAACATTCAATCGATCGGATCCGACCGTTGGCGCAGGCGATGGCTGCGGCACCTCTTCACCGATTCAACTCAGATCTTCACCAGCTCCTCCACAGCTTTTCCCAAGCTCGAGATCGCCAGTTCTTGAAGGTTCTTGGAGGCTCTTCCAAGTCAAGAGGCGGATCAAAGCAAGAAGAAGAAACTAGGGTTAGGGTTCTTGTACTCATTGTAAGCTTGTAAGCTTGTATTTCTTGTATCCCTTCCCTCTCTTCTTGTATTGAGTCTTGTAGGGCTTCTCCGCCCTTGGTAGTTACTATAAAGGAGAGGTTTATTTAGTGGAGGGTGTGTGTGTTGGTGTGGATCCTTGGATTAGTCACCTCTTGTGAGGTGGATACCAAGTAAACCAACCGTGTTAGTGTTGTGTGATTGTTTCTTTGTATTTCCGCTGCACATCTTTGAAGAAACAAGCACCGCCGAGCACCAAGCGAACGAGACGAGCTATTCACCCCCCCTCTAGCTACTTTTGGTCCTAACAAGAGTTATACTCTATCTCTTTAAGACGAATTTGCCCCGCACACGGTGCTCACGGAATACGACAATCGTCTCCTAAAATACAGCGACTTTTATCTTGCGATAGCAGTACTACAAATCGCAAGACCTCCGAATCGAGGAAGCTTCTTGAACTCTTCAATGCAAGAATACAATGTTTGCTTTGCTTGGAAGGAAATGAATGAATGAGTATGTGAGAGACTTTATTTATACATATGAAAAGGTATAAGAACCTTTTAGTTTAATTAGATTTCATCCATCTATTTCAAAATGGATGATGTAGATCGCATCCTTTCCTAAAAGACATACTACCTCTTCATTAGATACTCCATTTAATCTTCCAAAAGACATTTAAACCATTTTAATTATTTTTCATTTATAATTTCTAACAACTATGAGATACTAAACTTTTGAATCACCGTGAGCATTTTTGATGTATCTTAACAGCTGATAAAACCTATTATCTGATTCATCATAGTTCTTTGTTTTTAATTTAGAATCATGGCTAATATTTCACCAAACTACAATCCAACACGCTGGATGCAACCAAAATTTCCTCTACCATTATTGTCCATGAGAAACTACGTACCGAAGTTTATGATTAAAATGTCAGTGGAATAAAAACAAATCTCAGAGACTTAAGCATGCAAGTTATCCAAACAACAACCACACTTGATGGAGAAACCTGGCTGCATAAGAAACTCTTGAACATCAAAATCTGAAAATAAGACAGCTACGCAAAGAAGTTGCTGAGCAAATACGAGTCAATGCGGCAACCAAACTGCAAACCTTTCAAAATATAGTCATACAAATTTCCACAAAGCAACAAATCATATCATATGACCTAAGGAAAAAGGTCGACAAACGAAGCAATAGCCGCCAGCCCTGGGGCATCAAGTTGTGACCAAACTAACATAAGCATAAACTACCAGATGTTGGGGTCTAGAGAACCGATAGGGGTCGAAAATCTGGGTGACACTAACTGAAGGTACTGATGATATCTTTGCTTAATCATCAGCAATGGGGAGGAGGCTTTAATTAGCCAAAAATCAAAGCCGCCGTGAATACCACAAGCAAATCTAAGTGTTCAGAGAACCTACTACTACAATCAAGCCACAACTAGAACCTACAGCGTGGCCATGCAACAGGCAAACACCAAATGAATTCTTAGAAGCACTTCCGGTGGACAATTGCTGGACCAGACTCCTCGTACTCGCCCTTCGAAATCCACATCTGCATGAGTGTCAAATGTCAGCATTGAGATGTCATGTATTAAAATATCTCTAAAAGGATTGAGATTGCATATTAGTAGGGTGTACCTGTTGGAAGGTGCTAAGGGAGGCAAGGATGGATCCTCCAATCCAGACACTGTACTTACGTTCAGGTGGGGCAACCACCTTAATTTTCATGCTGCTAGGGGCAAGAGCAGTGATCTCTTTGCTCATACGATCAGCAATGCCTGGGAACATAGTTGATCCACCGCTAAGCACCACATTACCATACAAATCTTTCCTGATATCTACATCACACTTCATGATGGAGTTGTATGTGGTCTCGTGAATTCCAGCAGACTCCATGCCGATTAATGATGGTTGGAATAGAACCTCTGGGCACCTAAATCTCTCAGCACCAATAGTTATGACCTGACCATCAGGGAGTTCATAACTCTTCTCCACAGCTGAGCTAGTCTTGGCAGCCTCCAATTCTTGTTCATAATCAAGGGCAACGTATGCCAGTTTCTCCTTTATGTCCCTGACAATTTCCCGTTCTGCTGTTGTGGTGAACGAGTACCCTCTCTCAGTAAGGATCTTCATGAGAGAATCTGTGAGATCACGGCCAGCAAGATCCAACCGAAGAATAGCATGCGGAAGTGCATATCCTTCATAAATTGGAACAGTATGGCTGACACCATCACCAGAGTCAAGCACAATACCTGTCAAAAACACACCAATCAGCCCACTGACAAACCTAATATCCTTTAATAAATCAGCCATATCGATACAAACCCGTAGTACGGCCACTGGCATAGAGAGATAGAACTGCCTGAATTGCAACATACATTGCAGGCACATTAAATGTCTCAAACATGATTTGGGTCATTTTCTCTCTGTTTGCCTTGGGGTTAAGAGGGGCTTCAGTTAGTAGTATTGGGTGTTCCTCAGGAGCGACACGGAGTTCATTGTAGAAAGTGTGATGCCAAATTTTTTCCATGTCATCCCAGTTGCTGACAATTCCATGTTCAATTGGATACTTCAAGGTGAGTATACCTCTCTTTGACTGAGCTTCATCACCAACATAAGCATCTTTTTGGCCCATACCAACCATCACACCAGTGTGGCGGGGTCTCCCAACAATACTGGGGAATACTGCTCGAGGTGCATCATCACCGGCAAATCCAGCCTGTTTGAAATAGGCAACAGAAAAACACAAGAAATTTAGGTGGCTATGCCCAGAACTGAATAACAAATTTGAATATCAAAGAAAAAAATTAAATGTCAATGCCAAATGAATGACCTTGACCATTCCAGTTCCATTGTCACAAACCAGAGGTTGAATATCCTCAGCATCAGCCATTTTCTGTGAATCAGATCGAGTAATGAACACGAGCAAATCAGCAGTCACATCACAATAAACGCTATGTAAATGCTAAATTACAAAGCCTGAATTTAGTCAAATAAGGTCGGCAAATTTTTAAAAGCACACGCCCACCCTTTGCGTTTATATTCAAATCTAGATAGCACAGTCAAGGAATTATCAAATGTTAATTTTAAATATTTTAGGAGTAAGAAATATCTACATAGGTCCTTCGGGTAAGAATCCTAAATATGTCAAATTATCAGAGCAATCTAAAAAGGATTGAGAACGATTGCGCTGCCCTGGAAAAAGGTCCCTAAGCACCTAGTTTTTTGAGGTTGGCTCATAAATATTTCCCTGCCAAACTATCATTTACCTTATGGGAGAAGAGAAGCTAGATTTTCCTTAGGCCCAATCAACACAAAAACACAAGTCCTGAATCAAGACTATAACGTTTGGCGGTTAATTTCACTAGCACAAGTATCAAACCTAATTCACCGGATATCTCTTTTTAGCATAGTCAGAATTATTTCACAAAGAAAATTATATGTGATTGTGAATCGGTAAGGTTGACATGATCCATTTTCTCTGTTTAGACTATTGATCGAGTTCTTTCTTGGCTTCAAGATTTATGTTTCAGTCTGACACTAGCAAACAACTAATTACTGAATCCGCTCCTTTGACTACTAAAGAAGAACAGGATTGAACAGAAAGGATTTTTTTTTTTAAAAAAAAAAGTAAAATATGAAAACAAACGGATTTCTTTTCTGATTGAGCCAGCAATAGATTTATACTAAATTTAAAAAAAAAAAAAACAGATTCAACAATAAACTGATAAAGAAGATCATTAAAAATATATTATTTTTTCCAAGAAAAATTATGAATCCTGTCCGAAAGAAGATCAAGAGATCAAAACATGAAGGGAAAAAAAAAACAACCTTGGATCTAATACCTTACCCAATCTAATTTAAAATTAAACCTAAAACTCCATCTTCTTGAGAGAGAAACATCATTTTTAGTCTACTAATGAGTCAGATCAGTCCAAAAACGACCGGAGTCAAAACCACCAGATCCAGAAAGAAACAAAGGCGATCAACAGAAGAAGAATATATAAACCAGCGAGATCGGAAGAAGCGGAAACTGGATCTGACCTTTACCGAAGAAGGCGACTAGATAATCGGGAGGAGATGGAGCAATAGGAGACGCCAAAAACCGGGGAAATGGAAAGAGGCGAGGACAGTGGAATGCTGAGAGATGCGTCACTTTAATAAGGACAGATAGCTCGTGAATACAATAAATGAGAAGAAAAAATTCAAAACACGAGGGCAAGGTTGGAAAAATCAAGCATGCCCCTCCTAATTATTAAAATTATCAAAAATATGTTTTTTTTAAAAAAAAATAAAAGGTTGTAAGAGTAACCGTTAAAAATCAGTTTAAAACGTATTAAAATAAATCAGTTTAATTTAATCCAAATTATTATACATATAATGCTTTTATATAAAAACTCTTTATCAATTTAATCCATGATATCATGGTAGGCCATTCAGATTAATCCATGATATCGTGGTAGGTCATTCAGATTGTCACCTAAATATTCATTGTTCAAACTCTAATTACAATATATTTATAAGAATTTTTTCTTCAAATAGGAGGTTTAATCAAGACATACTGAATTTTGGAGGAAAATATGAAGAAAAAAAAAGAACTTTATTGTCAAAATAATGCTGATTGATCCTCCAATTTGTCCTCGCCATTACATCTGTTGTGTATCTACTCTATACGTATGATGTAACAATTCAAAAAGTAATACTGAAATTTATGTACAACATTTCTACACTAAATTTCCCGACTTTTACCTAAATAACATGTTTTTTTCCTATCTGTATCATCTTGTTTCATCTTTAGAAGTTCTCCTTGTGGAAGTGGAAACGGGTAGTGGTAGTATGGCTGAATTCTTGTGATAGATCTCTAAGTTGTTTTGTGAGCGCAGGGGATCCGCAGTAAAAGACACCTGCATACCACCTGTTAGGAAATAGAAATCCACAAAGATAAAAGTTCAGATGAAAGTTGAAAAAAAGTTCACCAATTCTAGCGGCTTTGTGAGTGTTAGCCAAATCAGAGAAAACTTTCCTCCAGTTTGGTCTTGCGAAGTGCGTTCGTATCTGTCATGAACTTGTAACAGATTATAAAGGAGCAATTTTATTCTTTTTATCAGAATTATGAGAAGCTTCATCTACCCGGCTTCCTGAGACGATATCGACACCGCTCTTTGCATGTTGGAGTGACTGGACCATTGCAATGAGGGTTGACCTTGCATCGCCTTCTTCATACACGCTTGTCAAGTAGTTGTGCATTTCTATGGCATTCTGTAAATTGAATCGGTTAGAGTCCTATGCGAAATGGAAGTATCACCAAAAGGTCAAGGAAGCAAGATTTGAAGTACGTTGTGGTCACTTTCAGCAACATCATTCATGACACCTTTGAACCATTCAAATGATCCTTGTTCCCTTGTTACCCAGTAGAAGTAAGCCCTTCCTGGGCCATTTGATTTGATGTTGCTGGGATCTGGGTTTTGCATTCTTTGCAAATCCTGCATGAACCATAAACAGGTTAATTGTCACATAAGATTTTGATTTTTTTTGGTGGAAGGAAATGCATATAACAATTAACATCTACTTCGTTGTTCTTTATATTGTTCAGGAGATCCTTCAGAATACTTATAAACGGCGTTGCACCAATTCCTAGTCCAATGAGCAAAAGAATATCGTATTTCTTGTAACTTTGAGCTGGAGCACCATATGGACCATCAATGTAGACCTTAGGAAATCTGAAACTAGATTATGTTACTCATTAAAGCTCGATGCATTGTATCAGGTTACTTTTAAGTGGCGAGTCACCTTGTGTCTTTGGAGGATTGCGCGTCTGCTACAACTGTGGTTTCGAGTCTAACTAGATTAGCCTTTTTTGAGGTAACCTGAGCCTCACAGACCTGTATCAAGAGATATATGTTTGATAATTCTCAGAAGTACTATACGCCTTCTTCAGCAATGACAGCTGCTTTCTAAATCAACTAACCTTTCCAAATAGGTTTCTTAGCTCAGTTGTCCAGTCACCCAAGGTTCGGATATGAACACTCAAATGATCATCTCCTGGTGCAGAGGTGATTGAGAATGGATGCCTGTTGAGATAAATTCGTAGATAAGTACAGAGATAATAGATAATCACTTCGTATTCATTCATTCTGAAGCTAAGCACATACCATTCAAAAGTTGAGACGTCAGGACATTTGACAAATAGGTACATTCCACTTTTGTATTTGAAACCTAGTGGCTTTTTCATATGTATTGAAAGAACATTACCTGGATATATTGCTGCCTGTGTGAAAGATACATGCAAAACTAAGACCTCAACTTTGCACTTCTTGCTTAGTGACAAGGTTATGGATATTGTTTGAGGTCTTGTAGAGTATGTTACCTTAACGATGCTGACAGCATAGCTGTTCTCACGGACAGTACGAATTATTCTCTCACAAGCATAAAATGATACTGGAACTGCAAGATACATCCATGTCTGTGCACATACATAGAGGAAACTTAGTGCCAAAATATCTACACAGAACATATACTTGGAGACTGTCGCACAATGAAAAAAAAAATGACTTACTGTCTTCTTGTACCATTCCTTAGTTAGGAAAATGAAGTACGAATGGATTATCAGAAGGATGTATGCAATAACCAGAAGATGATGAGCATACCAAAATGCATTGAACCCAGCTAAATGGTGGAGAGGTGATGGCAACTTCACCACACTCCTCCTGAAAGAATGTGTTGCTAGAGTGAAAGCAAATGCCATGATGAATATCATGAGAATACCAGTGACACCTGGAGCACTTTCTACCAGAGTCAGGTAAGTGGGTTGCTTGTAATTGAAATTAGGTCCCAGCGCGCTCATGAATTTGGAATTTGGACATGTAATTAGCCTAGGAAAATCACATGTTACATGTGCAAGGGTGTGCACTGAAGTTCCTATAGTTATTGCCAGCGCAATGGTCTGCAATTTTTAAACAAGCAACAATGAATAGATAAAAAAAATATCCATATTTTAGGTATGATTAGTATGGTGAAAGTTTGATACCTTGTGGAAGTTGATATTGTCATCAAATGGAATTACCGAGCTAAGACAAGTTGATCTGAGCCTTGTGAGGGTGTTGCGACAAACAGGGATGAGAATTAAGGCCATATTCAATTTCAGTGTCTCAGCGGCAGCTTTGGCTATGCAGACGCAATAACCCATCACTTCAAATGCTGCTCTACTTTTGTACTGGGCAAATTTCCATAAAGCTAGGACTATATTAAGTAGCAACCAAAACGAAAGAACCCATATCCTTTTCCAATTCTCATAAACGAAATCTACGGTGGTGGTGATCACTCTATTTATTGGATTTCTATATCTCTTAGGTATCATTGTTCTAGCAAGGGTATGTGAACTTTTGATTGTGTTCTCACTTCCTTGTGAGCAAACCATTCCTTGAAGTAATGTCTCAAGCTGCCAAAGCTGGGATAAATATTGAAAGCATTTCAAGTGAATCATGCATCGGAAGCCATTAGCTCATCATAAGTTAAGAAGTTTCTCCAATTTCGGATATTTCATTGAAAATGGAAACATGCCTCTGTACCTCAATATAGCCGAGGCCATCTGGGTCGAGTTCCTCCATTATAAGTGCTGCATAGGTTGCTGCATGATGTTTCAATTTCACAAGCTTGTTTGCTGAGGCACTCAGGATAATAATCTAAAATAAGGCATATTATTTATTCCACAGTGTAAATAACATTTAAACAAAGTTTTCAACATGTTAAGATATCGATCAGTTACCTCCTTCACTTCATCTTCAGATAACTTTCCATCACCATTCTTATCACACCTATTCATCAACATAGAAGATCGTGTCATAACTACGTTGGAGTGATCAATGATGTAAGAACATAAAACTGAAGCAGTGATTACATGTCAAAAAATATTTGTAACCGAGAATCAAAGTTTTGATCTGTCATTTCTTCCCAAAATTCTTTTAGTTCATCTTTGGCTATACCATTTTGTGGCTCCAAGTTTCTTCTCCTTGCTAAAGCAACAAATATCTCTTCAGCAAACTCCTTTGACTCTGCCATGCCTTGCATTTGGTAGTTGAAACAAAGATAATGAGAATTAGGACAATCAGAAATATCTGATACCTACAAGAATTTTTCAAATCTCTCAATCATGTAAGGAAGTAAGTTTTGAAGAGTATTCAAGTTCTATCCGTTAGTTTTCAAAAAAAATTGAAGTGCCTTCTCTTGAACAGGGCTTCAAACCGCCCAGGATAAAAGAAACAAAAAAAAAGAAAAATGCAAGTCTTATTCCTCCACATTTCTAGTTTAATTAACTAGCTTAAAGGCGCCATCTTTTCTGATTTGATTTGTATAAGCTTGCATTTGCTAGTTGCAGTGTCAAAACAGGCTATCAAGGAAAAGGTCACAATATGTTCATCCTTCAATTTAATCTTCAAGTGCACTGTTTGCGAGTCTTTAAAGTATCCAAATCGTACTTCATGTAAAAAAAGAAAACAGAATTGTTTGACTTGGAAGATAAATTCATAGGAAGACATTTTGTCTAATTCTTAAGCTCGAAATGCATGATTTACCTGAGTGAAAATTAAAATGTCAAATTCCTCTTCCTCAGGAGAACTTACTTGAATGCGAAGACAAATCCCTAGGGCAGACATTTTACCTAATCTACAAGCTCAAAATGTATGGATTACCCGAGTAAAAAAAAAATGTAACCCTCTTTAGCTGTAGGGCTTGTCGATCTTCATGCTTGATCCCTAACCAAAGATCGAAGAACTCACCGATGCAGCGGCCGAAATTCTCCTTTGGAAGCCTCCCATCGACGGCTAATTGCTCGAACCTCTTCTCGACGGCCTCCCACCCCCCGCTGCCGCCGGAGGTCTTGTCGAGGAATTGGAGCCCTCTGATCCCGGTCTGTGCGCGGGACGTCATCCGAGCCATCTTCGATTGGGGATTCGGCCTCCCGGCGCCGCCGGGGCTCTTGCGTGAGGAGCCGATACGGAAGGAATTCCCGAATCCGACCTTGGCGCTGGAGTGTCGGGAGAGGAAACTCCCAGTCCGGCGAGATGCATTGTCGGGAAGCGGATCGGTGGCGGGATCTGTTTGGTCGATGACGACGCTCTCGAGCTCATGGGCCTTATGGTCGCTGAGCGGGGTGTCCATGGACTGGCGAACCGTGCCCACGGTCGCCGGCGAGAATTTTGGTGGTGGTGGTGGTGGCTGTGGAATCGGTGGGATTGCCTCGGTCCTTTTTCTACGGCGTTCTCGGCGTTGCGTCCGTCATCGTGTTAAATTTGAGGATGCCGAGCCCGAGCGTTCGCCGGCTCGCCGCTGAAATTAATAGCCAACGAGCAGTGTTTTTAAATGGGTAATTTTTTATTTTAATTTATTCCGAAAATATATATATTTTATCGTGTTAGAATTAGTAAATAACTTTTTAATATAAAAATGAATTACATATAGTATCTTTGATTAAATTGAATTAGAAAATATAAATAACTAAAAAATATATTTTTAATGAAAATAATATTTAAATGAATGGCTGGTGAGTTGTTGTTACTCGCAACCACCTCACGTGGTCGCGTTAGTTGGATTCGGCTGCAATTTTTTCTCCAAATCCAGAAAGATTTGGAAAAATCTTAAAGGATATCTTATTCGTAATCTATCAAACAAATCATTAGATTATGTGCTATTATTATGCGATGAAAATCGTTTACGGCACAGTCGGGCTGGTGGTGAGGCTCTGCTGGCGACATGGTAAGTGTATCTACCCAACACGATACACTCGCAACCGTCGTACTTTTTTTTTAATTATTATTTTCAGTTCTTTTAGTAGGTTTGAATGATTGAATCTAATTCCACCAACTTAATTGTTTTTTTTTTTAAATAAAAAAGATAGATTAGAAGGGAGAGAGCGCACTTCTTCGATACCATTCGTCTTTAAAGTTGATCGCGAAACAAAGATATAATTTTATATTTTTTAAATTGACATTGACTATTTATCAGAGATGGTAAAAAATACGATTCATTTGTTCCAATGTCCTCGCTTACCTATCCTTAAGCTAAGGCATAAAAGAGATTATGCACCGGATTTCGATCTCAAGACCGCATGCTCATTAAGATGATGAATTTGATTTTATCAAAAAAAAATTTATTAATCACATGAATAAATCGAAAAATACTGACAAAAGGCTCATAATGGCAAAAGGTGTCCTCATCAATAAATCAATATGAAAGAAGTAAATTATGGATAATTATTGATTATTAGTATAAATGATCAAAATATGACAAAAGATATACTCCTACATATGGGTAAATTTGCATGCAATCCCCAATCATAAACTCAACTTTGCATGTAGCCCCCATTGACCAAAATCTTTGTTTCCACTCCCTAGTCCAAAATAATAGATACTAATTTACCTAATTGTCCCTGATATTTTCAGGTATAAAAAGTCCAAAAATGAGTATAATTTTTCTTAAATTTAGCACATTAAACTAGAATTCAGTATTTTTCTATCAAATTGAGCACGACTTTTTTTTCACTTTAATTAGATAAAAAATATACTAGATTTTCTTTAAATGATACTCAATTAGATAGAAAATATATTAGATTTTCTTTAAATGATATTTAATTAGATAGAAAATATAATAGATTTTCTTTGAATTGTGCTGAATTTAGAAGGAATTATATTAAGTAGGAAAAAAGGTCATGTTCAATTTGATAGAAAATATACTGAAATCTAGTTTAAAGTGCCGAATTTAAAAGAAATTATACTTATTTTTAGATTTTTTATACCTAAAAAATATGAAGGATTAATTTTAATAGAAATATATTAGATTCTTATTTAAAGTGCTGAATTTTGATAAAAATATACTGGATTCTAATTTAAAGTGCTGAATTTAAGAAGAATTATACTCATTTTTGAACTTTTTATACTTAAAAAATCTGAAGGACAATTAGGTAATGATATTTGCATGAGAGAGTTGAAGCAAATGAAACTTTACATGCAGAGAGCGAAAACAATATTTTTTAGACATAGGGACTACATGCAAAGTTAAAATTATGATTAAAAATTTTTCTCTAATTTAACACCTACATATCGAATTTTAATTTAAAATCTTATATGATATCACTTCATATGTTAACCAGCGCACTGTCTCAAGAAAATAAAAAAGCACTCATAGTGATTCTTAAGTCACGTCAATTAAAGAAAATTCATCCAACAAACAAAAAAAATATTTTTTTTTCTTTATTCGCATGGTGGTGTTCTCTTGCATTGTTCTCTGTCAATCATAGACAACATAATTCGAATATATTTTGGTTTGCTCGAATAGGAGAGTGAGTTGACAATTTATAATTTAATAGTTATTAACTTAGATAAGTTCGAGTTAATAATCAGTTACTCATTGATCTGAAATTAATTATCTTCAAAACTGGCCCATGGATCGTCACGTGACAATCATTTCATTGATATCCACGAATCAAATGTAACCCAAATTGTGAAGTTTTGATTTCCACACGATTTCATTTGAAGTATTGGTCGGCAATTTACCAAAAAAAAAAAAATATTTAGAATTTTAAATTTACCAAAAGATATTTTATTATTTACCAAATGGTACTTTTTTTATATTAAATTTGATTGTTTTTCTTTTTATTTTTTTTTTGTCATTTTTTTTCTCTCTCCTTTTTCCCCTTATGCATGCTAGGGGTGAGCAGTCAATCCGTCAAACCGACCAACCCACTTATACCGACCCGAACCGAACTAAAAAAAAATGATCCGTCGGATATAGGGCCGGATGTAGGGTCCTAATATTGTATTATCTGATCTAGTAGGGCCGGATAATTTTTTATCCCAATAACCAAACCAACCCGATCCGATCACCCCTACTTGTAGCAACTAATGTTGATAAGCTGTTACACATTGTAGCAACTACTGCCGATAAGCTGCTACACGTTGTAATAGTTATTTCCGATTAGCTGCTATAACGTGTAATGAGTAATGTCTATTATCATTTTAAAAAAATTTATTTTTTTTGTTATATTTATATTTATATTTATATTTTATAATTCATTGGATATAGGGTCGGATATCCAAATAACTGACAAACCCGTCGGATATCTGAAACATAAGAACCGCCGGATATAGGTCGGATGTAGGTCCCGATTTTGCATTATCTGATCTAGTAGGGCCGGATAATTTTTTACCCCAATAACCGAACCAACCCGATCCGTGATCACCCCTAATGCATGCAACATCTCTTCGCTTTCCTCTTCTCTTTTCTCTTTCCTCTCTTTATAGTGCTCTTTCTATGCATGCATTTATACATACATGATAACATAAACTTAAAAAATCTCATGAGAAATCGATTCTTTAGTCGATTCTTCTAAAGATATTTTAACATATTCTGAGAAGTCAAAATAGCAATGAATAACATCATTTAACTTCTTACAACACCAAAAACTCACAGGAACTAAAATGGTTGAAATCTACTGATGGACCTAGAAAGCTCCAATTACATCTATTTTAGTTCTTGTGGATTTTTGAAATTGCAAGCAGTTCAAATATTTTATCCATTGTTTATTTCGACTTCTCAGAGGTGTTAAAATGTAATAAGAAAGAATCTTCAAAATTCTCCATGTTAGGCTTGATATGGAATTATCAGGCCCACCATAGAGAATTTTGATGATTCTTGCTTATTGCATTTTAACACCCCTGAGAAGTCGAAATAAACAATATATAGCATATTTGAACTCCTTACAATCCTAGAAATACCACAGGAACTGAAATGAGTATAATCGGATCTCTCTAGGTCCATCAGTAGATTTTAGTCAATATGTTATCCATTGTTTATTTCGATTACTCAAGGGTGTTAAAATGTAATAAAAAAGAATGACCAAAAACCTCTACAGTGGATCTGATATGTATTATACCATGCCGAACTAGAGCCTGAAATGGAATCATATCAGGTCCAACATGAGCTTGATATAGAATGAAATCAAACCCACATTTGACCTGGTATGATTTCATATGAGGCCTACCGTAGAGAATTTTAATGATTCTTACTTATTATATTTTAATATTCATGAAAAGTTGAAATAAATAATGGATAGCATATTTGAACTCCTTACAACCCTAGAAATCCACAGGAACTGAAATGAGTACAATCAGAACTCTCTAGGTTAATAAATGGATTTTGGTAAATAACAAAGTTGCATGCAGATTCTTCTCTTTCTTTTCCTCTCTTTTGCACGTTGATTCTTATAAAGATATTTTAATACTCCTGATAAGCCAAAATAAGTAATAGATAGCATCGTTTAACTTCTTACAATCCTAGAAATCTACAAAAACTGAAATGAGTGTAATCGGAGCTCTCTAGGTTCATTAGTGGATTTCGACCAAAATCCACTGATGAACTTAGAGAGTTTCGATTTCACCCATTTCAGTTCCTATGTATTTCTGGGGTTGCAAGGAGTTTAAATATGCTATCTATTGTTTATTTCGACTTCTCTAGGATGTTAACATGTAATAAGCAAGAATGATCAAAATTCTCTATGGTAAACCTGATATGAATTCATATCAAGTCCACCATGGATAGTAATACGGATATTGTTTGAGGGCAGAAAAGGAATAAGGGGGAAGAAGGAGGGTAGTTTGGTCTTTTTGCATATGAAGGGTTTTGCTTTAAAAGAGCGCACTGTTCATCTTTGTGAAGGGGTCGGGTTCGTGTTTTTTGGTCTCCGCCGCAACCCAGCACAGAGGGAAAGGGAGGTCATGCTTCCCTGCCGCCATCCTCGCGCAAGAGCCAAAGCCACTAGCTTTCCCTCACGCTGACGACACCGACGCCGCCCAGTAACATCTCAGCCGCCTCCCTCCCTCGTGAGCGAAGACACCATCTCCTCCCTCGGGTTCACTCGGTCGCCACCATCATGGACCGAAGCAGAGGCTTCTGCTCTCGCCGCCGCCGCCAGAGAGATCTGCCGGCAGCGCTCATCTCTGGGCCATTTCCTCTGCCTTTTCCTATCCCCGACAGGATCGCCTTCTCCTCTCGTCGACACGGATGCCGTCAATAGAAGGCTGCCTCCTCTCTCCCTCACCTCTCCTCTCGCCGGCAGAAACATCCGGCCACTGTCATTGTCCTACGAGCCACGACTGTTCACAGCCGTCACTGCCTCCTCCCGTGACCATAGTCGCCGTCGGAAGCCGCCATTGCCTCCTCCCGCGGCCATAGTCGCCGCCAGCAATCGACGTCGCCTCCTCCAGTGGCCAGCAGCATCTCCCACCAACACTGCCACTTCCAACTGCTGTGGGGTGTCGCCTCTGCCTCCCTTAGCAGCCTCTGCCATTCTCTGGACAGCCGCCATATGGCGAGCTCAGGTTTGTTTATTCCGGCCTTCGGGCTAAGATGATGTTCGGCCTGCGAACTGATGTGGTTTTGGCCATCGAGCCGTGGTATTTCATTCTTCGCACTATTATTATGCTTGTGAGTTATTTGTACTATCCGGCCTGCGTGCCGCGTATCGACCTGCGAGCCATTGTCATATCCCGGCCTACATGCCGCTTTCCGGATCCAGGCTTCATCGGATTCCGTGGCGTCACCCTCAGATATGGTTCCTCAGCAGGTTCACATCCATCCACTCGTCAGGGCCGCGACGACTCGATCAGCAGCGCGATTAGTTCACCCATCCATCCGAGGGCCCCCCCGGGGCCAGGGTACGTTACCGTACCTTTCCTGCATTTATTTCACTATTCTGTTATTAGTATTCGACTGCTTATATATTTGTGGGATTCGCCTCGAGCACCGAGGTACCAGAGACCGGGACGACCCGGTCGCTGGCTGTAGGGATTATGGGCCAGAGCACTTTTGGCGATTCGGTCAACACAGAAGATAGCTCACCCTCCGGTTCATGGTGAAGCGGTCAACCTTCTCGACACGTCATTCCGGTAGGTTCGCCTTCTCAGCTTCCCGACAGGATCAAATTGGCGTCGTCTGTGGGAACGCACCTGGTCTGGAACGTGAAGACGGACGACCCGGAAAGTTCCACCATCCTCATGGCCTTGATGAGTTTCGACGAGTATATCGTATCTTCCTCACTCCACGGATATTCGGGAGTTGAGAAATTGAGTCAGATCCTCTATTGGTCGTCAGGTCAGTTTTTTCGTTATCTGTGCTCTTTCAGTTATATGATCTGCCCTAGTTCCTCGATTGAGGACCCCCGAGATCGGTAGGCGTATAAACCGTCTTGGGTCGAGACTATATGTATTATCGAGCCATGTCGATCTGCTACCTCGTGTCGATCGGTAGGGGCTATTCCGAGCCACGCGCTGAGACCCAGGCGATCGGTTCGGAGTATATTATCGAGCGGGCTCGATCGAAGACCAGGTCTTGATTGGTAGGGTGTATATTATCAGGAGCCACGTGCCGATCTGAGACCCAGCCCGATCGGGCGTATGTTATCAGGAGCCGGCTCGACAGAAGAGACCCGTCTGGTCGGTAGGCGTATATTGTCAGGGGGCTCGATCTGAAGACCCCGTCTTGGATCGGTAGGGCGTGTATATATCAGGGCGAGGCTCGTGTGTGAATCCGTCTTGGGTTGGTGGGGCGTATTATATCAGGGCCACGGGCTCGTCTCGAAAGACGTCTTGCAGTGGGTGATATTATCGGGCGCCAAGACTCGATCTGAAGACCCAGACCAGTCGGTGGGGCGATATTATCAGAGGCTCGATCTGAAGACCCGTGTCGATCGTGTGTGTATTATCAGAGACCCATGTCGACTTGATCGGTGGTGTATTATTCGAGCCAGCTCGATCTTGAGACCCCAGGCCCGATGGACGTGTATTAGTCGGGCCGAGGGCTCGATCAAAACCGTCGATCGGTGATGTATTATCAGGGCCGAGGGCTCGATCTAAGACCGGTCTTGGGATTGGTAGAGGTTTTATCAGGCCGTGGGCTCGATGCCCACCAGCCCGATCGGTGGGGCGTATATCAGGCCAGGCTCGATCTCAGAAGACTCCGTGCGATCGATTGGCGTATATTATCAGAGCCACGGGCTCGATGTTGAAGACCGTGACGATCGGTGGGTATATGTATCCAGGACGAAGGGGCTCGATCTTAGAGACCATTGGTTAGTGGGCGTATTATCAGAGCCACGGGCTCGATCTGGAAGACGTCCGTTTCGGTGGTGGTATATTATCGAACCACGGGCTCGATCAGAGACAGACCAAGCGATCGGTAGGGCGTATATTGAGCCACGACCCGATCAAAACCCGTGTCGATCGGTGGGTATTATATTATTAGAGCCACGGGCTCGATGTCGAAGACCTCGTCTTGGTCGGTGGCATTATCAGGGCAGGGAGGGCTCGATCTTGAAGAAGAACGTGTGAGTGGTATGCGTATATCGTCGGACGGCTCGATCTTGAAGACCGTCTTTGGTCGGTCGGGCGTGTATATCCACGAGGGCTCGATGTCGAACCAGGAGCGGTCGTAGGCGTATATTATCGGCCAGGGCTCGATCTGAAGACCCGTCTTGGTCGGTGGGTATATTATCAGCTAAGGGCTCGATCTTGAAGACCCCGTCTTGGGTCGGTGAGATATCAGGGCGAGGGCTCGATGGAAAGACCGCCGGGTCGGTTTATCGTATATTCTCGATCGTGAGAGACCCGTCTTGGTCAGTAGGGACGTATATTGAGCGAGCCGCAGATCGATCTTGAATCCGTCTTGTCGGTAGGGTTTGAGTTATGTTTGAAGGCCGGTGGACGTTAAACTTTAAGTCGGTGGCGACTATAAAACCCGGCTTGAAGACCTTGATGACGTTAAACTCTAGAGTCGAAACTGCGACTATAAAAACCCGCTTGAAGGCGGCGGTGACGTTAAACTCTAGAGTCGGGCGACTATAAACCTCGGCAGACCGTCAGGCGGCGACGTTAAACTCTAGAATCGAGCCGGACTATAAAACCCGGAAGGCCGTCGAGCGGATGTTAAACTCTAGAGTCGAGCCATGATATAAAAACCTCGGCTTGAAGTGCAAGACGTTAAACTCTAAGTCGAATCGACTATAAAACCCGGCTTGAAGGCCGAGCGGCGATGTTAAACTCTAAGGTCGAGACTATAAAAATCTCGGAACAAATCATCGATCGGCGACGTTAAACTCAGTCGAGCCGTATAAAAATCCGGCTGAAGACCACTTTGGACCCGATCGGATCTTAGCTCCCGTTCGAGTCGGCGGTCTTCACCGTCTCGGACCCGACCGGATATTCTATCTCCCGTTCGTCGGTCGGTGACATCTATCTCCCTCGTTCGGGTGGCGGTCTTGGTCTCGGACGGATTTGGATATTCTATCTCCCGTCGGGTAATCGTCTTATCTTGGTCTCGGACTAGTTTGGATATTCTATCTCCCCTTTGGGGTCGGTGACATCTATCTCCCGTTCAAGTCGGCGGTCTTCAGGTCTCGGACCGACTCGGATATTCCATCTTCCTCATTCGAAGGTCGGCGGTGCGTCAAGGTCTCGGACCGACCGGATATTCTATCTTCCTCGTTCGAAGCGGTCTTCTTCGGTCTCGGACGCCGGATATTCTATCTCCCGTTCGAGTCGGTGACATCTATCTCCTCGTTCGAGGTCGGCGGTCTTCTTGGTCTCGGGCCGCCGGATATTCTATCTCCCGTTGGGTCGGTGACATATATCTCCCGTTGTCAGGCGATCTTCGTCGGGTCTCGGACCGACCGGATATTCTATTTCCCGTTCGGGTCGGTGACATATATCTCCCCGTTGGTCGAATTGATCTTCGGGTCTCGAACCGACGGATATTCTATCTCCCTCGTTCGAGGTCGAGCAGTCTTCACTGGTCGTGGACCAGCTTATCGGATCTCATATCTCCCTCGTTCGGGGTTGAGCCAGCTTTAATGACCACGGACCAAAGTGTCCACTGGTTTCGGACCAGGATATCTCACGGGCTCTATGCTCGCTCGGCTAAAGACTTTCGCTTCTGTGCGTCTTTAATTTCCGGTCTACACTTCCGATCAGCTCACGGGTGATGCGGCCATTCGGCATCATCCCATTCAGTACTACTCGATTGCCAGGTCGACATTTCACGATTGATCGTTCAATATCCTATGGGCTGCTCAGTCAGCACCCTTGCAGTCATCCAACCGGTATCGTTTGATCATTCGTTCGGCCACACGCATGAGCTAGGTCGCACGCTCGGCATCGTCCGCCCGGCATCTATCCACCCGATCGACATCCTTCCGATCGCCCATTCGGCATCTTCGCGGACGCGGGCTAGGCATCGCTCGTCCGCTCGGTCTACTCGTTGTCCAGCGTGTCGCTCGGTCTACTATCCTTGCACTCATCGCTCGCCTGTTGTTTTTCCGCTCGTTTGATGTTTATCGTTCGCTTGGCATCGGGCCGGTTATCGACTTGATTCGCTCGACATCGTTGTTATTGTTAGAGTGTATACTAAAAGCCTAGCTTTTGGTATAAACATTTATCTAGAAATAAGAATCACATTGGTCAAATGTCTACATTTGTGATAAATGTAGTTGTTCAATTAATTTATATTGTAGATAACATGGTGTGTGGTGTCAAGTATGTTATCGTGCCTATAAATTATAAGCGCCCGAGTCGAAATGGAAGACCAAAGCCATTGGTCGAAGTATAATTAGATGTCTTACATCTTATATAATTACACTAGTACACTTAGAGTGTATTGAGTAGGATCGTTTGAGGTCGTTTCTTTTATCTTGATTTTATAAAGCAAAGACCTGTTATTATGGAAGTGTGCTCTTAATCCGATATAATATGCACACGTATATTTGATATTTATTTCTTTAATTTATCGATGGGTGAGATTTAGTTCGATGAATCGATAAGCAGATAAGTTGGGAAATGGTATCACTTATAGTGTGTGTTGTTGATTATGAAAGGAAGCTGTGAGAATCTTAGGTTGAGAATGTCCCCGAGAGGAGCTCTAAGGATTGTCGTATGTTAAACCTGCAATTTGGACTTAATCGCGTGCGATGAAGTTGAGTGGTACTACTCTTGGAACTAGATATTAATTAAGTGAGTTGTCGGAACTTACTTAATTAGTGGACATTGTTATCTTAAACACACACTCATAATAAGAAGGAGCCCAAAATGTAATTTGGGATTGGTGCGGTAGTTCAATAATAATTCTCAAGTGGAATGAATTATTGATAAAATAAGTGTGTGTTGGGCGAACACGGGATGTAATTTTATCGAGACCAAACCAATTCCTCCTCTCGTCCCTATCGTAGCCTCTTAATTATAGAGTAATCATATACCCACCTTACCCACCTTCTACCCTTATTAGCAGCTAGCTTGGAGAGACCAGTGCTAGTAAGTATGTTTGTTCATGGGTGAATGTGTAGGCCTAGCAGCTTGAACTCGAGCTTAGGTGGCGTACCATAAAATAAAAGGAATTTTATTTTTAAAATTTTTCTCATGTGGATAATGATTTAAAAAGAGTTTAAAATTTAAATCTTTCCTTTTATAAGATTCTACAAAGATTAAGAGAAGAGTTAAATCTCTTTCCTTATTTGTAGATTAAAGGTTAATTTTAATTTTGGTAAAAACTTTCCTTTTAATCATGTTCATGATTTAAAAGAGTTTAAAATTAAATATCTCTTTTATAAAGCTTCTACAGAGGATTAAGAAAAGATTAGATATTTTCCTTATTTGTAGATTGGAAGAGATTTTAATTTTAAAGATAACTTTCTTTTTATCCACGTGTTTAAAAGAAATATTTTAATTTATAAAATTTCCTTTTATTGACCAATGAGGAAAATTATTAGAAATTTTATAAAATTTTAGAAACAAATTAGGAAAGTTTTAATTCTTGATTGAATTAAATTTCCTTGCTGGTTTAAAGTGGCAGGCCACATTGTTGATGAGAAAAAATTATTTTTAATTAAATAAATTTTCCTTATCAATCAAGAAAAATTAAGGAAATTTTATTTAAATTTCCTTATTTATGGCCAAGGATTATAAAGAGAGGGTAGAGGTGTTTTCATATAACAACTCTATTATTTTCCTCTCTCTTTTCTTCCTTGGTGTGGCCATCCTCTCCTCCTTTCTTCTCTTTGATGGCCGAACCTCATCCTTCTTGTGGAGACTGGCCTGGTAGTTTAGAAGAAGAAGAAGAAGGAGAGAAAGAAAGCTTTGTTTCTAGCATCCCTTGGAGCGTGGTGGTGGTGGTGGGAACCTCTTCGTCCTAGAAGAAGTTTTGATGGCGAAATTTGCAAGGAAGAAGAAGGTGCTTGGTGGTTCTCATCTCGGAAGATCGTTGCCCACACAACGTCCGAGGTTAGAAGAGGAATATGGTAGAAGATCAAGAGGTTTTTCTAAAGGTATAACTAGTAATTTTCTTTCCGCGATCATACTAGTTATTTTGGAAATAATACTAAATACAAGAGGCATCCGATTCTAGAGTTTGAATTTGTTTTCGATATAGTGTTCTTTTGTTTTTTCTTGTGATTTGATTGTTCTTTTCGGTTAACCTAAAGTTATTTTAGGAAATTAAATATTAGCTTTCTATAAAGGTTTTGTCTAAGTCGGTGGTGGTTGCTCCCAGTATCCAAGAAGGTCGTGTGCCTCGCTTGCGTCGATCTTGGGAACAGATTATGGAAATTAATATTTAATGGAATTAATAACTTAAGGTGACTTGGTCGACGTGTTAAGTTCGCGGAGATCCAAGTCAAAACCTAAAAGAACAAATAGATTAAGTTTTGGATCAAATGTGTTAAGTTCAGCGATCCAAATTTAATTTAAAAGAACACGTGGTAGCTAGGAAAGGTTCGGACCTTTCTGAAAATTTTTATCTAAGTGGAACCTCTAGGATTTCAGAGTAGTAACAATTGGTATCGAGCTAGGGTTTTGCCTCTGTATTTGGTATTAGTTTAATTATGCGCATGTAATACATAATTTAGGCAGGGATAATAGTAGGATGTGCTAACTTTGTGGATACGAGGATCCAACTATTATGGCTTATAGTTTTATGTGATTGATTGGACCGTTGGACATGTCAAGGACATTTATATGTGTGTGTGATTGTATTATAAAATACGATGGAGCTGTATTTAGTTTTAGGATTTTATTTTTAATCTAGATACATGTATTCCTTTTATGGAATATAAGATCAAATGTAAAATTCTATTTATGTCGCGGATCGAATCTTCAAGAAGCGTGGAACCTTCACAGGACAGGCGAGACACAAGGGGCAGATGGATCGCGACAGTAGATCTGGCGGTGGCCAAATATGGCGTGACTTGGGATGACAACCAGATAACTAGAGATAAAAGCCGTAATAGTTGAAAATTAAATTTTCTATTTATTGCTTTTATATTGTCTTATATGTGTTAGTTTACAAGTTTAGTAGGCTAGCGTAGTTAAAATTCCTCATTAATAAATAACTAAGTGGGAGAGGGATTTTTAAGTAAATCCAATGGTCTCCATTCTTGGTTTGTAAGTGATGAACAAAGCTTCAGCGTTGGCTCAGTGCCTTCCTTCATAGCGGATGAGCTAGTTTGAGATCACTAGAGAGACTTCCATTTTGGATGACTATAGGAAGTTAATTAGGCGTGTGATCTTCCCCAACGGAAGGGCATAATCTTATTAATGGACTTAGTGTCAAGTAATGGTATACACACGAACATCTAATAGTATCCTCCCGGATTTGTTCATTATTATTTGTGTGACATAATAACCAACTATTAATTTGTCGTAAAACTAGGTTGACAAGATAATAAAATTAAAGGGTTAAAACCCTCTTACAAAATGATTGATTTTGTATCGTCCACACTAACGTGACATGTACAAAATTAACGTGTTGAGATAATTTTATTTATCGCAAAAGTTACGTTGACAAGATAGTTAATGGGTAAAACCCTCTTAATGTTGATTTTGTATCGTCTAACGTGGCATCACGTGCAAAATTCACGGTGTTTTGAGGTGTTGGTAAATTTAAATAGTATTGTTAGAGGAATCAATATTATTTTAAATTTAGAAGTCTTGACCAAATATTTGATTAAAGATAGACCCTATTAATTTTATTATTGCATAAAGTAAGGTTGACGAGATAATAAAATTAAAGATAAAATTTCCTCTTTGAATTTGTATCGTCCACACTAACGTGGCATACAAAATTCATGGGGATTTTAAGGAGTTGGTCTTAACCAAATATTTTGTGATTCTTAGGATGATGGTCGATCCTAGCTGATATACTTTAGGATAGACTTAGTGGTCCCAATTATAATTGATTGGAAATAGGATTTGACATTAAGGTAGCTCTCTTAGAACCAGAAACGATATAGTGTATTTTATTCATTAGTTGAAACACTGTTTAGTGGTGTTATCTGGTAACACTGGTGTGAATCTGATGATGCCATTAATCATGTCATCAATTCTTCCGAGTCATGAAACGACTAAATGAAAATAAAACACACATCACCATGACTCTCTGTAAAAAGTGGCATGTGCGATGGAGATGTTTATCTTTTGATAAAATAAAACATGGATTTTGAGTAATTGTCTTTACGCACCAAGTTTAGAAAGAACTAGTTTTCGGTTTCTAAACTATTCAAAGAACATGATATTGCCTCTTTTAATAACAAAGTTGTTATTAAGAAAAGAGGAAGTTATCTGTGTACGTTGGTTGGTAATTTATAAATCTAATAACTCTCACGATGCAACAAATGGAAGTTAGTAACACATCTTAACTTTAGAAAGTAACCTTGAAATGAACCAATTATATCTTTGGCATCTAAGGCTAGGTTATATTAACTTGTATGATTCATTGGTAGGTGATGAACTTTTGGGTTCATTATTGGTGGAAATCTTTCCAACCTATGAGTCTTACTTGGAAGGAAAAATAACCAAGAAGCTTTCAAGTCTAAAGGGTATGGAGTCAAAGATATGTTGAAATGGTTCGGTTTCATCGGTGTTTGATCTATGACTATCAACGAGGTTGTTTGAAATATTTTTATTTTATTTTATATTCAACATATCTGGATACATTTACTTGATGTGCCCAAGTCTAAGTGTTTTGATTAGTTCAAAGAATATGAGGGTGATGTGGAGAAATGTCAAGATAAAGTATCGAAGACACTACTGTGAGGTGTGACAAGTACCTCTTGGGAGAATTTAGGAGTCACTTATCGGAAGTAGATTGATCCCAACTAACACTGGTATATCACAGAATGGTGTAGAAAAGGAAGGTATAGGACTCTTATGGAAATAAGTAGATTGATGATGAGTTATTTAGAAAATTACAAATTCATTTTAAGGATATACTCTGGGAAGCGGAGTGAGCATAGGTACCTTCAAATCGAACTCTACCTCATATAAATTCTTTGAATAGGTGTAATGCTATTTTCTCAGGATTTCGGGTAGTCACATATCTTTGAAGAGAGCGATGATAAGTTGGGCGGGAATTCACTTGTTTGTGAGTTATCCTAGAGAAATGAAAGTAGGTTTATAGTCTTAAAAATCGGAAGGTTATTGTTAGCATCAATGACCGCTTTTTAGAAAAGGACTATGTAATAAACCTCATGCCCATAAGTAAATTTGTTCTTAAGAAATAATAAAGGACATGTGTCTAATCTAGTACCAACGTATGAAGATGAAATATTACAAATAGATCGTAATATCGTAAATGATAAATTACTGAGATAGTGCCTCATCGTAGTGGGAGGTTGTTAAGCAACCTAAAAGATTTATGTTTTGGGAGAGTTTTTGGACTCGATCACGGAGAGGACATACACGATCTCGGGACGTATGGAAACACTCCAGATAAAGATGCAGATATCTTGGCGAAGAATAATGAATAATGAATTAGAATATATGTATTCTAATAAAATCCTGAAGCTTATAGAACCACCAAATGGTATAAAAGCCTTTGGGTGTAAAAGGTCTATATTAGGAAAAGAGGGATAGCAGGAAGGTAGAAACTTTCAAGCAAGGCTAGATGAAAAGAAAACTTTTTAACCGGTAGCCATGCTTAAGTCTATCCGGTTCTTTTATCTATCTATTGGCAAGTGGATGTCAAGACAACGTTCCTTAATGGAAGTCTTGAAGAAAACATCCATATAAAGCAACCATAAGGGTTCGTTCTCTAGAGCGTCTTGTGTAGCTCAATCGCCCATGGATGAATTAGGCAGAAGTCTTGGAACATCAGGTTTATCAAGTAATCCGGATCTATGGATTTAAAAGGATAAGTCTTGTGTATGAAAAGATGTGATGGAAGCGTGGTGGTATTTCTTGTTATACTTAGATAACATTTTGGTAGTTGGAAATAATATCAAAATGTTGTCGGAAGTATGGTTGTCGAACAATTCGATATAAAGGACTTGGGAGAATGTATATATTCTTGAGATCAAAGTAATATCACAAGAAAAGAATATTTACTTATCCCAAGCTTCACATCGGAAAAATCCTTGCTCGTTTTAAGCATACAAAACTCAAGAAAGGTTTCTTACCTTTTGGATGGAGTAACTTTATCTAAAGATATGTCTCGTAGACATCAAGGAGATAAAGGAAATAAAGCGCTTCTTTACGCTATATTGAAGCCTAAGTGTATGCACATATCGAAATCTGTTTTGCGAGGCGTAGTTAGTGATATATTCAAGTAACCACGACAAGAGACTATGGACTACGATGGCATATATATTGTAGTACCTTAGAGGCCTAGAGATTATATAGCCAGCTTAATTTAGTCCTTGTGGGTTGCATGGATTTTGACTTTAACGGATAAGGACGATAATAAGTCGACCTCGGGGTTTTGTGTTTACTTTAGGAGGTAAAGTCATAACTATGGAAGAGTGATAAGCGTAGGTGTTTTTGGACTCCACCAGTGTTAGTATATGGCGAGCCTCCGAGGTAGGTGGCCATAAAAGTTGAATTCGACTAATAACCTCGAGATAGACTTAGATATGATTTCGGGTTTGTCTCAAAAATTATTACAATTTATTGTAATAATGTTGGTGCGAACTCAAGAAACCATAATAAGCAATGTAAAAGAAGTAGCAATACCACCAATGCGGAATCGATAAGCGAGGAGAAGTTGTCCTTTAGATTGCATCGGTGATGACCTAGATCCTTTCACTAAGGTCCTTAAGAGCTTTTGATGGGCGTATTGAAGGGATGAGAATCGAATGTATGGAGATGTATGGCAGCACAGTCTTTTAGTATAAGTGGGAGATTGTTAGAGTGTATCTAAAAGCCTAGCTTTTGGTATAAACATTTATCTAGAAATAAGAATCACATTGGTCAAATGTCTACATTTGTGATAAATGTAGTTGTTTAATTTATATTGTAGATAACATGGTGTGTGGTGTGAGGATCTTATCGCACCTTTATAAATTATAAGCGGTATTCCACGACGAAATGGAAAGGACAAACCATTAGAAGGTCGTAGTGTAATTAGGTATCGGTTTATCTTGATGTATAATAATTACACTAGTACACTTAGTGTATTGAGTAGGATCGTTTGAGGTCGTTTCTTTTATCTGATTTTATAAAAGACTAGTTATTATGGAGTGTGTGCTCTTAATCGATATAATAACAAGCACGTATATTTGATATTTATTTCTTTAATTTATCAATGGGTGAGATTTAGTTCGATGAATCAATAAGCCCGATAAGTTGGGAAATGGTATCACTTATAGTGTGTGTTGTTGATTATGAAAGGAAGCTGTCCTAGAGATCTAGGTTAAGAATGTCCCAAGAGGAGCTCATAAGGATTGTTGTTTCTCGTATTGGACTTAGAAGATGTGGCATGAAGTTGAGTGGTACTACTCTTGAACTAGATATTAATTAAGTGAGTTGTCGAAATACTTAATTAGTGGACATTGTTATCTTAAACATGTGATACTAAATAAGAAGGAGCCCAAAATGTAATTTGGGATTGGCGGTAGTTCGATAATAATTTCTAGTGGAATGAATTATTGATAAAGCATAATTGTGTGGTGTTCGCCACGGGATGCTTAATTTTATCGAGACCAAAACCAATTCCTCCTCTTGGTCCCTATCGTAGCCTCTTAATTATAGAATACTATACACCTATACCCACCTTTACCTCGGGAGCGACGGAGATAAAGTGATCGTGCACCATGTTTTGGTTCTGGTGAATGTAGGACCTGGCTTGACAACTCGACTGCTTAGGTAGTCGATAAAATAAAAAAGAATTTTATTTTTAAAATTTTCTCATGTGGATAACATTTTAAAGAGAGTTTAAAATTTAAATCTTTCCTTTTATAAGATTCTACAAAGATTAAGAGAAGAGTTAAATCTCTTTCCTTATTTGTAGATTAAAGGTTGATTTTAATTTTGGTAAAACTTTCCTTTTAATCATGTTCATGATTTAAAGAGAGTTTAAAATTAAATATCTCTTTATAAATCTACAAGGATTAAGAAAAGATTAGATATTTTCCTTATTCGTAGATTGGAAGAGATTTTAATTTTAAAGATAACTTTCTTTTATCCACATGTTTAAAGAAATATTTTAATTTATAAAATTTCCTTTTATTAACCATCATGAAAAAATTATTAGAAATTTTTATAAAATTTTAAACAAATTAGGAAAGTTTTAATTCTTGATTGAATTAAATTTCCTTGCTTGGTTTAAAGTGGCCGGACACATTGTTGATGAGAAAAAATTATTTTAATTAAATAAATTTTCCTATCATGGCAAAAGAAATTAAGGAAATTTTTATTTAAATTTCCTTATTTCACGAGCAGGATTATAAAGAGAGAGGTGAAGGCTTAATTAACAACCTCATTATTTTTCCTCTCTTTTCTTCCTTGGTGTGGTAGGCCATCCTCTCCTCCTTTCTTCTCTTTGATGGCCGAACCTCATCCTTCTTGTGGAGACCCATATGGTGGTAGGATCAAGTTTAGAGAAGAAGAAGAAGAAGGAGAGAAGAAGTGGCCTTGGAGCATGGTGGTGGTGGCCGAACCTCTTCATCCTAGAAGAAGTTTTGATGGACGAAATTTGCAAGGAAGAAGAAGGTGCTTGGTGGTTCTCATCTCGGAAGATCGTTGCCACACACCCCGGTTAGAAGAGAATCTGGTAGAAGATCGAGGTTTTCTAAAGGTATAACTAGTAATTTTCTTTCCGCGTCATACTAGTTATTTTGGAAATAATACTAAATACAAGAGGCATCTAGAGTTTGAATTTGTTTTCGATATAGTGTTCTTTTGTTTTTTCTTTTGATTGTTATTGTTCTTTTTTAACCTAAAGTTATTTTAGGAAATTAAATATTAGCTTTCTAAGGTTTGTCTAGTCGAGTGGTGGTTGCTTGCTCATATCGAAGGCCGTACGTGCTTGAGCCGACGCAAGATCTGGGAATTAATATTTAATGGAATTAATAACTTAAGGTGACTTGGGTCGAACGTGTTAAGTTCCACAGGAGATCCAAGTCAAAACCTAAAAGAACAAATAGATTAAGTTTTGGATCAAATGTGTTAAGTTCCGCAGGCAATCCAAAATTTAATTTAAAAGAACACATGGTAGCTAGGAAAAGGTTCAGACCTTTGTACAAAATTTTTGTACAGTGGAACCTCTAGGCTTTCCGAGTAGCAACCAACAGTTATCTCATGCGACACCATTATTATGGCGACCGCTTGCATGACAGTGTACATTGTGTTTAGTAATTGGACTTTGGTATCGAGGGCAGTTCAGCCCTTTGTGATAGACTGTCCAGTCAGTCGGACTAGCACCTCCTTTGACTAGACTTGAAGGGGAGGCTTGTGATACGGATATTGCTTGAGGGCAGAAAAGGAATAAGGGGGAAGAAGGAGGGTAGTTTGGTCTTTTGGCATATGAAGGGTTTTGCTTTAAAAGAGCACACTGTTCATCTTTGTGAAGGGGTCGGGTTCGTGTTTTTTGGTCTCCGCCGCAACCCAGCACAGAGGGAAAGGGAGGTCATGCTTCCCTGCCACCATCCTCGCGCAAGAGCCAACGCCACTAGCTTTCCCTAACGCTGACGACACCGACGCCGCCCAGTAACATCTCAGCCGCCTCCCTCCCTCGCGAGCGAAGACACCATCTCCTCCCTCGTGTTCACTCGGTCGCCGTCATCATGGACCGAAGCAGAGGCTTCTGCTCTCGCCGCCGCCGCTGGAGAGATCCGCCAGCAGCGCTCATCTCTGGGCCATTTCCTCTGCCTTTTCCTATCCCCGATAGGATCGCCTTCTCCTCTCGCCGACATGGATGCCGTCAATGGAAGGCTGCCTCCTCTCTCCCTCACCTCTCCTCTCGCTGGTAGAAACATCCGGCCACTGTCGCTGTCCTACGAGCCACGACTGTTCACACCCACGGCCATAGTCGCCGCTGGCAACCGACGTCGCCTCCCTCAGTGGCCAGCGGCGTCTCCCACCACCACTGCCGCTTCCAACTGCTGTGGGGTGTCGCCTCTGCCTCCCTTAGCAGCCTCTGTCATTCTCTGGACAGCCGCCATCTGGCGAGCTCAGGTTTGTTTATTCCGGCCTTCGGGCTAAGATGATGTTCGGCCTGCGAGCCGATGTGGTTTCGGCCATCGAGTCGTGGTATTTCATTCTTCGCACTATTATTATGCTTGTGAGTTATTTGTACTATCCGGCCTGTGTGCCGCGTATCGGCCTGCGAGCCATTGTCATATCCCGGCCTACATGCCACTTTCCGGATCCAGGCTTCATCGGATTCCGTGTCGTCACCCTCAGATATGGTTCCTCAGCAGGTTCACATCCATCCACTTGTCAGGGTCGCGACGACTCGATCAGCAGCGCGATCAGTTCACCCATCCATCCGAGGGCGCCCCCTCGGGGCCAGGGTACGTTACCGTACCTTTCCTGCATTCATTTCACTATTATGTTATTAGTATTCGACTGCTTATATATTTTTGGGATTCGCCTCAAGCACCGAGGTACCAGAGACCGGGACGACCCGGTCGCTGACTGTAGGGATTATGGGCCAGAGGACTTTTGGCGATTCGGTCAACACAGAAGACAGCTCACCCTCCGGGTCATCGAGATGCTGTCAACCTTCCAGACACGTCATTCCGACAGGTTCGTCTTCTCAGCTTCCCGACAGGATCAGATAGTTTATTTGAACTGATATAGAATCATATAATTCCCTAGTTGGGCATGATATGAAATCAGTAGAAAATTTTGGTAATTCTTATTTATTATATTTTAACATCCCGAGAAGTCGAAATAAATAATGGATAATATATTTGAACTCCTTATAATCCCAAAAATCTATATGAACTAAAATAAATATAATTAAAGCTCTCTAAGTCCATCAATAAATAGACAATATTTATTAATTATATGACAAGACCTCCGTAAATGGATTTTGATGTTAAAAAAAATGAAAATTAACTGATCTAACTCTAGTGTACAAGTCAATGTCAAAGACATATTTAAGTAAGAAATGTAGATTTAATGTCAACGCACACCTTTCTTGGTAAAGTCGAGGTAAATACCTCTCTTATGTGCTAGTCACTATTCCAAAGGCTAATAGCCACCCGTGATTTACCTTCTCCGTGTTGACCCTGGGATGGGTTGACGGGGGCGCTGGGGGCGAGCGTATTCACCTTTTTACCACCATGAGTGTCTTGAATCAAAAAAATAAATCATAAAGGGTGGTTGGTTGTACGCTGACCACTCGTTTAGAATAAACGTAATATAGTTTACATTTTTATAAAATATATAAAATATTATCAAATATTTTAATAATGAAACCTTTCAAATTAGCCTCTATTATTACCCTTATATACGAGATATACTAAGGTTACTCGTAACTCATACGAGCTTTTTATCGAGTGCTTCTTATTATGAAATAATTATTATTAGTACATATTTATTTATTTTCTAATTATTAGAAAATCATTATTATTAAAAAAATACTTATTTATTTCTTAATTATTAAAAAATAATTATTATTAGAAAATATTTATTTATTTTTTATAGTTAATATTTTTCCTATTTTATGTGTTTTCTTATTTTTCATTTGTCATAGTATTTATATATTACATGTTATCATTAATAAAGTGTGTGAATTCTATCGTTAACATGGTATTAAAGTGTTAAGCTTTAAAGCAACCTTTTTTTTTTTTTTTTTCTTTTCTCCACAATACCCATCGACCATCTTCTACAATGGTTGCCACTGATGACATCACTCGCCGGCTATCTCTCACAAATACTCTTGATTCACCTTCCGCTCTTGTGGTTCTCAACGTCAATGTTTAGGCACCGTTGAAACTCACCACCTCCAATTACTTTGTCTGGCACTTGTAGTTCACGTCTATTCTATTCGGATATGACTTACTGGGTTTTGTTGATGACTCACGTCCCTGTCCCCTGCGCAGATAATGCTTATAGACGTCACGCTCCCTCAAGCAAATCCTGATCATATTCTCTAGCTCCGTCAAGATCAACTTCTCCTCAACGCTATTATAGGTTTGATGTCTCCTACTCTTATGCAATTTATTTTTTTTATCAACTTCATCTAGAGACACATGGCAGACATTGGAGAGAACCTACGCTGCTCGCTTACGTGGCAGGATTATGACTCATCATCAAAATCTTGCTATCCCTCAAAAAGATAATATATCTATCACTGATTATATGCAGAACAACAAAAGAAATATTGACGCTCTTATGCTTATGAATGTCACAGTTGACTTTGATGAGCTCTCCATTCGTGTCCTAAATGGTCTTAGCTAGCCAAGACTACTGCAATATCTCACATGCTCTACAAGTTCATGACCTCTCTATTACCTTTGATGAGCTATTCGAGCAGCTCCTTAGCTATGAAGCCCAGTTAAAAGTCTCGACACCATCTCCATCTTTGACGCCAATGACTGCTCTTGTGGCTCCAAAAAAAAATTTTCGTAATCGATATCCAAACTATCGTGGTGGTTTACTCCTAGGTTGCCTGCACGTCCTCCTGCACATCCAACTGTGTCTAGTCCTAATCGTTATCTTGGGCAATGTCAGATTTATGGTGTCCAAGGTCACTCTAGTCACCAGTGTAGTCATATGACTGCCTCGATGCTTGCCCTTCTTCTACCTGCTCCTCCCCGTGCTCCACGTCCCGTGTATAGTGCACCATTTGCGCATACTACCGTTCATTTTACACCTCCGTCCGATTCTCTAGAATGGGTGGTTGATTTTGGTGCCTCTCATCATATCACCACTGATCTCATTACTGTCTCGTTGCATGAGTCTTACTCTGGGAATGATAGCGTCATTATTGGTGATGGTTCTGGACTACCCATTACACACACTGATTCTTTCTCTTTCTCCACTTCATCTTTTTCTTTAGTTTTTTCCAATGTTTTATTTGTGTCATTTATGTCAAAAAATTTGATTTTTGTCGCTACACTTTGTACTACTAATCTTATTACATTTCTTTTCATTGATTCCTATTTTCAGGTGTTTGATCATCGTACGGGAGCGACACTGGTCAGTGAGGTCCATAGAGATGATGTCTATTGTTGGACCGTGAAGAATCGATAGAGGTAAGCATAGCGGAAAAAGAATAAGAAGAAAAGAGCAAGGCTAACACAAGTTCTTTTTACTTGGTTCGGAGCCTGTGTCGACTTCTACTCCAAGGCTCGCACACAAGGGTGCTTTCGGTGGACAATCACTAATAATTCGAAATGAGAATTACAACGAAAGTACATGAATTATTAGTAAAAAAAATGCGACAATTATGAAGACAGAAAGAAAAAGAAACTTGTCGGTGAGCTTTGGCTCGTGAGAGCATCCGAAGATCGATTGTCGATTGTTGTAAGAGCTCCTGACCCACCTTATATAGGAGGCTCTGGGCGCCTTGACCTTTAGGGCGCGACCATGACGTGACCCGCAACCAGACGGCCTCGACGTGGCGACGGCCAAGATGATAGAATCTACCTCGCCGGGTACTCGGCCCACCGGTACCGGTGCTCGACCCGCGGGTGCCTCTAGCGCGCCGACCTTGGTTTTCCAACAGATTCCTTCTTGTAAGAAAACCTTTAGTCCGAGTCAATTATACCCTGCAACATATTGCAAGCTAATTATAGATAAAAATAGTAATTAGATTTGTCTCCCGAGACCGGAATCTAGTCAAGATCTCGACTTAGAGTTTGAAATGATTCTAAGTCGGATCGACGCCTAAGTTCCTTCCACGCCCTTCAGCCGGCCACCTCCCCTAGTGACTTACCTCCACTTACCGCCTGGACGTATAGTCGCCCTTCACCCGTCTGACCCGTGTGCATATCCGGCCACCCATCGACCTAATCGGACTTCGCATCAAACGCTCGGCCCCGACCCGCTGCTTCGACTTCGTGCCGTGCTATCCGATCGACCGCCAACCTAGGCGGGGCTTCGTGCTGACATCCGCGCCACTGACTCGTCGGCTTCTCCCGCACACCTGCGGAGTGTTAGATCAACAACAAAACTAACTTAACCTACTTTGTCATTCATCAAAACCTGGGTTAGACCGTTAGTGCTAACCGCACCAACAATCTCCCCCTTTTTGATGGAATGACAACTTGATTAAGTTAGTGTAAAATGTAAGTAAAACAAGCATTAACAAGTTTTTAAGTTAGTTTTTATTTTCAATTTGTTTTAGCTAACTTAACCACCTAACCCTCCCCCTTTGGCATTCATCAAACATAAACATGAATCAAATAATCATAAATACAAAAACATTGCAAAAAAATGCAAACACAAATTAGATGGGAGTTAAATAATGAGAAATTTTGCTTTAAAAAGTATCTTTTATCCTTTTTAAAATAGCTAAGTTATAAGAAAGATAACTTAGAAAGAGTAATTTTTAGTAACTTTTCCAAAATAGCTAAGTTTTGAAAAATGACTAAGTTAGAAAGATAACTAATTTAGCAACATATCTTACTAGTAAGTTTGCAGATTAATTTTCAAAAGATAATTATTGCAATCATAAATTTATAAAAGCTAATTTTTCAAGTATAAGTTTAAAGTTAACCAAAAAAAATCCAAACTTCCAAACATAAGTTTATATGTTCCAAAATTTTTCAAAATAAACTTGAACTTGAAACATTTTTCAAACATAAATTCTATAAAGATAATTTTACAAAAGTAAAATTTTCAAAAACCAGGTAAAATTCAATATTCAAAATCTAATTTTTCAAAGTTAAGTTTATGAAATCTAATTTAAAAAATTAAGTTTCTATTTTCTTAAATTAATTTTTAACATTAAGTTTGAAAAATCATTCAAAATTAAGTTTGTAACATTCGATTTTCAAAACCAGTTTTCAAACCAAGTTTATAACATATATTTTTCAAAACCAAGTTTTAAAAAATAATTAACATAAAACTTAGTTTTACAAAGGTTGGGTTTCATAAACACATTTCTAAAATATTTTTAGAAGAATATTTTCCAAAACCTAATTTCAAAAATATTTTAAAAAAATAGATGTGAAAATAATTATTGCTCCCCCTGACATTATAAAGCTTTTGAAAATATTTGCTAAGAATATTTAATATAAGATTTTCAAAGTAATTTTTTTTTAAAATAAATTGAGGTAGAATTTTCTAAAGAGATTTTGAAGAGAAAATTAAAAAAAAAAAATAACACTTAAGGAGATAATTAAAAAAAATAAACCTCCCCCTGAATTTGATACTCCTTTAATTTATTTTCCTCCCTTAATTTATTAATCCTCCTTATTTTATTTCTCCCTCTTAATATAATGCTAAGGTTTGGATGTGTTGAATTTCAAAGCCCTAACACATTTTTCTACCTAAGTGTTCTAGGAGATTTAGTAATACTTATATTATTTACATAATTATTTCTGTATCCTTGGTATAATTGTTTATTTGAGTTTGATTAATCAATAATTAATTTTAGATTCAGGTGCTTAAGCTTCAGTTTAAAGTTAAATAAAATAAGATTTTATCAATTCAATAACAGTTAACCATTATCAATAATTTATTGATTAATTTTTATTTGATTTAATAATTTAATACTTAGTAAAAGAATTTAAACTTCGTATTAATTGATCAATGAAAATGTTAGTTATAATTAATTTTTATTTATTTACTTCCTTTTAAGTAGGATTAATTTAGTTAGAAGTTAGCATGAAGTTAAAGTTATTAAACACAGTTAAATAAGGTTTAATTCAAGTCAATTTTAGTTCTTAAATAATATTAGACTTAAACAATTAAGTTCTACTTATTAATTACATAATTAAGTTTAAAGTTTAAGTTCATGGAATTTAAGTTTTTAAGTTAGATGTCTAAGTTTTAAATGAATTTAAAAGAATTTTTTTATTATTTTATTTTAAGGAATTTTTAACAGGATTTCTAAAATAGTGTTTAAATAATATAGCAATTAACATACGTTTAATTCAGTTTCGATTTTAGATTTAAATTAATATTAGTGGTTAATTTAAGTTTAAGTTTAATTTTAAATTTAAGTTAAATTTTTAAAATTTAATTGTAATTTCAATATTAAGTTTTAATTTTCAGTTAAGTTAAATTAAGTTTAAAAATAATTTTAAACTTCAAATAATGTTTAAGGTTAAAAATAAGTTTGAAGTCTAAATAACAATTTTTAAAGTTAAAATAAACTATAAAAATAATTTATTTTTTTAAGTTAACAAAATTTTATTAAAGTGAAAACAAATATTCAAAAGAATTTTTAAAAGAGTTTAAAATAATTTTTAAAAGAGTTTTTAAAATATTTTTTTAAATAGTTTTAAAAAAGAGTTTTTAAAATAATTTTTAAAATGATTTTTAAAAGTTTTTTAAATAATATTTAAAAGAATTTTTAAATAATTTTTAAAAGAGTTTTAAAATAATTTTTAAAAGAGTTCTAAAATAATTTTTAAAATAGTTTTAAAATAATTTTTAGAAGAATATTTAAATAATTTTTAAATGTTTTTAAAATGATTTTTAATAGAGTTTTTTAAATAATTTCTAAAATAATTTTTAAAATAATTTTTAAAATAATTTTTAAAATAATTTTTAAAAGAGTTTTTTAAATAATTTTTAAAATGATTTTTAAAAGAGTTTTTAAAATAAATTTTGAAAAGAATTTTTAAATAATTTTTAAAAGTTTTTTAAAATGATTTTCTAAAGAGTTTTAAAAATAAATTTTTAAAAGAATTTTTAAATAATTTTTAAAAGAATTTTAAATAATTTTTGAAAGAATTTTTAAATTCTTTTTTAAACGAATTTTTAAATAATTTTTAAAAGAATTTTTAAATAATTTTTAAAAGAATTTGTAAATAATTTTTTAAAAGAATTTTTAAATAATTTTTAAAAGAGTTTAAAATAATTTTTAAAAGAATTTTAAATAATTTTTGAAAGAATTTTTAAATTCTTTTTTAAACGAATTTTTAAATAATTTTTAAAAGAATTTTTAAATAATTTTTAAAAGAATTTGTAAATAATTTTTTAAAAGAATTTTTAAATAATTTTTAAAAGAGTTTAAAATAATTTTTAAAAAAGTTTTTAAAATGTTTTTTAATAGAGTTTTAAAATAATTTTTAAAAGATTTTTGAAATAAATTTTTAAAGAATTTTTAAAAGAATATTTAAATAAATTTTAAAAGAATTTTTAAATAATTTTTGAAACTTTTAAAAATGATTTTTTAAAATAGTTGTTAAATAATTTTTAAAATAATTTTTAAAAGATTTTTAAAATAATTTTTAAAAGATTTTTAAAAGATTTTTAAAATAATTTTTAAAAGAATTTTTAAATAATTTTAAAAAGAGTTTTTAAATAGATTTATAGAATGATTTTTAAATGATTGTTTTAAAATAAATTTTTTAAGTTAAAAAGATTTTTTTAAAAATAAATAAATTTTTTTTTATGTTGAAAGGATTTTTAAACTAATTTTTAGTTAACTTAATTTTAATTTAATTTAATTTACTCTAATTTTAATTTAATTTAAATTTATATTTAAATTAATTTACTCTAATTTTAATTTAATACTAATTTTTATTTAATTTTAATTTTAATTTAATTTACTCTAATTTTTATTTTAATTTTAATTTAATTTACTCTAATTTTAGTTTAATTTTAATTTTAATTTAATTTTAAATCTTTTATCATCTCACCTGATCTAAATTCTCAATTAGGGAATCCTATAGTTTTGTGAGATGAATTAGATTCCATTCTAGAGTTTGGTTTAACTTTGCGTTAGATTCCGGTTTAACTTTGGACTCAACAAATAGACATTTTTTGGATAAACTTCTAGGCTATGGTGAGTCACCTGGACATCATTAGAGTAACCATGCCTTTGAGGTTTTCCAAATAGTCATATCCACTGAACTTAATACAAAACCTTGGTTTAACTAGTTAGAATCCGTAAGGGGTAGTTTCGATTAGTTTCACTTAGCTAAATGCACCAGGTCAAAGCCATATCTTCCTAGACATGCATAGACTAAACTTCCCTAACATACTATCATCCAAAACTTCACCAGTACCATAGGTCAAGTTAAACTTTTGTTCTTTCTTAACTAGTCCTAATTACCTTGTCGAGTAGGTGGGTTTCAGTTACCCTGTCGGGTAAGTTACTTTTGGTTATCCTATCGGGTAGATTATTTTTGGAGGTGCCAGCTATTCTGGAGCCTCCCCCTGAATTATTAGCTTTTTATTTTAAGATTTTTGTATAATTAGAGTTGGTTTTAGTTAAGTTTTAATGTTTAATTTGTAATTTAAATTTAAGTTTTTAATTTTAAATTAATTAAATTGGTTAAATTATTTTTCTTTAAAAGAGTATATTTAATATTTAAATTTTCTTTCGATTTCAATTTTATTAGGTTAATTGAATTATCTTTCTTTAATAGCTTATTTTTAAAGTTTAAGTTTTTATTAATTTTTAAATTTGAATTAATTAAATTGTTTGAATTATATTTCTTTAAAGTTTTATCTTTTAGCCTTTTATTAATTGTTAATTTTAAATTTTCTAGATTATCTTTGTTTAATATGTTATCTTTAACATTCAATTTTAAGTTTGTTAAAGTGTTTGATTTTATTCTTATATTTTCTTTACCTTTTAAATTTAAATGATTAATTGAATTTATTAGATTAGTTTTATCTTTAAAATTTAATTTTTTGTTAATTATATTATATTGGTTTTGGATAGTATTTTCTAGACTTATTTTATCTTGATTATTAAATACTTTATTAAGGTAATTATTGATTTTATCCATTTTCTCATTTTTAACTTCTAAATTTGAATTTATTTTAATGTTTGACTTATTTATGTCTAGATGCTCACTTAATTTTAAATTTTCTGAATTAATTAAATTATTTGAATTGATTTAGTCATTGTTCTGTTTGACCAAGTCAAGGTTGATGCCAAATTGATCAGAGTCTTGATTGACTTGATCAGAATCTAGATTCTTTTGTGATTTTGAATTTAAATCATTTAGATCTAGATTATCATGCACCATACTTGGAATAATTTCATACTTATCTAAATTATCATGCTGATTATTTAAACTACTATTAGCAGGGGTATTTTGGTAAACATTACTAATCTTGAGCGCAACCCCTAATTCAGTAGGATTTTCCATTGGATTTGACTCGAGTCCGAATTCGATTTTTTCTTGATCCTCTAACTCCAACGGCTCATTGTGAAGTTTGATCAACTGGATCCAAAACTCATATGCATTCTTGTACTTTTCTAGTCTGCATAAAACATTCTTAGGTAAAACACCACAAATAATTTTACTTACATTTTTGTTCAGTTCCGAGTCCTGAGAAGGTTTTCTCAATATTAGCACATTATCGAAATCTAGGCTTCCTAAGAAGCATTCCATTAATCGCTTCCAGTAGTTGAAATCTTGATCGTATGGTGGTGGTTCGTGGGGGTTTCGTCCTTCTTGAAGAGGCATTGGTCTTGCACACAAGGAAACAGAGAAAAAGAACACTAATAAACTAAATGAGCTAACACTGTCCGTACATAACAACAGTAAACAAAACACTAATAAACTAGATAGGCCAGCACTACTCCCACTAGGATAAATGCTAGAGTAGTGGGCAATTGTATCCCATTTATCTCAGACTCTATGATGGGTGGATCAACCTCAGATGTATCCATCAGATCCATTTCTGGATCTTCTACACACTCTTGAGGATCCTCCTCTGATTCTTCGGGATCCATCTCTAGATCCTCCTCGGGGTCCATCTCTGGATCCTCCTCAAAATCTTTAGGATCCATTTCTAGACTCTCTTTAAGTTCTTCGAGGTTCATTTCTGGAGCATCTTCAGATTCTGCAGGATTTGGAACCTCCTCTAAATCTTCAGAATCCATTTCTGGATCCTCCTTAGATTCTTCGAGGTCCATATCTTTGGGATCTGGATCCTCTTCAGATTCTTCAGGACACAGAACAGTTTATAAAATAGGTTATGGAAGACCTGTAGATCCCACTACACAGAACAGACGAGATCTCAATGCCTATAGGGCATGGAAAAGGAAGGACTCCATTGCTAAGGGAATATTGATTAGTTCAATGATGAATGCCCTAGTATTTGAGTATGAGCCATTACCATCGGCTCATGCTGTCTGGGTAGCCCTTAGAGAAAAGTATAGTGGAGGAAGTCTGAGCAAGCTTCTAAAGATAACAATTAAGTTTGATAGCTACATTAAGCGTCCAAATCTTTCAATGGTTCAACACCTCAAGGAGATGTCAAACATGATTCAAGAGCTTAAAACTGCTGGTCATGAGTTGATCGATGAACAACAGGTTCAAGTAGTTATTCATTCCCTTCCATATTCTTGAGAGACCATGAAGTAGACCCTAACTCACAGTGAGAGTATTAAGACTTTCATTGACATCTCACGCCATGTAGAATTGTAGGCAGAGAGAGTTGAATCCGCAAGGAGTTTTGGACTAACCTATGTGGCTAGTGGTTCTGTTGGATCATTAGGATCCAAGAAAAAGAAATGGTTCAAGAAGGGGAAGGGAAAGAAGAAAGAAGTTGCTACTATGGGACAAGACCCAATCAAGAATAAAGTAAAGAAAACCAGATTGAAACAATGCAAGTGTGTCTTCTTTTCTTGAGCATTTTGTTGCTAGTCCAATATTGTTAACTGATTCTTATCCTTTATGGATTATAAATTCAGAAGCAACCAACCATGTAGCTTGGGAGTGAGTTACATTTGTGGAGTACCGTCGAGTACCAGCTGGCAACAAATGGATATATGTAGAAAACAATGCAAGAATTAAAGTCAAAAGAATTGGTACTTGCAAGCTCAACCTACGTGATGGGCGTACCCTGTTTCTACATGATATCCTGTATGCTTATGAGATTTGACGAAATCTGGTTTCCGTCATTTGTCTTCTTGATTTAGGTTATTGTGTAAATTTTTATAGCCGTTGTATGGAACTTCGAATTAACTTTATGTTAATTGGGTATGGTTATGTAACAAATGATTTTATGGTTCATGATGTAGAACCAAATAATAATGATGATGATTTTTCAAACATTGCTCTTACTAGTAATGCCGATGTTAATGATGAAATTTGGCATACTAGACTAGGACATATAGGACAAGAACGAATGAATACATTAGCTAAGGAGGGCCTTTTTAGGCACTCATGCTAATATAAACTTGTCTATATATGAGCATTATCTTGCTGGAAAGGCAACTATGACACCATTTGTTAAGGCTATTTGGGCTGAATTACCATTGCAATTAATTCATTTGGATATTTGTGGTCCAATGAATGTGAAGGATAGAAATGGGAGTTCTTATTTCATTACATTTATTGATGACTTCACACGTTTTGGTCATGTGTATTTGATTTCTCACAAATCTGAAGCATTAGATTGCTTTATTCATTACTTGAACGAAGTTGAGAATCAATTGAAAAGTAAGGTTAAAACCTTGCACACTAATTGTATAAGTGAATATTTATCTGATCAGTTCAAGATAATATATAATGAGAAAGGAATTATTAGACAGCTAACTATCCCTGGAACTCTACAGTAAAATGGGGTTGCTGAAAGAAGAAATAGGAATCTTCTTGAAATGGTTAGGTCTATGATGGCGTAGGCTAATTTGCCAATCTCCTATTAGAGAGATACATTATTAGTTACAGCCTATATACTTAACAAAATACCTTCAAAGTCAGTTCCATCTACCCTACATGAAAGTTGGACAAGCAGAAAGTCAAATTTGAGTAATCTGAGACCTTGGGGTCGACTGCCTACATTCATGATAAGACTCACAAGCATAGAAAATTAGGACCCAGAGGTAAGAAGTGTATCTTTATAAGGTATTTTGAAATTTCTAAGGGTTATGTTCTTATTAGTGAGCGACAAGATGGAACCATATCTGAAATAGAGTCAAGAGATGCTACTTTTCTTGAAACTGAGTTTCCAACACAAGGTGAAGTTAATAAGACAATTCCTCTATATGAGATAGAGGAGAAGGATAATGTTCCTTTATCTACAAATCAGGAGATGTCTGAATCTAGTCAACCTAGTGGGAGTAATTTGCCACTGAATGAGTCAGTTTCTCAATAGTCTAACCTACAAAGAAGTAGTCATCAGATTATTCCTCGGAGAAGGTTTGATATTGAGAATGAGGCATTGATGATTCTTTGAGTTGATGATGAGGAACCTCGAACAGTTGAGGAAGCTTTGAGAAGCTCAATAAGAGAAAAATGAAAAATTGTAATGGATGAGGAAATAGAGTCAACGAGAAAGAATCAAGTTTGGGATTTAGTCGATCTTCCTCCGGGCCGAAGGACTATTGGGAATAAGTGGATTCTCAAAATAAAGAGGAAAGAAGATGGATCGATTAATCGATATAAAGCTCAATTAGTTGCAAAAGGATATACCCAAATGGAGGGTATTGATTTTGAAAAGACATTCTCCTCAATTGTGAAGTTTGTGTCAATACGTATCATCCTAGCTATAGTAGCACAATTTGACATGAAATTACATCAAATGGATGTAAAAACAGCTTTCCTTATTAGTAATCTTGACGAAGAAATCTATATGGTATAACTAGAAGGTTATGTTGCTAAAGACCAAGAGCAAAGAGTATGTAGACTTGAGGAGTCTATATATGGGCTAAAGCAAGCGTCAAGATAATGGAACATAAGATTTAATAAAGTCATTTTATCTTATAGTTTCGAAATGATCAATGAGGATCATTGTGTTTACCTAAGAAAGGAAAAAGGAAAGTTTGTCATTTTATCATTATATGTTGATGATATGCTAATAGCTGGAAGCGACCTATAGTGTGTGATAGAAGTCAAATCTTGGATTTCATCACAATTTGACATAATAGACATGGGAGAAGAAGAGTACATCTTAGGAGTGAAGATCATTAGAGATCGTTCAAAAAGGCTTTTGGGTTTGTCTCAAGAAGTTTATATCACTAAGATGCTACAACACTTCAATATGTCAGATTGCAATATCGAACAGACGCCTATAGCGAGAGGTACTATTTTGAGCAAAAATATGTATTCCAAGACTCCTGAGGAAATAGCTGAAATGAAGAAAAATCATATGTCATTTCTATTGGTAGTTTGATGTACACTATATTGTGTACTTATCTTGATATAAGGTATGGTGTTGGCTTAGTTAGTTGTTTCCAGTTAAACCCAGAATCGAGACACTGAAAAGCGATGAAGAGGATAATTAAATACCTCAAAAGGATAACAGATTATGTATATGTTTTTCAAGGATCTAAGATGAGCCTGTGTGGCTATACAAATGCAGATGGAGAAGGAGACCTTAATGTCAGAAAATCCACATCAGTCTGTACCTTCTTGCTAAATGGTAGCGCCATCTCATGGAATAGCAAGAAGTAGGCTTATGTAGCCTTGTCGACATTGAAAATTGTGTGGCTTGCGCATCAGTTGTGCAATAATTTGTCTAATTGAAAAAGGTTCCTAAAGCATTTGAAGATTGCTGAGGACAGTGAGAGTCCTATTATAGTGTACTGTAATGACCAAGCTGAGGATCTCAAATATCACAGTAAAGGCAAACATATAGAATTAAGTATAATTTTGTAAGGGATATTGTGGACAAGAAAATTATAATTCTTGAGTATATCTGTACACGTACTATGCTTGCAGATCCTTGTACTAAGCCATTGACTAAAGGGTCATTTCAAAGAATGGGAAGTCTTTGTGACTTCGTAAAATGTAACACGTTGTAAAATGTCATGATCTATTCAGTGTATAAGTTGTTACATTTTGGATTAAAGTCTCGATGAGCATGTTGGCAGGTTGAGATTGATCCACTCACATGGACAATCATCTCTATTTGTTGAGTATAAATAGAGGTAAGACCGTTGCTTATGGGACAACTTATGTAGCTGTGAATAGAGACATATATATAAGTTAAGGTCGCCTTGATAATTGTGTCAAGATGAAATCATTTATGTAATGATCAAAGTAAATGAACTCACCATTTACTAAACCTGTTGAAAGCCAGATTGGAATTCATATGTTGAATTTAGGATTAGACATTAGGTATGTCTAGATCAAAATCTGTACGATGTTAAAATTTGAAAACAACATGCGCTCTTTTTAGTAAAGAGAATAACATCATAGCATGTGATTCATACCACATGTGCTATGGCAACAAGAAGGGTAGTAAGAGAATGGATCCCTATTTCTCTACTATGTGAGACCTTTGAGATTATAAGTTAATCTCAGTTTTTACCCTTAGTGACTATTTAGCTGTTTACTTGAAGTTTTAATCAGTGTCTGCTACTTTAGCATGTATCCTATGACTATAGATGATTCGGTCTATGGAACAGAACTAGAAAAGCGACTGATTGAAATGAATAGATTCTAGCTAAAAAGGAAGATTAAATAGATTTACATCTTTTGATGCTATTCACTGGTCGACCCATTTCTGTTATGCATAGAAATGAATGTGAATATTAAATATGGAACATGCTCTTGACATAATGGTCATTGTAAGAGATTAGAGATGTTCATATTAATGTAAATGAAAATTATTTAATCTGGGTAAAAAGCAAGACACGGAAATCTCCAAGATAATGGCTATGTGCCATTCAGAGATTGGATGTTTTCTGTATAACAGATATGTTCCGCCAGAAGAGAGGCTATGTGCCATTATGAGAGTATCTCTAATTCATTTGGAAGAGCGGCTAAGTAAAGTGTAACAACTTTGTTAGCAGTGATCGCTCAGAAAGCAGCTATGTAAGGTATAACAATCTTCTTAGCAATAAATGCTCAATGTGCTTGCTGTCGCACAAATCATTTTCCCTAAAGTATGAATTGAATGTTCTTATTTAGTCTTTATGACTAACTAGTATTTATTTGGTCTTTGTGACTAATTAATGTTTTCTTCAAGTCGTTGTGACTTGATTACAATATAGTCTAAGTGACTTATTTACATGGTCTTTGTGACAAGATGACCTTTATGGATTGACTTGGACGAGTAGTTGATGTTGAAAGATGAAAGGGCAATGTTGGAAGATGAAAGGGCATCCCTTCCCCTTCATCTTCTAGCCCATTCATTTCCTCCATTAATGGAGGAAGAGGAAGAGTCATCTTCCTTAATATATATATGCGTTCAAGCAAAAGAAAAAAAGGGAGGGGACTTGCTGTGTGCAAGGTTGAGAAAGGGTTCGTCCCATATCGAAAAAGTCATCGTGCAAGGTTCGTCCATGTGCACAAGATTGTAAGAGGATAGAAGAACATTCAAGATTGGTTTGTCCAATCTCGCAAAAGGGATTTGGTTTGTGAACCATGAAAATCTTTCCTATTTTGTGATCGTTCTTCTGTCAGTAAGTCTTACCGGCGCCGATTGCAGATCTGCGGAAAATCATTGTAAGTGTTTACAGTTTTCGTGTTTACTATTTTTCATACTTAGAACTGTCAATAGTTTGGCAAAATTTTTGTGAAAGGCTTGAATGTGAGTACAAGTGTAATATTGGAGGTTTTTTTGGATTGATTGTGGCATCAAAATCAAGCATGCTATTTGGCATGTTGTGGCTTTCTCAGATTGCAAATTTACATTGGAGGTTGACTTTGTGTTTATAATGGTATTTTATGCATGCTCTATGGGAAAGAATGTATGTTATCAGATGGTTTTCTTATGGATTGGGATTTCCTTGAGATGTTTGCTGGACTTTATATTTCATAGAGGTTTTGTATTGGAGGTTTTCTTTGTGCTTATATTGATATTCTTGCATTATTCATTTTGGTGTTGGAGTTTATGTTGGTTTGAAGCAGAGCCTGGCATGTTGTGATTTTCTCAGCTTTCAGATTTTGTTTGCTTTGGTGATATGAAGAAGCTTGGTTGGATTTATGCTATGTTTTCTTTTGGATCTTATGACTGAGATTGAAGAAGGTAGAGCATTTGTGGAAGTGTGGGTTTTGTGATGGGTTTCTGTTGAAATTTGTGTTTGCTTGAAGATGGTGGAGTTTGGAGATTTTTCGGATTGCAAGATTCATATGGGAGTTCATGCTTGGTGAGGACTTCAAGTTTGTCTCTAATGCTGGAGAGTTTGGGATTTCAAGGATGTTTTATTTTTGGTTCGTATTTTTAGGGATTTCAGAGTTTGATTGTGCAAAGCTCTTCTTTTAACAAAAGTGTATTGCCTTGTGAAAAAGTGATCTTTGAGATTTCTTTCCAAGTGCACGACACGGGATAGCAATGTTAATCATGCCTAATATATTTTTCATCCTTTGGTGGTAAACATAGGGGCAGTTGCATTGTTCTAGAAAATGGATATTGGCTCATTAGATATCGAACACTTTCTTGATATTTTCTCTCTCTCTCTTTATAATGTATATCTTTGCTTTCACTTATCCAAGTGATCTACCATAATTTCTTATTCTGCTTTATTCCTTTTCTTTTGTTCATGTAGCAATAGGTGTCATATTTTCTGCCATGGATTCTGTCTACACCTTGCAGGTAACGATGCTTATGTATTCATTAGTTCTAGCTGAACAAGTAAATACTTAACACAGGTCCTTAATCAAGATGAAACACCTCTATTATATAGCTTGGTATTTGGCAAAGGAGTTGTTAATGATGCTACATCTGTCATGCTCTTCAATGCAATTCAAAACTTTGGTCTTGTTCAGATTGATGCCATAATCATATTGAAATTTTTGGCAAACTTTGGATATCTATTTCTCACTAGCACCCTCCTCAGAGCTTTTGTATGATATTACTTCATGCATTTTACTACTAGTTCTATATTTTTAAAGATAAATATCATCTTGTATGATCTAAAAATATTTAATCTATTTTTTAAAGATAATTTGTAGACTTGTTTATTTTCTCAGGCTTTGTTTTATGTTGTAGTTGTTGGGTCTAAACGGCATCCTCACTGATCCCGTCCGAAGGCTGAGTCGGACGGAGGTTGGTCGTGGTGGTCTGGTTGTTGACGGAAAGTCGTAGATGATCCGGCTCCCACGGGTGGCTGACGCTGCTGCAGGACCCTGCGCACACTCAGACAATCCCCCCCTCTCACGTTAGAGACTGTAACCTGAAAAGTCGATAAGCCCTCACGCCCGCAGTCGAGTTTTTCCCGTAAGAAACAGAGAGAGCCCTAAAATGAAAAGTTGTGAAAGGAAAAATGACGAGTGACCGGAGGAATCTCCTCCTTGTTATGCACCGCCCGCTCTAACCTGCCTCTAAGAAACTGGGCTTTGGCCGTGTAGTCTGGACACCGTCGTGTGCTATTGGTCGTGAAGGCATCTTGTTTAGGAACCTCCGCCTTTACACATGGGCTTTGTCTTGTAGTGAGGGACACCGTCAGGCCGCTATTGGTCATGAGAGCATCTTCTTCTTTAGAAACTCCCTCTCAGCCTCTCATATGTGATGATTAACCTTGACGGACAATTGTGATCCTTCCATTTCGCACAACTTGCTCATCCTATTTATCGCCGCTACTACCCTCGCACCCCCCCCAGCATCTCGCCTGTTGCTGCTTTGTTAGTCGCCGACCCTCGCCACTCGGCCTCGGACGTGACTGTGGCCGCCCTTCCTGGATCTAGTAGCACCCTACAGCAGAGCCGCTGCCTCCAACGCCGCCGCCATTCCCCATCTGGCTTGCGCCCGGCCTCGCAGACTTGCAGCCCGAGCCGCACGCTATCCCCCTATCCTGCGACTCCCGACCAGATGCGCTTTGTATCTTCAACCGGCTTCAGAGGCATGCTCGTCAGCTACTCTGTCGGGCCCTTCCCGACCTGCCAGCCCCACTCATCTCATACTCTAGCCGATCCGATCCCGACTGTGACTTGTACCTCCCCTTCAATCGCAGCTCTGCACCACCTGACTTGCACTCCGATCCTTCTAATCGCCGACCGACTGCTGCCTCGCCTCCGCCTGCCGTCCGACCCGTGATTTGTGACTTGCACCCCGCCTCAATGGCGGACCCGCACCGGCCATATAGCCCCGCCGATCCCACTGCCGCGCCTGTGCTCGCCTTCTCCTGCTTTGCCCCTTGATCAACCAACCGACTCGACCTCCAATACCACATGCTTGCTCTCGACCGCCGTCACCGATCACTCCACACTTGATTATTGACCACGCCCTCGACTTTTGACCACATGGCCTGACCTTCTCACCCTTTCCCTGGCCCTCCATTGTCGGATCACAAGCCCTCACAAGTCTAGTCGAGGACGATCGTCCGACCGACTAGATCTCTCGCATGACTCAAGATATCCCCGTGTTTCTACCTCAAGATATCTCCGTGACCCGCATATCTCTCGCTGTTTCTACCAGATATCTCTGACCGTGATATCTCTGCCGCTGCCTCTCACGCCGTCTACCTTTGTCGTGTCGCCGTCGAGATACCATGCATCCTTTATTGCCCCTGTGTCTGCACGCAATGCTTTGACTGGTCACTTTCGCCTTTATAAAGAACCTCACACTACCCTTTCTATCCTTCTTCATTCCTCCTCCTACTTTCTAACCTACCATGCGCTCGCCTTCCTCCCCGAGATGCATTCTCCTTCCTCACGGTTGATCAACCGCCTCCCAAATGCCGATAAATCAACTCATCTTCGGCTTGTCGCGAGAGAACGCATCTCGAGTAGGTGTCCTGTGATTGCGCCGCTGCATGGCTGCCCCGCATTCCAAGCAAGACGCATCGCCGTTAATCCGCCTGGCGCGGAGAAGGCGAGGAAAGAGGAATGCTGTGCTAGCTCGCAACACCAACGTAGCCGTGAACGCTGAAATAAGAGCATGAAGCGGAGCCTCTCCGCATATCTTCGGACAAGCAAGACACGATCGCTCGCCCGACAACAAATATCAACTCCTCCACGCCGCAAATGCTCGAGCTCTTGAACGCTGAGGCTCCCGAGTCCCCGCATTTCTTCACACCAAGGTGCTCATTCTCCATGACCAACTTCCTCGAGTTAAGGCTAGCTCTAGTTGTCTTCTTCTCAAACGCTCCTCTCAGCTGGCGTCGCTCGCTTATTGAACAGATTTTATCTCCCTTTTCCTAAGATAGTCTTTCTTGCTCAATTTTCATCTAGCAAGCATTTTAGAAATCGCCCGATGTAAGAGCTAAGAGTTGCATCATGACTCCTTTTATGTATGAATTTTGGATAATAAAACCAACATAGTGCTTGAAAATTAACATCAGACCGATCTCCCGACCATGTTATTTGATCCGGTGAGTAAGAGCGGCCCCTTGCAAAGTCAACGCCAAGTGAAAGTCACCGGAGCAGCCGCCCATCCGAGGAGAGTGTGGTCCACCCCATTTTATTTATCAGAGACTTCGCCTACCGCACGATGGAATCGAATACCGCGATGGTCCTACTGCTCAGCATTTATGGTCGGAAGACACTCGTCAAATCGGGTTCGACGCCGCTAAAAGGTCAACATCCCCCTTGATCCCACGATCTCCATCTCCTTATTAGTCTCACAAAGCAAAGCAAAGCGCGGGTAAAACGGTGGTATGTCCTGGCGGTGGGATGTGAGCTGTCAGCCCTTGACGACAAGTAGACAAGGAAAGAAAGGGGGAGGATTTCTCTCCTCCGACAACTAGGTTTCACGTGTGTGCATGAAATCTTGTGGATCACATCACGCGCCGATGTTGACCATGGCACGTGGGTCGATCTGCTAGAAAGGATACGATCGATCGAGTCCCATTTCCGTCTAGTGTGAAAGGGCAGCGATCCCGGTATACCACCCAGGGAAAGGACAGACATGAGTATGCTGTACCTAGGGTTCGCACCTACGTGCCATCCTGTGCAGTCACTCGGTTTCACGCGCGTGACCCTCATGGGGAACCTCTACTATGCCACTTCGGGGTTCTCACAGGGCCGTACGGGATGAACTGACATGCCACTGTTCTATCGTGGCAACAGGGACACACAGCATCTCGCTACTGTCGATCAAGCACTCTTGAGGGATAGACTCGATGCGTCTCATCGTGGCTTGGATGTCGCTGACATGACTGGCAATGTGAGCGGTGAGGATAAAGGAGCATAAAGGAGCTTGAGATGGATGGCCTTGCTGCCCATCGCGATTGCTTGTGTGAACTTTGACAACTCAAGATCCTCCAATGTGAGAATGGCGGGCCACTCTCGATCCGCTACGAAGCGGTACGTCGAAAACACTCGGTTCTGATGTGGAAGGCTATCCGATGATAAAGAAAATCAATACCACTCGCCTCTGTGCTGATACCAAGAGGCACGGAAGATCTATAAACCCTCGGATCTACCGATCCGGATGCCGTCTTCAGGTTTCAGTCTTTCGCTATCGAATCGATCAAGGCGAGCCACTGCACGACGTAAACGGTGCAACACCCTCGGCTCCCGCAATCATTTAATCAGACGTCGCGACGCGGATAGCAAGAAGATCCGGCGTGACCGCCAGGCGGTCAGCCTGTGCTCGCGTGTACGAAACGCCTGACTCAGCGATCTCCTGGCGAGGGCCGTGCGAGAGACTAGAAATATAAAGCCCATACGACCGTCTACTTCGGCGGAGCCCACAGCTCCACAAGCCCGTTCAAGGCTCCGTAGCGGCGACGCGCCAGCCTTCGCCCGAGTGAGCTAAGCGCTGCCCACTGCCGAAAGCCAACCGGGCCTACTCGGGTCAAGAGGCACGACGGCCGCCGCAAATAATCCGAGGAATCACAGACACCACATTACCCGCGATATTGTTGACCGACGCTAAGTCACTCACTCGGGTAAAGGTCCAGTGGGGCCGTTCACGCGAGGTCCTAGCTAGACCATATCGTAATGATATTTGCCGCGTCAATAAGAGGGAAAATACTTGCAAGAATGCACTCCGAAAGGTGATAAGCGACGGCGCGCCATGTTGAGCAGTAGTATTGGACGATGATTGATAAGATAGAGTACACCAGAAAAGGAAAACATTTCATTGAGCAGTAAGCAAGTAAACAAAAGATTCATGTTCATTAGGCAAGCACAAGAATTACTCGATAGTCGTAAATCGAGGTCTCAATGTTGCTCGAGCTCCACTGATCGCCCGTATGGTCAATATGGTGGACCCAAGAAGGCCCTTCGACTTCTTCAGATAGGTCGTATAGCCAGAATGGCAAAACAGCCGGTCGACATCACGTCAAGTCCGAACGACGAGGGAGAGCCACGACTTTTGTGTGAGAGCACTGACTGACGGCTGCCGGCTCAAGCTGGTCGATCTACCTTTCTTGTGAGATCTTCCAACGACTTTCAATCGCCTCAGACGTAAACTTTCAATCAATCCGGTTGGTGTCGCCTCCACCGCCTCAACTCAACCCCTGCCGGGTCTCTTCAGACCCGTGCCCGCCTCCAGGTCAGACCGGGACGATGGCGTTATCTTCCGAGTCGTGTGGCACTGATCTTGACCTTACCCTTGTCCTTCGAGCGACCTCGCCGCAGTGACGTCTCTTGGTACCCCTTTTGCGGAGTAGGAACTTTTGCCTGGGCCGCTTTCACTGAAGCACTGACTCCTTTCTTTCGAGTTGCTTACTGGGAGCTCCATGCCGAGCCTCGTCAGCCAGTAGCTGCAACGCACTTTGTTGAGAAATTTGAAATATTTCAAAACTTAAAAACTTCAAAGCAACTTACCTTCGTACCCAGCGTGTAACTAAGCGCCATGATGGAATCATCGCCTAGCTGGCGTCCATCGCGAGGGGCCCTTAATCAATAGGGGCTTTCAAGCCGGGTAGCAACTTCGCTTGCTTGAAGAGTAGATCAACTAAACGACCGACTGTGTCGCCCGCGAGCAAGACGCAGAAACCATGCGTGGGGTGCTGAGGGAGCCTCGGAGTGGCGCAATAGGCTCACGGCTGTCGGTCCCGAGTCGGATGAGATGGTCGAACTGGCGTGGCCGCCTTGCTAGTTAGGCTCGGACGGTTGCTCTGGCGGGGAGCGCAGGCGCAACCCGCCTGTGCAGTGCAAAGCTGTTCCTCCTCGGATCCTCCTTCCTCTGCCGCCCACCCGAAACCCGTCTCGCCGGGATCACCCTTCGGAGGAACAAAGAGGGTGAAAGCCATCCAATCATCAATGCAACGCCCAATGTTTCCAGCCTCCAACTACTCACGCAATTCTTTAACGCTGCATCTGGTTCCGTTGCATGATGACATGAACTGAAGATCGGTTATCGGTTAGAATTAAAGGTGCCCAAAGCCCTGCCCGCAAAATTCTCTCTAGGCGATTGGAGTTCCTGAGTCCCGATAGAATCCAACCCAATGTCATCACTCTGAAGAAGTTTGTTGATGTGCGTCATCAAGCCGCACCGGCACCGCAGCATTCTTGGGCGTGAGAGATAATCCCCTTGGTCTGAATTTCTTCAACCGGGAGTAGGAGGTAGACCTGACGCGGGTCGAGTTGCGATGTAGATAAGTCCTTCCGACGGAGGGTAGTAAGAAGACCGGACGAGCTTTGAACATAAAGGTGCCAGCCTTCTTTTTAGGATAATATAAAAAGACATCGAGGAATTGTGAATCTTAAACAAAATGACAACAGCACAGCCGAAACGGCGTATTTGGTACTAAACATCCAGGCGGCACACAAAAATTCGCCTAAAAGGATGCGGGGGCATATCGGATGAGGGTCGGAAGAAGACGATGATTGACCACCACCAACCACGGTGATCTGTGCAGCAAGCTGCTAGCTCGAATATCCATTTGTATTCCGAAAATTTGTCAAAAATCCTCTCGAAACTGAAATGGCAGGCCTCAAGGATTGTTCTGTCTTCGGATGAGGAACCTGCGTGATCCTGAGGGAGAAATCACAAGAAGTTCGAGCGAAATGGAATTTCAAAGCTCGAGGAAGAAGGGAAACTAGAAAAGGAGGAAGGAGGCTCTAAACTCTTAAAACCTCGAAGGAGATGGATGGGGAGAGCGTCGGAGCGCAACAATGAGGGCGACGGCAACGTGGTCGCCATGAAAATGGTCCAACAAGTAGGTAGGTAATGGAGCGAGGCGAAGGTGAAACTAAGAATTTATAGGGTGATGGCCGGTCGGCCTCCACCGTCGGATTCAGATGCATACATCTAGCCGTTTATTTCGAATTGCTTCGATCACATCACAATATGCCTCTGCGTGGTGGCCTTCTGCTCCACGTGGCGATCGATCTCGACATTTAATGAATGAAGGGATCGCCTCTTGATGGCGTAAGATCATCACACGAGCACGCGAGGAGATCCCAGTAAGGCCATCACACCGATTCATATCAACGGATATATTTCGGTGGGCGAGTATTAGCTGAGGGCCTCAGGTAGACTCCACAATCAGCGGTCGGTCGATTCGACTCCGACTAGACTCACTCAGGCAAGTGATCCGAAGAGCGGCTCTTTTTTGCAAAGTGGCAAGCAAGTAGTGAAAGTCACACCGGACCATCCGTAGTGGGTCCGACAGAGCGAGACCCAGAAGCGGAGCATCGAGTGGGAATGGAATCATACCTGGATGGGTGGGGTCCGGCGGCTTGCACTTATGGTGGGACACCACACAAATCGAGGTTGACGACGGCGCTAAAAGGTCGCGGACCGGACCTTTGAAGCCTTAAACCGACCAGATCGTAAGCGCCCTGCCCTTTATTAGTCTCCACAAGCAAGCAACACATGTGCTATTGTGCGCCGGAGGAGAGAGCTCCAAGCTTTGGACAAGCAAGCAAGGGAAGAGGGCAGATTTCTCCTCGCGTGGGTTTCACGTGTGTCGTGTACTCCAATCTTGTGACGTCCCTGATCCAGAGCGATGCAAGCTGGGTGTAAAGTTTCGTGACAATGCCACATACCTAGGGAAAGGAGTAAGCCGACGGCCGCATACCTAGGAAAGATGAGGACGCTGCGTATGATGTGCGCGGCAATGCCATAGTTCTATATAAACCCCGTGAACACGGCGCGCGGTAGTGAGTCGATTTTTGGAAGCCACTTTGTTCGTGGCCGTAACTACTCTCCTCGAGACTGCTGTCGGGAGGGCCGTCGCCCGACTCCCTACTGGTCACGAGTTTTCACCGGCAGTTCACCGAGCACTCGAGAGGATCCGTGGGGTCGTCCCAGATCGTTGATGAATGATCGATATTGATGCTTGAGGGATAGGATGGATACTTCGCTGCTGTCTCTCCGATTTCGCATTTGCATAAAGGAGCTAAATGCTTTGAATGTGGTAATTGACGATTATTTGAAAACGCGCTCCGCGACAATGTGTGAGGTATCTCCAGAGGGTTAGGCGTTGGTGAGCGTACGCTGCATGATTTAGCGCGGGGTTTTTGATTCTCTCAGGGCTGAAAGGTCGTTCATGAACGAGCTCACTTTTGATTCTCGTCGTCAGATGGACGACCATGGTGATAAGGCGAGGGACCACCTCGCTGTGGGCATCAGCATGCTGAAGGTCTGACTGACTAGGCTCCTTATAAACCCTGTTGGGCGTGTTCACTGAGAGCTGATTCTCGCACGGGATGGTGGTGACACGAAGGTGCCGGTTGGGTGGGCGTGAGCACGAGCTCTCAGTTGGGCCAGCCGACGGGAGTCGAGCGTGAGCAGGTCGTTGGTCGCTCGAACAGAGGGCGTTACTTGAGGCGAGATTCTTGCACAGGAAGGTCGTTGGGCGTGTGTTCAGGCTTCACTGGGCCCTTAGAGGATGGGAGAACTCTAATTCTGAGAACCGGAGTTCTGGGCCTTTATACTCACCGAGGCGAGGAAACTGGGCGTGACTCACCCACCAGGGCTCACTTATAATTGAGCTCACTTATAATTCTGACTACCTTATAAGCTCACTTACATCCGAGAAGGTCTGTGTACGCTACGAGTGCGGAAAGAGGACTCTGACTAAAGCTGGGCGCTGACCCTAACCGCTGTGTTAGCTGTGCGCTGAACTCACTTATAATTTCGGGAGCCAACCTGTGTTGGGTGGGTTTGGGATAGGTCACTTATAACTTGCCGAGGATACTCCGTCCGAGGAGACATGTGGTGGCCACCACCCGACGATACCTCCCGAGACCAAGATTACCCATATGCCGGTCCGAGTCGGACGGAGACCGAAGAACTCCAAATGGCAAAGGCATAGATGCTTCGCTGTTCTTTTCTCTCGCCCTTATTATTCGGCCCATGCGCTAGCATGGACGCTTGGCAGGATCAAGCTTTGGTTGATTCATTATTCACTTGTGCAGGCCGTCGTGCATTTCTTCCCTATCGCATACACACCTATATATAATATAGAATTAAGAATAGAGGAGGGAGCGTAGAGACCTTACTCAACCCCTCAGGCAGGTCTTTGCGAGCTTATGATGACCCCACTCATTTGCCTGCGTCCCCTCGAGGCGATCTAGGTTCTTGGTTATTATATCAGTCGCAGCGGCTATTTGCCGCTTGATACCCTCGATCCGACATCCACAGTTGACCCACCTTGCCTCATTCACCTTTTGAATTGCCCTTGACTTCATGAAACTTCCGCCCTAGCCTTGAACCTTTCACTTAAGAATGCTTTTTTTGAGGTCACTTCATGATTACCTTGCCTTATCGATCTTTAATGTGCTCCTTCTCACGATGACACCACTGTCGACACCTTTTTGACAGCCGTCTCAGATTTTCACCGTGCTATGTTCCATCCAGGCACCGCCTGACGCACTACCAAAAGATACCTTCGGCTACCGACTCTCGGGGTTTCCCTAAGGAATGAATGAGCTTTATAAACCCTAAAGGCGAGGTCCGCTTCCTTACTCTTGGAGCGCTATTCTCCTCCTCTTGTTCATCGCAAAGGTACCTCTGCCTACCTACTCTGCCACCAGCGAGCCCTCTCGCCTTCCTTCGCCTCCTCGTGATCATGGATGGTAAGGAACTCTTGTCCGTATTCGTATCGTATTCCTCTCTCTTTAGATTATCACGCCCTGCTTTCAATCCAACTAGCGCACGTAGCGGATATGAGTTTTCGGGCGGATGATGAGCATCCTTCTCTCCGAAGGGATTTATCACATTTTAGGGACCAAATCTTAGGTGGTCTTCGCTCTTTCCTTTGCATCCTTTTTCTCGAGTTGAGTCAAGATTGTGGTATTGGTATCTCCACTTCCCCAATGTATTCCGGGAAAGCGTTCATGAACCATCATCTTGTGCGTGATTTATCAAATCCTTTAATGCTAGACTATTCCATCACTTATATTCCTTCCCAGTAAGTAAGGGGTATTCAACGCTGCGGCCGCCAGCTAAGCCATTTTCGATGACTCACCTCTTCCAATAAAGGCCGGAGGTTTTCCTGTCCCTTAACCGCCTTCCCAATGGCGCCCCCTCCCTGCGACTTCACAGCATGTCCATGAACACCCGTCACTCCTTTCCTTTTCCAGTGACGCGAGAGGTGAATTGTTGTTCATCTGCTGCGGCCGAAGGCATTCTTCACGCTGGCCTTAGTCTCGTAGTAAATCAAGCTCCTTTTCGTTGTTATATTTTCAGTATATAACGCCTTCTAACTAAGTGTTAACTTTCTTCTTTTTTTAATGCCAGTTGGTCCATCCTCTTTTGCCTAAGGCCAGACACTCGGTGCTGGCAGTTCTAGCTCGAAGTGGCCACGAGGTCGAGGTCTCCCGAGACCTTCGATCGCTCACAGCCAGCAGCGACCGCGCGCACGAACCGGGAGGTCATTGAGACGCCACTCAACCACTGCAAAGCACCCATTGTGCCGATCTCTCTCGACCTCAGCCGCCGCTGCCTCACGGGTCAAGGATGCGTCTCCCTCCAGCGAACGCCAAGCCTCAAGGGAGACAAGCAGGAGATGGCCGTCCGTGGAATTCTCCTCCACCTGACACTGACGTCCAGTAGTGATTTTTTCGGGTCCCACACGACCACGGGAGATTGGCACATGACGGGAATGTGGCCCGGGATTTAGGTGTATATCCTGACACCGATCACTGCTTAAGCTGCCGGTGGTGCCAGTGACCTGCCCTGCGGTAGTAGCAAAGGCTACCGCCGACGCACGGCCTAGTGCCGGTAGTAGCTGCCATCTTGAGCCGCCTAATGATGAGCCATCTCAGGCAGGCTCAGGCACCTCCGAGGCTCCGGCTCCCCTCTATCCCGATCCCGTAGTGTAGTAGCTACTCGATACCTCCCGCTATGCCAATGTGTCCTTAGTTCACTCTTTGTTCGTTGGACCTGGAGGAGTATTCGGCTCAATTGCTCGTGTGAGTGGTGTGGTACTTCGTCTTTCATCCGCTTTATCAGTCCGTGAACGTGTTTCAGAATCCTCTTAAACGTCCTGGCGACGGGAAATGACTGACCGACCGCTGCGGCGTCTTGGCAACGTCTTGAGGTTCTGAGAGAACACTGCGCCGGTATGGCTCTACGCTGAACTTCCAGATGCATCTGGAACGCATCCAGAGGAACTAGAGCTTGATGGCGTTTATCAGTTAATGCGGCCACCGAGCGCTCGCTCGGCCTTGCCTCTCGATCCCTCCAACGGCATCGCTAAGATGAAATCCTCACTGACGCCGTTCTTCCTAAGAATGCTTAAGGCCGCAGTTACAGCTGCCGACTGCAGCAAGCCGAAAGTCTCCCAAATGATGCCGAAATCTCCCTAGCATGCAATATCAAACCGTCGTCGACTGCCCGATGCCTATGGTCGCTTAACTATGAAGCTTGATTCAGGAAGCTGGCCGCCAAGAGCAGTCTCAGGCGGTCTCGCGCGTCTCTCTGAAAGTGAGGGCCCGTCTGCTGCCACCGGCTACGAACTGAAATCAGCCTGACGAGCAAATCCTGAGCCTCGCTGGTGGGTCACGCTGGGCTACTGAGCCACTTCTTGAGTCTATGTTTCGAGACCTGTGTGGTCTTGTTGTCGGTGTTGTCGCTACTCGCCGGTTGACCATTTGCTAGCCTAGTTTCTACTTTGCTGCTCGGCTATCCTTCGGACACAAACAACCCTCTTCCCTCCTAACGCATCCGCTCCGATATTTCTTGGGCTCCCATGCACGCCATCGGCTCGAGGGATATTTATTTCTGCTGCCCCTCCCTCATAGTTCCGAGCGGCTGTGCAGATCGCTCGAGTCAGATCTCCTTAGCACTCCCTTCGTTGATTGGATTCCTTTTCTTTATGTCGTGTATAAGCGATATGATGACCTTTTTGATGAACCTTCCTGTGTGATTTGTTGTGATTTTATTCATGGTCTTCGAACTACTACTCGCTTAGCTGCTAGCTTCTCTCATGCTGCTCTTGGCTTTATCGTCTTCCTCCAATAATCCTTATCAGGAGCACTGCAGAGTAGTTCACTTTTTGTCTTTAACGCTGTTCATGCAAACAGTTACTTGACCGCTGCGATCGATTGGCGATGGCAGTATCTTCGCTTCTAGTCAAAAAGTTCTGCGAGTGTGGTTAGTAACCGAGGTGCTTTTTTCCCTTTTCCTTTCTCCCGATCGTCGCACTATGAGGCGCCTGCACTGAGCCCCGCTTTTCCTATAATGCCCTCCGGTTATATTCTCGAAGCTCATCACAGCACTCCTCACCGCCTGGCCTGTATCAACCGTCAGTCCGTTGTTAACTTACGAAAATATCCTTCTCCACCATACCTATAAGTATCTTCTTCCCTCTCTCCTTATTATGATTCGCCGTCACCACGGAGCACTCAAACGCCGCTGCCGGCCGATCGACTTTTTCCAGAGCCTCTGCCCTTCCTTTTCTTCAAGCCCCTTCTTTCGCCCTGCTCTTTCTATCTCCCCGCGATCTCCCCGCAATGGCCTCTCCTTCTTGGATCTCTTCATGCGGGAGCACTCACGCTCGACTCACGGGAGTTGGATTGGGATGACCCACGATATACCCATGAAATCCTACTAGCTACTTCACCCATCATCCCCACCGGGTGTGAACTCAGATGATCCTCCTCTCACCGGTTCGTGTACTTTCTTTACCCGAACAATAATATCGGCCTTCTCTGCCCCTCATCCTTTTTTGTCGAGTGTGACGCTTAAGATTCCCTAGGTCAGCTAACCCAATTCCATAAAGATTGCTGGCTCTTCGTACTGCGAAGTTTGTGAGGTCTCCGGTCGCCTCCCTTTTCAGCTTCCTTCGCCTTTCCTCGCCGCAATGGTCTTTTGATTTCCAAGCCCAAACCGCTTTTCTCTCTCCTTCCTCCTTAAGCTAACCGGAAGAAAAGTCTTTTTCTCGGGGTTTCCTGAGGAAACAGATCGGCCCATGCATCAACTGAGACGCCTAGCCACGTGACTGGTCCACATGGACCTCCCTTCGCTACTACCGAATGGAGAGGATCATGGCAGACTGCTATCAAGAGAGACCTACTTTCTTCTTCAGCTGAGCCACTACCTCCGACACACCGCCCCTTAGGTAAATTCGTGTTGAGTGCCTCCTTCCGATCACTTTCCTGTGAGAATGACTTTGGTTGGAGCCTGAGGTTTTGCATCGCGTCGGAGGTTACGCCTGCGCCTCGATGGAAATTATGTATCATTTGTGATACGTGTTGCAGCTTCTTGTGGTATCTCATCTTGTACAGTTGGTACTAGATTAGACATGCCTTTATTACTTCCTTAAGAACAAATTTTCTTATGGGCACATGGTTTATTACATAGTCCTTTTCTAAAAAATCTATCGATGCTAACAATGACCTTCTGATTTTATAAACCTTCTTTCATTTCAATAGGATAACCCACAAGTGAATTCCGCCCAACTTATCATTGTCTCTCTGCATATGTCTTTTACGAATCCGAATATCCCGAAAGCTTCTGTCTGATATATGACTATATCTCACCTCGTTTCCAGTATATCCTTAAATGATTTTGATAATATTCTTAACTCATCAATCTACTTATTTCCATAAGAGTCCTATATCTTCCTTTTCCTATTCCATTCGGTGTACTGTGCGCTAGTTTGGATTAAATCCCTCGATAAATGACTCCTAAATTCTCCCAAGAGGTACTTGCCACTACAATCTTACCGTAGTGTCTTGATACTTTACTTTGTGCTTTCTCCACATCGCCCTACTCTTTGAACAATCAAAGCTTAGACTTGCACATCAAGTAAATATATCCGTATCTCAAATAGTTGTCTATAAAATAGATGAAATATTTGAAACAACCTCTTGCCCGGATGCTCATAGGATCACACAAATCAGAATGAACCAATTCCAATATTGACTCCATACCCTTGGACTTAAAGCTTCTTGGTTATTTTTCCTTCCAAGTAAGACTCGAGGTTGGAAAGATTTCTACTAATGAACCCAAAAGTTCATCACCAAAATCCTACTCTAAGTTAATATAACCTAGCCTTAGAATAAAGATATAATTGGTTCATTTTCGGTTACTTTCTCTTAAAGTTAGAAGATGTGTTACTAATTTCATTTGTTGCATCGTGAGAGTTTGGATTTATAAATTGCCAACCAACGTACTGCATCGTATAACTTCCTCTTTTCTTAATAACAACTTTATTAAAAGAGGCAGAATATCAAGTTCTTTCAATAGTTTAGCGAAAACTAGTTCTTTCTAAACTTGGTGGTAAAGACAATTACTCAAAATCCATGTTTTATTCTTATCAAAAGATAAACATCTCCCACTGCAACAACACCATTTGGTACATGTAGCTGATGTTTTAATTTTCATTTAGTGCCTCGAACCCGCAATAAATCATGGACATGATTAATGGCATTTGTATCTACACTCGTGCAGATAACACCACCGAACATGTTTCAACTAATGAATTAAATACACCTATATTGTTCTTAGTTCTAAGAAAGACAGTATCAAAGTCCTATTTCCAATCATTACAATTGGGATTACTAAGTCTTTCTTATAGTATGACTACTAGGGGATTGACAAACATTTTAAATCCTAAGAATCACAAAAATACTTGGTCAAGATCAACTCCTTGAAAATCCCCATGAATTTTGTATGCCACGATAGTGTGGACGTATACAAAATTATTATTCATTAATTTTATCTAACTTTATGATAATAAAATTAATAGTTGATCTGTTTTGATCAAATATTTGGTCAAAAACTTTGAATTTAAAAATATTGATTCCTCAAACAATATTATTTAATTTCACCAACACCTCAAACACCGTGAATTTTGCATGCCACGTTAGTGTGGATGTATACAAATTCAACATTTGTAAAGGAGGTTTTAACCCATTAATTTTATTATCTTGTCAACCTAACTTTTGACAAATAAAATTAATAGTTGGTATCATTTGGTCACACAAATAATAGCAGTACTCGATGGGGAGGATACTATTAGATGTGTCTAAGTGTATACCATTACTTGACACTAAGTCCATTAATAAGATTATGCCCTCCGCGTTGGGGAAGATCACCTGCTTAATTAACTTCTTATAGTCATCCAAAATAGAAGTCTAGTGATCCACAAACAAGCTCATCCGTGGAGGAAGGCACTGTAGCCAGCGAAGCTTGTTTCTGCTTGCTCAAACAACAATGAGACCATGGGATTTACTTAAAAACTCTCCCTTATAGTTTTAACTATAACTAGCCTACTAAATATGTAAATCCTAATTGCACACTAATAAAGACATAAAAGCAATAAATAGAAAATCTAATTTTCAACTATTATGGCTTTTCTCGTTCTCACATGTGCCATCCCATATTTGTATTTGGCCAATCTAATGCGTATCGCATCCATCTTTCCATCTACTGCCGTCCTTAGAAGGTTCCACACTTTGCAAGATTCGATCCATAAATAGAATTTATTTTGATCCTATATTCCTCGAAGGAATATACATGTAAACTAGATCGAACATAAAATAAAATTTACATCCATCGATCCTATATTCCATAAAAGGATGTACATGTAACTAGATCAAATAAAAAAATCCTTAAAACGCTATTTTACAATCACTAGATTTTATAATACATTGCACATAACAATGTCCAAGGGTCCAATCACACATAATAACTATAAGCCATAGTTGGATCCTGCATCCAGATCCACAAAGTTACATCCTACTTAACCCTACTAAATTATGTATGCATGCATAATTAAACTAATACCAAATACACGGCAAACCCTAGCTCGATACCAATTGTTGGTTGCTAAAACCTAGAGGTTCCTCGTATAAAAAAGGTTCGAACCTTTTCCTAGCTACCATGTGTTCTTTAAATTAAATTTTGGATCGTAACTTAACACGCTTGATCCAAAACTTAATATATTCATTCTTTAGGTTTTGACTTGGGTCTCCTGCGAACTTAACACGTTCGACCAAATCACCTTAAGTTATTAATTCCATTAAATATTAATTTCATAATTGGTTCGACGCGGCAAGGCACTTCTCTTGGATACGGGAGCAACCACCACCGACTAGACAAACCTTTTATGGAAAGCTAATATTTAATTTCCTAAATTAACTTTAGGTTAACCGAAGAACAATCAAATCACATGGAAAAAATAAAAGAACACAACATCGAAAAACATATTCGAAATACTAGAATTGTAAGCCTCTTGTATTTGGTATTATTTCCATAAATAACTAGCATGATGCGGAAAGGAAAAATTACTAGTTATACCTTCTAGAAAGACCTCTTAATCTTCTCAGATTCCTCTTCTAACCCGGACGTTGCGATCTTCCGATGAGAAACCACCAATCACCTTCTTCTTCCTTGCAAGTTTCGCCATCAAAACATCTTCTAGGATGATAGAGGTTCCCACCACCACCATGCTCAGGGATAGCTAGGCTTGCTTTCTCCTTCTTCTCCTTCCTTGATCCGCCACTAACAAAAGCTCCACCAAGAGATAAGTTTCGGCCAAGAGGAGAGGAGAGAAATAGGACCACCACAACCAAAGAAAAGAGAAAAATAATAGAGTCGTTCACCTTGAAGCCTCCTCTACCACCTCTTTATAATCCTTGATCTTGGCAAATAAGGAAAATTTAATAAAAATTTCTTAATTCTTTTTCCATTGAAAAGGAAAAATTATTTAATTAAAATAATTTTCTTTCTCAATTTTATTTGACGACATAAAAGTTAAGAACAAGGAGAGTTTTAATTAATTAAAACTTCCTAATTTGTTCCGAAATTTATAAAATTTCTCCAATAATTTAATCCTTCATGATTGGTTTATAAAAGGAAATTTAATAAATTAAAATCTTTCTTTAAACATGTGGATAAAAAGAAAGTTATCTCTAAAAATTAAATCTCTTTTACAAATAAGGAAAGATATCAAATCTTTTCTCAATCTTTTGTAGAAACTAATAAAGAGATTATTAATTTTAAACTTTCTTTAAATCATGAACATGGTTAAAGAAAGTTTTCTTAAAATTTAAAATCCTCCTTTAATCAACAAATAAGGAAAGATTTCAAATTTTAAACTCTCTTTAAACATGTAGATGATTTACAAATAAGGAAAGTTTTACCAAAATTAAAACCATCCTTTTAAACTACAAATAAGGAAAGAGATTAATCTCTTCTCTTAACCTGTAGAAAACTATAAAAGAAAATTTTTAATTTTTAAACTTTCTTTTAAAATCATGATATCCACATAAGAAATAATTTTTAAAAATCCTTTTATTCTAGCCACTCGAGCTTGACCCAACCCAAGCCTCCAGCTTGTCTTGGCCGACCCTCACACAGCTTGGACCTAGCTTTGGCCACTCCATTGGATGGGTAAGAAGGTGGTATACGGTGGGTGTAAATCTCTACATACTAGAGGCTACGATAGGGACCGAGAGGAGGAATTGATTTTGGTCCGATGAAATTACATCCCGTGTTCTCCCGAACACACAACTTAATTTCATCAATAATAATTCATTCCACTAAAGAACTATTATTGAACATAGCACTAACGGTCTAACCTGGGTTTTTATGAGTGTGTTAGTCTCCTGTGTTTAAGATAACAAATGTCCACCAATTAAGTAAGTTAACTGACTTAATTAATATCTAACTCCAAGAGTAGTACCACTCAACTTCATTAGCCATGGCTAAGTCCTGAGGTTTAACATGACAATCCTTCTGAGCTCCTCTTGGGGCATTCTCAACCCAGATCACTAGGACAGTTCCTTCTATAATCAACAACACACTATAAGTGATATCATTTCCAACTTATCGGCTTATTGATTTATCGAACTAAATCTCACCCATTGATAAATTAAAGAAATAAATATCAAATATATGTGCTTGTTATTATATTAGGATTAAAACACACTTCATAATAATCGAGGTCTTGTTCCTTTATAAAGTCGTATAAAAGGAACGACCTCAAATGGTCCTACTCAATACACTCTAAGTGTACTAGTGTAATTATATAGTTAAGATAAACTAATACCTAATTACACTCACGACCTTCCAATGGTTTGTTCCTTTCCATCTTGGTAATATCACAAAGTTTACTATGTATCTTTATAGTATGTTGACACCACACACCATGTTATCTATAATATAAATTAATTGAGCAACTACATTTATCATAAATGTAGACATTTGACCAATGTGATTCTTATTTCTAGATAAATATTTATACCAAAAGCTAGGCTTTTAGTATACACTCTAACACTAAGGGCTTCATCTGCTTCCAGACGAGGTCTCCTTCTCCGAAGAATCGGGGGATCACCCTTCTATTATAGTTTTGCCTCATTCTTTGTCTATAGGCCTCCACACGGCTGCTTGTTCCGGATTTCTTTGATGAAATCTAGCTCAACCGAATAGTCGCCCGTGCCCTTCATCATACATCATTCTTCTCACGATGGATCCCACCTCTAGAGGTACCACTTCGCTTCATTACCATATACTAAATGGAAAGGTGTCGACCTCTCGGGTGTCGTCGATAGACCCACAAAATGCGGCTCTGCACACAAGCCTCCCGTGATCCAAGACTTGAGCCCCCACTATTTCTCGATTGACTACCTCTCGACCATTGCTCGGGTGAGCCACCAGTGAAGGCCCGAGTTATGCGAACCCGTTGCACCAATTTTGTATTTTGCGTCCTTGAAATTGCTCCGCCATTGTCCGACATGATATCTACGCAAAAGATATTTTTCCATAAGAACCGGCGTGATCTTCGATTTTGCGGAGCTTCCGCCACCCACTTGAGAAGTAATCTCATCGCTACCACAACGCTCTTTGCCCGTAGCCATCTGGAAGGTCCTACGATGTCCATACCCCCAAGGGCAGACACACATGGAAGTTCTCGGCAGCCTCGGAGGTTATGGGTTACGTGTACCTTTGGCATGACAAACAAGTATTCACCAACTTGGCATCCCTCTGCGGTAGGCAGGAAATACTGCCAATAGCACTTTGCCGCCGTTCTTCCACCGCGTGGTTACCACAGCAGATCCCAAATGTATCTCCCAGGCCTGATCCGCTTCTTCCATATTCAAGCACTTGGGCGAGGTGGAGAAAGACCTTTTACATTGATCTCCATCATAACATAAGAATGGGTCTGCTCGGAGCATACGCCTCCTTCTAGGTACAATTCCGGAGGAAACTCATTATGGGCACTCTCCATCAATAACTCCTCCGTGTTATTTTGCGGATCAATCTGAGCTATAAGGGAGGTCTCCGCTATAGATCATCAGTACCCAAGTAGTCGTGGGGCCATTTTAGCTAGTTCATCCGCTTTCATTTTCACAGGAATCTTGGTGACTGTGACTTCTTTAAAATCTTTCCTTATCTTCTCATAGGCTTCCTTGTAAACTTGCATCTTTTCGTTGTTTGCTTCAAAATGTCCGGTCACCTGCTGAGTTACTAGCTGCGAATCCGAGTATATTACGACTCTGCTTGCCCCCACATGCCAAGCTACTTGCAAACCTACTAATAGGGTTTCATACTCTGCCTTATTGTTGGTAGCTCTGAAATTTAGCCGTACAGCCAGCTGCATAATGTCTCCCTGCGGAGATATTAGAAGTGCACCTACACCACTTCCCCGCTGGGTAGCTGATCCGTCTACATAAATTTTCCAGACCTCCTCCGAGTCTGCTTGATAAACTTCTATCAAGAAATCCGCCAGAGCCTGTGCTTTGATCGCGGTTCGGGGATATCATATTCTCCCTAGGCCGCCCATTTGATGTCACTCGCTACCTCCACCTTGGTGAGAGCTCGCCTCTAATCGCTTTGTTCGGTGACGGTGATGGGATGCGCCAAGAAATACGGAGCTTCGAGCCATTAGAACAAGTCCAGAAACCAACTTTGTGGTCGTGTACCAAGACTCAACCCCTCTTCAATAGATGACTGAAAAAAATATACTGGCCATTGTACACCTGCCCCGTTCTTTAACCAAATGCTACTCACCCTCGGGGTGGATAATAGACCCAAAGGGGCTCTCCCACAACAGTTGAACAGTGATGGCAAGGACTCTTGCTTTAGCTCCTCAAAGGCCTGGTGCATTCTTCCGTCCACCGAAACTTGCTGAAGCACTTTGAAGAAGCCGGATCTCATGCGAGATGAATCGACAGTCAAGTATCCCGCCGACACCACCTTGTTTCCTGTTCGAGGATGCCGCATGTTTCAAGTGCTTGAACCTTCTCGGATTGGCTTCCTCCTCACCAGGTAGCCTAAACTTCCCTCCTTTGGCCCCGAACATTTCAGCTTTACCCCATATTGTCTCGAGTCCCACAGGTTTCTTTTACATCTTTATTAGACTGGACGCCAGGAGAGACTTGATCAGGATGTCATCAACATAGACCTCACGCTCCGCTCGATCCCGAAAGACTTTGTCCATCATCCGGTAGGTAGCCGGCTCTCCACGAGTCCAAATGGCCATACGTGTAAAAGATAGCTGTGGTTGTTATGTGGACTTTCTCCCGATCCTCCCTAGCCAAGGGTATCGATGATATCCTTGATAAGTGTCCATCATGCATATCCTCTCAAAGAATTGAATCCACCACCGGATCGATCCGGGAGAGGATAATACCTTGGCCCCGCTGAGGTCGCGAAAGTCTATGCACACCCTCCACTTGTTGTTAGGCTTCTTCCACAATGTTAGAAAGCCGGGAATTGCACCCTCGAACATGTCCTCCCCGAGCTGATCCACTTCTGGATAATCTTATTCCGTAAGAAGTTTCTCTCTTCGCTTACCTGCTTGGTGCCTCGGGTATAATACGAGGCTGCGTGGCCACATTGTTCGACCTTCTTCCTGTGACCAAGCAAAACGTCCCTATTGGATCGCGACGCTCAACTTAAGCTCCGTGGTAAATCACCGGGCAATGCGAGTGATGCTCTCTACTCTATCCATCTGAAATTTCTTCCCAAGGATAGGCACAGTGCAGGCCTCTTGGATAGCGTACTCCCCATCCTGCGGCTCCCTCGGCTGCTGCGCTCCCACTGACCATGTCAATAAGTAGCAACTACACCTCCTCCCTTGACTTCCCAGGCCAAGAACTTGATCTTTTGGTGAAAAGTGGAGACGGCAGCCCAGAACTCATGCAGAGCTGACATTCCCAGGATGACGTTATAGGAGGAAGGCGAATCCACCACTCTAAGGGTGCGTTTGGTTCAAGTCATCATGTATAACCTTGATTATGTGATTACCAGGTAATCACATAACCAAGGTTATAGGGAATAAAACATAACCAAATGTTGTTTGGTTCAACTTAGGTAATACAACAAAAACTTGTTTGTTTGAAGGTTTTAATGAATACCCTAATTTAATATTTTACCGTATTACCCTCAGTTACAAAACCAACTATACATAATATTATTATTATTATTATTATTATTATTATTATTTATTATTATTTATTTATTTATTTATTTTTTTATTTTTTAATGTTTTTTTACTTTTCTTTTTCCGGTATATTTTTTTTACTTTTTTATGTGTTTTTTATTTTTTAATGTTTTTATATTTTTATATTATTTATATTTATATTTTTTTACATTTTTAAATTTTAATTTTTATTTATTTATTTTATTTTTAATTTTAAAATTTTTATATAATTTTTTTATTTTTTAACATTTTTAAAATTTTTTAAAATTTTTAAAAAATTTTATAATTTTAAAATTTTTTTAACATTTTTAAAAATTTTATTTTTTATTTTTAAAATTTTTATTTTTTATTTTTTATTTTTTAAATTATTTATTTTTTTTAAAAAAAAATAATTTTAAAATTTTTTAAAACATTTTTTTTATTTTTTTACATTTTTTAAATATTTTTTTACATTTTTTCTCTTTTTTTCATTGTTTTTCTTATCGGAGGGTATTTTTGGTAAAAAAAATTCGTTAACCCTGGAATCAACAAAAACCTTAGTTTTCTGAGGTTTTCCGATTCCGGGCTGCATGACCCTTTTGCTGACGTGCCGGGCATGGAACATTACTTGGGAATCAACTAAATCTTTGCCAATGACCCATCGACCGGCCTATGATCGAATATTACCAAGCGGCTCCCTAAAGGACTCTTGGGAGCGAGCAATGAGCAGGTTAGAGGAGCACATGCCCATGGAGATGGCCGACGGGTATTCACACAACCTGACTATGGTAGGGTTTAGCTGTCTGAGCCACCGAACTGCATTTCCTAACGCAGCTCGAATAAAATGTTGATCGAGCTCCGGTATCCACAAAGACCGAGCCACTTGGTCAGTAATAACGGCCTTGATTATGAGCGTCGTCGCTGCAAGTTCAGATCCTCCAAATCTGGCCCAAAGCTAATGAGGGGCGGATGCCGTGGTGCACCGCACCTCCCACACATACAATCGCCGACCGTGTGACTTATGGGCTTGAGTCCCCCGGTGGGCCCTCCAAATCATACCGATCTCGCAAGCCGTAGTTGGCCTTTCATCTCTTTGGTCTTCCCGAGGCCAATGGTTACTGGGCTAGGTCGGTCGGGCCCGCGCTACGCGAAACACGCCCGGCGTCTTCTTCCATTCTCAGATTTGGGGCACCAACTCGGGAGGCAAGCCCTGCTCTGCTCACGAGTCACGGGCGAATGGCGACGATTCTGAGATCGTGCGCCTGACCGGATATGTGCAATATGGTGCTCCCTTGTGCCCGATGGGCTGTATGGCAAACGCATCAGCCGGGCCTAACTCCACTGAGGGCAGGCCGTGACGCTAGGCTGGAAGGGCAGTGAAGGCTGGTGGTGCTCTCCTTCGGTTGAGTCACCGTTTTTCAGCCTTCTTTGCCACGGCCCGAGCCTCCACCTTGATGTAGCAAGAAGCTTTCTCCACCATATTGTCAAAACTCCGGGCGGGGTTCTTGATGAGGTCCCTAAAGAACTCCCCTTCTCGCAATCCGTGGGAGAAAACGCTCATCAATATTTCTGAGGTGGCGGAAGGGCTCGGTCGAATCCTGCTTGAGAGCAAAAAGACAGTGGTCGATTTTTTGATACTTACGGCTACTGGCGAAATGGCGTAGGAAGACCGTTTTGAAATCCATGAAGCGATTGATGGACTCTAGGGCAACCCATCGAACCACTTCTGCGCCGACCCAGACAGGGTGTGTAGGAATACTCGGCATTTGACAGCATCGTTGTATTGATACAAGATAGCCGCGTTCTTGAACTTCCGCAGGTGCTCTTCCGGGTCCTTGCTCCCATCGTATTCTCCAATGTTCGGGGCTCGGTAACCCCTAGGCAGGCTTTCCCTCAGGATTTGAGCCGAGAAAGGTACCTTGTCGTCCGGATCTTCAGGCAGATCTCTGGCAGAGGCTATAGCTTTTCCCTTTCCTGCATCCCGGGGTGGATGTAGAGAGCTTTTTGCCACCGACGCCTGCGACTCTTCTTTCTTATGACTATGCTCGCGCGGTCCAGGCTGATGATAGTTGCGGCGAGGCTCTCGGAATGAAGCACGAGGGAGTTCTTCCTGCTGCTTCCTCTTTGAGCCCCTGTCGGAGGCAGGAGCCGGTTCTTTAGACGCTTTGGGCGCCAAGCGAGGTCGTGAAACCGTTCCTTGTTTTTCAGAGGCGGCTTGCTTCCTGACCTCCTTGAAGAGCTCGTACTCCCCCGCAGTCATGGTGACATTAATCCTCCTGCTGGAACTTCAGCCAGAGTCCTCCATCTTCACGCTTCGGATCAGGCTATTGTGTTTCCCACAGACGACGCCAAATTTGATCCCGTCCGAAGGCTGAGTCTGACGGAGGCTGGTCGCGGTGGCCTGGTTGTTGACAAAAAGTCGTAGGTGATCCGGCTCCCACGGGTGGCTGACGCTGCTGCAGGACCCTGCGCACACTCAGACAATCCCCCCCTCTCACGTTAGAGACCAGAACCCAGGGAAAAAGTCCCCGGATCAGGCCCTCCGACGCTCAAGTCAGGTTCTTTTTCCCCAGAAGAAAACAGAGAGAGCCCCAAAAATGAAAAGTTGTGAAAGGAAAAAATGACGAGAGTGCGCGTACCCGTGTACGAGGAATCTCCTCCTTGTTATGCACCCGCCTCGCTTCCAGAACCTGCCCTCCTGTCAGAAAACGTTAGACGCTGGGCTTGTCGTGTAGTCCTGGACACCTGTCGTGCTGCTATTGGTCGTGAAGGCATCTTTCTGTTTAGGAACCTCCGCCTTTACACATGGGCTTTGTCTTGTAGTGAGCGACACCTGTCAGGCCGCTATTGGTCATGAGAGCATCTTCTTCTTTAGAAACCTCCGCCTTCGCACATCTCACTGGTATGTGATGATTAACCTTGACGGACAATTGTGATCCTTCCATTCCTGCACAACTTGGCTCATCCTATTTATCGCGGTCGGTATTTACCTTGCACCCCTCGACCAGATCTCGCCTCTAAGCGTTACTTGTTAGTCGGGCTGACCCTGTGCAACCCTGTCGCTTCTGACCTGTGACTTGTGGCTTGCCCTTCCGGATCTTCGAGTAGCAGACCCGCAGACAGAGCCGTCTCTGCACAGCCCTGCTGCTTCCAACCCTCGATTCGTGGTTTGCGCTTCCGGCCCTTCGAGTCGCAGACTTGCAGCTCGAGCCGTCTCTGCACAGCTATGCCGATCCTGACCTGTATCCTGCGCTTTGTATTTCCTGGCCATCAACCGCAGGCCTGTAGATCGAGCTGCTTCTGATCAGTTCTGCCGCTTCCGACCCGTGACCTGTACTTCCAGTCCTTCGAATCGCAGGCCTGTAGCTCGGGCCATCTCTAAACAGCTCTGTCGATCCCGACCCGTGACTTGTACCTCCAGTCCTTTGAATCGCAGGCCTGCAGACCACTCGTGACTTGCACTTCCGATCCTTTGAATCGCCGACCTGCCGATCAAGCCGTCTCTACACAGCTCTGCCGCGTCCGACCCGTGATTTGTGACTTGCGGTCCCGGGCCTTTGAATGGCGGACCTGCAGACCGAGCTGCCTCTATACAGCCCTGCCGATCCCGACCTGTGCCCGGTGTTCTGCCTGTCGTCTTCCCTCGTCTTTCAACTGTTTTGCCCCCTTGATCAACCAGTCTGCCTGACCTCTGAATACTCCACATGCTTGCCTCTGACCGCCCCGTCAGCTTGACCATTGACTGTCGCGTCACCTTGATTATTGACCGCCACGTCCTCTTGACTTTTGACCGCTACATGGCCTTGACCCTTCTCACCCTCTCCCCTTGGGCCCCTCCATTGTCGACCGTATCACTCACAATATTCTTTTATGGGATAGTCATGTCACACTATACCTAATATAATGTCACAGAGGGCTCCAGAATTACTATCAAATATGTTTTGATTAACTTAGTTTCAAAGCATCCCATTGATCAAATAGAGTCCACTAATTATTATCCATCTCTCTTTGCTTTCCTTTCTTGCAGCTCCAAGCATGCATTTGCCACAGTATGTTTCATTGTAGAAACCTTTTTATTTCTTTGTGTTGGAATGGATGCATTGGACATCGAAGAATGGAGGTTTGTTAGTAGTTGGAATGGTTTGGAAAAAAGCATTGCATGTGTCTTGATATGAAACATTTACATGAAATTTGTAGGACTCATGATAAAACCATAAACACTACCTACAAGTACTAATAATACAAGACTTAATCTGCGACACCTAATACCTAATAACATTTCTGATTCTCTTTCCTCCAACTAATATTGATTCTAAAGTAACATTCATGTGCTTTTTTTGTAGCCCTGGGAAATAGTTCAGATCAGCTCGATCTTGTTAGGGCTAGTTTTGGTTGGTTGAGCTGCTTTTGTATTTCCACTCTCATTTCTATCCAACCTAACAAAGAAATCTCCGGACGATAGAATCATTTTCAAACAACAAGTAAGTGCATATAAAATCATTTTCACTAAGTTCATTAGATTGATTTAGCAATAAATTCACATAAATTTAGACAGATTACAATATGATGGGCAGGTCTCATGAGAGGTGTGGTGTCCATAGCACTTGCTTATAATCAGGTTATCAAATTTGAAGTTTTTTTTATCTTTTTATGTTTTTTCATAACAGATCTATTAATATTAAATAAGGAGGCATAGATGTTTTCCCTAATTTATTATATGTCTAGTTCAATCAAAATAGTAATGTTACATTATAATACATTTCTAGACATTCAAGATGTTTAGCATGATTTTTTTGTCACCCTGTAATTCTTTTGATAATCTAATTCAAATAGATGATTAGAAGGATAAAGGTATTTTAAATTTCATTTAATTTAACAAATTTTGATAGTATATATCTATTGAAATTACAGTTTGCAAGATCTGGACACACTCAACTGTGAGGAAATGTAATTATGATCACTAGCACTATCTTTGTTGTGCTCTTCAGCACTGTGGTAAGTCTTTGTGTTTGGGAAATTACTAAATACATATCAAATCCTATTATGTTTGCCACCTTCTGAATTCAAATTTGTTGCAATATTCAAGCTAACTAAATAATCAACTTGGTGATTATCAAATGCATAAGCAATTTTTTTTGGAGTGAAATTTCTAATTGTTTTACTACCTTATAATGCCTCCTAGGTTTTTGGATTGATGACTAAGTCATTCTTGATCTTCTTATTATCGCATAGTGCAAAGCACTTCAGCAACATGTCCTCTGATTCATCAACCCCTAAATCTCTCCTATTATCGCTCATGGAGAATGGACAGGCCTCGGAAGATGAAATAGGGGAGCATATAGCCCGACCATCCAATCTTAGACTACTCCTCACAAAACCAACTCACACGGTTCATCACTATTAGCAGAAGTTCGATGATACACTCATACGCCCATTTTCTTGAGGATGCAATAGAAAATACAATCGCATGGTTATTTAAGTTTATAGTTTTGTATGATTAATATATATACTATTTTGCAGGAAAGAAATTATGTTACTAAGTGAATTTTTTGTTATTTGTTTGGATTGTTTTATTTAAGTGTGATGTTTATGGTTGAATGTGATATGATAATTGTTTGAGTTTTTATTGTGTAATTGTGGGTATGTGGTATATGTGTGTGATATATGTATGTGATATTATAATTTGTATGGTATTATAATTGTATGTGGTATTATAATCTATGTGCAATATATATATATGGTATTTGAATGATAGTAACCGCAACATGGACCATGCGCTGCGAATGTTATCGATTGCTCTTAACCATAGCTCGTGTTGTGCGTTGTGAATGCTCTTAACTGCAACATGCGGCGTGCATTGTGAATGCTATTGATTGCTCTTAATTGTGGCGCGTGCTGCGAATGCTCATAACCGCATCATGTGGCGTGCACTGTAGATATCTTAACCGCAGCGCACAACGTGCACTGTTGAAGTTTTTAGACTTTTAACAACTTGTAGTTGTACAACATGCAATGTATGTTGCGGATAACATATTTGCACACTGCAAAAAGTCATATTTGTTGTAATGACATGGCAACAATGACTCTTCATTCCAAACATCTTTAACATGTTCATATCCATGCATCAAGCCATATTCAAGGTATATCCATCTAGGAATTTGATTTCTTTCAACCAACTACATAAAGCTTGCTTACCATCTTTGTCCAATGTATAACAAGTATGTGGAAATTTATTGGTTGTTTCATCCTGATGCAACTCTAGTATACTAGCTAGTTCTTTTAATTTTTTATGTTATTTTGTAGTGATTTTAGTTCTTATAGGCATATTCATCATAGTGTTAAAGATATTATCGAAGAAATTGTTCTTAACATGCATCACATCTAAATTATGTCGAATAAGTAGATACATCTAATATGACAGCTCTCAGAAAATGCTTCTTTTTTTCCAACCACACTTGCACTGCCTAACAATATATTTATCTATCTCATCAGAATTAGGCTAAGATACTAATAGGAATCCATAGATGTCTATTTGGTAAATGATTTCTCCACCTGATTTAATTGTTGGTGGAAGTTTCCTAACTACAACATTCTTAATGAAAATTTTCTTAGTTAGACCTAGAATAAGTACAGTAAAAAACATGAATTCATCTTTTATGTACATCTATGGCGGTAACTTGTATAGTGTTAACATAACTGGCGAAGATGAATATTATTGTCCCAACTGATCAAATAGCTAAAATCCATCTATAGAAAGTCTCAGTCATACATTATGTGGTTCCATTGCAAAGGAAGGAAATGTTGAATCAAGATATTTCCATACAGGGGAGTCACAAGGATGACACCTTATATCTCCTTGGTGCACATGCTCATGATGCCACCTCATGTGGCATCTTGTTACAGCGGATGTATATAAGTGTTGAAGTTTAGCAATTAACGGGAAGTAATACATAACTTTCCATGCAATTTTTTTCTTCTTCTTTCCTGATATGCGACTATCATGTTTATAACGAGGGTGAGTACATATTATATATTCAATCAGTTCACTATCTTTATTCAAACGTATCATGCAATTATTAATGCAACAATTAGTTTTCTCTACAAACAAACATAAATCCCTCACCAATTTCTTTGTACTGTAAAAATTATGAATCATTAGGTGATCAGTAAGAAGAAACTCTGACATCAATTAATAAATGTCATCATAACATCGTTCTAAAAAATTATATTTTATCTTGATGTTCAATAACCTTACAATAGCTGATAATTGAGAATGACCAGATGGAATGTCGTCTCACACTTCTCTTTCACTAGCCTTTAACATGTCATACAATTGTTGAAATTCAAGCATTGTATTTCATCTATATTGGAATAATCAATTTCATTTATTGCATCATGGACCATTAATTACATTGCATTGTTATTATATGATGTTTCCCCTAGAGTAGTTGTGCTAGATGAAAAAGCAACTGAAGTTCCATTTAGTTCTAAAAAATAAGGCTCTTCGTGATAGTACAAATTGTAGTAATCTGGAATAAATCCTTTTTTCCAAAGATGTACTTTCTCAGTGCCCTCATAATGAAAAGCTTTATTTCTACATTTGGAATGATTACACAGGGAACGTAACTTAACACCATTCATACATTCTGGATGATTATTATCAATATTCATAAACTCCTCAACTCTAGTTAAATATTCATTTAGGATAAATCCATTTTCTAATCTGTTATACATTCAAGCTTTGCTTATATATATTGTATCCTAATGAGCATAAAATTTTCCAACATTACCAACACAAGTACAATAAATTTATGACCTAATTTAGTAACATAGAATTAAATTTTAGCTAATATATGTAGGATCGATGCATGTGAGAGGGAGGGTGTGAATCATGTGATTTTAAAACTTATCTTTTTACGGGTTTTGAAACTAGTGCACAACGGAATTAAAAATAAAATAAGAAATAAAAACACAAACACAAGTGGTTACTTGGTTCGGATCCTTTGATGACTCCTACTCCAAGACCTATAATCTCTCGGACCATATCGATGGGTAATTCACTAACTTCTCTACTGGTAAAATCCCAATAGAGTAATCGAATACAAAATAAAGAACTAAGAAAGTGTAACAACCCTACACTTTCCTTTTGCATATATAAAAGATATGGGTTTCACCCTGATGCTGTACTCTCCGAATTACGTGGACTATCTTTCTTGTTGTTTTGTTAATGATCTATTGGTATTCTATCGTGGTAGTTCTAACTCAGTCACTCAAGTTTTGTCCATTCTTAAACACTTTGAACATGTTTTTGGGCTCCATATCAATGAGGGCAAGAGCATTGTTTTCTTTTCTAGTGTTGTTGATCTTATCAAAGCTGAAATCTTAACCATGTTAAACTTCAATGAAGGTTCTCTCCCTGTGACTTATTTGGGGATTCCTTTAATATCCTCAGGTCTAAAAAAAGAGCATTGTGACAAAATTATTCATAAAATCAATGCTAGAATTACTTGTTGGACTTTTCGTTTTCTCTCTTATGGGGGTAAGATCCAATTGGTGATCTCTATTTTACAAAGCCTCTATGTCTATATGTGTTCTATTTTTATGTTGGCAAAATCAATTGTTCAGTCTCTTGATAGACTCTGTTGGGATTTTCTTTGGCATGGCAATACCAATTCCAAATCCAGACTCGTTGCTTGGCATGATGTTTGTCTACCTAAAAAAGAAGGAGGCTTAGGACTTAAGTCATTGTCAGTTTGGAACTGTGCCGTAGTAGGTAAAAATATATTGTTTCTTTTAACCTCTTATGAAAGTTTATGGGCTGCTTAGATCAGGGCAAATAAGCTTCGAACCTTGAGTTATTGGGGGATAATCAAGCCCCCTGATGCCAGTTGATGTTGGAGGAAACTTCTTGATCTTCGCTCTATGATTAAGGGTTTGTTTTCTCACTCCCTTGGCTCTGGTATGCATTTTAAATTTTGGACATATCCATGGCTTCGGGGTATTTCGTTGATTGAGAAATTCCTATCTATCTATATTGCTAATGCTAATATTTCTAAATCAGCTTGTGTTGCTGATGTTTGGAATGCTAATCAATGGCGGTTGCCTAATCCTATTGATTCTATTACTGCTCAAGCTTGGGACTTTATTACTGCCTATTTTATTTATTCTATCGATTCAAACATTATTTCTTGGAAGCTTGCCACTTCTGGTATATACTCAATTGTTTTTTCTTATGAATATTTTTGGCCTAAAAAGCCTGTTGTGGCTTGGTGTAACTTGATTTGGGGCTCTTCTCATGTCCCTAAATGTAGCTTTATTTCTTGGCTTGCAATTAAGGGGAGACTTGCTACTCGTTATAGACTATTCAGGTGGGGGGTTGCCTCCTCTGATCTTTGCAGTTTGTGTGGTATTCACAAGCAGACTATTTCTCATCTTTTTTTAATTGTCCACTTTTAGCTATGGTTTGGACTAAGATACTACATTCTTGTTCTAGCCAAAGGGGTCCCTTTACACTGGAATAGAGAAGTCAGTTGGTTTTGCAAGCATGCTTCTTCTAAATCCAAACATTCTCAGATTCATCGAGTTACTTTCTGCTTTGCTGTATATTGGATTTGAGGAGAGCACAATGATATTATTTTTAAGGGACAAACTCTTAACTCTGAGCACATTTTCCTCCACGTGCAAAAATTGATTCGTTTTAGATTTTTTTTGATTTGTTACACCCTTGGATTGAACATTCTCCTTGGGTTGTATAATTTTTGTGAATTTGGAGGATTATTTTTGTATGAATTGAACATTATCTTGGGAGGATTATTTGTATTTCCGATATGAATGGAAGTTAATAAAAATGATAAAAAAAGATATGCAATAAAAAAAATTCGTTACTAACACATAGTAGAATCAAACTTGGTCGAGCTTATGTGTTGGTGTCGGTCTGCCAGCAAGGGTTGGAAGTCATCGAGTAGTAGCATGGCAGCAGAGTGAAGTCATAGCAAATGATCAAAAGTAAGCATGTGGAAGTACTATTGTGACTACTGGTTGAAGTCTCTTTTATAGCCATCTCCGGGCACCTGGACCACCCCTGAGTGCTTGGATCGAGACCTATCCGATCCTACTTCATCGCAAGCTTATCCATGTCCAGGTGCCTGGACTGCTGACGTGGCCGCTCCTCAACGAAGCTTTATATGGTAGTCTATATCCACTCTCAGGCGCTTGGACCACCCTCGGCATATATGTCGGTACATGTTTGTCCATCAGGAAGTTGGCATACAACTCATCTACACGGTGTGATACTTATAGGCCGATATTGTTTAAATGCTATTTATTGTGGGATGCCTTTTATCCTACAAGATTTTGAAATATTTAGATCAAGCATTGTGAAATAACAGTTTGAGGGCACTCAAATGCATTTTATTTGTTAAGTTGTTGTTCAATTAATTTATATTGTAGATAACATGATGTGATGAACAAGTTCTTGTATAGATTATAATATCTAGATGGCTCTTCAAATTGGTTATAAACCATTGAAATTGTAATTAGTTTTGATTGTCTAAATTGATATTTTTCTAATTTGCACTTATCAGTGTATTGAGTAGGACCATTTTAGGTAAGTTCTTTTTATACTGACTTAATAAAAGAACTAGACCTTAGTTATTATGGAAGTGTGTACTCTTAATCCTAATATAATAACAAGCACATATATTTAGTATTTATTTCTTTAACTTATCAAAGGGTGAGATTTAGCTCGATAAATCAATAAGCCCGATAAGTTGGGAAATGATATTACTTATAGTGTGTGTTGTTGATTATAAAAGGAAACTGTGTCCTAGTTATCTAGGTTGAGAATGTCCCCAAGAGGAGCTCATAAGGATTGTCATGTTAAATCCTGCAAGTGGACTTAGTCCGACATGACAATGAGGTTGAGTGGTACTACTCTTGGACTTAGATATTAACTAAGTGAGTTGTCAGCAACTTACTTAATTAGAGGGCATTCGTTATCTTAAACATAGGGAGACTAACACACTCATGATAAGAAGGAGCTCATAATGTAATTTGGGATTGGTGCGGTAGTGTAATAATAACTCTCTAGTGGAATGAGTTATTATTGATGAACTTGAGTTGTGTGTTCGAGGCGAATATGGGATACTCAAGCTCATCGGAAGGTCAAAACCAATTTCTCCTCTATGTTCCTGTCGTAGCCTCATTAACGCCTCAAGTCCATCCAATGAAAGCCCATCTTGATGTCCAAGAAGGGTCGGCCCAAGGCTTGGTGACCAAACCAAGGGTCAGCCATGAATTCCTTTAAGGTGATCGGCCCTTGCTTTGTGCAAGGGGGCCGGACATAATAATTCAAAAATAAGGGGGTGTTTTGAATTTTTAAAATATTCTCTTTGTAGAAATCTACAAATTTTAAAATAGATATTTTAAATTTAAAAACTTTTCTTATTTGAATTATGTCACATGGTTTAATAGAGAGTTTTAAAAGTTTTAAAACTTTCCTTTTTTAACCATCCTCATAGTTTTAGGAAAAAAGAAAGAGAAGTTTTAAAATTTAAATTATCTATTTTTATAACCATGTTAAAAAAGGAAATTTTTAGAAGAGAAATTTTAAATTTTAAAACATGATTTTAATTTTTAAAACTTTCCTTTTTTAACATCCACTTTAAGAAAGAGAGATTGTAAAATTTTATAAAAGGATTTCTTATTTTATAAAATTTTATAAAAAATATTTTTCCTTCCTTATAGGGGTCGGCCACCCTTGCTTGGTGCCCAAGCAAGGGGCCGGTCAAAATTAAATCAAGCCAATTTATGATTTGGTGATTGATTCAATCAAGAGGAAAGAAAAGGAAAAATAAAAAGGAAAAAGGAAAAACAAGAGGAATATTTTAATTTTTGTAAAAAGTCTTTCCTTATTTGCCTTGGGCAAGTAATATAACAGAAGGGGAGGGGAGATCTCATGGGACATCAATTGTTATTCTCTTAGTGGAGTTCCTCTTGGTGGCCGACTCTCTCTCTCCCTCTCTTTTCCCTTTGCTCTCTTTTGCTCTTTGGTGGTGGAGGTGGCCGAAACATAGAGAAGGAGAAGTTCTTTGGGTGGTGTTCATCTTGGAGGATCGTCACCCACACGATGTCCAAGGCGAGGCGACGAATACGGCAGAAGATCTCGAGGTTATTAGCATACAAAGAGAAGGTATAATTAGCAATTATTTTCCGCATCATGCTAGTTATTTTTCTTTGTATGAATTCCAAACACAAGAGGCATTAGATCTATTCTTTCGAATTAGTAATTTGTGTTTGTGTTTTCTTTGATTTTTGAATTTGTGATTCGATTGTTCTTTTTGGTTAAACCTAGAGCTATATAAGGAAATTAAATATTAGCTTTCCTTAAAAGGCTTTGTCTAGGCGGTGGTGGATGCTCCCATATCCAAGAAGGTCATGTGCCTCGCCATATAGTCCTGTAAGCCAATTTTGGGAATTAATATTTAATGAAATTTATAACGTAGGTGGATTTGGTTTAATAGTGTTAAGTTCCGCTTGCGATCCAAGTCTAAACTATTAAGAACGGATAAGTTAAATTTAGAATCAATAATGTTAAGTTCCGTCTGCGATTCCTAATTTAACTTCTAAAGAACACAATAGGTTATTGAGGAAAGGTTCGACACTTGTATAAAATTTTGTACAGTGGAACCGGTACGATCTTCCTATGACTAATCAACACCCAGTTCGGGCGCTGGAACCTCTGGGTGATTGAACCCTTCCCGAACACCTAGACACCCCTTTTTCTAGCCAACTAATTTCTTGCATTATAATGTTAGCACAACAAAGCTTAACCTATAAAACACAGTTAGCACAGTTAAAATAAAATAATTATTAATTAGATCCTATCTTACCAAATCAGAATCTAGTCATGGTCTCAACTTAGATTTCCAAAATGGTTCTAAGTTGGACTAATGCCTATAGTCCCTCTGAGACTTGTTCTCACTGGACCATTCTTCTCTAGTGAATTACTTTTAATCCATTTGCAGTTGCTTAACTTGCCTCTTGACTCACTAGGTCTTCTTGTCAGTTGTCAGGTCTGCAAACCCAACTGGACTTCAACCAACTATCAGGTCCCATAGACCCAATTGAACTTCTTGTCAGATATCGGGTCATACCTTAACCTATCTAGACTTCATGTCAGTTATCAGGTTCTCTGATCTAACTGGGACTCAACCTAATATCGGGTCCTCTAGACCCGTCAATTCTTACACACTTGGTAAAGGTATTAGATTATATAAAATCTAACTTTAATTATTTGTCATTCATCAAAACCAAAGTTTAATTATCAGTGTCAACTGCACTAACAATATGTTGTGTAACATTAGTAATAAGTTTTAACATAATATACTTATCCAACAACTACAACATATTTCAATCTAAACATTATTGCACATGAAGAAGATTCATGCATAGTAGCTATCATGGTCTACAATATCAAGATATTTTAAATTAAAATTTAGATTTTTTTTCAATCTAGATCGAGCTGACTGGGGCCAATCTCGCGGCATCTATGTTGCCATCCCCATGGTCAGCTAGGGCCAAGATGATCATGAGCAACTTGGTTGTGGTTGGCCAAGCTTAAAACCAAGGGGTTGCAAGCAAGCCGGCCATGCTAACGGCCAAGGGGTTGCAACCGGCCAAAGGGCCATGAGCAAACCAATGGAGTTGGAGAGGAGCAGAGAGAAGAGAGGTTTACCAGAGCGGGAGAGGAGCCGAAGGGAAGATGTGCCAAAGAGAAGACACGATGGAGAAATTGTAACCGAGATCGAAATAACGCGAGGAGAAGAAAGGGGGTCAGGTAGGAAAATTAGGGCAAATTCACCGATTGAATCTTAATTCTATCTATCTTTTACCAATTTAATTTTGATTCAGTTGGCGAAATACAATTAACCGACTAAATTTTGATTCAATTGGTGAAATATAATTCACTGACTGAATTTGAATTCAGTCGGTAAATCTTATTAAATTGTGGGGTCAAGTTGGGGAAAATAGGTCAAATTCATCGACAAAATCAGAAATCCGTTGGCGGAATACCGACTTGATCTAAAAAATAGATCAAATTAATCAACTAAATCAGAAATCCGTCGGTAAAATACCGACTGAACCAAATTCAGAAGGTATTATGCCGGTTGAATCTTAATTCCGTCTACAAATTGCTAATGGAATCTTAATTTTGTCTGTAAATTATCAACAGAATCTATATTCAGTCAGCAAATTATCGTCTGAATCCTAATTCAGTTGATAATTCTAAATTCATCGATATTCACCGATGAATTTGAGGATTTCTTCCACATCTATTTGAAGATATTTTTGTAGTGTCACTCGTATTAAATACTGAATCGATCGATTAGTTATATGAACATGGCAAATCCGTATTATAGTAGCTATAGTTTCTTAACTACTATAATCAGAATGTTGTTGTATAAGGCAAGTTAGAATAACGTGAATATTAAATGAATAAGTCTAAGCAACTATGAAATAAATATTAGATGAAAATATCAAATCTATATAGTAATAACTATAAAATTTTAATTGTTATTACATAAATATTTTAAATAAGTTAAATGTATTATAACATATATGATATCATAGTTACTAAAATGTGGTCGTCCAATTAACAATTTATATGTGTGATAGGAAAAATTTAATATCAAATAATATATTTGAGAGCAACTTAGTTTACCACTGAAATTGATGAGGATGGGTGAAATGTCCTTATGATTAAAAAATCAAAAGGGATGATGATTCCTTAAAAAAAAAAAACAAAAGGTGATCTTTTAATTATTGTCAATTTCATTCTCTATATGTGTCCAGGATATCAAATTCTTATCTCCATCGGATGTCTAATTCCCTAAAGAATGATAAATTTATTATAATAGGTTAAAGATCATATCAGTAAATGTTTTTGAAAAAATTCTTTTCATCTTTAGTCATTTGATATTCGACGGTAGTCTATAAATTAATTTCATAATTGATCTTTTTTTATATAATTTAAAGATGCATCTAAATTTTAGATCTAAATTGAACATAATCACTTTTTACTGTAACAGAGACATCAAATTTCTCTAATTTTATTTTATTTTGTTTTACTTTATTTATCAGAGGTGGACATCGATTCGATAACTTGCACCGTCCAGTTTGCGTATCCATTTTAAAGCATCTAATCTATTTTGTCCACTCCATTCGAATTCCATGCCAAAACATCACGTAACCACGTTTTTAAATTTTATATATATATACACCCTTGTCTCTTTCCGGATGTAGAGCAAAAGAAACATGATCGTTAAAAATATTCTGGTCGATCTCAGATTTCAACGACAGGGATTTCTTGTTCATTCTCGACCAAAGGATCGATTTCGATGCAACGATCGTGCGCCACGCCGCCGAATCCGCCAAACATGGCGGGTCCCACCCTTCCTTGGCCGATGACGTCACTGAGTCTTCACTCTTACGTCGTTTTCAAAAAAAAAAAAAAACACAAACAAAAAACGAGCGGAGCGGACAGCCGCGCGGAGGCGCCCCTCAAGGCTCAAGCCTCGTCGGAGTCGGTCCGTCGCCTTTTGACGTCGCGTCGCGTAGGCATCGCGTTCTTCCGGATGCTGGGCCCCGGTCCACCGACCTTCCGCCGAGGTCGCCACTGCCGCGGGCCCCGCCGCCTACCGCCCTCCCCCACCTTCTGAGTTCTGATTCCTTCCTTCCTCCAGGAGAGAGAGAGAGAGGAGAGAGAGAGGGGGCAGCGTTCACGCAAGGAATCGAGCACCGCCGTAGGAGCGTCTTTGACCGGTGGACGCCTCAATCTCAACTTCAAATTTAATCGACGCGGTTAATAATTATTAATTAATTTATAGAATAAAGAATTTCCCCAGTATATCTTTAATCTCTGTTTGGTCTGACGTGGACACGCGGCGCGCGCATGCTGGTGCCGCCATCATGAGCGCGTTGAAGCGCGGCTCAGCCGTCGGCACGTGTCTCGAGAACCGGAAAAATCCCCGGTGGGTCCGCTCCCTCGGAGCGTTATGGATCGTGCTTCACGCCAAACGCCCACGGGCCCCACCTCCATCATGTTTATGCTCGCAGTGTGAAAAGCCCGCACAATTTATTCCAGCAACAATTTCAATCGAATTCATCATGTTTCGGAAATAACAAGAAGAAAGCCGCGGTTCGATTGAAGAAGGATCGAACTAGCAAAAGTGTAACTCTGGGGGAGCAAAATGGAACTACACCCTCAGTATTAATTAATATATGCAGCGCGCCGAAGGCAAGTTGCGGCCACGTCATTTTGTACGAGGGCTAATCATGCTTTCTTCTTCTTCCCTCCTATTTATTATCGAAGTGAGAGTTGAGGGAAGAACTCTGCTACTGTTTCCCTTGTGCCTAGTTAGTTCCTACACTCAACTACTCCTTTTTAAGTTCTGTTCTTCTATCTCTGCATGCATGGAGATTTCTAACGCTCACTACTACCAGGTAAATCAATTCTCTGGCCTTCTTCACTTTTCTGAGTTCTTCACGTTTCTCATATATACTTGAATTATTTATACGCATGCTTCCTGCAAGATCATGTATAGTTTCTGAGTCATTTTGATGGCCTAGCTAGCATGAGATTCTTAATTTATAGTTAATTCTTCCATTCTCAAATTTCTTCTCCAGCCAACATTAACATAACTTATGATTGAAGTGTTAGTAGTAAGCTTAATTAAGATGATGGATTATAGAATAGATGGGCTTTCAGAGCATTACTCTTCAACTTTAACACCAAGAATTGCCCTTCAGGAGTACAAAATCTTCCTAAGGTCAAATCTGGATCTCTCACTAATGCTTCTGCGTGTGTTCGTATGTTATCTCCTTAGACAATGGCAGCAGGACATCGAGCGGAGGAAACGGCAGCGATCAGATGCCCCAAGACTACTCAGCAGGTCCCGCGAACACAGGAGAGAAAGCTAAGGGCTTCTCCGCCGGAGCAAGTCCTGCAGTGCCCCAGGTGTGCCTCCACGAACACCAAGTTCTGCTACTACAACAACTACAGCCTCTCCCAGCCCAGGCACTACTGCAAGGGTTGTCGGAGGTACTGGACTCAGGGGGGCTCCCTCAGAAATGTGCCTGTAGGGGGCGGTTGCAGAAAGAACAAAAAACAATCATCGTCTTCTTCTTCTTCTTCATCCTCCTCCGCCTCCTCTTTCAAGAAGGCATCGCCGGAGCAGGATCTCAGTAACGGCAGCGTCACTACTGCCCTGGTCGATCCGCCAGCCCTGTCTTTTGCTAGCCAGCCACCGAGCAAACAGTTGGTGGGCACGTCAGACGCCCCGAGTGGGTTTCTTGATATGCTAAGGAGCGGGTTGCTGGGCAGTGAAGACACTGCGGCTGCTGCTGCTGATGGCAGCTTTGGCGGCGTGTACTGTGGCGTGGAGGAGAGTGCAGGGCTGTGGTTTGATAGTGCGGCTACGACTACGAGCAATAGCCACCTGCCATGGCAGGATGCGGCAGGGAGCATATTGTTGGATTGCAGCTGGAGTGGTGGTAATGGAGGTGCGGTTGGGAATTCCTGGCAAGGGCTGATCAACAGCTCTCTGCTTTGAAGTAATTAGGCGAATTAATGTTGGCTAAAGATTCCATATCATATAGTTCTTGTCGATCTTAGAACATGAAGTCGTCTATTGAAGACTTGTATGTCACGCATCTCTTGATAATTACTACAAGGGAGTGTTGGTCAGGCGAACAGTAAGGGTTTGCGCTGTCAGATTCAAATCAGCGTAAGTCATTGAATTAAGGGTTTGCGCTGGAGGTTTTTCTTTTTCTAATATAATCATTGTTATTTCATATCTGCAGACAGCTTTGTTTCTACGATAATCAACAAGTCATAATAACACCGAGCTAGCGAACAAAATCCAAAAGGGAAGACACTAATAAGTCGCTATTCGATTGCGTGGAAATGAATTGTTCTCATGCTCTTTCGTTCCATGCTTATTCGATAGTTTATTGTCTCGATTACTCAGTGCGCATTGGTACTTGCCATCTACCTGTCCATCATTTTCATTGTTGACATCGTCTTGTCTTTGTCGTCGCCTCCGAGTGCTCTCAATCATCACAGCGCTTTGCCGACTTTGGCGGCCTCTTCTGTGTCCACCGGCCACATCGCTTCGTGCTCCTAAAAGGCCACCCTCCTTGCAGATCTACTAGAGACTCACTCTATACAGCTCCTCGATTGCGTGGATCGAGAAAAATTGACGTATCAAGGAGAAAAATGACGGCCAAGGAGACTAATTTACTTCAAGATACTAAAACTCATTTGTTTCATATATTTGCTTTTAGATTTTGTTCACGCATTGTTTACAATCACGTATCCAAAGCACAAAAAGGAAAGCTAAGGCATGTAGAGGAGCTCGGGCCATATGTACACATATGGTCAACAATGAATAATACAACCTGTCTATGTTGATCATCATTTGCTACAAAAAAAAAGCAGCTTTGAACTCAAAAAGAAAAAAAAAATACATGGTCGACGAGTGCTTCCACACAACAGCAACCAAAGAGTTTAACCTGGCACGTCTTCGGTCTTGTCCATGGCCTTCTTTGCAAGCTCATATCCAGCGAAGTTCATAGCACCGAGAGGTGCAATCCAGAAGAACCTTGGGACAGCTCCCTTGAAAAGGCCTAGAGGACCTTCCTTGCGAAGAATGGAGAAAGCGACCATTTGCATTGACACTGGAAAACCCCGCGGCGCAGTCATCATTCGCGTCTTCATGACATCGAAGGGTGTGGTGACGACGGCAGCAAGTCCGCCAGATAAAGCCCCTACTGCCACAGTTTCCCAGGGTTCCAGTTCTCGGTTCAGAAGGTTCTGTACAGCCTATCAAAGCAATTAAAAGCAAATGTATCAACAAGATGAACACAATCTTGTAAGAGTATAAGGTGTGAATGAAACAAAGGAGTAAAAGTCTAGAGATAGTCTGAGATGCATAAATCCAACAAATGAGAACTTAACAGTAGTCAGAATTTATCTACCTTCTTAGATTCAGCATATAGACACATCCCAGCAACATAAAATGGGACCTCTCGGCAAAGTGTGGCACCAGTCCCACGGAAAAATCCTTTCAAACCATCTTGTTGTAGGGTGCCTACAATCGCCTCTCCTACATTATTGAAGATGCCTGCCTGTAGCCTCTGCTTCAAGACTTCGCAAGGGATTCGAACCGCTGTCCCTAAGATTGTGCTGCAAAAGGATGCCATGGATTGCACCTACAATACAATCGACATTGTAAATCTTTGTAGCAAGTGAATGATTATTTCAGCAAACTTCTACTGTTCAATGTTATATAGAGTAGAGAAGCAATGTCGTTTGATCTTGAGAAGTGTCAGGATCTGACACATTGTCATGGCTATTAGCCATACTTTAATCACAAGATAATGAAGAAAGATCAGTTATGAATAGAACTCAAAATTAAATTTACAGCTAAATTGCTGGGTTGAATCAATCTCTACCAAGGAAAATTGAAAAAAATTAAAACATCCCCTACTTATACCTGGAGATCTTGTAGATTTGGTGCAACATTTATTAGCACAATCCTAGTTGCTTCAAAGATACCAGTCCTCAATCCATGGCTGAAAAAAGAACAAAATCAAACAAAGATGAATCATGCTTAAACAGAGTTAGCCTTGAAGAAGAGAACTCACCTAGAGAATTGTCCTAGGATTGCTGGAATTGAACCCCTGTACAGCCCACGAATACCAATTTCTGGTAATTTAGAGACGAGCTCTGGGAATGAAAGTGTTGATGCTTGTACACGTGTCTGATAAAGAAGAAAATAAATGACTAAACATAGCACTCAAAATTCAAATGCAATAGATGAACTAAGTTGCAGAGTCTGCAAATGAAAATTGAGATACAGAAACTTGCTTCTGTAATGACAGAATGGTCAAAAGATTCTTGCTAAGAAATTCAATTTTTCAATAGTATGAGAGCTGGAATTAATTAAAGATTAAAGACCAAAGTGGTTTATCCTTGGAAACTGGTAGCACCACATTTTTAAACCAGAATTAAATTGAAAGCATGATATACTTCAACATTGTGAGTTTGATATTTGACTGAACCAAACAAGCTTTAAGGAATTAGACATTGCTTTATTTTTCCATACTTAAAAACTTAAAATTGACTCACTGATTTTGAAAATAGAGCATGCAGTTTAGCACATCCATCCCCTGAATGGATGAGGGCCATTTGCAAACTGATCCACACGGACAACCAGTCTGACAGCATTAGATTGTGATTTTAAATGTTGCTTTGAGTCGTTGACCATCCAGTACCCATATCATCTTCACACCTTTTGACATAGGGTTCAGGTTTGGGAAGAAAGTCTTGACTCAAGGACAGGACTGATTGCAATGTTAGATGGTGACTTTAAATGTTGCCTTGAGTCGTTATTGATCAATCAGCACCCCTATCATCTTTACATCATTTTGGCCATAGGGCTCAAGTTTGGGAAGAAATAAATATAGAGTATCCAAGCAATATATATTGCAGTTTCATAGTACTAATAAACCAAATGAACTCTTTACATTTTTAATTTGTACATCAGCAACTAGTTTTACATGAAGGAACTTAAGATATTACATCAACAATAACAACCAAGCCTTATTCCACTAAAAGGGTCCGCTATATAGATCCTTTTGTGCAATTGAGCTCTATCCCCTACTATAACATCATCTATATTTAAATAAATTTTATCTTATTTTATTTTTGCTAATTAAGTTTTTTTATCTTCCTCTTCCTCGTTTGATGTGAATATTTAGCATAGTTTCACATCGCCTAACTGGAACATTTATTAGTCGTCTAAGTATATGTTTGTACCATTTTAAATGTGTCCTCAATAGATGCAACCAAAACCCAGATACATAGTAAAGAAAAAAATAGTGAGTTTAATTAGTTTACATTTCTTTGTCTAAGGGAATTAACCCAAAAGAAAAACATGTGTACATGCAACTAATGTAAGAAGAAATGGACTTCTAACTTTTTAATTGAAATAGTCCCTTGGTTTTGCTTAAAAGTAATAAATTGGAGAAAACAAGGTTTTAAATTGTAGCATAATATGAATGAAATAAACACTTAAAAAGTTACAACTTCCAAATTGGTAAAAAAAAAAAAAAGAGACAGCCTTTTGAATAAATATAAAATCTGTGCAAAGCTGTTCCGATGGACCAAGTAAGCTCTTACTCTAAAACTAGATTTCGTTTTATCTGAATCACATTAGAAATTAGAGCAACAAGTGCATGTTCAGTTGGGCATCTTGTTGACAGATGTAAAACTCAACTCTCCTTCAGCTGAGTCAAGTGCAAGACATATTGCACATGAAAAAACAATAATGAGCACCACAAATTTGAGATAAAACAATATGCCAGACTATTCCTAAATTTCAAAAGATAAAAAGTATATTTCTTTGAAGTTACTGATCATTATACTCTACTAATCTATGCTTCGAGTTTTCAGCAGGCTGATAGGATTACCTTCATGGTATCAATAGGATACAATATTGAAGTGGAAAGTGCACAAGCAAGACCTCCAGCCAAAGCAGACTTAAGGACATTTCCTGTGGATATCTGTACTGGAGGGGGAACAACTACCACAGTAGCTGCTTCAAACCAGATGTTCCTGTAACATGAAATTAAGCAAATAGTTCACCAACTGCAAAACGATATTCAAGAACTCCTAACCTACAGGTTGATGTTTGCCAACTAGACTAGGCATAGCCACATAGCTGATAAACTCAATCAAACACGAGAAAAAATATGGAGACAATTTTAGAAATTAGAAAGCATAATGAGGTTCCACAATATAGTCCCACAGAACTACCAAATATCATAAACTGCATGACTCCATATACAGATACTGTAACATTTCTATCACTCTTTACTTTTGCAATGCTCATACAAGTTTTGAGTTCCTCTTTTGGCTGCATCTTTTCACAAACATCAAAGTTAATCAATAAACAATAGGATTATCTTGATTAATCTACTATCTTCTATAAGTTGGCATAATATAGAGAAATAAACATTACATACTACTTGTTAAGATTTGTGAAATTTCAGAAGCTTAATGGAACAAAACAACCTTGAATGAGGGGGAATAAATTGAGCAAATTCTTCCCTTTTCTTAACGTCCCTAATGACCGAGTCATTTAGCTCTAATACCATGTTAAGACTTGTGAACCTTGAGTCCCGCCTAAATTAGTTAATCGCTAAGGTTGCAGGCACACATAGCAGTTAAAAGGGCCAACAACTATTTACTTGGATTTGAGAATGCCCCATATGGATATGGATCTAGGTGTTCAATAGGGTACATAATCAATGAAGATGTTGATGTCTGAGACAGTTGCAGAGAGGAAGCTGAAGGATCCAAGTATCAGAACTTAGGACAACAATGAAATAGGCTAGTTGAAATTGAGCCCACTGTGCTCTTTTCCAATAATATCAATAAATTATCTGCTGGCAGCTCTCACATTTATTGTCTCTTTCTTGCCACATTGAACAATCAGATAAAGTCTAAACTCTTATGAGCCACTATCACATAAATTACTGTATTTACAGACTCAAATGTCAAGCTCGAAAAAAAGAGGAAAAAACAGACAAGGTATTCTCACTAAAGCTAGTGAAAATGTATTGTAGATCTTCCTGAACACAACCTAAACTTAGGAATGAAAAAATAAAATTACGACAGCTGTAAAAAGTTACATGACTGATGCAATTGTTGAGCTAAGCTCAAACCTGTTGTTACAAGTAAATACTTTTGTGAAAGAAATATATTAAAATTAAATTATCTAAAGGTAGAAGTCAATATCTGACAACATTTACAGTGATTCTTCTCAAGCAATAAGCCCGAGGCAAAGGGTTGCGCTAAGAAAGATGACCAGTAATGGAAAATGGTATCTTCAATTTCACAAGTGGGCAGTGGCACAATTCAGGACATTAAGGAAAGACACAAGAGGATATAGAAGGAAAATCAGGCCATTCATATTATCTAGCCAATATACTGACTCTACAAGGATATATCATCTAGAAGCTAGAATTTGCATAAGGATCTATTTAATTCTGATGGTCCAGATAATCTCTAAACTTAAAAAACAGCATAATTGATTTTGCTGGATACAGACTAAACTTAAAAAGGAAAAAATATAGTTAACATGGATGTAAAATTTTTTATGAAAAATGCAATTGCCGAATAAGTAGCTGAGCTAAAGCCTTCTATTACAAGTAAATAATTTCCACAGAAAAAATATTAAAATTAACTAAAGTTATCTAAAAGATAGAAATAAATATTTGACAACATTCCTAAGCCTAAGGCTACTGGTTGTATCAAGAAAGATAACAAATAAGGAAAATGAAGCCTTCAATATCACAAGAGGGGAGGGGCACAATTCAGGATATTGAAAGAAAGGTAGGAGTAAGGTTTGAATTTCTAACAAACCCCTCTCCACATCCTCTCTCAGGAGGAATTCACACCTCCTTTCGGAGCCCAAGTGTAGACCATTTTGGAGGGCCAAGGCTCAGCTTAAGGTCTTTTAAACTCCCTCATCCACATGTATGGTTATTGCTTAGGGACTACCTCCTCCACTCAAGACAATTCCCTATGGAGAGAGAGATTAAGGGATTAGATTCAGAGGTGTTAATTCAGGTGGATCGGGTCGGGTTAAAAATTTTTGTTTTAAAAAAATCCCAACCCAAACCTGACTACAATCCGAACCCGACCTGAATAACTTGAATAACCCTATTCAAAACACTTTTTTTTTTTTTTGCTATTTTCCCTATAATTCTTCACTTTTATCTCAATACTCCATCATGATCATACTAACAATAGACATAAAAAAGCATCTTAATTTTTAAAATAAAATTTAATTTAACCCCAAAAAAACCCACTAACCCTTAAATTCGGGTCAACCGAACCCAAAAATTTTCAACCTGAAAATCCTCCAACTTGAACCCGAATATCCCCAACTCGAACCTAATTTTTTTCGGGTCGACTTGGGTCGAGTGGTCAGGTTCATTTTTAACACCTCTAATCGTCAGTCAATCATTCCCATGGTGATTAGTACGTTAGCCATTCAACCTACGACCTTGTCCCCCTCCTGCAATTAGATTGGTCAGTTAATCATTCCTGACCACGAATCTTTAGGTAGTCGTTCATGCAAGTCTGCCTACGCTCACTCTTAATCACTCACTAGTCACTCCGACATATATAGGAGGAAAAATTTGGTCATTCATATTATATAGACCAATATATGGAATCTATGCATGATGAAGATGTAGCATCTAGAAGCAAAAAATATGCATAAGGTTCTAATTGATTTTGGTAGCATAGATAATATGTTCAAGTGTGATACCTAGGATCATCCTCAAGCCTTTCTGAAGGAAGCAAGACCATGAAATTACGGAAGTGACTGTATGAAATTGATCCCTCTTTGTCAACATTGAGATAACGCATCATAGAAATAGCATTATCCTCACTGGCAGGAAGCCCTGCATTCCTTAGCGATGCCAATATCTGATTCTTTTGCAGTGTTCCAGACTTGTTAAGGCAAAGGCTTGTATACGCTCGAAGAATTTTTGGCTCCTTCTGCTCCATTACAGACAGAAATTGTTTCCACCCAACTGATTTTGAAAACAAGTTGCTTCTTGTACGATGCAGAAAATCCTTGGCATACCGCCTAGGTAGTCTTCTCTTTTTCATTGCAATTTCAAGGTCTTCAAGATTAACTTGGCCATCACCATCTCTATCCAACTCCTCAAAAAATCGCCTTCCTGCCAAAAAAATTATAAATATAGCATCCGAATGTGGTTTTATCTTCACAGACATCTAAAACTATTAAATATCTGTGAAAGTGACCAGCAAAGAATAATTTTTGTCAACTTTTTACCAAGTGCAACCAGTCATTGCAGCTTTATATAAAAATTGACATCACTAAGTTTCCATTCAGATTATCTAAATTTTAGCATCTTGTAGCAAAGTCTGACTTTTCATTGTTATTTAATCATTTGAATACAATTTTAGCCATCTTCTGAACAACCAAAGGAACTGGAGGCCTATAGCTACCTCTCGGCTTCTACCACAACAAAAAGTGAAGAGTGCATAGTTTGCAATTTTTTACCTTTTCCTACAATCTGCTGTCTCAAATGATGCTTAATGTCATTAAGCAATGATGAATAAGCAAGCTTGCATAAGGGTAAAAAATGAAAATAAATTTTGTTATCGATATAAATCTTACATCATCTTATTTTAAGAATAAGATCAAAGTTTATTCTGTTCTTGTTGTCTAGAGAGTAATATAACAAAAGCAATAAAGCCCAATTGCAATCAGAATCAACCAAGGAAAATATTAATTGACCAGACATATAAGATTCCTATGTTTTTCTCTTTGATTCTACAACATGATAGCAACACTAATATTATGATCTATCATCAGACAAGGATACTAATTCTCTTAATATTTACCTTTCAACTAAATTGTATCATGATAAAAGAAGCATTTACCTTCTGTCTCAGTGTAGCGGAAGAAGTCCTGAACTGAAAACAATTTCTTCTTGTCAGGATGGTCGGTGGAGGATTTTACCAACTGAGGTATGAACTCAATCAACTCAGTCAGATTAACAGTGGAAAGTGTAGATTTTAAGCGCTCAACATTTGACAATGGAATGCTAAGTAAACCACTTGCAAACTTCTGTGGTGTGCTACTTGTAGGCTCTTCCTTATCACCACCAGTGTCATGATTCTCACCCTCCTTTTTGACAGATGGTGTGTCCTCCACCAAAGTTGCAGGTAGGCCTCCAACCCTTGCAAAACTCAAATTCGAAAGGAATCCATCAAAATCTGCCTTCTTTCCATTAATTAGTCCCTTCATTATTTTCAAGTAATCAGACTCTGAAGCCTCAGAAGCTGCTGGACGATCACAATTCTTCGGTCTGTTCCCTTGGCAACTCCAATTCAGCATTTGGAGATTCTGACCCAAACTGTCCAACGCAAAGCAAAGAATCAACTCGATAGACATCGTGCCTCCCTCACCCGCTGTTTTCTCGGATTTATCACAAAAAACGGTCTTGCATGATTTTTTCCCTCTAGATTTTGCATGGGAAGGGGAGTCATCATCACGACGTTGCTTCCAGAAACACTTCCTTACTGATTTAAGCGGCTTCGGGAACGCCTGCAGGAAACTGTCGAACATAAACGACCAAACTGAGAAAAAAGGCGAGCAATTCGCACAAGATTCATGCTTCTTCTCTTCTTCTCTCCCTTTCTTCGATGAAATCCCTCCCCGACTACTGACGTCATCCCCACCCAAAGGGAGGCACAAAGCACCAGAAAAAAACTTAAAAGGATCCTTTTTCCGCTCCTCGGAAGCCGTCACGGCAGCTACCTTCTCCTTCATCGATCCACGATACCTCTTCGTCGACTCCACGTTCCTGGCACCGCTCATCAAATTCAGCCAATGCGACTCCCAATCCTTGGCTGCGGACTCAAGAGGGGATACGGCATCCCGGAAGGCGTGGAAGATGCCTTCCATCGGATCTGGTCCAGATAACATGGATATCAATCAGCAAGAGCGATCCGACACTAGGGTTTCCGGCGCCGCCTCCGAGGCGATACACGAGACCTGCCGAGACCCAGCGCTTCTCCAAGAGGCATGAAACCTCAAAGTGGGATCCAAACGAGCGTGCTCCAATGGGGAAAGCGGAATAGTTGTAGTGGAGACGAAGCGAGAACGGAAATGGCGGAGAAGGGATAGGCAGAACCGCAGAAGACTTGTCCAAGGGAGAAGGATAGAATAACAAATGGCTGCCGGAATAGCATTTTTTATTGGCCCCTCGAGTTTAAGTAATGTCAATCTTAAAACTTTGAAACACCAATCCAAACTTGTTCCACCGGGAATCTCAAATCTGGGACGAAATGATGAGGTAAAAACTTAAGGTGCTAATTTGAATTTTCTTTTGTCTTCTAAGTCCCTCTTTTATAACGACGAGAATTTAAAATTTTAAAAAAAATGAAGCGAAGCGGCCTGCAGGGACCACCCTTGTCAGCCCATCTATATCCGGTACTATTCTCGGGTACAAAGACGCTGGGTCGATATAGGAAGATGAGAAGGAACCAGTTGTGGATAACGCCGAGTGAAGCTGACGTGTAAGAGACGCGCGGGACCCGTTTAATAAGTTAATTAATTGTGACAATTATCTTATGATAAATTAGATAAAAATCCTTCATCATAATTTTAATTTTACATATAATTATCAATCATAATTTTATTTTCACTTCATGTATGTAAAATTTTATTTACTTTAATTTTCTCATATAAATATTATTATCTAATTATCTCTTAAATTTTATAAGTACAAATAGTCCAAAAATTAATATAATTTCTCTTAAAGTCAATACATATTAGAATTGAGTATATTTTTTATTAAATTGAGTATAATTTTTTTCTACTTAATATAATTTCTCCTAAATTAAGCACAATTTAAAGAAAATATAATATATTTTCTATTTAATTGAGTATCATTTAAAAAAAATCTAGTATATTTTCCATCCAATTGAGGTGGAAAAAGAATCGTGCTTAATTTAATAAAAAAAATACTAAAACGAATATAATTTTTCTTAAAGTCAACACTTTATACTAGAATAAGTATATATTTTATCAAAATGTCACTCATATTTTTTAAGTACAAATAGTCTAAAAAAACGAGTATAATTTCTGTTAAATTCAACATTTTAAATTAGAATTGAGTATATTTTTTATTAAATTGAGCATAACTTTTTCCCTACTTAATATAATTCCTCCTAAATTTGACATAATTTTAAAAAAAAAATCTAGTATATTTTTCATTACTATTTAAAGAAAATCTATATATTTTTATCCAATTGAGATGGAAAAAGAATCGTACCCAATTTGATAGAAAATATACTATATTCTAATTTAATATACTGAATTTAAGAGGAATTATACTCATTTTTAGATTTTTTATATCTAAAAATATCAGAGTAATTAGTTAAATATATTTAACTAGAGAGTATAAATAAAGATTTTTGTCAATAAGGACTACATGCAAAATTTTGTTTATGCGTGTAAATTTTTCCTTATTTTTATGCTGCCTAATTACCTATTTTAGAAAAAATAATTAATCAAGTAATATTAAAGTACTTCAAATATTAATAAAAATAAAATAAAGTGGACGGTAATAATTGTGTTAATTTGTGTGTGTAAAAATGTCCAATTTTAAGCTATTTCCAAGATTAATTCTGAAGGCCAAAGGCTGCTTAAGTATTAATGACGTGTTTTTTTCTTAATATATCTCTTTCACTCCTATTCATTTTAATATTCACACTCATTATTTATAGATTTTATAATTTATTTAATTATCTTAAAATTATATCATATTAAATAAATAAATTTTAAATATATTTTAAAATATTAAAATTATTATTATTATTTTTAATAATAAACTTACATTTTAAAAAATAATTTTACTAGTTTTAAAAAATAATATTAATTTTTTAAATATATTATTTATTAAAATAGATATTTTTAATAAATTAATTAAAAACACACACACACATGGGATGAGCCAACCCATGTTTGTTTGAATACGTTCAATACTTTGAACACATTCAAGTGAAGAGGTGTTATAACACCCCTTCACAATAGTGTCAATACCAAAGGGTGTTATAATACCCTATTAATACATCCATTGTGGATGGTCAGAGCATCCACATCCTACTCTCATTATAACACCTACCATTTTATAAAAAAAGTATAGGGTTCACTGCTACATACTCGTTATAACAACAAATATTTTTCACCCACATTCCTTTTAATATTAATATTTATTATCTATGAGTCTCACAGTGTACTCAATCATCTTAAAATTATATCATATTAAATAAATATATTTTAAATTATTTAAATTATTATTATTTTTAATAATAATCTTACTGTTTTAAAAAATAATTTTAAAATCAGATTATTGCTGTTAAAAAAATAATAAAAAAAAAGATAGGAGAGGGATGAACTGTTGGCGCTCGAAATTTCGTTCTGTGTAAAATCCTTGTACAAAAATTTGTACAGGCACAGAACTTTTCCTAGCAATCTACATACTCGATCAGACATGTGTTTGATTAATCAAGCAAGTCCTTGATTGACCAAAACACACCTTGATCGAAGCACAAGATCGCTTGCCTCTTGTGTTGGTGTTCAAGATCCATACAAAGAAAACATATTAGTTGTGCTGCGGAATAAATAACTAGTTGTACCTTTCTTCGTAGACAAAAACCTCATGATCTTCTACTGTATTTCTCTCTTCTTCTTGGACGTCGTGTAGGCGACGATCTACCAAGACAAGCCACCTGAACCTTCTTTTGTTTCCAAGCCGCCTACCACCAAAAGATGCAAAGAAAAGGGGTGCCTCCTCCTCCTTCTTCTTCTCCTCCAAGCCGCCTACAACTTAGGGTGGTTCTTCTCTTCTTCTTCTTCTCCTCCAAGCTCTGGCCACCAAAGGAGATATGCGCTGACCCTAGAGGGAGGAAAGGGAGGAAGAGATGAGAAGGTGGAGCACCGACCCTAGGAGGAAGAGAGGAGGTGGGCCCGACCCTAGGGGAAAAGAAAAGAGAGAAAAGAAGAGATGAGGTGTCGGCCACAAGCAAGGGAAAACAACTCAAGAGAGATTAGGTTATGGTGGCATGACCTCTTCCCTTTTTATAACCTTTGACACCAGATAAAAGAGGAGAAATATTAACAGAATTTTTGTTTAGAAAAAATCTCTAGAAAAGAATTAACATAATTCTTCTTAGGAAAGATTTAATATAATTCTTTTTAGAAAATTTCTAAGAAAGAATTAACATAATTTTTTTTAGAAAATCTCTAATTTTGTTGAGAAAAAAATCTCCCTTTTACAACTCCCTTTTTTCTTTTCTTTTCCTTTTCTTTTCCTTTTCTTTTCTTTTGGTTTGGTCGGCCCCTTGCTTGGGCACCAAGCAAGGCTTGGGCGACCTCTTTCTTGAGTAGGAAACAAAATCAAACGAGTGAATGTGAGGCTATGTAGAGGCTACAACAGGGACCGAGAAGAGCAATTGGTTTTGGCCTCCTGATGGACTTGAGCTTCCTATGTTCGACCCGAACACCCAACTCAAGTTCATCAATAAAAACTCATACCACTAAAGAGTTATTATTGAATTACCGCACCAATCCCATATTACAATATGGGCTTCTTCTTATCATGAGTGTGTTAATCTCCCTGTGTTTAAGATATCGTATGCCCATTAATTAAATGAGTTACTGACAACTCACTTAATTAACATCTGACTTCAAGAGTAGTACCACTCAACTTTATTATCATGTCAGACTAAGTCTACCTGCAGGGTTTACATGATAAATCTTATGAGCTCCTCAAGGGGACATCATCAACCTAAATAAATAGGACACAATTTTCTTTTATAATCAACAACACACCGTATAAATAGCACTATCTTCCAACTCATCGGGCCTATTGATTTAATGAATAAATCTCATCCCTTGATAAGTCAAAGAAATAAATACTAAGTATACATGTTTGTTATTATATCGGGATTAAGAGAACGCACATCCATAATAACAGAGGTTCTATTCTTTTATATATTCAGTATAAATCGAACAACCTCAAATGGTCCTGCTCAATACACACATAGAGTACTAGTGTAATTTTATAGTCAAGACAGACTAATACCAAATTACACTACAACTGTTCCAATGGTTTGTTCCTATCCATCTCGGTCGTGAGCTACTATTTATAATTTATAAGGAACTGATAACATGATCTTCTGTATGGTACCACACACTATGTTATCTACAATATAAATTAAATTGACAACTGTATTAACATATAAATAAATATAAAATGCAACATTTGACCAAAGTGATTCTCATTTCAAAATAGATGTTCATATAAAAAGCTAGGTTTATAGTATACATCCCAACATGAACGTCGTTCATCCTCTAAACGCCCCCTCTCTCTCACCTATGAGTGGACATTATAATGTCTACTCATAATAAAGAGGGGTATAATACCTATTTAACATCCCATTATGAGTATCCTTAGAAATGTTTTTAGTGACCAACAGAGACAGATCATCATAGGGGTTGTACTGGGTTGTAGCCCAGCCCTGTTGCCCAACCAACTCTATTACCCAGTTCATTTTCTTAATAAGGTTTAGGTTTTAGGTTTTTTCCCCCTTCATTGCTTTCTCTCCACGGCGTCGATGATGAAGGGCGACAATGAGTAGCGACAATAATCTCCATGGCGAGTCAGCGACAACAAATCTAGATTTCAGGTAGTTCTTCGGTTCTCTCTAGACTCTAGTTCTCTTCTCTTCTCAATTTTTCCCTTCATTGCTTTCTCTGATTCTCTCCACGATGCGTCGATGATGAAGGGCGACAACAAGCAAGCAGGCGAGCAGCGACAACGATCTCCACAGCGAGTCGGCGACAACAAATCTAGATCTCAGGTAGTTCTTCGGTTCTCTCTAGACTCTAGTTCTCTTCTCTTCTTAGTTGTTCTGTTAAGATTTAAAATCATAGATCAGTAGATCACCATTCACCTCTGTCCTCTAAGCCTCTCTCGTGGATGGACGACTCTTGCGAAGAGAATAGTTACCTGTCAACTCAATTGCCGAACTACGAATACTTCATATGGGCCCTTCTCCAACATGATCATTTGAGAGGCATTAAGCCATTAGCTATGTGCATCAAAAGGTTCTCTTTGGTTGCCTGATCAATCATCAGAGCTAAATATTTTTTTTCATGAACCAAAATAGATGTAACAGTTAAAATTAACATGAAAACTAGCAGGGTTAGATGCCCACGATTGCCCCCTTTATCTATGTTTATTATTTAACAATATAAACTATACTTTTAAACCTTGTATTAATTAGGCCTAGGATTTGCAAGTTGATTCTATTTCTAATACACTGCCTCAAACTCACTAAAAATTATTATGAAAGACTTTGTTGTTTTTCCAAACTAGAAATAGAACAGAAATCTTCACCTTTTCTTTATTTTTTATGCAAAAAAAACTTCACCTTTTCTATTTGATGCCAGATTGTCTATCTTTTATTTCTGTATGTTTGCTTCTATTCACTGTGGATAATTAACTAATCAACTATTAATTCCTAGAACATATTATTAAAGAGCATGATTATTATAGAGTTTGTTTTGCCAATTAAACCCTAAAACCCTACTCTTATTGTCTAGTAATCTATTAAATGAATAGAATATGCTGTCATTTTTTTTACTGTACTTGGTGGAGTTGTTGACTTGTTGCCCAAAAAAAAGCTAAATTGAAATTATTAGTATGCCTTATTGTCCACTTGAATTTTTATTTCTTGCACTCATTTTTGTCTCTTGCATTGTAGATTTAAAATTGTGAACATTGGTGTAATCTGAATTTGGTATCGAGGCATTCTTACTTTGGATTTTAACCTCAAGAAAGTAAGTTCTTTTATCTTTTTCATTCATTGTTTGCAATTTTGTTATTTTCTAGTATGAGTTGTAATCAATTATTATTTTAAAGTTGTTCTCTTGGTAGATTATGTTATTTTTTGAGTTATATAACCTTTAGGGTTTTATTTTAGTAAAAATTGTAATTTATAATTTATCTCAAGATATGCTTATACAATTCATTGTACTTTGAGTTATTACTTGTTTATTTATATGATTGTTATTTTATTATTTATTTAGGGATATAACTTGAACTATTTCAAAATGGAACATCAATCTGCTGCAAAGAAAGGAAAGATATCCTCTTTTTTTAAGAAGAGATATCATCAAACTAGTGAAAACACTTCAATTCCTATCGTCCCTACAATGCAACTTCAATCTAGTGAAAGTCTTCTAATTTCTAGTGTCCAAATTCCTACTATTTTCCCTCCCAGTAACAACCATCAGTCATCCTCTACTTGTATTGAATGAGATCCAAGAAAAAGAAAGCAGATATGTGAATATAATGTTAATGTACGAGATGAGATAAGACAATCATATCTAAAGATGGGGCCTTATCAACCAGATATGTTGGAGTATCCGGCTATAAAATTTGGAAGTCAAAATCGTCGATTTCAGAAAAAATGGTTCCAGAAATTTCATTGGTTAGAGTATTCATCTTCAACAAATAAGGCATATTGCTTTTATTGTTTTCTTTTTCTGAATGATGTTAATTCGTCTAATATCTCAGCATTGGTCAATGAAGGATTTGACAATTGAAAAAGGGTAAATCAAGGAAAAACATGTGCATTTTTTGCTCATATTGGTTCTACAGCCTCTTTGCCTCATACTATGTGCGAGAGAATGACTGAAAATTTGATGAAACCCTCACAACATATTGATAGTGTGATGCATGCCCAATCTCAAGAGGAAAAAGAGAAAAATCATTTGCGTTTAAAGACCTCAATTATAATTGTTCGTTGGCTAGCACTTCAAGGTTGTGCTTTTAGAGGTAACGATGAATCTCTATCTTCATCTAATCGTGGAAATTTTCTTGAATTGGTGAAGGCTTTTGCAAAAATGAGTACATAAATTGATAAAGTTGTATTTGAGAATGCTCCAAAAAATGCCCAATATATCGCTCCAGAAATTCAGAAAGAAATTTTACATATTATGGTCAATAGAGTACGAAAGATGGTTCGTGAAGAAGTTGGAGATAAATGTTTTTGTATTCTTGTTGATGAAGCATGAGATATATCTAAACGGGAGCAAATGGTCATTATTTTGAGGTTTGTGAACAATCATGGGATTTTCACAGAAAGATTTTTTGCCATCAAAAGTGTTAATGACACTACCTTATTGAATTTGAAAAAAGAGATATCAAATGTTCTTATTCATCATGACCTCCAAGTTAAGAAAATTATAGGTAAAGGATATGATGGCGTTAGCAATATGTGTGGCGCATGGAATGGACTTTAGGCATTATTTCTTAGAGATTGTCCCTATGCATATTATATCCACTATTTTTCCCATTGATTACAACTGACATTGGTTTCTACAGCTAAGGATGTCAGTATTATTTGGGAATTCTGTTCTCATTTGGATAATATTATTAATATTGTCACTTCTTCTACTAAGCGCATTGCTGAGTTACATGTTGCACAGAGAAATGAAATTGAGTATATGTTGGCAATTGGAGAATGTGTTTCTGGAAGTGGGGCCAATCAAATTGGTAATTTGCAACGAGTAGGAACTACTCATTGGAGTTCTCATTATGACTCAGTAAAAATCTTGATAGGTATGTATGCTGTAACTTGTAAAGTTTTTGAAATTCTTAGTCAACATTCTCCAAATGGAAGAGCTAAGGCTGAAGTTTAAGGGATTTATAGAAACATGACAAGCTTTGAATTTGTGTTTATTTTGCACTTAATGCATAAAATTATGAGAACAACACAGAAACTCTTTGTCAAATTCTTCAAAGAAAATCTCAAGATATTTTGATTGCTATTGCATTTGTCTCTACTACCAAAACTATCCTTCAAGAACTTAGAGAATATGGATGGGAAGAATTTTTTTATGAAGTGAAAGTTTTTTGTTCGAGAAATGAAATTGATGTGTCTGACCTTGATTGTCTATATAAGATTGGTCATTTTCGTCATCAAACTACAATTGAGCATCATTACCACTTTGATGTTTTTAATGTAGCAATAGATTTTATCTTAATGGAGTTAAATACTTGGTTCAATGAGTCATCAGTGGAATTTCTTTCTCTTAGTACAACTTTAGATCCAAAAAATTCATTTGAATCAATTAACAGTGATGATATTTACAAACTTGCAAAGAAATTTTATCTTGAAGATTTCATAGATCAAGACATCGTTGCTTTGGAATATGAATTGGTACATTATAAACTTGATGTGATGAAAAATTTGAAGGTTTCTACACTTGTTGAGTTATGTCAGCAATTGACTAAGAGTGGACGGTCAAAGGTTTATGTTATATTGACTAGATTGATTCGTCTTATTTTGACATTGCCTATTTCTACCGCCACTACTGAGCGAGCCTTTTTAGCAATGAAACATGTGAATGTTGGTTGCTACTTGAAATATCGTACCGGTTCCCCTGTACAAAAATTTTATACAAGTCCTGAACCATTCCTAACAACCTATTGTGTTCTTTAGAAATTAAATATGGAATCGCAAACAGAACTTAACATTATTGATTCCAAATTCAACTTATCTATTCTTAATGGTTAAGACTTGGATCGCAAATGATACTTAACATTATTGATCCAAATCCACACATGTTACAAATTTAATTAAATATTAATTTCAGAGATCGACTTCCAGGTTAAACATGGCGAGACACTAGGCTTCTTGGGTATGGGAGCATCCACCACTTCCTAGACAAAGCCTTTCAACAAAATTCAATATTTAATTTCCTTATAGTAACCCTAGGTTTAACCAAAAAGAACAATCGAATCACAAGTTCGAAAAACAAAAGAAACACAAAATCGAAAACATAAATTCGACAACCTAGATTCATTAGCCTCTTGTGTTTGGTATTACAAGATCTAAATAAAAGGATGAACTAGTTATGATGCAGAAACTAATAACTAGTTATACCTTTTATAGCTTATAGACCTCACGATCTTCTGTCGTGTTCCTCTTCTTATCTCGGACGTCGTGTGGGTGACGATCTACCGAGATGAGAATCCACCCAAGTTTCCTTCTTCTTCAAGCAAGTTTTGGCCAATCAACAAACTCCTTGAGATAAAGAACTTCGGCCACCAACCAAGCTTCAAGGGATGCAAAGAAACAAATCCTCCTTTCTCTACTTCTTCTCCAAGCAAAATCCAGCCACCAAGGAAGAATAATAGGAAGAAGAAGAAGGATAAGGGCCGGCCACCACCAAGGAAGAAAAGAGAGGAATAATAGATGTGCTATTGAGGTGAGACACCTCTACCCTCTCTTTTATATTCCTTGGTCTTGGCAAATAAGAAAAGTTTTAGATATAACTTCCTTATTTTCCTTGCCAATAAAAGAAAAATTAAAAATTTTCCTTTTATTCTTTTAATGGCCGGCCCCTACATGTCCTCCAAACAAGGAAAGTTTTAAACATAAAATTAAAACTTCCTAATTTGCTTTCGAAAATTTTTAAAATAAAAATTTCTCTTTTAAAAATTCCCTTCATGGTTGGTTATAAAAGAAAACTTTTATAAATTAAAATCTCTTTATTAAAACATGTGGATGATTACAAAAAGGAAAGTTTTCTCTAAAATTAAAATCTTCCTTTTAACTACAAATAAGGAAAGATATCAAATCTTTCTCTTAATTTTTTGTAGAAAGCTATAAAAGGAAAGATTTAAATTTTAAAACTCTCTTTTAAAACCATGAGGATGGTTACAAAAAAGGAAAGTTTTATCAAAAATTAAAATCTTCCTTTTAACCACAAATAAGGAAAGATATCAAACATTTCTCTTAATCTTTTGTAGAAAGCTATAAAAGGAAATATTTAAATTTTAAATTCTCTTTTAAAACCATGGCTTCCACATAAGGAAATATTTTAAAATAAAATCCTTTTATTTTTTATATGGCCGGCCACCTAAGCTTGGGCTCCAAGCTAGGGCCGACCACCACTTGGTCCATCCAAGGCTTATCTTGGCCGACCCTTGCTTGGGCTCCAAGTTTGGCTTGGCCAACCACCTAAGGATGGGTAAAAAGGTGGGTATAGGTGGGTATAAGACTTTATAAATAAGATGCTACGACAGAGACCGAGAGGAGGAATTGGTTTTGGTCTCCCGATGAACTTGAGCTTCCCGTGTTCACCCCAAACACCCAACTCGAGTTCATCAATAATATCTCATTTCACTAAAGAGTTATTATTGAACTACCGCATCAATCCCATATTACTATATGTGCTCCTTCTTATCATGAGTGTGTTAATCTCCCTGTGTTTAAGATATCGAATGTCTACTAATTAAATGAGTTACTGACAACTCACTTAATTAATATCTAGCTCCAAAAGTAGTACCACTCAACCTTATCGTCATATCGGACTAAGTCCACCTGCAGGGTTTACATGACAATCCTTATGAGCTCCTCAAGGGGACATCATCATCCTAGATTATTATGACACAGTTTCATTCTATAATCAACAATACACCATATAAATAATATCATTTCCCAACTTATCAGGCCTATTGATTTAACGAGCTAAATCGCACCCTTTGATAAATTAAAGAAATAAGTATTAAGTATATGTGCTTGTTATTATATCATGATTAAGAGTACACACTTCCATAATAACAGAGGTATTGTTCTTTTATATAGTCGGTATAAAAAGAAACTACCTCAAATGGTTCTACTCAATACACTCAGAGTGTACTAGTGTAATTTTATAGTTAAGATAAACTAATACCAAATTACACTACGACTATTCCAATGGTTTGTTCTTTTCCATCTTAGTCGTGAGCAACTTTTTATAACTTATAAGGAATTGATAACATGATCTTCTGTGTGTGACACCACACACCATGTTATCTATAATATAAATTAATTGAACAACTACACTTAGCATATAAATGTAGACATTTGACCAATGTGATTCTTTATTTCAAAATAAATGTTTACAAAAAACTAAACTTTTAGTATACACTCTAACAGTGAAGACGACACTTCGTAATAAAATGGAGGATGACTTTCTTGAAGATTGCTTGGCACTCTATATTGAATGAGATGTAACTAAGGATATATATGTAGATTCTATTGTAGATGAATTTTATGTTCCAAAATCTCATAGGGCACAACTTTGTTGAACAATATATTGTAAATGACTTTTTTTTATTATATATATATATATATATATATATATATATATATATATATATATATATATGATAATAATATACAATTTATTATATTAAGTCTAGGCTGTTGGTGCGGTTAGCACTAAGGGTCTAACTCAAGTTTTGATGAATGACAAAATAAGTTAAGTTAGTTTCGTTGTTATCTAACACTCTGATCGAGTGTGCAGGCAAAGCCCAGACAGGTCGACGGGTTGACCGGATGTCTGGCACGAAGCCTAGCTAGGTTGACGGGCCGATCGGATAGCTGGCACGAAGTTCAGACGGGTTGACGAGCTGACCGGACGTTTGACACGAAGTCCAACTAGGTCGACGGGCTAACCAGATAGCTGGCACGAAGTCTAGATGGGTCGAAGGGCTGACCGGACAGCTAGCAGCTAAGTGAAGGTAAGTCACTGGAGGGGAGTGACTGTGAGGATGTGTTCCCGGGAAGGGTGTTGGTTGCTACTCGGAATGTCGTACTGGTTCCTCTGTAGAAAAATTTTGTACAAGTCCTGAACCTTTCCTAACAACCTATTGTATTCTTTAGAAATTAAATTTGGAATCGCAAACAGAACTTAACATTATTGATTCCAAATTCAACTTATCTGTTCTTAGAAGTTTAGATTTGGATCGCAAACGATGCTTAACATTATTAATCCAAATCCACCTATGTTACAAATTCGATTAAATATTTATTTCAGAGATCGACTTCCAGGTTAAACATGGCGAGGCACTAGGCCTTCTTGGGTATGAGATCATCCACCACTTCCTAGACAAAGTCTTTCAACGAAATTCAAACGAAATTCAACACCCAACTCGAGTTCATCAATAATATCTCATTTCACTAAAGAGTTATTATTGAACTACCGCACCAATTCCATATTACTATATGAGCTCCTTCTTATCATGAGTGTGGTAATCTCCCTGTGTTTAAGATATTGAATGTCCACTAATTAAATAAGTTATTGACAACTCACTTAATTAATATCTAGCTCCAAGAGTAGTACCACTCAACCTTATTGTCATGTCGGACTAAGTCCACCTGTAGGGTTTTCATGACAATCCTTATGAGCTCCTCTTGGGGACATTATCAACCTAGATTACTAGGATACAGTTTCATTCTATAATCAATAACACACCATATAAATAATATCATTTCCCAACTTATCGAGCATATTGATTTATCGAACTAAATCACACCCTTTGATAAATTAAAGAAATGAATATTGAGTATATGTGCTTGTTATTATATCATGATTAAGAGCACACACTTCCATAATAACAAAGGTCTTGTTCTTTTATGCAGTCAGTATAAAAAGAACTTACCTTAAATGATCCCGCTCAATACACTCAGAGTGTACTAGTGTAATTTTGTAGTCAAGATAAACTAATACCAAATTACACTATGACTGTTCCAATGGTTTGTTCCTATCCATCTTAGTCGTAGGCTACTGTTTATAATTTATAAGGAACTTATAACATGATCTTCTGTGTGTGACACCACACACCATGTTATCTACAATATAAATTAATTGAACAACTACACTTAACATATAAATGTAGACATTTGACCAATGTGATTCTTTATTTCAAAATAAATGTTTACAAAAAGCTAGGCTTTTAGTATACACTCTAACAATCTCCCACTTATATTAAAAGACTATGTTGTCATAAACGCTGTCATATATCTGATTCTCATTCCTTCAACATGCTGATCGAAAGCTTTCACCGGAAGGGCCTTAGTGAAAGGATATGCCAGGTTATCTGCTGTGTAATCTTGGCGACAACAACTTCTCTTCACTTTACGATATCTCGTATCAGGTGGTACTTGCGCTCTATGTGTTTACTCGCCTTATGGGCTCGTGGTTCCTTCAAGTTTGCTACTGCACCACTATTATCACAATAAATTGTGATGATTTTGGGTAAACCAGGAATCACATCTAAGTCCATTAGGAAATTCCTAAGCCATACAACTTCTTTGGCTACCTCAAAGGCTGTCACATACTCTGCTTCCATGGTTGAGTCTGAAACGCATTTCTGCTTAACGCTCCTCCATGCAATGGCTCAACCTCCTAAAGTAAACACATAGCCTGATGTAGACTTACTATTGTCCCTATCAGATTGGAAGTCAGAATCCGTGTAACCCACAACAGGGAGCAAATCATCTGCTTGGTATACCAGCATATATCTCTAGTCCTTCTCAGGTACTTTAATATATGTTTTACGGTAGTCCAATGTCCCTGTCCTGGATTACTTTGATATTTGCTAACCATGTCCACGGTAAAATAGATATCCGGTCTTGTGCACAACATAGCATACATTAGGCTTCCTATAGCTGAAGCATAAGGAATTACCTTCATCTCTTCTATCTCTTTTGATGTCTTTGGAGACATCTCTTTAGATAAAGATACTCCATGCCTAAAGGATAGAAAACCTTTCTTGGAGTCTTGCATGCTAAAACGAGCAAGGATTGTATCAATATATAAAGCTTGGGATAAGCACAACATTCTTTTCTTGCGATCCCTTATTACTTTGATCCTGAGAATATGTGCACATTCTCCCAAGTCCTTTATATCGAATTGCTTGGACAACCATACCCTTACTTCCGACAATACTTTGATATTATTTCCAACTAACAAAATGTCATCTACGTATAGTACAAGAAATACCACCACGTTTCCATCACACTTCTTGTATACACAAGACTCATCCGAACATTGAATAAATCCATATGACTGGATTACCTCATTAAGCCAGATGTTCCAAGACCTTGAAGCTTGCTTCAGTCCATAAATAGACCGATGCTCTTTGCCCTTTGCAATAAACCCTTCTGGTTGCTTCATATGGATGTTTTCTTCAAGACTTTCGTTAAGAAAAGATGTCCTGATATCCATTTGCCAAACCTTATAATCCATATGAACAGCAATAGATAAAAGTATCCGGATAGACTTAAGCATAGCTACTGGCGCAAAGGTTTCCTCATAATTGATTCTCTCTTTCTGAGTATACCCCTTCACAACAAGCCTTGCTTTGAAGGTTTCCACCTTCTTGTCTATCCCTCTTTTCCTTTTGTAGATCCATTTACATCCAATAGCTTTTACACTATTTGATGGTTCTACTAGCTCCCAGAGTTTGTTAGAATACATAGATTCTATTTTTGAATTCATTGCTCTTTGCCAAGATGCTGCATCTTTATCTTGGAGTGCTTCGACATATGTTTTGGGATCAGGTTCATGTCTACCTGGGATCAAGTCTGACGACTCTCCCAAAAACATGAATCTTTCAAGTTTCCTAACAACCCTCCCACTACGACGAGGCATTGTCTGTTATTGTGTATCATTTGTGATACGTGTTGCAGTTTCTTGTGATATTTCATCTTGCACTGTTGGACTAAAGTAGACATGTCCTCTCTCATTTCTTCTAAAATAATTTCACTCATGGGCTTATGGTTTATTACATAATCTTCTTCTAAAAATCGAGCATTGGTGCTAACAATGATCTTCTGATTTTTAGAATTATAAAATAAACCACCTTTCGTTCCCTTAGGATATCCTACAAACAGATAAACTTCTGTACATGATTCCAACTTGTCAGTATCTCCCTTCAGCACATGTGCTGGACTACCCCATATCCGAATATGACTCAGACTAGGCTTATGCCCATTCCACAATTCCATGAGAGTAAAGGGTACTGATTTAGAAGGTATCATATTCAAAATATACACTGCTGTTTCCAGAGCATATCCCCAAAATGAATTTGGTAATTCTGAATAACTCATCATCAATCTAACCATTTCCTTAAGAGTTATATTTGTAATGACCCAAATTTTCTCATTTTGAGCTCCAAAAAGAATTCAAAAATATTTTTAAATGCTATAGAAAAATTCTAGAGATTTTAAAAAAATTTTAGAGTATTTTTATGTAATTTTTGGAGTTCGTTTGGTATTTTTACCAAGAGGAAGAAGTTAAAAAAAAAAGAAAAAAAATATTGAAGTCGGGTTTTGAACCCAAGACCTTGGACTTGGCTCGAGTCTTAACCGAATCCAACCAGCCAACTGATCTGCAACCTGTTTGTGAACATATATGGGATGAAATATATATAAGCAGTATTTAGGAACGTTTAAATAAATTGGAAATAAAAGTGCCCGGCTGAGGAATCGAAGTTGCAACCTGGGATTTGATTAAAGACGGGCTGACCAAGTGTGCTAGTGATTGTTTGTTATTAAAGAAGGAGAAATATTCTATTTAAGCAGTAGTTAGGAAACAGAGAATAAATAGGAAATAAAATGGTTACAGCTGAGACTCGAACCCACGAACCGAGTTTTAAACGGAACTCAACCAACCAACCGGTCTGCGAGAGTTTTGTTAATCAAGTATGGAATAAAATATATATAAGCTATAGTTGGAAACGAAAATAACCTTAAGTATAAGATTTAAATCCTTTTCCTAAAACCTAAAAATTTCTCTCAAAATTCCTCCTCTCGCACGCGGCGACGGCATCGGCTCCTGCTTGAGCGAAATCGCAGCCGAACCTTGAGAGATCCAAGATCCTCTCGTCGAGGAGAACTCGTGAGCCGAAGAAGACCGAGAGTTTGATCTCCATAAAACCCTAGAGGGTTCTTGTTCGGTTGTAAGTCCTAAAAGCAAGGGTAAGTCGCTTCTTACCTGCAGTAGGAGTAGCTCCGAATTGGCTTTGGTGTTTTTCTTGTTTTCTTGAGTTTTGCCGTGAAGAATCTTGGTTTTTGTTTGCTGCCGTGAACCTTAAAGAAAGAAGAGACAAATTAGTTTAGTAAGCATGAAGAACGGATTTGAATTTAGGTTTTCGATGACAATTTTTCCTTATTAGTAGCACTTTGATTTCTTTTGTTTGTTTACTGTGGTACTGATCAGAAAGATGATTGAATTAGGAGTTTTCTGCCGTGAGCCCTAAAGAAAGAAAGAGGATGATTAGTTTGGAATCTTGTTGTTGGGCAAGGTACATGAGAGAGTTTAGTTTTGTTCTAAAGCTTGTAGGTTGATGTGGTAGCTTACTGCAGAATGGTATGTTATGTTACAGTACATGAAAGAACAGCTATGTTTTCCTAGGTTTTCAGTAGTAAGTCTTTGATTAGTTGCAAGGTGTGTACAATGTCACAATGTTGGTGGATATGCCGTGGAATACTTGATTGTAGTTTAATTCTTAAAGTAGGTAATTAAATGCTGGGCAGATTCGAAGGGATAGGTTTCAGTGTGGTTAAGTGGATGTGTCTACAACATTCTCTTATGAAACTTGGATTACACATGTACTACTTGAAGTTTTGAGTTGAGTCCTTTAAGAATAACAGTAGAGGAGCCATGCATGCTTACCGGTATTATATGATATGAATTGAATTAAATTTATATTCTGTTTTTTAAAGAATTTAGAATGTGTGGATTTCTTAAGTTCTGGTTCTAAGTATATCATGTATCAACTCTTTGATAGCAATATCATCCTTTTCTTTGATATTAGTTATAGATCTTTTGTTGAGATATTGGAACACGAATTGGAATATGCAGTTTAGTTGCATTGTGTAGCACCTGAGTTTGGATTTTTCCTTGCTGTAATAGAAAAGAACAAGCCTTGCATAGGTTTTAATTTCAGCAGGTTCTAGTTTTGTTTGTGCTAAGCAATTTACATAAACGGATTTAGTTTTGGGAGTAGCAATTGGGAGGAAATAGAAGTAATAGCTTAGAACAAACAAAACAAGTTATATAGGATCCAAAAATTCTAGTGAGTTCTAGTTTAATAGAAGCACCCTTTCCTTATGCTTTGTTTTGTTGGAAACAATTCGGCATGTGTAGATCTATTGTAGTGCAGAATTTTTAGTGTAGATCTTCTTAAGTGTGCAGAGGAGTTTCGCTTCCTTAATAGGCAAGAACACTCTTTATAATAAGCTTGCACAACCTTCTAATAATAAGCATATAGTTTATAGTCTTTCTATTACTGCCGTGGGCATAAACAACATGCATATCATAAAGATGCAGTCCTTCACTTTTAGGGTGCAGATTTGAAGTTTGCTACTTCCTTAATGAGCAAGAATAGTTCTTTAATTTAAAGCATGTGTTTCATTAAATCTTTTTAGAAGATTATAAGTAGTTATAAGTAAAGAAAGGACCAAGGTCTTGATAGGATCTCTAAATTTCAGAATTTGGGATCAGCAGCACGCCAAGTGCTCGAAAAATTGCCGAGGCATTCTATAATAAAAGAATTAGAAGATAAGAAACATTTTAGTTCTTTCCTTGCTTGTGGAAATTTCCGGTGTAGATTAAGAGGTTTCAAGTATATTCCTTTGTAGATTTGTGAGGTTCTGTTGGGTTAAAGATATTCTTTACATGATATGATAAGTTTTGAGGAAGTCTTTTGGCATGCTTTTTGATTGTGTTTGTACAGAATTGAGGAAGTCTTGCAGTTTAGAACGAGTTAGATTAATTTGTAGCATGTTAGTTTCAGATTTCATGAAAACATTTCAGTTGTAGATTTTCAGTTTTAGTTTATATATATATCTATGCAACGAACTGCCTTTTACTTCAAGTATATATATAAAGTTAGATTTATCTTTAAGCTTTTAGTTTCCCTTTGTTCTGCTAATAGGCAATGAACACAGAATGACTTTGATTAAGTATTGGTTTATTAGGTTAATTGGAGGTTGATCCGGCAGTGATTTTGGTTTATTTTATGATGAAGTAGGTAGTGTAATCTCTTTAGTGCAGAAGTGTGGATGAAGGAGAGAAGATTTGCATATGTAATATGTTGTTTTGGTGAGTATCATGTATTAAGACTAAAAGATGATTTGAAGTGATGTAATGAATTTAACAAGTGAGAAGTATGTGAGTGTTTTAGATATGCAAGTAGTAACTTCAGAGTAGAAGTTTAGTTTAGAAGATGATAAAAGAGAGTTAAATGTTAGATCAATTCTGAGCATGATTTCTACTCTTTCTAGATGACCCTAAATGTTGGTACAATATTTGTTTAATGACAAAACCTTTCTTTTAGATAGGGTAATGGTTAGTTCAGATAACTCTCTATCATGACTAAATGAGCAAGATTATAGAATGAGTAGCCTTCCTTTTAAGACAATCAGTTTCTAGATTCTTTAGAGTTTATAGTGCAGAATTGTGTAGTTTAATATGCAGCTGTTATTCTCGTGAAACTCTAGAATTTTATGCATATAGTGTTCTATTAAACTCTTTAGGGGTATGAGTGATTATAAAAGAAAAGACCAAGGTCTTAAATTGATCCTAAATTAAGTTTAGGATTAAAAGCACGCTAAGTGTTTGAATAAATGCCAAGGCATTTTGTTATAAGAGAATTAAAGAATAACAAGAAAGGAAGTTATAGTTAAAAGAAAAAATAAGTATTTTATTTTTAATAGCATGTCTGAACACAGGTCCATTGGGTGGGCTCCTCTAGATCCCCTAGGCACAAGATTGCCTAGAAGTACCTTAGTAGTATTAGCTACCTCGACTAATTAAGGATGTTGGGCATTGGTACAATGTCGGGCCCAAGAAGAAGTTGATTATTATTTTAAAGTAATAAATATAAGTAACAGTTTAGTAGCCATTTATGCTTAGAGTCAGTAAGTTTAGCTTCTTTTGAATTCTAGCATGCAGTATTAGTTTTGGTTTGTTTCCTGATTTGATATTTAGCATGATTAGCTTTATCTTTCAGTATGCAGTTTTATCCTGTATAGTATGATTCCTTGTATAGCATGATTCATTAGCTTTTCTTTGCTATTAGTTTGACATGAGCAGTTATGTTTATGCTTTATTTTCTTTTAGAGCATATAGTTTCTAGTTCTTTCTGTATACATGCATATTCGTGTTTTTGTGAGTTAGATAGCGCTTACTAAGCAAATTTTACTTATAGACTGCACTTCCTCTTACTGCAGATAAAGGAAAGGAAAAGATTTAGCAAGGAAGGCGACAAGGTGGTGCGAATGGTGTGTGATGCGTGGACTGTGGGAGAGATCAGGGGAATTGAGTCACACTTTATGTTTTATGTCAATAGAGATTGATAAAGAGTTGTTTCTATTTTTCTGATGTTGCTATCGAGTCTATTCCGCATTATTTGTTTGGTTGTTTCCACTGTTGGAGTTTTATTCATTTACCATTGCTAGATTAGTTTTTTTTTAAGTTGTTGTGTCTTATAAACTGCGTGGTTGTTTGATAAATGTTCCAGCAGCCTATGGCTGTGTATATCATGTTATGTATTAATGATTATGGTTACCGGTACAGGAGAGACTCTGTCGAAATTTTTCGGTAGGGATTCCTCGTGGTTTTTAATTATATCGGTTAAGTAGAGTTAGTAGTTAAGTAACGGTCACTCTTAGAGAGTAGCAGAGTATTAAGAAGGGTGGTCGTTACAATATTTCTTCGTTCTGCCACACCATTCTGTTGAGATGTACCAGGTGCAGACAATTGAGATTGAATCTTAGCCTCTGATAACTAGTAATTCCTAAACTCTCTAAAGAAGTATTCGCCACCACGATCAGACCATAGTGTCTTGATACTTTTACCATGATGTTTCTCCACATCAGCCTTGTACTCTTTGAACTTATCAAAGCATTCAGACTTGCGGCGCATCAGGTAAATGTATCCATATCTCGAATAGTCATCTATAAAAGAGACAAAATATTCGAAACCACCTCTTTCTTAGATAGACATAGGACCACACAAATCAGAATGAACTTGTTCTAACACATCATTGGCTCTATACCCCTTGGCCTTAAAAGGTCTCTTGGTCATTTTACCTTTCAAGCAGGATTCGCAAGTTGGAAAGTTTTTCAACACTAATGAACCCAAAAGTCCATCGGCTATAAGCCTTTAAATCCTACTCAAGTTAATATGACCAAGCCTTAGATGCCAAAGATATGTTTGGTTCATTTTCGAAGGTTCCTTTCTCTTATTAGATTTAGAAGATGTGTTATTAATTTCCATTCGTTGCTTTGTGGGAGAAATTGGATTTAGAGTATACAAATTACCTACTAATATACCAGAACAGATAATAACTCTATTTTTCTTGACAACCACTTTGTCATCAAAAGAAACAGCATATCCATCCAAAAACAGTTTAGAAACTGAAATTAAATTCTTTCTAAAACTTGGTACATAAAGACAATTTCTCAAAATCAAAGTTCTATTCCTATCGACTGATAAGTAGACGTCTCCCACTGTAACAACCACCACTTTTGTAGCATTGCCCATATAAACAGTTATCTCTCCTTCATATAGTCATCGGGTTTCAGTTTCCTAACCCTTGTAGTAGATACGACAGAGTGGCTCCTGATTTACACACCAATTGTAGATAACACTAAACTACAAATACTGAGAATAAGATATACCTTTATTGTTCTACGAGGACGATCCGCCTGTCCAATGATCCGCTCAGATGGCACACACTGCTCACTCTAGCCTTCTGGTCCAAGACTGAGATCTATTCACCTTCTTCTTTGAGCTAGACTTTTCTTCTTCTTCTTTTCGACTTAGAACATTTTCCGAGAGAATATGAGAACTATGACAAAATATACCTTCTACAAAGCTCGCTCAGGAAGTTACGCCAAATAAGTCCTTTTGTTCATGTTATAGTTCGAGTCAAACTGGGTCGCGTTTGGTTTGAGAATCGATATCGAGGATTCATCAGGATCACGTATTGCTTCAAATAAGCCATCATCTTTAGGATATGATCACTTATGGGTATCCCCTCTGACATAGTGGCTGCCATTAATTTTCTCATTGCCTCTTGCCTAGCAGCCCGATTCTGGTGTCCGAAGAGTTCCTTTAGATTGTTCATCATGTCATAGGCAGTTGACAAGTCCTGATGCTGATGTTGCAGTACATTTGACATTGAAGCCAAAATGTAATACCGTGTTATCTCATCTGCCTTGACCCATTTCCTATGATACTCAATCTCCTCTTCACTAGAATCGTCGTTAGGCACATTAGGGCAAACCTCTAACAATACAAACTTATAGCCTTTAGCAGTTAGGACAATGCCCATGTTTCTCTTCCAATCTATGTAGTTGGGACCAATAAGTTTATTCTCTTTCAGTATAATAGTCAGTGGGTTGAAAGTCATCTTAAGAATTACAAAATAAGTTTTGGTCAAGACTCTAAATTTAGAATAATATTGATTCCTCAAACAATACTATTTAAATTTACCAACACCTCAAAACACCGTGAATTTTGCATGCCACGTTAGTGTGGACGTATACAAAATCAAACATTTGTAAGAGGAGGGTCTTACCCATTAATTTTATTATCTTTTCATCCTAACTTTATGACAAATAAAATTAATAGTTGGTATTCCTTTGGTCACACAAATAATAGCAGTGACTCCATTGAGAAGGATACTATTAAATGTGCCTAAGTGTATACCATTACTTGACACTTAGTCTATTAAATAGGATTGTGCCCCTTCAGTTGGAGAAGATCACATGCTCCTAAATAATTTCCTATAACCATCCATAAAGGAAGTTTGACCTAGTGATCTGCAAACAAACTCATCCGTTGTGGAGGGAGGCACTCAGAGCCAACACGTAAGTTTATTGCATCACTTACAAACAGTAATGTAGACCGTGGAATTTATTTACTAATCCCTCTCCCACTTAGTTATTTAAGGTGAGGAATTTTAACCATGCACACACACATCACAGCAAATAAAGTAATAAATATGAAAAAATAATTTTCTAACTATTATGGTATTTTTCATCACTGTCCTCCGTGTGCAGCCAACCCTAGCTGTTGCCATCTTTAGCCACCCCAATCGGGTCTAGTCGCTGCATCTATCTTGCTTCTTTTTCCTCTACGCCTCTGGTTCACAAATAGTACCACACCTCGCAAGGATACGATCCGTGACAAAAATAAAATTTTACATATATCTATCCTATATTCCACAAAGGAATGTACATGTAATCTAGATCATAACAAAAATGTAAAATTCTAAAACTAATACAGCTCCTGCTATATTTAATACATATAATCATGCACACACATAAAATGCCCTTGGCATGTCCAAGAGTCCAATCACACACAATCATTATAAGCCATAATAGTTGGAGCCTGCAACCACAGAGTTAACATATCATACTATTATCCTGCCTAAATTATGTATGACATGTGCATAATTAAACTGAAAACCAAACACACAGAGGTAAACCCTAGCTCTGATACCAATTGTTGATTGATACTCGGAATATCATACCAGTTCCCCTGTACAAAAATTGTATACAAGTCCTGAACATTTTCTAACAACCTATTGTGTCCTTTAGAAATTAAATTTGGAATCGCAACATTATTGATTCCAAATTCAACTTATCTGTTCTTAGAAGTTTAGATTTGGATTGCAAACGGTGCTTAATATTATTAATCCAAATCCACCTATGTTACAAATTCGATTAAATATTTATTTCATAGATCAACTTCTAGGTTAAACATGGTGAGACACTATGCATTCTTGGGTATGGGATTTGTTAGAGTGTATACTAAAAGCCTAGCTTTTGTAAACATTTATTTTTGAAATAAAAGAATCACATTGGTCAAATATCTACATTTATTTGTTAAGTGTAGTTGTTCAATTAATTTATATTGTAGATAACATGGTGTGTGGTGTCACACATAGAAGATCGTGTTATCAGTTCGTTATAAATTATAAACAGTTGCTCACGACTAAGATGGAAAGGAATAAATCGTTGAAATAGTCGTAGTGTAATTAGATATTAGTTTATCTTTACTAATAAATTACACTAATACACTCTAAGTGTATTGAGTAAGACCATTTAAGGTAAGTTCTTTTTATACTGACTTAATAAAATAACTATACCTTAGTTATTATGGAAGTGTGTGCTCTTAATCCTAATATAATAACAAGCACATATATTTAGTATTTATTTCTTTGACTTATCAAAGGGTGAGATTTAGCTCGATAAATCAATAGGCCCGATAAGTTGAGAAATGATATTACTTATAGTGTGTGTTGTTGATTATAGAAGGAAATCGTGTCCTAGTAATCTAGGTTGAGAATGCCCCCAAGAGGAGCTCATAAGGATTGTCATGTTAAACCCTGCAGGTGGACTTAGTCCGACATGACAATGAGGTTGAGTGATACTACTCTTGGACTAAGACATTAATTAAAATGAGTTGTTAGTAACTCAATTAATTAGTGGGCATTCGATATCTTAAACACAGGGAGACTAACGCACTCATGTAAGAAGGAGTCCATAATGTAATTTGGGATTAGTATGATAGTACAATAATAACTCTCTAGTGGAATGAGTTATTATTGATGAACTTGAGTTGTGTGTTCGGGGCAAACACATAATACTCAAGCTCGTTGGAAGACCAAAACCAATTTCTTCTCTAGGTCCCTGTCGTAGCCTCATTAATACCTCATATCCACCCATGAAAAGCCCATCTTGGTGTCCAAGAGGGGACCGACCCAAGGCTTGGTGACCAAGCCAAGGGCCGACCACTATTCTTCCTAAGGGGGCCGGCCACAATTAGTTTTGAGGGGCCGACCACCATATTTCAAATTAGAAAGGGTGTTTTGAATTTTTAAAATCTTCTCTTTGTAGATAACTACAAGTTTAAAAGAAGCATTTTAAATTTATAAAACTTTCCTTATTTGAATTAGGCCACATGATTTAAAAGAAAGTTTAAAAGTTTTAAAACTTTCATTTTTTAACCATCCTCATGGTTGTTGGAAAAAAGAAAGGGAGTTTTAAATTTGAAACTTTCTATTTTTGTAATTATGTTAAAAAAGGAAATTTTAGAAGAGAAGTTTTAAATTTTAAAACTTTCCTTTTTTAACATCCACATTAGGAAATTAAAAGAGAGCTTGTAAAATTTTATAAGAGCTTTCCTTCTTTGCTTATAAAATTTTTACAAGATTATTTTCTTCCTTTAAAGGGCTGACCACCCTTGCTTGGTGCCCAAGCAAGGGGTCGACCAATCAATGATTGAATCAATCAATCAATTAAAGGAGAAAAGGAAAAATAAAAGGGGAAAAGGAAAAAAACAAGAGAAAGATTTTAATTTTTTGTAAAAATATTTCCTTATTTACCTTGGGTAAGTATTATAAAAGAAGGGGAAGAGAGGCCTCATGACATAACAATTCTTATTCTCTTGTTAGAGCTCCCTCTTGTGGTCGACCCTCTTCTCTTTTCCTTTCCCCTTGCTCTCTTTTGTTCCTTGGTGATGGTGGTGGCCGAATTCTAGAAAAGGAGGAGGAGCTTTTGGGTGGTGTTCATCTTGGAGGATCGTCGCCCACACGACGTCCAACAGGAGGCGAGGAATACGGTAGAAGATCTCGAGGTTATTAGCATACAAAGAAGAGGTATAACTAGTAATTATTTTCCGCATCATGCTAGTTCTTCTTTGTATGAATTCCAAACACAAGAGGCATATGATTCTAAAGTTTCGGATTTGTTTCGAAGTTGTGTTTCTTTTCTTTTGTTTTTCAGATTTGTGATTTGATTGTTCTTTTCGATTAAACCTAATGTTATTTTAGGAAATTAAATATTGAATTTCTATTAAAGGCTTTGTCGAGGCAGTGGTGGATGATCCCATACCCAAGAAGACCTAGTGCCTCGCCATGTTTGACCTAGGAGCCGATTTTAGAAATAAATATTTAATCAACTTTATAACATAGGTGGATTTGGATCAATAGTGTTAAGTTCCACTTGCGATCCAAATCTAAACCATTAAGAACGGATAAGTTAAATTTGGAATCAATAATGTTAAGTTCCGTTTGCGATTCCTAATTTAATTTCTAAAGAATATAATAGGTTGTTTAGGAAAGGTTCGATACTTGTACAAAATTTTTGTACAGTGGAACCGGTACGATCTTCCTAGGACCAACCAACAGGATTATCCACCACTTCCTAGATAAAATCTTTCATCAAAATTCAATATTTAATCTCCTTATACTAACCCTAGGTTTAACCACTAAGAACAATCGAATCACAAAATCGAAAAACCAAAAGAAACACAAAGTTGAATCATAAATCCGAAACCTAGAATCATTAGCCTCTTGTGTTTAGTATTTCAAGATCTAAACAAAAGAATAAACTAGTTATGATGCGGAAACTAATAACTAGTTATACCTTTTGTAGCTTATAGACCTCACGATCTTTTATCGTATTCCTCTTCTTATATCGGACGTCGTGTGGGCGATGATCTACCGAGACGAGAATCCACCCAAGCCTCCTTCTTCTCCTTGCAAGTTTCGGCCACCAACAATCTCCTTGAGATGAAGAACTTCGGCCACCAACCAAGCTCCAAGGAATCCTAAGAAACAAAGCCTCCTTTCTCTACTTCTTCTCCAAGCAAAATCCGGCCACCAACCAAGCTCCAAGGGTTAATCTCGCCGGCAACCAAAGAAGAAGAAAAGGAGAAGAGGAAGAAGATAAGGGCCGGCCACCACCAAGGAAGAGAGGAATAATAGAAGATCTATTGTTGTGTGAGGTGAGGCACCTCTATCCTCTCTTTTATATTCCTTGGTCTTGGCAAATAAGGAAAGTTTTAATTAAAACTTCCTTAATTTCCTTGCCAATGAAAGGAAAATTTAATTAAAAATTCCTTTTATTCTATTAATGTGGTCGGCCCCTACAACTCCTCCAAACAAGGAAAGTTTTAAACACAAAATTAAAACTTCTTAATTTGTTTACGGAAATTTTTAAAATAAAAATTTCTCTTTAAAAAGTCCCTTCATGGTTGGTTATAAAAGGAAAATTTTATAAAATAAAAGGAAACTTTTATAATTTAAAATCTCTCTATTAAAATATGTGGATGATTACAATAAGAAAAGTTTTCTCCAAAATTAAAATCTTCCTTTCAATCTATAAATAAGGAAAGATATCAAACCTTTTCTCTTAATCTTTTGTAGAAACTATAAAAGGAAGATTTAATTTTAAAATTCTCTTTTAAATCATGCCTTCCACATAAGAATTTTTTTTTTTAAAAAAAAATAAAATAAAAACCTTTTAATTTTATTGTGGTCGGCCACCAACTTGGACTCTAAGTTAGGGCCGACCACCTACTTGATCCATCCAAGGTTTACCTTGGCTGGCCCTTGCTTGGGCTCCAAGCTTGGCTTGGCCGGCCACCTAAGGATGGGTAAGAAGGTGGGTATAGGTGGGTATAAGACTTTATAAATAAGATGCTACGACAGGGACCGAGAGGAGGAATTGATTTTGGTCTCCCGATGAACTTGAGCTTCCCGTGTTCGCCCCGAACACCCAACTCGAGTTCATCAATAATATCTTATTCCACTAAAGAGTTATTATTGAACTACCACACCAATCTCATATTACTATATGAGCTCATTCTTATCATGAGTGTGTTAATCTCCCTGCATTTAAGATATTAAATGCCCACTAATTAAATAAGTTACTGACAACTCACTTAATTAATATCTAGCTCCAAGAGTAGTACCACTCAACCTTATTGTCATGTCGGACTAAGTCCACCTGCAGGATTTTCATGACAATCCTTATGAGCTCCTCTTGGGGGCATTATCAACCTAGATTACTAGGACACAATTTCATTCTATAATCAACAACACATAAAATAATATTTTTCAACTTATCGGGCCTATTGATTTATCGAACTAAATCACACCCTTGGATAAATTAGAGAAATGAATATTAAGTATAGGTGCTTGTTATTATATCATGATTAAGAGCACTCACTTCCATAATAACAAAGGTCTTGTTCTTTATGCGATGTATATAAAAAGAACTTACCTTAAATGGTCCTGTCAATATACTCAGTGTACTAGTATAATTTTATAGTCAAGATAAACTAATACCAAATTATACTATGGTATTCCAATGGTTTGTTCCTATCCATCTTAGTCGTGAGCTCATGCTTATAATTTATGAACGATAATACCAGTGTGACACCACGTATCTACAATATAAATTAATTGAACAACTACACTGATCCGGATATGTGAGGGGGTCAAAGGTAATTAAGAGAAAGAAGAAGGGCATTTTTGTAATTGGACGTTTAGGGTTCTTTTGGTGATTAAGGCAAGCACGAAGGGGGGAGAGAAGAGAGGGGCTCGGCGTTTTTGGGTTGGGCGCGCTTCAAGAGGCATGATTTCTTCCTCCGCCACCGGGCCTCGCCTGACTTCTCCCGCCCGGCCGTGACATGACCCTCCATGGGAGATCAATAGCGAGCTGCCATTTATTCCTCCCTCCTCTCTCCCTAGTAGCTTGGTGATCACTTGGCCTCAGTCTTTCCCTTCACGCCCGGTTCTTTGCTTCCTCCGCCCCCTTAGCAATAGCTACCGCCGCAACCTCGAAGGGATATGAGGTGGCTTTCTTCACCTTGACCGCCGTCACGAGGCAACGCCCGAGAATCGTGAAGCATCTTCCCTTCTTTTCCGTAGACCCCTCGTCCTTTACACAGCTCTCCTTCTTTGTATCTCAAGCGTTGGCCACCCCTCGATGTGCCAGGGATAGGCTGCCATTTCCTCCCTCGCAGCCTTGACGCCATTGAGAGATCATCTCTACCTATAGTGGCTGATATCGCCTCTTCCAGTGGCCTTGCGCCTCCCTCCGGCCCGGTTGGCGGCGACTCCGCGCCCCATGGCTTCTGTAGCAACCCGTGTCCGTGACCAGTATGACATACAGGCGACTCCCAGCTGCCCGGCGGCCGCCGTTGGCGGCAAAGCTACCTCCGGCAGCCATCCCGCTGTCCCAGTAGCGGCGCATGCCCGGTAGTGGCCCGTGACCCATGCCGAGTCGCCTCCAGAGCACCCGGCCGTCAGAAGGTTCGGAGTATCGTATTGTCTTATATTCGATTATGAGCGGTGGAGTGTCGGCCTTCGTCTTGGTTGTGCATTTTAGATCTGCCGAGCCGAGGTTGTGGTCCGGACGGTGCGTAGATCCTTGTGGCTGCCCCACCCTCCTCGCTCTTGGTCTGCGGTGATTCTTGCCATCGACTACTAACTTTACTTAATTAGAGTTGTTCACATGTAAAGATCAATACATAAACTCTAAAAAAAACATACAATTAACTAGCAGTGGAAGATTAAATGACTCATCTAATACATTCTTAATAAATGACAATCTTAATAAATTTTTATGTTAGGTCCCAAGGCTTCTATAGTCAGACACACATCCACCTTCAAGCCTTCCTTGTCGCCTTCTCTTTAACTTTTTTCCTCAAGGGGGAATGCAAACTATAAGCAAAATTGCTAAGTAGCGCTATCTAACTCACAAAACTCGAATATGTATGTAATCGAAGAAATCTAAAACCGAAATGCCCGTAAAGAAACACTACTCACGCTCTAATAGCAAAAGAAATATCTTTAATGCTAAACATGTAAAGCAAATCTAAACAAACATGCTAGCATAAAAGAAAACTAAACTTGATTTTAACTTAGCTTATTTCTTTGTTCAAAAACTTATAATACTTCAAATAATAATCAACTTCTCTTGGGCCCTAACCGTGCTTTTACTTTTGTAACGACCACCCATTCATCATTTTTTCATGGGCGCTTTCGATCGCCGACGTCGACGCTTCGACGAGTCAGCATTACTAGTTATCTAAACCTAGGACTATGGAGCCCAACCCAAGGACAAAGAGTCAAAGTCCACTACATGAATGAGTAAAATACTTGTTATTTTAATACTTTTAATATATAATGCCTCGACATTTTCTTTTTAGCACAAATTCCCAAAGTCTAGACTTGGGATCTACTTAAGGCCTTTTTTCTTTTCTTTCTTTTTTCTTATACTTTTCTTACACTCAAAATAACGATAGGGAACTCAAAATTTGTAATTGAAATGCTTAATGAAAAATCTACACTAAAAATTATATATTAATAACTATTAGCTAGCTAAAATCTCTTAATTAAAATACTATAAGCTTATAAGCTTAATTAAAATATCGCACTATGCTATTAATTAATCGGACTATAGCTTAATTAAAAAATCTGCACTATGTTTAAATTAAAATCTGCACTATAGGCATTAATGAGCTTAAATAAAAATCTGCATTAAATTAATTAAAATCTGCACTATAGGCTTATGTTTAATTAAAATCCTGCACTATAGGATTAATCTGCTTATAGCCCAATTAAAAATCTGCATTATAGACTTAATTAAATTAATTAATATCTTATAAAATTTAAATCTGTACTATGTAAATCTACTAAAAATTCACACTGTAGGCTTATAAAAAATGCACTATAAGCTTAATTAAAATCTGCACTATACATAAAAATCTGCATTATGCATTTAATCTCAATTATCTGCACTGCGCAATTAAAAAATCTGCACTATAAGCAATTAAACTCTAAATATACATAAAACATTATAAGCTTAATTAAAATTCGCACTATAGGCTTATAAACTATCTGTATGCTTGAATTCAAGAAGAACAAAGGTCAACTACTCCTACCGCAGTGAGAAGCACTTACCTTGATTCTTGACTCACCGAACAAAAGGCATCTAGGACCCGTCACGGAGATGATACCCTACCCTTTCATTTTCCCGAGGCCATCGTTGCAGAGAAGGAGAGAATGGTTTAAGTCACGGGAAAACAGAGCATCAACTTATCCCCTTTATAATCCAATATTCGTTAATTATCTTAGATAAATTTGCTACTTTTTCTAAACAAACAAATCCAACATCAACTTATCCCTTTTATAATCCAATATTCTGTTAATTATCTTAAATAAATTTGCTACTTTTTCTAAACAAACAAATCCATTTGCCCACCTGGTCAGTCGTGTTTTGACCGAGTCAAAGGTCGCATTCAATTTTTGTACTGAATTCCTTTAGAAAATACCAAACGACTCCAAAATTACATAAAATACTCTAAAACTCTAGAATATTTCTAAAATATTTAATAAATATTTTAAAGAACTTTAGAAATCTCCATAATGAAGAAAAATTGGGTCATACTTTACTATCCGACGCCTTACTCGCTCGAGCCACCGCGCCTCCTCCGATGGACCTCCCGCCAGACATTTGTCTGTCCGGGTATCGCAGCCTATTATGGCCCCCTAGGCGGTCGAAGTTCTCGTGTCTCGGCCTATCATCCGGATTTATACTTATAGGACTGTATGGATTCCGCTCGAGCACGGAGGTACAGTAAAACCGAACGAGGATCTTCACCGATCCAATGGAATGCATGCGTGCACTCACGAGGTCGAGGGTCAGCTACCATCCCTCGCATGCATCGCCTTCATAAATCGATATACTTGCAATGTAGACATTTGACCAATATGATTCTTTATTTCAAAATAAATATTTACAAAAAGCTAGACTTTTAGTATACACTCTAAGAAAGGGAACATTAGGCGTCGATCCGACTTAGATCCATTTCGAATACCTAAGTCGAGATCGTAATTAGATTCCGGTCTCGAGGAGACGAAATCTAATTACTATTCTGCTTATCTATAAATTGTGCTAACATTCTATTTTGCAGGATATATATTTGCCTCGGACTAATATTTTCTTACAGGAAGGAAACCGCTGGAAAACAAGGGTCCGGGCTCTCGGAAGGGGTCCGGGCGTCCGGAGGTGAATTTTATCCCCAAACGTCACTTCACCGCGTGGAGATTCCTGGTTGGCTTAGCTACGTCATATTCAGGGTGCCCGAAAGGATCCAGGCGTCTCGAACCTCCTATATAAGGAGGGTAGAGGCAGGAGTCACAACAACAATGAACAAACTGCTCTTCTGTGCTCATACAATGCTGCGAAGACTCTCCGACAAGTTTTATTTTTCCTATCTTTTTAATTATTGTTGATTTTTCGTTTATAATAATTATTGTACTTCATTTTGTAACATCCTTTCTAATTATTAGTGATTGCCCAACAAAAGCACTCGAGGAGTGTGGGTCTTCACTACAAAAAAACAGTCTACTCGAGGAGTAGGAGTCGCCGAAAGCTCTGAACCAAGTAAATCAACTTGTGTTAGCGTTGCTCTTTCTTTTCGTTTATTCTTTTTCCGCTGCGTGCTTACTCTGCGAAATTTTTAAATTCGCTATTCACCCCCCCCCCCTCTAGCGAAACTCATTGATCCAACATAGGCCTCCCCCCTAACTCTAATTCCTGGATCCGTCCTTGGTGATCAAAGAATAACAAAATATTTATAGTAGTTTTATCAAAGGACACACTTAGATTTACAAACTTATCAAAATACATATGATATTTTAATAGCTAGTAAAAGGCACACTTGAGCTTTTTTACTTTTCTTGTTTTACCTCTTTATCAGTTCTTTCTTTTCTTTTTTTCCCCTCTCCACAGTGGCATAACCAAAATTTTCAATCAGGAGGGGCGATTTTCACCATCTAAAAGCCTAAATTTCAAATTTAAGGAGATGAAATGAACTTAAATTCGAAAATTTCGACCATAGCCCTTGGTTCTAGTTGAAATAATGATCTGTCGATCTCCAAAGTTTATTTATTATTCAAAGTTGAAAAAACATTTGTAATCTCACTTTCTTATAATATTTAGCAATCTTACATATGAGGTTTTCTTTGCGATCTAACTAACCATCCTAATTAATAACCTAATAAAATAAAATTTATACTTTACTGGTCTCCTTCAATTAATGAAATATTAAAAGAAGAATGAAATAATTTACTCCTCTTGGAATATCATTGTTTTTGAGAAAAATAGAGAAGAGAAATAGGGAGGAATAAGCAAAAGAGGAGAACTATACCTTATTTATTAACAACCTTGAGTAGTTTTGGTGAGTTTGGCAACGACAGAGAGAGAGCAAGGCAAGACAAGATATGACTATTCTTGTGGTGCCAATAAAATCCTAAAAAACACGAGAAGAGGAAGAAGATGCGAGGGTTGAGGGTTGCTCTTGTTGTTGAAAGAGGATAACAGCTGATGTTACATTTCTTGCTTACCGGAGAAGAGAAAGGAGAAGAAAAGAGAACTCTTGTGCTCGAAAAGAGGAGATGAAAAAGTGGTAAGTTGACTACTATTGGAGAAGAAGCAAATGAGGAAGAAGAGGAAGAGAAAAATAAAAGAGAGAGATAGATGAAAGGGTGACATAAGGTACAATGGGTCAGGGTTGCAATATGCTTACAGAGAAAAGGGTGAGAAAAAAATGAAATAAAAAGTTTACGCAAAAAACATCCTAATTTGTTTTAAATCGATCAAACTCGTTTAAATCTTAAACTTGGTTCGGTTATAACTTAACCAAATCAACTCCAAATCAATTCTTTTATGAACTAATGTAATCCTTATCTCCCACCTACCTGTTAGAATTAGTTCAAAGCTGATTCAATTTTAATTTATTGCTTTCACTTCGTGTCCTATGATTTAGTTCATCCATTTATTATTATATATTTTATTTTTAAAATTCAATATTTAATATTTCAAGTTATGATATTTACTAATAAAAGCGATACCGATGGATAACTTAGGTCGTGGTCTTTTCAAATATGTGATCAATTTCAATTTCTAAAATGAACGGTGATGAATCAGTCCATCAAAGTGATGATGAAGAATTTTAAATATATAATATTAATATTTTAACAAAATGTGAGAGGGGGCGGTCGCACCCCCTCTCATCCATGTGGCTACTGTTGGTGCAGGAAGCATCTGACGATTGAACTTATGTTTTGATTATGTCAAAGGGTTCAAATTAAGTTGTTTTGTTATTTAATGTGCTTGAATGAGCTTTGTAGGAAAGTCCTAAATGTTCTTAGGCAAAAGTCCTAGTTGCGGTTAGGTAGGTGAAAAATCCTAGGGGGTGGTAACCCTAGGTTTTAGGGGGTGGTAATCCTAGGTGGTGGAAAACCCTAAGGGGTGGTAACCTTAGGTTCTAGGGGATGGTAACCCTAGGTGGAGGAAAACCTTAAGGGGTGGCAACCTTAGGTCCTAGGGGGTGGTAACCCTACGTGGTGGAAATCCTAAGGGGGGTAACCTTAGGTCCTAGGGGGAGGTAACCCTAAGTGACGAATAACCCTAGGCGGTGGTAATCCTAGGTCCTAAAGGGTGGTTGTTGGTTGCTACTCGGAAAACCTAGAGGTTCCACTGTACAAAAATTTTGTACAAAGGTCTGAACCTTTTCCTAGCTACCATGTGTTCTTTTAAATTAAATTTTGGATCGCCTGCGGAACTTAACACGTTTGATCCAAAACTTAATCTATTCGTTCTTTTAGGTTTTGACTTGGGTCTCTAACGCCCGAAAATTGTTAAATCACCTTAAGTTATTAATATTATATAACATAATTGGTTCCCAGTACTAACGTGGCGAGGCACATGACCTTCTTGGATATGGGAGCAACCACCACCGACTAGACAAAACCTTTTATAGAAAGCTAATATTTAATTTCCTAAAATAACTTTAGGTTAACCGAAAAAAACAATCAAATCACAAGGATAAATAAAACAAAAGAACACAACATCGAAAAACATATTCGAAATACTAGAACGTAAGCCTCTTGTATTTGGAATTATTTCCATAAATAACTAGTATGATACGGAAAAGGAAAAACTACTAGTTATACCTTCTAGAAAGACCTCTTGATCTTCTATCGTATTCCTTTTCTAACCTCGGACGTTGTATGGGCAACGATCTTCCGAGATGAGAAACCACCAACCACCTTCTTCTCCTCCTAGCTAGGTTCGGCCACAAAGAGAGAAGCTTCACCAAGGAAGAAAATCAAAACACTAACCAAGCTCCAAGAGATGCTCGCTTCCTCTCCTCCTTCTTCTTCTTCTCCAAGTAGTATCCGGCCACCACAAGAGCTCCAAGGAAAGAGAGGGGTTCGGCCACCACAAGAGGAAGAGAGGGAAAGGATGGCCGGCCACACCAAAGAACAAAAGAGGGAGAGAGAAATATTGTATCTCATGAAGGCACCCTCACCCCTTCTTTTATATTCCTTGGCCTAGGCAAATTAGGAAATTTAATTACAATAAAATTTCCTTAATTTTCTTGACATGATTTAATTGAGAAAAATAAAATAAAATTTCCTCAATTAAATTCAAGTGGTCGGCCATATCATGAAGAACAAATTGGACAAGTTTCAATCAACAATTAAAACTTCCTAATTTGTTTCCGGAAATTAAAATTTCTCTTCATGGTTGACAAAAAGAAATTTTCATAATTTTAATTTTACAACATGTGAATAATTTTTAAAGAGAAAATAAAATATCTCACCAATCTACAAATAAGGAAAGAGATCTAATCTCTTTCTTTAATCTATTGTAAATCTTTTACAAGAGAGATATTTTAATTTTAATTCTCTTTAATAAATTATATCTTCCACAAAATAAAAATTAAAATTAAATTTCTTTTTTAATTTAATTTGGCCGGCCCCCACTAGCTTGGTTCGCTTAGGCCGACCACCCAATCTTATACCTAGGTCACTAGCTTGGTTCCCAAGCTGGCAATTTCCATGTGGGTATAGAAGGTGGGTATAGTACTCTATAAATAAGATGCTACGATAGGGACCGAGAGAAGGAATTGGTTTTGGTCTCCCATAAAATTAACATCCGTGTTCGCCAACACACAACTAATTTTATCAATAATAATTCATTCCACTAGAGAACTATTATTGAACTACCGTCAATCCCAAATTACATTTTGGGCTCCTTCTTATTATGAGTGTGTTAGTCTCCGTGTTTAAGATATCGAATGTCCACTAATTAAGTGAGTTACTAACAACTCATTTAATTAATATCTTAGTCAAAGAGTAGTACCACTCAACCTTATCATCATGTCGGACTAAGTCCACTGCAGGGTTTAACATGACAATCCTTATGAGCTCCTATTGAGGACATTATCAACCTAGTATCTCTAGGACAGTTTCCTTCTATAATCAACAACACACACTATAAGTGATACCATTTCCCAACTTATCGGTTTATTGATTCACCGAACTAAATCTCACACATTGATAAATTAAAGAAATAAATATCAAATATATGTGCTTGTTATTATATTAGGATTAAGAGCACACTTCCATAATAACTGAGGTCTTTGTTCCTTTATAAAGTCAGTATAAAAGAAACGACCTCAAATGGTCCTACTCAATACACTCAGTGTACTAGTGTAATTATATAGTCAAGATAAACTAATACCTAATTACACTACGACCTTCTAATGGTTTGTTCCTTTCCATTTTGGTCGTGAGCTACTGTTTATAATTTATAAGGTCTTGATAACATTATCTTCTGCATTTGACACCACATACTATGTTATCTACAATATAAATTAATTGAACAACTACAATTAAATGTAGACAATTTGACCAAATGTGATTCTTTATTCATAATGAATGTTTACAAAGCTTAGGCTTTCAGTATACACCTCCAACAATCTCCCACTTATACTAATGACTAATGTCATATCTTCTACCATACATCCGATTCTCATTCCTCCACATGCCGATCAAAAGCTTTCGTAAGGGCCTTAGTGAAAGGATGCGCCAGTTAATCTTAGCGATGACAACTTCTCCTCGCTTCATGATATCTCGTATCAGGTACTTGCGCTCTATATGTTTACTTGCCTTATGAGCTCGTGGTTCCTTCAGTTTAAGTGCAGCTATTATCACAATAAATTGTGATAATTTTGGGCAAACAGAATCACATCTAAGTCCATTAGAAGTTCACGAGCTAGCTTCTTTAGACGCCTTCTAGGTGCCTACATACCTGCCCATGGTTGAGTCCGATCCGTTAACACTCCTCCATGAAATGACTCCACCTCCTAAAGTAAACACATAGCACGATGTAGACTTACTATTGTCCCTATCTCGATTGGAAATCGAATGTGTAACCAGGAGTAAATCGTGCGTTGGTAAACTAGCATATAATCTCTAGTCCTTCTGTACTTTAATATATGCTACTTCCCATGTCCTTGTCGTGTTACTCGATATTACGACCATGCCGCAGCATGCTCGGATATCATAGATTACATGCATACATAAGGCTTCCCAAGCATAAGGAAGCCACGCTCTGTCTTATCTCCTTTGACGTCTTTGGAGACATCTCTTTAGATAGAGCTATTCCATGCCTAAAAGGTAAGAAACCTTTCTTGGAATCCTGCATGCTAAAACGAGCAAGGATTGTATCTATATATGAAGCTTGGGACAGACACAACATTCTTTTCTTGCGATCTCTTATAACTTTGATCCCAAGAATGTGTGCACATTCTCCTAAATCCTTCATATCAAATTGTTTGGACAACCATACCCTTACGTCTAATAATACCTTGACATTGTTGCCAATTAACAAAATATCATCTACGTATAGTACAAGAAATACCACCATGTTTCCATTACACTTCTTGTATACACAAGACTCATCCGACAAATAAATCCATATTGAATTACTTCATTAAACCGGATGTTCCATGCTTGCTTGTCCATAAATGGACCGATTGAGCTTGCACACTAGATTCTCTTTGCCTTTTTCAATGAACCCTTCGTTGCTTCATATGGATGTTCTCTTCAAGACTTCCATTAAGGAAAGTCGTCTTGACATCCATTTGCCAAATCTTATAATCCATATGAGAATGGATAAGAGTATCCGGATAGACTTAAGCATGGCTACCGTGAAAAGGTTTCTCATAATCGATTCCCTTTTTCTGAGTTCGCAATAAGCCTAGCTTTGAATGTTTCTACCTTCCCGTCTGTCCCTCTTTTCCTTTTGTAGATCCACTTGCATCCAACGGATTTACACCATCAAGTGGTTCTACAAGCTCTGCAACCTTATTAGAGTACATAGACTCTATTTAAAATTCATTGCCTTTGCCAAGATCTATATCTTGGAGTGCACATATGTTCATGGATCGGGTTCATGTTTACCCGGGATCAAGTCGAAGACTCTCCCAAAACATGAATCTTTCAGTGCCTTCTGACCCTCCCTACTGACGGAGCACTCTTGCGTGGTTGTGTATCATGTGTGACACGTGTTGCGGTCTCTTGTGGTACTTCATCTTGTACTGTTGGTAATCAAGTAGAGCGTGTCCTCTAAGTTCTTCTAAAACAACTTCTACTCGGCTTGTGATCCATTATATAGTCTTCTAAAACTCGGCATTGGTGCTAATGACCTTCTGTCTTTAGGACTATAAAATAAACCACCTTTGTTCCTTTGGGATATCCTACAAACACGCGAACTTCTACATGATTCTAACTTATCCGATCTGGTTTCGACACATAATCTTGGACTACCCCAATCCGAATATGTCTTAGGCGGTTTTCGCCCATTCAATTCTATGGGAGTAGAAGAACCGATTAGAAGGTACTAAGTTCGTAACATACATTGCTATTTCCAAAGCATATCCCCAAAACGAATTTGGAGAATAACTCATCATCGATCTAACAATCTCCATAAGAGTCCTTTTCTTTCTTCTCTCGCCACACCATTACATTGGGGTAGTGTGCACAAAGTGGGATTGAATCCACCTCGATAAGTAATTCCTAAACTCTCCTAAGAGGTATTCGCCACCACGATCGGACCGTAGTGTCTTGATACTTTTACCTAGTCGTTTCTCCACATCGCCTTGTATTCTTTGAACTTATCAAAGCACTGACTGACTTGCATTAGGTAAATGTATCCATATCTTGAATAATCGTCTATGAAAGAGACAAAATATTCAAAACCTCCTCTTGCCTCGACAGACATAGGACCACACAAATCGAGTGAACCAACTCTAACACTTCTTTGGCTCTATATCCTTGGCCTTGAACGGCCTCTTGGTCATTTTACCTTCAGATTCACAAGTTGGAAAATTTTCCAACTCTAATGAACCAAAAGTCCATCGGCTATAAGCCTCTACTTAAGTTAATATGACCAAGCCTTAGATGCCAAAGATATGCTTAGTTCATTTCGAAGGTTCTTTTCTTTTATTTGAGTTAGAAGATGAGTTATAAATTTCCATGTTTTGCTTTGTGGAAGAAATTGGATTTAAGTATAAATTGTCAACTAATGTACCGAACAGATAATCACTTTATTTCTCTTAATAACTACATCATTACTGAAAGAAACCGAATATCCATCTAAAAATAGTTTAGAAACTGAAATTAAATTCTTTCTAAAACTGAGTACATAAAGACAATTTTTAAAACCAAATTCCTATTTCTACTAAAGATAAGTAGGCGTCTCCCAATAACCGCCACCTTAGTAGCATTGCCCATGTAGACGTAATCTCTCCTTGATTAGTCGTCGGTTTCTGGAACCCCTTGCGAATGAGACATGATCGGTGGCTCCGTATCACACACCGGTAGATAACACCGCTAAACATGTTTCAACAACTAGAACATGAGATATACCTTTGTTGGATTCCCTTCGAGGACAGCCACTCTTCCGATGCCCCGCACGCCATGCGGATGAAGCACTTGCCTTTCGGCTTCTTCACTCACTTTAAATCACTGTACTCAAGATTTATTCACTTTCTTTGTTGAGCCGCTTGTTGTTCTTCTTCTTCCTCTCGGTTTAGAAGTAGAACCATTTTCAAGATAGTGAATTTGAGAATTGTGAAATAATCACTCCTGCAAGTTCTAGTTCCCCAATGAATAAATCCTCTTATTCATATTATAGTTCGGGCGGAACTGCTCAAGGTAGCGTTGGAGGATCATATCGATCCGGGTTTCCCATCAATTTCTCCTCCAAGGATCTGTATCTCGTTCGGATAAGCCATCATCTTTAGGATATGATCCCTTCTTGCCTCTTGCATGGTGGCTGTCATTATCTTTCTCATGGCTTCTTGCCTAGAAGCCCTATCTCGACGAAGAGTTCCTTGAGATTGTTCATATCTCATAGTAGTGGTAAATCTTGATCTGATGTTAATACATTTGACATTGAAGCCAAAATGTAACACCGCATCTGCTTTTACCCATTTCCTATGATATTCAATCTCCTCTTGGCAGATTCACAAGGAGAGGTGCCTGTAAGCCTTTCAAGAAATTTATAGCTTTCATCAAAGAACAATGTAGGTTTTCAATCAATGTAATTAGGTCCATGAAAGTCTATTTTGTTGAAGTATGATGGACGATGGGTTGAAAGTCATCCTAAGAATTACAAATAATTTTGGTCGAACTCTAAATTTAGAATAATATTGATTCCTCAAACAATACTATTTTAAATTAACCAACACCTCAAAACATCGTGAACACGTTAGTGTGGACGTATACAAATTCAACATTTGTAAAAGGAGGGTTTTAACCCATTAATTTTATTATCTTGTCAACCTAACTTTTTGACAAATAAATTTAATAGTTGGTGTCTTTTGGTCACACAAATAATAGCAGTGACTCCGATGGGGAGGATACTATTAGATGTGTCTAAGTGTATACCATTACTTGACACTAAGTCCATTAATAAGATTATGCCTCTTCTGTTGGGGAAGATCACACGCTCTTAATTAACTTCCTATAGTCATCCAAAAATGGAAGTCTGTTCTAGTGATCCACAAATAAGCTCATCCGTTATGGAGGAAGGCACTCAGAGCCAACGCGCAAGCTTGTTTGCATCACTTACAAACTAGTAATGGAGACCATGGGATTTACTTAAAAATCCCTCTCCCACTTAGTTATTTATAAATGAGGAATTTTAACTACGCTAGCCTACTAAACATGCAAACTAACATGCACACACAACACAATATAAAAGCAATAAATAGAAAATCTAATTTTCAACTATTATGCTTTTATCTCTAGTTGTCCTCCGTGTGTTGTCATCCCAAGTCGCTCATATTTGGCCACCGCCAGTCTAGTCGCATCCATCTTGCTCCTAGTTCCATTGCGTCTGGTCCTTAGAAGGTTTCACGCTTTGCAAGATTTGATCCATGACATAAATAGAATTTTACATTTTGATCCTATATTCCATAAAAGGAATGTACATGTATCTAGATCAAAAATAAAATCCTAATAAAACTAAATACTGTATTTTAATACAATCATGCACACATATAAATGCCCTTGACATGTCCAAGGGTCCATCAATCACACATAATAACTAAAAGCCATAATAGTTGGATCCGATTCACAAAGTTAGCACATCCTACTATTAACCCGCTTAAATTATGTATGACATGTGCATAATTAAACTAATACCAAATACACAAGGCAAAACCCTAGCTCGACACCAATTGTTGGTTGCTACTGGAAAACCTAGAGGTTCCACTGCATAAAATTTTGTACAAAGGTCTGAACCTTTCCTAGCTACCATGTGTTCTTTTAAATTAAATTTTGGATCGCCTGCGGAACTTAACACGTTTGATCCAAAACTTAATCTATTCGTTCTTTTAGGTTTTGACTTGGGTCTCCTGCGGAACTTAACACGTTTGACCCAAATCACCTTAAGTTATTAATTCCATTAAATATTAATTTCCATAATTAGTTCCCAGTACTGACATGGCGAGGCACATCGCCTTCTTGGATATGGGAGCAACCACCACCGACTAGACAAAACCTTTTATAGAAAGCTAATATTAAATTTCCTAAAATAACTTTAGGTTAACCGAAAAAAACAATCAAATCACAAGGATAAATAAAACAAAAGAACACAACATCGAAAAACATATTCGAAATACTAGAACGTAAGCCTCTTGTATTTGGTATTATTTCCATAAATAACTAGTATGATGCGGAAAAGGAAAAACTACTAGTTATACCTTCTAGAAAGACCTCTTGATCTTCTATCGTATTCCTCTTCTAACCTTGGACGTTGTGTGGGCAACGATCTTCCGAGATGAGAAACCACCAACTACCTTCTTCTCCTCCTAGCTAGGTTCGGCCACAAAGATAGAAGCTTCACCAAGGAAGAAAATCAAAACACTAACCAAGCTCCAAGAGATGCTCGCTTCCTCTCCTTCTTCTTCTTCTTCTCCAAGTAGTATCCGGCCACCACAAGAGCTCCAAGGAAAGAGAGGGGTTCAGCCACCACAAGAGGAAGAGAGGGAAAGGATGGCCGGCCACACCAAAGAACAAAAGAGGGAGAGAAATAATAGAGGTTGTATCTCATGAAGGCACCCTCACCCCTTCTTTTATATTCCTTGGCCTAGGAAAATTAGGAAATTTAATTACAATAAAATTTCCTTAATTTTCTTGACATGATTTAATTGAGAAAAATAAAATAAAATTTCCCCAATTAAATTCAAGTGGTCGGCCTCATCATGAAGAACAAATTGGACAAATTTCAATCAACAATTAAAACTTCCTAATTTGTTTCCGGAAATTAAAATTTCTCTTCAAAAATCTCTTCATGGTTGATAAAAAGAAATTTCCATAATTTTAATTTTACAACATGTGAATAATTTTTAAAGAGAAAATAAAATATCTCACCAATCTACAAATAAGGAAAGAGATCTAATCTCTTTCTTTAATCTATTGTAGATCTTTTACAAGAGAGATATTTTAATTTTAATTCTCTTTAATAAATTATATCTTCCACATAATAAAAATTAAAATTAATTTTTTTTTTTAATTTAAGGCGGCCCCACTAGCTTGGGTTCAAGCTAGGTCTTATACCTAGGCCTGCCCTAGCTTGGTTCCCAAGCTAGCTTGGCCGACCATGGTATAGAAGGTGGGTATAGTACTCTATAAATAAGAGGCTACGATAGGGACCGAGAGGAGGAATTGGTTTTGGTCTCCGATAAAATTAAGCATCCCGTCGAACACACAACTTAATTTTATCAATAATAATTCATTCCACTAGAGAACTATTATTGAACTACCGCACCAATCCCAAATTACATTTTTGGGCTCCTTCTTATTATTAGTATGTTAGTCTCCCCGTGTTTAAGATATCGAATGTCCACTAATTAAGTGAATTACTGACAACTCATTTAATTAATATCTTAGTCCAAGAGTAGTACCACTCAACCTTATCATCATGTCGGACTAAGTCCACTTGCAGGGTTTAACATGACAATCCTTATGAGCTCCTATTGAGGACATTATCAACCTAGTATCTCTAGGACACAGTTTCCTTCTATAATCAACAACACACACTATAAGTGATATCATTTCCCAACTTATCGGGTTTATTGATTCATCGAACTAAATCTCACCCATTGATAAATTAAAGAAATAAATATCAAATATATGTGCTTGTTATTATATTAGGATTAAGAGCACACACTTCCATAATAACTGAGGTCTTTGTTCCTTTATAAAGTCAGTATAAAAGAAACGACCTCAAATGGTCCTACTCAATACACTCCAAGTGTACTAGTGTAATTATATAGTCAAGATAAACTAATACCTAATTACACTACGACCTTCTAATGGTTTGTTCCTTTCCATTTTGGTCGTGAGCTACTGTTTATAATTTATAAGGTACTGATAACATTATCTTCTGCATTTGACACCACATACTATGTTATCTACAATATAAATTAATTGAACAACTACAATTAAATGTAGACAATTTGACCAAATGTGATTCTTTATTCATAATGACTGTTTACAAAGCTTAGGCTTTCAGTATACACTCTAACAATGGTAACCCTAGGCAAAAAGTCCAATTGGTCTGAAGGACCGGACTAGCATAAGGTATGCTCTCCTGAGTGGAGTAGGTGAGGACGCGTTACTCGTGGAGGGAACAGTAGGCGTCAGTTCGACCTAGGGTTTCCAGTCGAAAATCCGAAGTTAGAATCGAATAATCCGAAGACTGTCAAAATATTTCTGTTGCTATATTTATTATGTGCTAACTTTGTTTTATAGAATATATTGTTGTCTTATGGACTAACCTATCTTGTAGGGACAAAATAGCATGTTATGCCTCGGATGAACAGTACTTGAAGCGCCCTCATGGAGCTTGGAGGCGCCTCGGGTGCAAAGGAGAAGATGTGCACGCGGCAAGGCTGGAGGCAACCTCATGGAAACTTGAGGCGCCTTGGACAAGCTTGAAGGTGCCTTCAAGGGGTATGGAGGCACCTTCAAGAGGATCAGTGAGGACTTCTTCAGCGCTCATCCGCGCGGCTAACTCGGTAGTGATGGAGGCGGCCTCAAGGGGCCTTGAGGTGCCTTCAGCATCCATTATATGCAGATCTTGACCAACAACTCCATTTAATCAATTCCCAAGTGATCATTCTCCTGTGTGCTGCTCAAGAGACGTTCCAGAAGTGCTGTAGCAACACCCTGACGACCAAAGCTTCAATTTCAGTATTTCTGTTGTCGGTATAGCCTTGCTGTTATTGTTTTGTAATACATATTTGTAACTTTGTGATCTTATAGTGAATTGTCCAAAGTAAATGCTCAATGAGCGTGAGCCTTGGAGTAGGAGTCGCCTAAGGCTCCGAACCAAGTAAAAACACTTGGGTCTTTCTGTGATTGTTTACTTATTCCGTTGCGTTTAACTCGTTGATTTTTCGGTTACGATAAGTGAAAGTCATGAACGCTATTCACCCCCCTCTAGCGCTTTTCGATTCAACAATTGGTATCAGAGCTAGGCCGCTCTGATTTGATGAAACCACTAATCAAGCAGGGGGGTTCCTTTTGTTTTTTCCCTCCAAAACCATTTTTAAAAAAAATTCATTTTCATTTTTTCACCATTGGTCGGCATTAGCGAAATATTGCATTTTCAAAAATTTGAAATAATATATTTTTAAATATTTTATTATTTTTCCCTCAAAATTAGTGAATTGTTATTTTTATCTTTCTCCCGCACTACTAATCCAAGACCAAGTCTTGGGATATTTGTTTCTTTTTTCCTTTTTGTGGGCGAGATTCATTTTTATGGCACTTCAAGAAGGATATAGCACTGCTCGTCCACCGCTCTTCACCGGAGATGACTTCGGTTATTGGAAGGGTCAGATGGAGTCGTACCTTCAAACTAATTTTGAAGTCTGGATGATCATCAAAATCGGTCTGGTACTTCCAATTGACGACGCCGGCAAACCAATATCGTTCGAGAATTGGGATCCAACTTTAATAAGGAAGGTAGAAGCAAACTCTAAAGCAACGTATACACTTCAGTGCGACCTAACCAATGAGGAGCTGAACCACGTCAGCCCCTTCTCAAGTGCAAAAGAATTATGGGAGAAGCTGATTGAGCTACACGAAGGTATTTCCAATACGAAAATAAGTAAGCATGATTTAATAGACAAATTATTTGCAGTACATGAGCAGACTGATACTACTCCGGCCAAGGAAGGTGTTGTGTTGGTTGCAGGTACAAGCAAGACAAAGGAAGCTAAAAAGAAGAAGGTGTTGAAGGCAACATGGTCCAAGTCATCAGACGAATCCGAATCCGACGAAGAAGAACAAATGAGCTTTCTTGCTCTACCGGTACAAGTGAACATCGTCGAAACTGAGTTCGAGTTCGAGTCCGAAATCGAGAGCGAATTAGAAACCGAGTCTGAGTGAAGCCACGGATCCATATCCGTTTCCGAAGGACCCAAAACCACTGTAAGCGCTTTAATTTCTGGTATTAACATAGATAATTTAGAAAATCTAGTTTATTATTTATGAAAGAAATTGGCTAAATCCAAGGTCCGGGTTAAGTCACTCCAAAAGGAGATAACAACCCTTAAGGAAGTGACTAACTCGATTCCTTTGACTGAGCCAGTTCAAATTGGAAATTCAACCCAAGTCCAACAACTTGAGGAAGAAAATTTCAATTTGAAAACTCAAGTTAAAGAACTTAAGAACATGCTAGAACAGTTCACGTTGGGTTCCAAGAATCTTAATCTGATTCTTGGAAAATAAAGAGCCGTTTATAACAAATTCAGACTTGGATTTAAGGCCAAACACAAATACAAGTCATACTTAAATTGATCAAATAGAAAAGTAGTCCAAGCATGGGTTCCCAAGTCAAACCTAACTAATCAAGTCGGACTTGGACACTATTGGATCCCCAAGGATCAGATACATTATCTTGATAGACCATATCGAGGCTATGATCCAAGGGGAGCCAATAGAAAAACTATCTTGATAAATAGATAAAATTGCTGGATGATTATTTATTTTCTTTTCTTTATAATATGCATATTTAAATTAGGATAGATTAAGGACCTAGGTGTAATTTACACTTGTTTAGTTAAACCTAGGGATTTCAAAAAGGAAATTAAATATATGATTTCTTTGAAAGGGTCTAGAAGTGGTGGATGATCTCATACCCAAGAAGGCCTAGTGCTTCGCCACAGTCTGGGAGCCAATCTTTGAAATGTGTATTTAATTGACTAATTAGAAAATCTAAGTCTAACTCAAATGTAAATTAATCCTTAGAAATAATATAAATCTAAAGATAACCATCTCACAAAAATCAATAAGGTTTCCTGGTTGATAACTTAGAAAATGGTGAGATGGATCTAAGTAAAAATTTAGAATTAATTTACCAATTTAATTAACAATTTAATTCCACCAATTTAATTTACAAATTGTAATCAACAATTGATTAAAATACTTAATCAATTCAATTAATTAACTTAATTACTTTTAATATTAATGTTTAAATCATAATTAAATTATATATATATTTTTTAATTAATTTCAAAAGTCCAATTAATTTCAATCAAAGTAAATTAATTACTTTTGATATTTTCAAAACTCAAAATCATTATTTACAAAGTTATAATTTCAAATCATAATTAATCTCACTCAATTTGAAAATTATTTTAAGAACCATAATTAATCTTACTCAATTTTAAAATTATTTTAAAAATCATAATTAATTTCAAAATTTTATTTAATTTTATAATTAACTTTAAAATCATAATTAATTTCAAAATCCTATTTAAATTCTATAATTAATGTTAAAATAATTATTTTCAAAATCCTATATTAAAATAATTATTTTCAAAATCTTATTTAAATTCTATAATTAATATTAAAATGTTCAAAATCCTATTTAAATTTTATAATTAATATTAAAATAATTATTTCAAAAAACATAATTAATTTGATAATTATTAATTAATTTTTAAAAATCATAATTAATTTCAGAATCTCACTTCATATCATAATTATTTTCAGAAACATAATTAATTTCAAAATCTCACTTCATATTATAATTTAAATTTAAATTATTTCTTAAAAAGTTAATTATTATTAAGGTATAAATCATAATAATTTAAAAATTCAAAATCATTATTTACAAAATTATAATTTTCAAATCTTAATTAATTTTCAAATCATTTTCAAAATATTAATCTTAAGTAATTTTCAAATCATTTTCAAAATCTTAATCTTATTTAATTTTCAAATCATATTTGATTCAAAATCTTAATCTTAATCAATTTTCAAATCAAATTTAATTCAAAAACTTAATAATAATTAATTTTTAAATTATATTCAGAGTCTTAATGATAATTAATTTTAAATCTTAATTAATTTTCAAATCATATTTGATTCAAAATCTTAATAATAATTAATTTTTAAATTATATTCAAAGTCTTAATGATTATTAATTTTTAAATCTTAATTAATTTTCAAATAATATGTTCAAGTTATAATTTCAAACTCAATTTTCAAAATATTCATAGTTTTAAATGTTTATTCATTTGAAATTCAAACTCAAACTTATTTTAAATATCAATTACAATTTAAACAAAGACAACTTCGTCTCACACTCACTCATAAGCTGAGCTTGCTTGATAACCTAGAATGGGTGAGATGGTAAATTAGGAAAATAATTACCTTTAAATACATGCTTAGACTATAGGCATTAATTAAGGGAGAGTGAAATTTTTTTCCAAATTAGTTTTTTCTTTAAAATAAAAATTGTTTTTGACTTAACTTCAAAAATAAAAACTATTTTTGACTTGTCTTCAAAAATACAGATTATTTTTGACTTGGCTTTAAAATTAAAATTATCTGTGACCTGACTTTAAAATTAAAACTTTCAGCTAAGTTTTTAGCTAAGTGAAAGTATTTTCTAAACTTAGCTATTTAGCAATGTATTTTCTCAATGCAATCATTTTGAAGTTAAAATTTTAGCTAAGTTTATTTTTCGAAAGAGAAAAAAAGCAAATATGAAAGTTTCAAAACTTAATTGGCTAAGTATTTTTAAAACTTCATTCATCTAAATGCTACTCTTCATGGGGAGCTTAAAGTTAAATAGAATAAATATTTTTTTTCTCTCTTCTTAGTGTTCCTTTTGATTTATGTCAAAGGGGGAGAGAAAAGTCAAAGTTTCAAAGTTAAGAATTAAGAACTTAAACATAATGAATGAAAGGGGGAGCATAAAGTGTTGTTTTGAAATTATTTCATTTATGCTCATGTTTAAGTTGTTTTGAAATAATTTCATTTATGCTCATGTTTAAGTTTTTGCATTTACTGTTATATTTTTTTTACTTAACTTTGAACTGTGTTATCATAATAAAAAAGGGGGAGATTATTGGTGCAGGAAGCATCCAACGATTGAACCTATGTTTTGATTATGTCAAAGGGTTCAAGTTAAGTTGTTTTGTTATTTATGTGCTTGAATAAGCTTTGTAGGAAATGTTAGGACCGATGTGCCCGCTAGGGGGGGGTGAATAGCGGCTCACCCAAATCGTTCGCTTCCTACGTTGTTAGCTTGCGCAGCGGAATAATACAAAAATAAACAAGCTAAACAAAATACAAGACAAGAAAGAATGCAAACCAAGCTACACGATCATTTACGTGGTTCGGAGATAAAGCTCCTACTCCACGGCGTGTCCATAAGGTGGACGATCCCTATCCGTCGGTGGATTACTCCCCGGAAGACCTCCGGCTAGCTCAAACTCCTTGTGGGTGGAGAAACCTCACCACAAACTCACCAAGACCTCTTGGACACAAGGAAAACTCTTGAGCACTTGTAGACTACTAATTAGACCTTAACCAAGTCTAATTTCGTCGTCTTGGCTGGCCATACCAAGCTCCTTCTTATAGAGCTTGGAACAAATCGAACTGATTTGCTGTTACACCATCGGTGGTCCTTCCCACACGTGCCAACGACTCTCTCAACGGTTATCTTGCTAACGTCGACTGATCCATCACCGATCACAAGAATCTTGCCTCTGAATCGCTTTGCCCTTTCTGATGCATCACGCTATGATACTATAGTAAAATCCTAAAACTAGGATTTTACTCCGAGTACAATCTCTCATGCACTTCGTACCTCACCCTTATGACTCATTTGGCGCTTTCTTGCTTTGACCTCTTGCCTTCAAGCCTACTTCCTTTGGCTCTCGTCCCTCGGATGCATCCAAGCCCGCGGCTTGTCCCCAATGCCATCCTTCGCGTATGCCTCGAAGTCGCTTCCTCGGCCCTTGTCCTCGCGCCGCTTGTCCACGGTCCTCGGATGCTCCATCCTTCACCGGACCGCAAGCCACTGAGTCACATGTGTCACCTGCAGTCCTGCATAACTCAAGTACACATATCAAATAACGAGGGTAATCCTAACTTAAACCCTTTGCCCAAACACCAAAACACATGGTCCCGCGGACCATTGGGATTGCTCCAACAATCTCCCCCTTTTTGGTGTTTGGCAATACGTTTAAGTTAGGGAAAACATATAGCAAATAAACATGCTAAAAATAATGGACTTACGATGCCAAGACTACACACTTGGACTTACTTCGCCGAATGGACTTACATTGCCAAGGCTACACACTTGGCAACTGCCGAATGTACTTACATTGCCAAGACTACACACTTGGACTTACACCGCCAAGACTCATCCTTGGACTTTCCTCCTTTGCCAAGATCACACTTGGACTTACGTTGCCAAGACTACATGATTGGACTTACACCGCCAAGACTCACCCTTGGACTTTCCTTGTTGTACCTGTATCCTGCACACTCACAATGCATATCAAATACAACAATAAACTTAACTTAAACCTTTGCCCAAACATCAAAACTTAGAGCACCTAGATTGCTCCAACAATCTCCCCCTTTTTGATGTTTGGCAACCTATTTAAGTTAGGGAAACATAAATGTAATACATATGCAAATAAATATGCAAATCAACTCATGCATAAATAATGGAACCTAAATCCCTAGGCTCCCCCTTCACCTAAGCTCTCCCTTGAGCTAGGATTTCCTGCAAAGGTAAACTTCTCCCCCTTTGCCTAAACAATCGCTCCCCCTTCACCTATGCTCTCCCTCGAGCTAGGATTTCTTGCAAAGGTGTATAGGTTTTCCACTTAAACTTAAAATTCTCCCCCTTTGCCATACATCAAAAAGAGCTTCAACAATATCCCAATTGTTGAAAACATGTCATCCAAATTGACCCTAAACTCATGTATTTATCTCCCATGGATCTCATACATTTAAACGAGTTGACACGGTCAAGAACAACGTTGAAAAACACGTTTAGGCTGGTATCAGTTGACTGCCCTAAGTGCCAGTCGACTGCCCCCTTCGACAGAACCTTACAGAAACATTCTGTAGTCGAAATCTACTGTTACCAGTCGACTGGTCTTGGCACCAGTCGACTGCCCTAATAAAAATGAGCTTACAGAGATACTCTGTGCTCAAAAACACTATTACCAGTCGACTGGTATATGCACCAGTCGACTGGCACCCTATTTCTGAAAAAATCAACCTTTTCTCACCAACTTCAGAAATACACCAGAAATTCTATAGACCTCCAAAAAATCTAAAAATTTGTGGAGAGGTCTATTTTAACCTTGTCTACTTGGGAAAAATATATATATAAATATATTTATCACAGATCCTAAGATTGACATAAAATTCAAAACTAGCTAAATTGTTCAATTGAACCTTGACCTAAAGTCCTAGTTTTGGCTTCCTCTTGATGTATCTGCCCATACTAAACCACAATACTTTCCTAGCATGGGTTTATATGACATCTATACATCAAAAACTAATTTTCATGCAATATGAACCCAATTCATATTTCCATGCATAAAACTTAACCCAATTGTGACAACCAAGTATAGTAGAGACTCAAATATATCTCTAATCCCTTTGGCACATCTTGGTTCACTTAAGATCATTTACCATATGTCCCAAAGACTCTTTGAGCTCCCCCTTGAGCTCTTAATCTTATCCACCTCCCTAGGTGACTCATTTACTATGCCTAGGCCATTTTGGTGCACCTCAGGTGACACTTGGCCTACAAGACTCACCTTCTTAACCTTAGACACCTTGTCTTTGGGAATTTCTTCTTGTCCTTAATCTTGGACACCTAATCCTTGCTATAATTATATGCTACCCTAGCATATTCCTTCTTATTGTCCTTGGATGACTCTCCCTTGTTCTTGGTAACACCTCTCATACCAATGTCATGTGCTACCTTAACACTTGACCTCCTTTTGGTCTTGGAAAAGATTTTTATGTTTCCAAAGCGTAACTCCCCCTAAAAATATGGTCAAACTTCCATCATTGCACCAACAATGACTTGGGGTTCCTAAATAATTAGGAAAACCAAAACTCGAAGTTTTGAGGTTCAAAATTCAATAATGAAACTAAACCTCAACCGAAACTTCACTTTGGTTTTTCTTAACCAATCCATACTTGTTTTCATCATGAAAACTCATATAAACATTATTTAGGGTATACTTTATCAGGGAAATATAGTTTTCTATGAAAATACTTCCTATTTTCAAAGATTGACATAAATTTGAAAACTCTTGAAAACTTTAATGTTTTCTCCTAATTTGTATCTAACTTTCCAATGATGATTACTATCAAAAGATAGTCTTCACCAAGGTTTTTCAAAAGTATTTTGAAATCTTTTTCAAAACCAATATCCAACCACGTTCTTTGGGCTCAATGCACATGACTTGTACATTAGCTTTCCCAATGATTGGAAGACACATAACTATGTGTTTTGATGAACCTAAAACTCAACAAGATGCACTAGATCAACATCTTGAGTTTAGTTCACTATCTTAACATCTCACTTGTATCTAACGTGTATTAAAACACATACAAGTCACCTTATAGTTCTTTGTGAGATGTATATTTGGTCTTGCCCTAAACTAAGGGATCATGCATCTCTATCTAGGCATTGTAAAAATCATGATCATCCATCTAGGATGCCACTTGATATAATCCCTCTTGTTGGGATATTTACCATTTATAATAGATGCCATTTGTCCTTAAATAACAAGGGAATTAAAGTAATGCATGATGTTACATGGCATACATCAAAATAAGCAATTTTCAAAATGAAAAGCAAGCTATAGCTACATGATGTATGTATGACATGACATGGTATTTTTGTATTTTTCATAATAAAATATGAATGCTAAATATAAATATGATGTCATGACATATGATAGGCAAACAAAACATGGCAAGTTAGCATAAATAAAATTTACCTAGATTACCTATCTAAGTATTCTTAACCCTAGCTAACTCAAAATTTAACCCTAAATTGCCCATGATTTTCCATGAAAATGCCAAAACCCAATTTTAACATTTATTTTTCCTTTCTAAATTTGTGCCATTTTAACTTAAACAAATTTCTCAAGGTATGGCACATTTTACTCTTTCCAAGAGTAAATGAAATCAAATTAAAACTTAGATTTGCCTTTTACCTTTTAAGAAAATATCAAAACCCCAACCTGCATTTCTTATCCTTTTCTAAATGTGTCAATTTAAATTAAGTTCAAAACCTCAAAGTTTGACACATTTCACTCTTCCAAAGAGTGAACATCTTACATTATGACCTAGATTTTTCTTTAATTACTCTAAGAAGATACCAAAATCCCAATTTGGTATTTCTTATGTTTTTCCACATTGCGCCAATTTAATTCAAACATAATTCCTTAAGATTTGCCACATGTTACTCTTTTCCAAGAGTGACAATTTGGATTAAGGTTTACATTTCCCTTAATTCCATAAGAAAATGTCGAATTCCAAATTTGGCATTACTTTTGCTTCTCTCTAGTGTGTCAATTTAAATTAGATTTAACTCCTCAAATTTTGACACATTTTACTCTTTCAAAGAGTAACACTTATCATCCTTTTCATTTTCAAAGGTTAACAATCACCTTGAAAATGCTCTCAAGTGTCAACTTTCCCAAGGTTGGGTTAACTACCTTTCTAATTGGAGTTGACACTCTCTAAAACCATCTAGGGTGTAGAGAATATGTTCCTAGGAATCCAATACCTATTGGTGCTCCTTGGATGCTCTAGGTACTCACTAGGGATGACTTCCCTAGATACCTTCCTAAAGACCTTTCTTGGCTTCTTAGAAGCCTTGGTCACTTCCACTAGGTCACTTCTAGGGTTAACTCCCTTTGTAACCTTATTTGTGACTTTATTAGGCCTTTTTGGAGCCTTAGTCACCTTTATTAGATCAACTTTAGGGATGGCCTCCCTTGTGACCTTCTTTGTGACTTTGTTGGACTTCTTAGAAGTCTTAGTCACATTGGTCTTGCCAAAAATACTCTTAGGGATTCCTTCCCTAGTATCTTTAACTTGACCTCTAAACCTAGGGTTGGTCCCATAACTATATGGAACCCTATGAAAGGAAGTCACATCCTTCTTGGCTTTAGATTTGTATCCCAAACCTCTATAGCCATTGGATGGCTCTTGTCTAGCTTTTCCTAGGTTATGCTCATTTTGGCCCCCAAGAATATTTTCCATTCTTGTTAAGGTCCTTTCTAAATTATTAAGTCTTGTCCTCAAGACTTGATTTTCACCCCATAAATCCCTAGATTTTGGTTTTTCATTGAATCCTTGAGCATTTCTATTTTTAGGCATATATCTAAAATCCTTGGTGTTATTGCCTAAGTTGTTATTTACCTTCCTAACCTTAGGTGGCAAATCTAGCATGAGAAGGAATATATTTATCCTTAAGGTTATCATGCCTCCTATTCTCATGATAAATAACATTAAGATGATAAGAGTTGTTTCTAACATGCTTTTTATCATGTGTCAACGGAATGAATTCATTAAATGATACCTTGGTTTTTACATTGGAAGCTCCCTTCTTCTCCCACTTCTTCAAGTATGCCAATTTCATGAGCTCTCCTTTCCTTTGGCACTTTGTGTGGTAGTGACCCCACTCACCACATGTAAAGCACCTAATGTGCTTCTTCTCCTTCTTCTTCTTCCTACAACTCACATTAGTTTCTAAATTAACTTTAGTGAGTTTAGGGTTTACCTCCTTTACCTTCTTGAGTGAAGGACACCTACTCTTGTAGTGCCCCATCTTACCACACTCAAAACATTTGATGCGGTCCTTTGTGCTCTTCTTGGTAGTTGAGGTGGAGGGTTGAGCTTCCAAGATCTCCTCTTCCTCGGATTTCTCTTCTTCCTCTTCACTTGAAGATGTGGATGATTCCACTTCTTCCTCCCTTGAAGATGTGGATGATACCTCCTCATCTTCCTTCTCCTCCTCGAATGTTGAACTTATGTCAACATTCGATTGGTCCTTCTCTTCTTGGACCAATGAGCCCTTCTCCTTGGGCTTCTCCTCTTCTTGGATTTGTGTAGGGTTCTCATGATGGACAATGATCTTTTTCCAAAGATCACATGCACTTGTGTATTCACCTACACTCAAAAGGATGTTATAAGGTAATATATTTAACAAGATTTTTGTTACCTTCTTATCGGCCTCCGCTTGTTCCCGTTGCTCTTCGGTCCAATGCCGAGGTCGGAGGCGTTTACCCTTCTTGTTCGTAGGAGCTTCAAATGGGTCACTCAAGACAACCCATTGGTTCCAATCCATTTGGAACCATGTCTCCAACCGCTTCCTCCAATAATTGAAGTCTTCTTTGTCGTACCGAGGTGGAATTCGGATATCCCATCCGAGCGGTCCTTCGGACTCCATCTTCTTCTTCCTCTAGCTTCTTGCTCTCTTGGCGGTTAGTCCGTAGAAGAGCGCCCTCGCTCTGATACCAATTGTTAGGACCGATGTGCCCGCTAGAGGGGGGTGAATAGCGGCTCACCCAAATCGTTCGCTTCCTACGTTGTTAGCTTGCGCAGCGGAATAATACAAAAATAAACAAGCTAAACAAAATACAAGACAAGAAAGAATGCAAACCAAGCTACACGATCATTTACGTGGTTCAGAGATAAAGCTCCTACTCCACGGCGTGTCCGTAAGGTGGACGATCCCTATCCGTCGGTGGATTACTCCCCGGAAGACCTCCGGCTAGCTCAAACTCCTTGTGGGTGGAGAAACCTCACCACAAACTCACCAAGACCTCTTGGACACAAGGAAAACTCTTGAGCACTTGTAGACTACTAATTAGACCTTAACCAAGTCTAATTTCGTCGTCTTGGCTGGCCATACCAAGCTCCTTCTTATAGAGCTTGAAACAAATCAGAACCTGATTTGCCCGTTACCAGTCGACTGGTCCTTCCACCAGTCAACTGGTGCCAGCCCAACGACTCTCTCAACGGCTATGCTACAGTGCATCAGTCGACTGATCCATCACCAGTCGACTGCTACAGTGCGCTACAGTAACTGCTACAGTGCTCTGCAGTAACTGCTACAGTACCGCTATAGTAAAATCCTAAAACTAGGATTTTACTCCGAGTACAATCTCTCATGCACTCGTACCCTCACCCTTATGACTCATTTGACGCTTTCTTTGCAGCTTTGACCTCTTGCCTTCAAGCCTACTTCCTTTGGCTCTCGTCCCTCGGATGCATCCAAGCCTGCGGCTTGTCCCCAATGCTATCCTTCGCATATGCCTCGAAGTCGCTTCCCTCGGCCCTTGTCCTCGCTGCCTTGTCCACGGTCCCTCGGATGCTCCATCCTTCACCGGACCCGAAGTCGTCAACCTGAGTCACATGTGTCACCTGCAGTCCTGCACAACTCAAGTACACATATCAAATAACGAGGGTAATCCTAACTTAAACCCTTTGCCCAAACACCAAAACACATGGTCCCGCGGACCATTGGGATTGCTCCAACAGGAAAGTCCTAAGTGTTCTTAGGCAAAAGTCCTAGCTGCGGTTAGGCAGGTGAAAAATCATAGGGGGTGGTAACCCTAGGTCCTAGGGGGTGGTAACCCTAGGTGGTGGAAAATCCTAAGGGGCGGTAACCTTAGGTGCTAGGAGGTGGTAACCCTAGGTAGAGGAAAACTCTAATGGGTGGCAACCTTAGGTCATAGGGGGTGGTAACCGTAGGTGGTGGAAATCCTAAGGGGGGTAACTTTAGGTCTTAGGGGGAGGTAACCCTATGTGGCAAAAAACCCTAGGGGGTGGTAACCCTAGGTCCTAAAGGGTGGTAACCCTAGGCAAAAAGTCCAGTCGGTCTGAAGGACCGGACTGACATAAGGTATGCTCTCCTGAGTGGAGTAGGTGAGGACGCGTTCCCCACGGAGGGAACAGTAGGCGTCGGCTCGACCTAGGGTTTCCGGTCGGAAATCCAAAGTCAAAACCGGACAGTCTGGAGACTGTCAAAATATTTCTGTTGCTATATTTATTATGTGCTAACTTTGTTTTGCAAGATATAGTGTTGTGTTGTGGACTAACCTATCTTGCAGAGACAAAATAGCGCGTTATGCCTCGGATGAACAGTACCCGAGACACCCTCATGGAGCTTGGAGGCGTCTCGGGTGCAAATGAGAAGATGTGCGCGTGGCAAGGCTGGAGGCGCCCTCATGGAAGCTTGAGGCGCCTCAGACAGACTTGAAGGCACCTGGCTTCAAGGGGTATGGAGGCGCCTTCAAGAGGATCAGTGAAGACTTCTTCAACACTCATCCGCGCGGCTAACTCGACAGTGATGGAGGTGCCCTCAAGGGGCCTTGAGACGCCTTCAACAGCCATTATATGTAGATCTCGACTAGCAGCTCCATTCAATCAATTCCCAAGCGATCATTCTCCTGTGTGCTGCTCAAGAGACGTTCCAGAAGTGCTGTAGCAACACCCCGACGACCCGGAGCTTCAATTTCAGTATTTCTGTTGTCGGTATAGCATTATTGTTATTGTTTTGTAATTCATATTTGTAACTTTGCGATCTTATAGTGAATTGTCCAAAGTAAATGTTCAACGAGCGTAAGTCTTGGAGTAAGAGTCGTCCAAGGCTGCAAACCAAATAAAAACACTTGGGTTTTTCTGTGATTGTTTATTTATTCCGCTGCGTTTAACTCATTGATTTTTCGATTACGATAAGTGACAGTCACGAGCACTATTCATCCCCCCTAGCATTTTTCGATCCAACAACTATACCCCTGCCTCTCCATATAATAAATTTTTTTCTCTTTTCTCTTTTCTCTTTTAGCACCGCCATTTCTCTTCTTTTTCCCCTTCTCTTTAGCTTAGGATAATAACTTCTCTTTCCTCTCTTTATAAAAAAATTATCCATTTTTATCCCCAATCAATTATTTTTTAACATTTTATTATTAATTGTGTTATCTTATTTTAATTTTACTTCATCATATTTTGCATTGTACAAATATCCTTGGCTGCATTTAAAGTAAATCAATTTTATTTATTTTTTACTTCAATTTAATTAGAATCATTATACATAAGAAAATTATAATATCAGAATATTCTAAAAAAGTGAAATATATCTTTAGTAATTGTTGAAGGTCTTATTTTGCAGAACAAATCAAAAGATACGGTTGCTGGATTCTGATAACGTATCCTTTTTGGTGCACGCATCGGCTTTGGGGCTCGAACTGGATCGAAGACGGGATGAGGATTTCAGAACTTGGAGGAGAGCTTGCTGATTAATGTTGTCACCGTGGAGTTAAGGGTGCGTTTGATTTGTTTGTATTTTTATTTCATTTTTCAGAAAATCATATTTTCTTTATTTTTCAGAAAATAATTTTTCTATATTTTTCAGTTTTTAAGAAAATGTTCTCTTTTTTTTTTTGAAAATGAACATAAAAAAATATAAACCAAATGTGTTTTTCATTTTTTCAAAAAATAAAAATAGAAAAAAATATGAAAAATACAAACCAAACAAGCCCAAGTTAACACCCCCTAAGTTTCTTGGTTCCTTAGCTGCTGATCTAATTTTGCATTTGTCAGATCGGGATTCTAGGCAAGATAATTACTGTCTCTTACTATGTTAATCAGCTCTTCAGTATGCATAATAAAGTGGAAAAATCTGGATTAAGATAGATCACTTATACCTAGGTTCTTTAAACTCGTATAGAACTTAAACTTCTTCTCAACATTTGTTAGTGTGTTCAAGCTATGTGACTAAGATTCAATCTATCTAGTTTGGGAGAATAGCACTCTGATTTTGGATGTCATATTTAGGTGCTATCATGAGATGTTCTCACTGTTCCTTATTTCAGATACCTCCTGTTATCCTCTCTCCTACTACTCTGTTCTATGTAATGTAAACTAGACTGGATGATTATAAGAGTAGGTTACCTATTCTTCTAACATTTATAAATAATACTGGATTTTTTGTGACATACTTTTAAATCTCAAGGTTTTTATTTGTTTATATTGAGAATGACTTTAGGCATTCGCTCAGTCAGCCTCTTATACATATGATGTGGATCATGAGCAAAAACGGAATCATCGATACCGTGATCCTTCCTTACTATGGGTATGTCAGTTTTGTGCATTCATGTTTTGTCACTTTCTGAACTTTTATCAAGTAATTTAACATAGACCTTCAAGTCTGTTTGCAGGATCTAGCTCTTTCATGCAATTTTCTTAAAATATTACAGTTTGTGGATTGAATTCGGAGGCATATAACAATAGTCCCTCGGCAACAATTCATCCGTCTTTGCCAAATTTCAACCTAGAGGTTCCTTGTTATGCTGCTGCTCATACAGGAATTGCTCAGCAGCCTTTTATTCATAGCTGGTCTTGTTGCGGTTCATTTCAATGCCAACCATATTATGCTGGAAGATCCAGTCATGCTGTTTCAACTGAGCTTTCAGAGCCAACACAGCCAGCAGATCCTCATTGCTTGCCATGGGAGCCCATTAGCATGATTTCTTATCATAGAAGAAACATTCCATTTTCTTATGCAGAAGATCCAAGAAATATTAGAAGTCATGATCTTGTCAATTGAAGCCAGGAAATATCTCATTGCCGATACATACATCCAATAGCTTCTCGGAACATCTTCAGTCAGTGGCAAATATTTCTACAGAGATAAATCAGTTGCATCGACACCATGTGAGGAATATTACTAGGGAGATTGATGGACATAACAACTTCTGTCTTGTTCCAAATCACAAAATAATGCAGAATGTGAACTATGGAGCTGTTGTTGGTTCTGAAGCCAATTTGGGAGGCATGTGGCCAACATTTGCTGACGGTGTTGTTCCTCCAAGGTATTCTAGACAGCTTCTGTCAATAGGTCATGATGTGTCTGAATAGGAGCCTCCGCGTGCCCCCTAAAGGTCAAGATATGTACTTAGGTTAAGGTTAAAGTCAAGATGAAGATAGCATATCCCGATCGACCGCGATAGAAGGAACAAACTTCTAACTGGTCGCCATATGGCTTGCTCGATCCTACCGATCAGACCTTGCTTAGTTGACTCTCTATAGGTCTGCCCGATCGGGCTTCGCCTTGCCAAGGTGCAACTCCAGATATGGTGTTTCTAGGCCAAATGATCCTTGCTCCTACAGATTGGATATCCATTGGTCCTCTCAATTGTGTTGACCGGTCGGAGGTAACCTTCCGACTGGCAATGCGACGCCTAAATCGGCTATAAGATGCTCTGGTCTCAGCTAGTCAAACTAACCGAAAGCCTACCCAGTAAATTGAATCAAGTCGGTTGGAGGCGCACCCCATCACCTCAACTAGATTTCATCGACTAAAGATAGACCCATTATGTCGATTAGGTGGGCCTGATCCATTTTGCCCCAGTGATCCGATACCCTCCCTTCTTCCACATCTGTAATAATACGTCATTAATATAGTGGAAAGATAAAGAGTCGGTTATTAATACATTGGGAAGAAAAAGAGTAGTTATTAATACGCTTAGACCATCCACATTAGTATCCTTATCCAAAATCTAAAATTTAGAGTAAAAGAACTACTTTATTAAATTTAGATATCCGTTTTTCATCACATGATACATCAGTTATTTATCATATATTTATTTTTTATTATTTTTTCTCTTTCTTTCATATTTTTTATTATTAGATGGAGGAAAGAGATAGAGGAGAGAGAAATTTTTTATTATTAGAGGAAGGAGAGAAAATTTTTTTATTATTAAAGGAGGAGAGAGAAATAGCATTTTAATATTTAGGGAATGGATTTCATTCCCTAAATTTAAAGAACTACTATTCATAAAATGTATATTTAGAGAATGAGTAGGGTATTGATGCGGATATTTTTTTAATATAAAATGTAAAATTTAAGATAAAAGTTAATTTAGGATAATTGATGTGGATGCTCTATGAAGATAAAGTGTTAGTCATTAATACATTGGGAAGATAAAGAATCAACCATTATACATTGAAAAAATAAAGAGTCAACCATTAGTACACTGGGTACCCTAAGAGTCAGTCATTAATACACTAGAAACAAAGATAAAGAGTCAGCCATTAATACTGAGAAAATAAAGAGTCAACGAAAGTAGTATAAAAGGGACATCACACATCAAAGAGAAAGGAGGTTCTTTCCTTTTTTTTTTTTTTCTCATTTTAGAGCTCTCTATTATTCATCTTCTTCACATATTTCTCCATATTTTCACCGTCTCTTACTTGAGCGTCAGAGTGACAATATCGTCGGAGCACCCCCAACGTCATTCTAACCATCCCCTTCTACTTTTGTTCATCTTCAGATGCTCCAGATGTCAATGATTTATCCCCTCGATCTCTCTCTCCTTGCGGTTCTAACGGCAGCAGTCAACACATCTGTCAATTTATTGGTAGATAATCCTACGATGATCTTGGTGCAAGATCAAGTCATGTCAATGGGAGGGGACTCACTACGTTGGAGATGAGGTCATTGGGCACAGAAGATGTTATCTGAGGTGAGCTTAAATTCGTTAAATAATTTCTTCCTCTTTTGTGTACGAGCAAAGAATAATTCCTTGTGCAGTCGATACAACCTGCAGCCATCATGGATCAATCAACTTTCTATGACCCAAGGAGTTTGTTTGATGAGCATCATGAGATGAGACTAGACATAGATAACAAGAACTATGGGTAAATGATTTATGTCGTGTAAATGATGGACAATCTTCGTTGTCGAAGATATTATGGAAATTGCTTAATTGAAATCAAAATTCAACTTCAACTTATCTATTGAGTGACCTGAGCTAGCTACTATCAAGGATATCATGTCTACTGTCAGTCAGTAAATAAACAAATCTTCACAAGGAAAACTTTAAAGAGTAGAACTTACTTGTTTTATACTGGATTCAACTATTGAATATTATCACATACATGTTTCCATTCATATGAGAGTATTGTTGGATATAAATGAATGGAAAAGAGGTGGAGAGAAAAGAGGTGGACAAGAAAGAGGCTTCAAATGAGATGAGAGTTTCAATTCATATTGAGTTTCTACATATTGATTTTCACAAGCATTGGTAAGTATGAGAGTTGAGTATGAGAAGCTTTTCTCATGAAGAGACTCATTGAGATAGAATTTAGGAAGTTATACTACATCAAAGTTGACACGACCTGCGCGCGTCGAATGTCAGATTGGTTGGTGTTGTAACAAATGCATTAATCGCTGATTAATGAAGAACCTGTAATCGTCTAGTGAAACGAACGACCATTGATAGTCGACAGCTAACATTCCGAGCTCGACGAGTAATGGTGATAAATGTTCATTAATTGACCATTGAAGGGTCTAAACTCCTATATAAGGAGGTTACGACAAGCAAGAGGGAGGTTATTAAGAAATAGAAATAGCAAAGATTTTCCGCCACCTTCGTTCTCCCAAATCTTCTCTTCGCCGTGTATTTTTCGCTCAATGGTTTACCCATGATAGTAATTGGGTATTATCTCAATTCGCCACGAACAACTAGTACTTGGTTGTATACGTGGTTCTATTGTTGTATCTTGGGAAATAAATATCCATCATACTCTCGAAACATAACCAAAGGAAGACGAATCTATTTTAAGGAAGCTGTGTTAAACACGAGCCTCATCATCTCTGTTTCTGAGCACTCCCACTCTGAAACTCATCACTCGGACTCAAGATTACTTCCCAGTACTCAACAACGATCTTCCACTTACTCGGCTCGGGTGACTCGAACTTGGACTCTGCCAACTTAGGCTCGACGATTCAACACTTGGCAGTCGGTTGACTCAGCAGTTGGTTGACTCAACACTCGACAGTCAATTATACAAGACAACCCAATTTTCCAGTCGGCTCAGTCATCCCAAGCAACTCTTGCTTCCTTCCTTGATAACCTGAGATTATCAATTTAAGTCACTCAACATATAAGTTGAAATTGAATGTTGATTTCCATCCAGTAATTTTTATAATATCTGCGACAATTAAGATTGTCCAACAGTAAATCTCCAGAGAAACATAAACTGATTATTTTTTCCTCCATCGGAACTACTTGCTCTGGAAGAACAAATGGGAAATGTGAACACGGATTTGTGAGAAGATGCAATTTCCAGATGCTTGAAGGAAGCACACCACTGAAGTGTTGAAAGACTGGATTAGTACGAGGAAAGACACTGTATCATATGTTTGGTGTGATGATATTTGTCACTCTTTTAATTCATTAGAACTACTATCTTTGATCCACCATGTTTTTGTCTGGTTCTCTGATCCTTATTTTCTATACTGCCAACAGGAATCATATAAACATGGAGAACGTCTTGGAAGATTGAAATGCGGGCATGGCTTCCATGCTTGCTGCATCAAGCAATGGCTGCTCATTAAGGATATATGTCCTGTATGCAAAGCTCTGGCACTGGAGGATTCATAAATGTTCATTATGTTTCAAGGTATTGACGTACCTTCGCATTCTATTAAATTCATTTGTTTTATCTGATGTATAAATTTAGCAGAAAACCTGAAAGAGTACTTGAAATTTATAAAATTCTGATCCACTGCAAGTGGAACATTATAAATTGCATGCATACTTGGTAGGTAGATTGTGGGAAATCTAATGGAGATGCCCACAGAAAACAGGTTACTAGTATTTGAGTTTGCGTTACAATTAAGTTTCAGTTAGTGTCTGTATTCAATGGATGGAGTTCATGATAATGTTTCCTTAACTAATTAATTGTTGACTAAGTGCTCACATTTGATGTGCCAGCGTCCATTTTAAATGCTGAGAGCATCAAATAATATAATTTATTATAAATCATGTCTTATTGGCAATGTTCTAAATGGCATTGCCAGGCGGTCGTCTAGGCGCAATATAATTTATTAGAAATCATGTCTTATTGACAATGTTCTAAATGGTATTGTAGGTGGCCGCCTAGGTGCAATGTCTTATTGGCAATGTTCTAAATGACGTTGCAGGCGGTCGCCTAGGCTGCGCCTAGGCAGAAGGCGGAGGTCATCCACCCCACTTTTATTGCGCAGCCTAGGCGGAGGTCATCCGCCTCGCTTTTATTGGAGGCGACCTTAAAAGGCAGGGTAAAACAAGTAGGTTAAAAAAAAGAACATTCATTGTCTTCCGCCTTCGCCTCCTTCCGCCTATTGCTTGCAGCCACTTTGCAGCTGTTGTCGCTAGCCACCAGTCGATCGTAGTTGTTGCTCGCCAATGCTGCCCGCCAACGCTGTCATCATGTAAGGTTTACAAAAACCTAGATTTACATGTAAGGTTTACAAAATTTCTCTGAGATTCCTTCGGAGGTTCACATGAAGAATACCTCACCGGAACCGTTGTGAGGGCACGGATGCGTTGCACGTGTGATGGGTCCGGCGAGCATCCATCGCGCGTGCACTTGCAAAAACCGTGATTATTAGGGCTAGGGCTTTTTTCCTATACTTTTGTTTGATTTTTAAACTTAGGATTTAATTCAATATAATCAAATACTTTATATTAATAATTCTAATAAATTACTAGCTATGATTGAGATAATTTAAATAGATTTAATTAACAACTAACTTACATATCCCGTCTACACCTAAAATATTTTTTCAATTTACATTTTTTTTATATGTTTAATGTTAGAATCCAACCTCTAAATCCTAAAAGCAAAATCCAAAATGACATACCCACAAGCTAAAATAATAATAATAATAAAAAATCTCAAATACAGTGATCACATATACCTAACTATTAGTCTATTATATATGTTTAATTTTCTAATATTTAGATTAAATTGTTGAGCTAACTTTTAATTCTTAATTTTTTTATTATGGAAGATTAATGACGGAAAATGAAAAACAACCAGAGGTGGAATTAAAACGGAAGTCTAATGATATCGTTTGAGATTATGGGGTAGATCATTCTAAAGAAAAAAGAGATTGGATCATATGCAAATTATGTAAGAGATTTATCAAAGGAGGAGTTTATCGGATGAAGCATCATATTGTGGATATTGTAGGACAAGTTGAAGAATGCCCTAAAGCATCTAATGAACAAAAAAAAAAATGAGTAAGAGCTTATCTTGAAAATAATAAAAATAAGAAGCAAGAAAGGGTGGAAGAACTAAAAGAAGAGAGAGTGGAAGTAAATATTGGTGTTGATGCAGAGGATGGAGGTTTTCCAGTGGAGGAAGACTCTTCTAAAAAAAAGTCAAAGTATCTCAGTCCTATTGATAAGTGGATACAATCGATCCAAGATGTAAGTACCTCGTGGTAGTTTTGATGTGATCAATTAAGTCAAAGTTAAGTCCTGTTATCTTTTGATGCATCGTGTCTAAGTGTGCAGGAACTTAGGAGCACAGGAAGTCAAGCAAAAGACGCAGCTAGGGAGAATGGCAGCACAAGAGAGAGTTGACGGACTCGGTGCGTCTGAGGGACAAGACGCTGAGGAAGAGTACAATGGTGGACGACAAGAAAACGCGTGGCATTTCCTCGGGACGAGAAGCCGAAGCGGAAGGCTGCTCGAGAAGGCCGAAAAATGGGTTCGGGTGAGCTCTATTCCGGATGACCGAAATCATCCAAGCAAGCAAAGCCAGAACGAAAGACCCGAATAGAAAGTCAACGAGGAGTTGATTGTGGTCCCGGTGCCTAGAGCTACTCCGGGCGCCCTAACCGATTTTGGTCCAGCCGGGGCACCTTAGCGAGGTGCCCCTATGTGAAGGTGGTCCGAGCGCCCGAAGCTGTTCCAGGCAACCGAACCAGAGATATTTATCCAGATTAAGTTGTTGCGATTCGTTGCGTCATGGATAAAATTTTATTCACACTCAGGTGCCAGAACCCTTCCAGTCGCCCGGAGCAAGGCTATAAATACAACTCTTATCTTAGTAGTCAGAATAACGCTTGCAAACAATCTTCCTTTTTGTTCTATTTTGTGATCTAATGCTTTAACTGTTGTAAGAGGTTTTTTCGCCCAAAGGAGATTTGATAGTGAGCTTTCAATATCTTGAACTAGCAATCTTCTGATTGCAAACCAAGTAAAAAAGATCGGCATCTTCTTTCTCTATTTTTAATTAGTTTATTATTAAATAAGTGTCTTAATGTAGTTTGAAAAGTCAAGAAAGGTGTTTGTTTGTTTTATATTGTGCAGGGCAATTCACCCCCCTCTTGTTAGCCACAAGGGACCAACAAGTGGTATTAGAGTCCAATTGCTTCAGAAGGACTAATCGTCGGCTGAAGTACAAAAGACGATGGTCGGACCGAATATCTACCCACCGAAGTTTGAGAAGGTGTTAGGGATTTGGAAAAAGAAGATAGAAGTATTCTTCAAAACTAACTTTGAATTATTAATAATAATGAAGTTTGGTTTTGTAACACCGAATGATCAACATGGGAACGACAAAGAAGAACATCAATGGACATAAAAGGAGCAAACCGACTTCGTGGCAAATTACAAGGCAAAATTTCATCTGCTCAGCGTTTTACCGCCACAAGAAGTGAACTAGATCGGAGCCTACGGGTCAGCCAAGGAGCTCTAGGAGAAATTCCTAGAACTACACGAAGGAACCTTGGAGGCAAAACTCACGAGACGGGATCTGCTCCGGAACCATCTCAGCAACCTCCGGTTAGAAGAAGGCAAAACTGTCACACACATCTACTCGAGGATCAAAGAACTTATCACCGAACTCACGAATCTCAGAGAAAGGTAACCAACCGAGATTCGTTAAGGTACACGTTTAACGCATTACCTATGACTCTTGAATGGACAACTCTAGTAGATACATATTTCATCTTTAGGGACTTAGAGATAAGGAATTTAAAAAAATTATTCTCTACTTTTAAAATTCATGAGTTAAGATATGTAGATCTAAAGGAGTCAAAGCACAATATTGCCTTAAAGCTAAAAATGGACTAATCAAATTTCGAGACGTCCCTCAACGATGATGAAACGACGTTTCTAGTAAAAAAGTTAAATTTCTTTTTAAAGCTAATAATTTCAATCAAGTTCAGGCTAAGAAAAGGAGAAGAAAAGTATGATGCTATCAATGTAATGAAGAAGGGCACGTTAAAGACAACTGCCCAAAATTAAAGAACAAGAAGAAGGATAAGAAGCCGACCCAGACAAAATATAGAAACCTAAAGGTGACATGGGACAAAACGTCGTCGGAGTCGGTGATTGAAGCCCACGCCGGACTTACACTAATAACAAGTCACCAAGAAGACGACTAAGCAAGTTCATCAGAGATGAACATTGAAAGCATCAATGAAGGGGGAGCAACGTCAGAAGAAAACAACTCTACAGGGGGAACATCATATAATGAGATCGACAAGGTAAGTTAGGTACGATCTCTACCTCCTGATAAATTATTTAAATTTATAAAAATATAGAAAATAGAAAATGGAAATTTTAAAAAAGAAAATGAAGAGTTATTTAAAAAAAAAAGAAACTGAAGAGTTTTTTTAAAAAAAATTATTTGTATGTCAAAATTTATCATATTCTCTATCCAAAAAAATATTTTTCAATTTTTTAACTTTTTTTAAAATTTTATATGAATTAATTATCCAAATACTAACTTTTAAAATTAAAATTTTTTGAAAAGTTAATTGTTGAAAATTTAATTTTTATGCAACAATACTTGCTCTAATACATTCCTAGAATTTTTTTAAAAAAATTTCTGAGTTTGAAAACTATTCTTAATCATTTTTTTATAAAAATACATTTTCTGTTGAAAATAATTTAGTACTACTTAAAATATTTTCAATTTTTTGTAAAAATTTTTATCTCAACTTTGGATATGTTAGTGCACCCGTTATAAAAATTTCCAAAATTTTCCCACAAATACAAATATTTTTTCAAATTATTTTTCCAAAAATGATTTATAAATTGTAAAAAATCTAGACTTTCGAAATTTAAAGTTCATGATTTTTCTGAATGATAGTTACTATCTTTTTATCCCTTAAACTCTGTTTTGAATTTATTTCAAGTTATACTCCTATCTTTTATGTGATCAAAGGGGGAGAATTGGAGATTAAGTCTAGGGGAGGGTACATCTTGATTTTTGCACATTTTTTAATTACAAAAGTTATACTAAAATTTATATTAATTACCTTACTGTTATTTGTTTAGATTTATCCTAACTTAACTTGAGTTGCTCACATAAAAAAAGGGAGAGATTGTAAGTACCCCATGGTAGTTTTGATATGATCTCAACCAAGTCAAAGTTAGGGCATGTTGCCTTTTGATGTCTTATGTCTAAGTGTGCAGGAACTTAGGAGCACAGGAAGTTGAGCGAAAGACGCAGCTAGCGAGAAGGATGACACGAGAGAGAGTCAGCGAGCTCGGTGCGTCCGAGGGATGAGACACTGCTGAAGAGTACGTTGGAAGATGAGAAGGAGGCGTGCTATGTTTCCGAGAGACAAGAAGTTAGAGCAGAAGGTTGCTCGAGAAGATCGAAAAATGAGTTTGGGTGACCCCTATTCTAGATGACCGAAATCACCTAAGCAAGCAGAGTTTGAGCAAAAGACCCGGACAGAAAGTCAATGAGGAGTTGACTGTGGTCTAGGCACCTGGAGCTTCTCTGGGCGCCCGGACCGGTTTTGGTCCAGCTGGGGTGCCTTGGTGAGGCTCTCCTATGCGAAGGAGGTCCGGACGCCCAGAGTTGTTCCAAGCGCTTGGACCTGAGAAATTTATCCAGCTCAAGCTGTTGCGATCCGTTGCATCGTGGATAAAGTTTTATCCATACCCAGGCGTCCGGAACCCTTCTTGGCACCCGGAGCAAGACTATAAATACAATCATGATCTTAGTAGTTAGAACAACACTTGTAAACAATCTTCCTTTTTGTTCTACTTTGTGATATAGTGCTTTAATTGTTGTAAGAGGTTTCTCCACCTGAATGAGATTTGACAGTGAGCTTTCAACATCTTGGAGTAGCAATCTTCTGATTGCAAATCAAATAAAAAAGATCTACCTCTTCTTTCTCTATTTTTAATTAGTTTATTATTAAACAAGTGTGTCTTAATTTAGTTTTAAAAGTCGAGAAAGGTGTTTGTTTATTTTATATTATACAGGGCAATTCACCCCCCTCTTACCGGTCGCAAGGGACCAACACAACAAAGGTAAGATAACAAAATATAAATGATGCATTAAAGTTAAAGTTTACAAATGATGTGCATGAGTACCTTGCAAGATGGATTTATAAGACGGGGATTCCTTTTCATGCAATTGATAATCAAGGCTTTAGACAATTTGAGGGGTGATTGGTCAATTCGGTCCGGACTACAAATCTCCAAGTCAATATCTTCTAAGAGAGCCACTTTTGAAACAAAAAGTTGAGAGAACCAAATTATCTCTTAAAAAGCATGAAGAAGAGTAGATGAAAAATGAGAGAACCAAATTATCTCTTAAAAAGTATGAAGAAGAGTGGATGAAAAATGAGAGAGAACCAAATTATCTCTTAAAAAGCATGAAGAAGAGTGGATGAAAAATGAGAGAACCAAATTATCTCTTAAAAAGTATGAAGAAGAGTGGATGAAAAATAGATGTATAATTATGACCGATGCATGGATGAATTGCGAGAGGAGAAGTATTATGAATTTATGTGTTAATTGCAAATTAAATACTTCATTCTTTTGTTCTACTAAAGAATTCATGGAGGCACACTAGGCTTGTGGAAAAATACATCAATGAAATTGACCCTCAACATGTGGTTCAAGTAGTGACAAACAATGCAATAAACAATATGGCAGTCGCTGAGTTGTTGAAGGTTACACAAACTCAAATTTTTTGGACCTCTTGTGCGACTCGTACAATCAACCTCTTGCTTGAAGCAATTGGAAAACTACTCAAGCTTAGCGGAATACTTGAAAAAACAAAGGCTCTAATAATATTCATCTATGTACATCATAGAACTTTTGCTATTATGAGGAAATATACCAAGAAGAGGGATACTGTGAGACTCGGGTGACTAGATTTTGATGAGCCTTCATTCTTCATTAGAGAACTTGATGAAGATTTAGATACATCGGAAGAGAAGAATGAAGAAGATGTTGATTTTGAGTCCGATGATGAGAGGATTATGGATGTAGTTGATGGTTCATGTGTAGATGATTTAGAAAATTAGTTATATTTGGTCAAGTCCTTGTTCACTTGTTGTAATGTTGAATTGAAACTTTAACTTTTGGTGTAAATAGTGATATTACTTTTTTATTATTAATATGATAATAATTTTTTTATTAATTTTCTTGTTAGATTATCTTTTTTATTATAGAAACCTTAAAAAAATTCAATCGCCTAGGCGACTGAGACAGTAGGCGGTCACTGACCGCCCCCCCCCCCCCCCCCCCCCCGTCTACCGTCGTATACAACACTACTTATTGGTAGAGAGGTACAAGGATTAATTCAGTAGCTAATCATGAATGTAAATCCTCTCGTTCGCTATCTTTGGTCCCCTCCTAGTTCCTTTCGCAATTTGCTTGTCAGATCGTAGCTAGAATCCTACTAAAATTGGTTGTTGATCCTGTTTAAAATCTGCAAGAATGTGTGATGGTTCCGATAAATGGTGGTTCCGAGGAAGATGAACTCTTGGAGATGAGGAAGAGTTTCTCAACGATCCTACGTACAACGAGACGAACCAACAAAGCGTTAGTGACCTAAGACCGGGGTGGGAATCTCTAACTAGGCTTTCCGACGCTCAAGTTAGTTTTCTCTCTTGAAGGTGAAAGAAGAAGAAGAAGTATAGTAATGAAAGTATGAAGAAGTAGAGTTTTGAATGCTAGAGTTTGTGAGAGTCAGTATACCTTGCAAGCGGAGAGGATTCCCCTTTTTATACTATCTCACATAACCTCCATAATCGTGAGGTGGTCCTCGGTTTGTTAGAGTTTGTCAAAAGATGAAGTACCACTTTAGGTTTCATGCAATAATCCTTCAAGGAATTTTTTTTTGTACCCCAGATGTAGCTCTTTTGTTGTTTATGACTCATATTCTTGATGAAATATGAATAGGAATATGTCCTCGTAACTGAAGAAACTTTTAGAGAATATTTTCTGCCAAATTTGCAAGCTATCATTAAGTTGTTCACTACTTGTACGCCATCTTCTGTTAAATATGTCTCAGTCGATCATTTAAGCTGGTCGTATATATATTGAAAATACCTTCTGTTAAGCATGTTTTGGTCGATAATATACTATAGTCTATTTAAGGCTAAGTGCATGTAAGCTGGTCGGACTTTTCCCATCTGAGCGCATATGGGTCTACTTGTGCTCGCTTAGCCTTCACTCAGCCGGTAATATACTGAAAGCTATATAAGGCTAAGTGCCTTTAAGTTCGGTCGGGCTTTGCCCGGTCGAGCGCATATAAGCACACTTGTGCTCGCTCAGCCTTCATTCGGCTGGTAGTATACTAAAAGCTATATAAGGCTAAGTGCCCATAAGATCGATCGGGCTTTGCTTAGCCAAGCACATATAAGCACACTTGTGCTCACTTAGCTTTCAGTCGGCCGGTAATATACTATAAGCTATATAAGGCTGAGTGTCTTTAAGCTCGGTCGAGCTTTGCTCAGCCGAGCGCGTTCAGAGATCCCTTTATTTGGTTGGTCTTTGCCCTACTGATCATATTTTCGACCAGCTATGAGTACTCCCTTCTTCTTCTCATCCTCGGCCTCTCTTTTTCAAGGAGTCGGCTTATTATAACCCATATCAGCTGCGATCTCCCCTGAGTTCATCTTCCCACCCAGGTTATTGTTTGGGTCAAAATAGGCAGTCGAAGGCCGCCGACGGTGGGCGGGCGACTACCCTGCATGGTGCCATTCAGTCGGCCCACCGTCAGCAGCCTCCGACCGCTTATTTTGACCCAAACTATAACTTGGATGGGAAGATGAACTCAGGGGAGATCGCAACCAATTTTAACTAGAATATTCCAACCGCGATCTGACGTGCAAATTGCGAAAGAGACTAGGAGGAGACGAGAGGATCTGCTCTCGCTAATCATGCTTGTCATCATTGATTGTTTCATCATCCTTAATAGGGTCATTATAAGTTCATTGAGTAATTGAATTTGAATAATGATAATGATATGACGTGCTATGAGTGACTCAAAAGGGTTGATAGTTAAAGTGTGTGGTAGTCAAAGTCAAGATGAGGTGGTAGTCAAAGTCAGGGTGTACATATCTGAACAAACTACCTCTCAGAAGTAGGGCTCCTACCATAAATCCATACGACCACAGTGTTGGGATATGCCCGATGCGGGTGCGTGCTAGAACATATTTCGTAAACATACGTAGTAGAAAATAAACAATAATAATTACTAATTATTATATCACACACACCACACGCATACAAGGATACAACATGTCAAACATGATCGTACAATTAAAATTTTACAGGAAGTAAATTTATGCTAGATATACCTTACAAATGACCTGTAATGAGAAGGGCATCAATCATAGTGACGTCGAATCTAGCCACTATTTGTATCCATGTAGAGCTCCTCAAGATAACTCCTTGAGTACAAGCCTCTCCTTTGGAAGTTACTAGCCACGAGCGAAGAAGAGAGATCAAGAGTAAGAAGAAGAGAATCACACAAGGGAGAATTTTTCTCCCTTGTGGTGGTAACGACAACAATAGGGAGCACCCTCTTGCTGGCAGTGGGAGAGAGAGGAGAGGGAGAGGAGGATTGTGTTTCCAAAGGCCAATTAACCAAATAATGAAACGTGTATCTAATTCTCTCCCAATTACATCTATATATAATCCTGTTTAATGAGTTGGATTAGAAAGCTTAAATTCAACCCATTATCCCTTAACCAAAAAATTAGTCCATTAACCCCTTGGTTTCGTTCACAATTAAACCAAGTTGATTCATGACTAATTCATGATTAAATCAAATATGGTCCAACTCTACCATAAGATATGTAGCTCATCCGTGCTTCCATTATAACATATATTTTCATATTTGTTTTATGTATAGTCCAACTAAACATTTATCTCTTGATCTAAGAATCCTATTCTTTATCTTGTTTTATATTTTTTAGAGACTCATTAGTGTGTGTGACCCAATAGGTTCCCAGTTTATCTTGGTCGTCCATAATTAACTACTTAATTATAGAACGATCATGAGTGGTAACTAGTAGTACATTATGATCCCCAATTAGCTAGAAAATCATAATTGATTTTAGAACTAATTCTAAACACTTCAACAGCTATAGTGAGTCATATCTTGTTTCTTTCACTCGTCTTATACCCACTTAGCTCAGGACATGGTCTATGTGTCTATCCCCACTAGACTGACTACGTCACACCTAGCTCAAGTAATACTTTCTCGTTCTACGAATTCAAATTACTCATATATGTGTCTAAGAGTCTCGCACTCTTAACATGTAATGCTTTGATCAAAGACTTTAAGTAATAATTTTAACGAGTGGCCATAAGGCATACGTCTCCTCGCATGGAGTGGTGAATCCTCTGTGAGATATCTAAATATTTTCGGGCATTTCGACTTATACCCAATTATCTCGGGTCCACACCTCAATAAGGTGTGATCCTGTCCGAATGTCGAATCAACGGACGCTGGGCACGTGGCGCTCCCCGGCTGCTGACGTGGATCTTCGAATGGTTGCACGAACCTCCGGCGAACCTGTACAGAAGTAGGGCCGGGAAGGGGTTCCCGGCGGCGACCCTCCGACGCTCAAGAGCTTACCTGACGCCATACTGCTACAGTCCAAGCACGTCTTCGATGGGACAACAGAACACCTCGTTGTCAGACTTGGAGCATGGCCTAGCCATAGGACTTGACAGCTGTCATAAGATGTTCTTGTCCCTCTCTACCGATCATAGGCCAGGGCGTCCAGCAAGCCGGCTGCACGGGGAGTCCATCCGGCTAGCCCTCATCTTAAGCGCTGGCCGGACGACACTCACATCCCGTCCGGCCTGCCGTTGGCATCGATATGCTGGGGATATTTTCGGTAGGGTGCCATGTAGGGAATGTTTAGCAGTCACCTTCTCTTAGGCCTTCCGCTCGGCTCTTTGCTACTGTTCCATTGAGCGTCGGAACCCCGACTTCTGTCGGGGCAACTTTTGCCATCGGCTATTCACCGGTCGGCCGGCCGAGAGTTCGGCCCCTCCTTCTCCGATCGATCACCTGGCCTTTTGACTACCGCGTGGCATTGACCCCTCAGAATGAGGGTCCCCTGTTCTAACCGCCGGATCACTTGCCTCCCCCTCAAGTCTAGTCGAGGGAGGCGAAGTCCGACTGACTGGACTGCCGATCTGACTAGATAACGGCCGCTATACTAGTCCGCTCGGCTAGGCATAGAGATGCACATCCGGTCGGCAGTGTCTCGCTCGGGCCTTGTATTCCCTTGAAATTCCTATCAAATCCTTTCCCTTACTGGCAATCACGTGCGCCGCGCACGGTAAGGTGTGTTCATTAAATGCGACCTGTGTCTTGCTGACACGTGGTGACCCTGCTCTTGTCAGCGTATGGCGGTGGCATTACCTCCGATGGGACAGCAGCCGTTTGAAATGAATGGCTGGATGATGACCTCATTCTTCGTGACCTGAATCGGACGGCCACGGTCGTTCGACGCTAACGTTATAAATCTCGCGGCCAATTCTCTCCGCCGCCTTCTTGTTTCATCGACTTTGCCCTCACGCTGCTCTTTCTGCTCCGGCGATCCTCATTCCCTGCCTGTTTGATGCGCTCGCCATCTTCTTCCTTTTCTCGATCTTTCTAGCACCCGTAAGCCCTCCTTTTCAGCTCCCCACCTCCTGTATTGCTTGCTTTTTCATTCTGTTGGCATTTTCCTTTAGTTTTTCTGTCAATATATCTTCTGTTTCGGCCATGGCGAGTACTTCTACGCCTACAGTCGGCGCTCCTGGTCTCTGGTATACGACTATGGAGAGCTGATTCGATGAAGAAGACGCACTGCGTCTTATTCGAACTTATGAAATTCCGGCCGACCACGAAATAGTTGTAGCCACTCCTTCCGATCGGCCTAATGATCCGCCGCCCGGCACCATATGCTTCTTCCGTGATCAATTTTTGGCCGGGCTGCGCTTTCCTCCACATCCGTTCATCATCCAAATATGCAACCACTTTCGACTCCCGCTCGGCCAATTAGTCCCGAACTCGATTAGGTTGCTGAGCGGGGTGATAGTCCTTTTCAAGTTGAACGATATCCCCTTGGACCCCCAAATCTTCCACTATTTCTTCTACCCAAAACAATCCGAGTGGGGGACCTTCATATTTCAATCTAGGTCGGGTTTCGTCCTATTTACCAACATGCCGAGCTCCAATAAGCATTGGAAGGAGCATTTCTTTTTTATGCGTCTTCCCGAACGGCCGGCCTTCCGAACGAAGTGGCAGACGGCGGTGCCGAACCAATCGGGTCTTGGCAAATTCAAGAGCCATCCAGCGTATCTTCATGCGGCCAACCTCCCTTTTTCTTTTGTTCTAACTGATTTATTCTTTGTTTCTGCAGCTGAAGTTATGTGGCGTGCAAAGGCAACCGAAAAGCTCAAGCTGAAAGCCGCCAATATTGAGGCGGTGAAGGACAAAGAGGCAGCCGAACGGGGTTTGGTTCTGGCCGGCTCGACAACTGAAGGGAGTGAGGGAACTCAAGTTGCTCCCGAAGCTTCGGCCGCCCGCGTCTCCACTGACGAGGCCGCGGCCCATATCACATCTGTCCAGGCCGAGGAGGAGGGCCGATCGGCTGATGAGGCGCCCTTGGTGAACGGAGAACAGCTTTCCGAGCGGAGCGATGATGCTCATGTGGTTTTTGAGTCCGACTCAGCTTGACTTGCCGCCGACCATCGCCGAGGCTCAACCTTCCACCACTCGTAGTCTACATCATCTTAGGCGATTGGGCGACCGTCCGGTCCCGATCGGCGAGTCCTCCGCCATCTCTGCGTCTCAAGATGACTCGGAGGTGATTAAACTGCCTCGATTTCCTGAGGAATACTTCTTGGACGGCCACTTCGAACAGCGATCACCCTCACCGTCCGCCGCCAAAGTTTGGGAGCCGGTCGCGCTTTATGTCCCCCAGCAGGGGTATGCCTTTCGCTTATCGATATTTTTATTTGAGTTTTAACTTAACCGCCTTCATTAGAGCAGCAATCGATCGGCTGAGCTGGAGGAAGAAATGAAAAACTTAAACTTTTGGAGGCAAACCAAGGGCAATCCACGGCTGCTTGGAGAAAAACGAGGTCGCTCGGCTTGAAGCTGTGGTCAAACAACGGGATAAAGAAATCAAGACGGCGACCACTCGAAGCGCAAGGCCATCGACGACATCGCGTCAAGGATCTAGATGCCCTTCTGGCCACCGAGAAGGAGAGCCGTTCGGCCGATCGGCTTAAATTTGAAGGGGATTTAAAGGATCTCCAGACTGCCCACGATGCTTCCCGAGTCGCACTCAAAGAGTATCAGGATGGGGAGTCGGCTCGCTCAGACGAAGTGAGGAGGGCATTTGTCCGCTCGGACGACTTCGGAGAGAAATTCACCGACAAGATTTCCCTCACTTTCGAAGAGGCGATTAAGGCGGCGGTGGATTACTTGAAGACTAAAGGCCACCTTCCCGCCGAGCTGACCATCCCCCCAGAGGATCTGGCTACCGTGATGGGCGCCATCTCCACAACGAATCTCAAGTACTTCTTCAGTTCTTCTCTTTTCTTCGTCCAACCTATTGAGATTGCCTCTCTTGTCGCATCCACTGGCGTCGCGTGATTGCTGCCGCTCGCGCGACCAACTCGCACCCCCTTCTCTTGCCCTGGAGCTGTGTCGCGCGATGCTTTGGCCATGACTCCTACTGCACGCATGGCCATAGGAGACTCTTGCTTTTCCACGATTACAGCGAGGCCACTGCCGCGGCCAAAGCATCGCACGATAGGAGTTGCTGCTGTGCGCACAACTAAAACATCACACAACGTTGGCAGTAGTGACTCCTATTCTGCTTCCTACTTCTAGTAGCTTGAATTATTTCCTTATGTTTGATTTTTAAAATACATTGATGTCATTTCTATCAATTTCCTTTGATTTTTCAGTTCTCAAAATTTGTATTTTCATTTTCTTTATATTTTGTTGTTCTCAAATTTGGATTTCATTAATCTTTTTGATTTAATTTTGGTAACCACAGAAAAAAATATCCTAAATCTAATTTAACCCAGGAATATAAAGATAATGTTTCAATTGGATGGACTAGGAATATAAAGATATGACTTCAATTGGATGTACATTTCATCTCACCAGAGTGGTAGAACCGCCATAGTCAGATCTTAGAGTCTGTGTGGATAATTTATTGCTAGCTTAAAAGTATTTCTTTATTTTTTTCACTTTTATCAATATGTGAAATAGAGTGGTTTGTTTGGTAATTTATTAAATGAATAGCAGATGCTATCAATTTTTTTATTGTACTCAGTGTAGAATGGACATGCTACTGAAAGAAAAAAAAAACTAAATTGAAATTATTATTATGTCTTATTATCCACTTTAACTTTTGTTTGTTGCACTCATTTTTGTCTCTTGCACTGTAGATTTAAAATTGTGAACACGGGTCAAGCCTGTCCTAACTCTGATTCATGGATATGTATCTGAGTAAATCAATTTACATGGTATATCTCTTATTACTTTTGATTTGATTTTAGTAATTTAACGGGATGTGAGGAAGAAATAAGAAATTTAGTAGTTTGATTTGATGGAGCCATTAATCTTGGACAGGATGAAGAAGTTGCAGAGAATGTTGAAACGTATTAGGATTATTTTTTGTATTCTTATTCTTTAGTATACATTTTTATTTATTATTGAGTAGAGACTTGTTTTTTTATTTTGTATTTCTATTTCATTTTTATTCTTCATTTATGCTTGATGCATAATCAATTTGAAGCTAGTAAAGAGACTTGAAGAAGAACCAAAATAATAAGAAATGAATCTAGGTAAGTACTGATGTTCTCACGTAATCAAGCTAAGTTGGCATATGCTTTTTGAGCCTCATGTAAATGGGTTATACTTATATCTTTCACAATCTGATTGATTTGGCCAAGTTGTAGTCGGAGGTAATTTTGAGATCATGCGACGAGCATGGATGCCCTTGAGCATGAGTTCAGGATAAATGTGCGGATTAGTATTCCAATGGAATTTGAGATGGTATTAGCATAATGGAGTTTCTTATGTAATGTGTTTGGTTTACAATCTTACTATTGGCCCTACTCTAAAAATAAAATTTAAAAATATATTATACCATGGCAATGCATTCTTTCTATATTTGTATTCTATAATTGTCTTATTTATGTTTTAGATGGCAGAGTTATCTTTTAAGTAACACCATCGAGATGTTAGAAAAAAATAATTTTTTTTAATTATAATGCTGCTATTGTTGGTGATTTTATGCTAATTTTACATAACAGAAAACCCATAAAGTTATTAATGCGGAGAATTCATGGAGTCTTAACTTCTATGAAATCAGTTTCTACAAAAAATTCGTACATTAATATCTGGCCAAACTAAGCTGGTATTTACTATACTGATATCACTTGTATCTTCTATTTATATCAGCTGGCAATGAGAATGTATGATGATTGACAAGCAGATTGAAGCACAGTTTGGTCAAAAAATACCAATACCTTTAGACGAAGTTAGCTTTGATCATGAATTCCCATTAATTCATCTTTGTATGGAATCCAATGAATTTAGTAATCAAAAGATATCTTTACTTTATTTAAATAACTAACTTTTATAATGAATTTTGATAGTTTTATGATACGTACACTTTTTTATTTAGGCTACAGATAATATTATTTTACATGTACAAGGATTGGATAATCAACAGGTACATTGGTAGTTATTTTCACAAGAATTTTTTTTTAGTTTTATTAACAATTTTGGTGATATAATAGTGTACATATTTTTAAGTTGTAGATAAATTTATTTTATAGGTGCAACAACTTAAAAGGCAGAAAGATATTAACAAATATATGAACCATCATTTCTTATTACGCGATGAAGATGTTTGTTTTTCTAAACAATATATATTATAAATCATCTTTACCTTTAATAAGAGTTTTTTTTAATGTTCAAGATTCTAATGAAGAACGATTATAGAAGTCATCTCCAGATCATGAGGAGTTATTCTTTAGGCTTTCTCTTGTGTAATTTTTATGGGAATAGTAGTTTTTTTATTATCAAATTAATGATGAATATGTAGATATTTTTATTATTGGATGAATGTTGGATGTACTTTAATTAATGATTGTAGAATTTTATATTATGTATATTATTTTTAATTTATAAAGAGAGAGCTTTTTCTTTTGTTTTGAAATGAAATTCAATAAATCTAATCTAGATTAATTTATATAGTAAATATTTTTTAAAATTATTAATTTTTGTCATAAATGTTACATCTAACAAGTTAAAATATTAGGGACAGTAATTTATTGTATTCACTTCTATTTGAGACAACACATTACCATCTCAATTTAGTGTCTCTAGTTTTTTCACAAGATAAGACGTAATATTTAAGACAAAACAATAACTGTCTTATCACCGTCTTAAATAGCATTTGAGACAGTGGAACTGTCTCAATATTTTTTTGAGGCGCTTGTATTGGGGACGACTATATTACCGTCTCATCACCGTCTCAAAAATATTTTGAGACACTAAATGTATAATTTAAGACATATTTTGTTGTGTCTCAAAAGCCTAGATTTCTAGTAGTGAGCAGGACAACCCCATATCTTCAAATAAGATATGAGGGGTTTCTTACTAGTCCATGCCTCAAATGGAGTAGTTGAGATTGCCTTCGTCGAAACTCTGTTTAGCAAGTAAATAGCTGTCATGAGTGCATAACCCTAAAAGGTTTTGGGAAAATTTGCACGATCCATCATTGACCTAACCATGTCTAACAAGGTTTGGTTACGTCTCTCCGATACATCATTATATTGTGTCATATATGGCGGAGTCCATTGAGATAATATATCATTGCCCCTTAGATAATTTTGAAACTCTTGGCTTAAATACTCGTCATCTCGATCGGATCGAAGTATCTTGATATTTTTACCAAGTTGTTTCTCTACTTTATTTCTGAATTCTCTAAACTTTTCAAAAGCTTCAGACTTGTATTTCATTAGATACATATATCCATAACAAGAGTGATCATTAATGAAAGTAATGAAGTAGCTATAATCTCCTAGTGCATGAGTTAACATTAGTCCACATACATCGGTATATACAAACCCAAGCAACTCATCAACTTGTTCACCCTTTTCAGAAAAATGTAACTTTGTCATCTTACCTTTTAAACATGAATCGCATATATCAAATGATCTAATTCAAATGATTTGAGAACTACAATCTTTTGTAATTCGGACATGCATTTTTTGCTTATATGGCCAAGGCGATAATGCCATGAGTAAGAGGTTAATTGATTATCTAATCGGACGTGTTTATTGCTCGTATTGATATTGAATGGGTCACTAGATGTATCTAACATGTAGATGGCATTGCATAAAGTTCCAGTGCCATAAAGAATATTGTTCAACGTTATATAACAATAATTGTTACTAAAAGTCAAATGAAAACTTTTTCTATTTAAGCAAGAAATAAAAACAATGTTCTTTATTAATGCGGGAACAAAATAATAATTATCTAGTTCTAAGACAAGTCCACTAGGAAGTTGTAACAAGTATGTTCCGATCCTGACTACAACAACCTTTTCTCCATTCTCAACTCGTAGATTTGTTTCTCCCTTGACGAGTATTCTGCTATTCCTTAGCCTCTGTATATCATTACATATATATGAGACACACCCAGTATTCAATATCCAAGTATTTGAGGAAATAATATGACAATCAATAACGAAAATACTTGAAGAGGATAGGGCATCAAATGCCTTATTCTTTTTCATGGATTTAAGATTGATCTTGTAGTTTCTTCGCTAGTGTCTCATCTTGCGACAATGATGACATAGCTTTTTTGTGCTGCTTCTAATGTTTTGGCCTTTTCCCCTCGTCCTCTTAGCCTGATGTTTTAGTTTCCTCTTAGAGCCTTTGTTGGAGGAGCCTACTAACATCACAGTTTTCTGTTCACCTTTAACAGAAGGCTTTATAGTCTTGAGCATATTATTTATCTCAGGAATGGTCGATTTCAAATTATTTATCCGATAGTTCATCACAAATTGTGAACGACTTTTCAGTAAACTATGACTTTCCTCTGTCAACATGCCTACCATCTCGCCGACCACTCGTCTACCCAGCTTCCTAATCAGGCCCAGTTGAAGGCATAGGCCAATAAGGCCTATGCCTAGGGCCTCAATATATTTGGGGCCCATTAATATTACATTTTTTAAAAATATATTTAATAATTAAAATTTAATTTTAATTAGAACTGGACATTTCATTTTAAGATTACTGTTTCGGCGCTTCGATTTCTGTACAGGCGTGCACAGTAATATATACTGTACCGCCATCAATTGAAATTGCACACCACTTCGATTTCCTATGTGCACATTGTACAACCATGTACAACCATTTCTTGAAGACTTGAATTTTTGAAGATCGCCATTGCCGCTTCGATTTCCATGCACAGTAATTCACTGTACAACCATCTATTCCAACAAAAACTCAATTAATTATATCATTCTCCTAGAAATCTAGAATTCTATATAAAACCACTACAGAATTTAATTTGCTCATGTTTTCATTCTCTAAGTCACATACTCTCATCCTGCTCATATTTTCATCCTATAAGTTTCATCCTCTTTAATCTGTATTTTTTGTCCCTCATTCTCTAACTCTTTAATCTGCTCATATTTTTTTCTTCATTCTTGAAATGTTCTTTATTGTTCTATATAAATAATAAATTATTGATGAAATGGACCCAAATATGAAATATGGTTGGAAAAATAGATTATTAGCAGTTGTATGAAATTTTTTTTCTCATTTTTCCTCTCTCGTAAACAAATTACTACCATCGCAAACCTGATTTATGCACTTATCTCATTTATTATATATTTGTTAAGTATAGTTTATTATAAAATATAAACGGCTTAAATTAACCGATTCAAATCAAATTTAATATTTTATATTTTTTATTATATTTGTGCAGGTAATACTCAGTAATCAGTTTGAAATATCATCAAATTAAAATCACACGGCATAAATCAGGTTTAATTATAAGTAATTTTATTTTGATAAAATAATAGAGACTTAGGGTGCGTTTAATTTCATTTAATTCTAAGTAATTTTATTTTGATAAAATAATGGAGACTTATTATATTTTATTTTTTAATATTATTTTAATATAAATATGTCTATGAAAAAAATATGATTATGGATATATGAAACGTATGAAAAAAAAGAAAAATAGAAGAATTTATTCAATCTCAAAAAGGCCGATAGATTTATTATTAATAATCAAAATCAAAACTCAGAAGATAATATAATTGAAATTTTAAATGAAAAATTAATTGAATTTTCACCGGAAGATAATACTTTAGGACAAAAAGAAATCTATCAAGAACTTTCTAATCATCACAAAACAAATTCATCAAATATTAATATTAATGAAGAAAATAATTATAATTCAGAAGAAGAAAAAGACAACTTAATAAATCATGAAGATAATTTTTTTAATAATATTGATGAAACTATTATTCAAAATATATATGATCCAGCACAATGGAAAAATATAAATACAAATTTAATAGATTTATTAGTTGAAAAGGGTCCAATTAGAGAAATCAATATTTCTTTTATGAAAATTCTAAACATTTTTCTATGATTCATTACATTCGAAAATTACCAAATGGATAAAACATGATAGAAAATGGTTAATATATCAAAAGAATTAGATAAAGTATTTTTTTTTGTTGTAAATTATTTAGTCAAAAATCAATTACAATTCAATTAGCAAACGAAGGGTGTCATGATTGGAAAAATCTTAGTGTCAAGCTTAAAAGTCATGAAACAAGCAGAGAACATATTATAAATATGAATATTTGGTTTGATATTGAAATGAGATTGCTTTAAAATAAAACCATTGATTAAAATTTACAAGAAAAAATAAATAAGGAAAAAGAACATTGGAAGAATGTATTAATAAGAATTATTGCTATAGTTAAAAATCTTGCAAAAAATAATTTGGCATTCCATGGTACAAATGAGAAAATTTATTAAGATAACAATGGAAATTTTTTAGGTTTAATTGAAATGATAGCAGAATTTGATCCTATAATACAAGAACACCTTAAACGTATTCAAAATGGTAAAATTCATAATCATTATCTTGGTCATAATATACAAAATGAGTTAATAAATATATTAGGAAAAGAAATAAATAATATTATAATTAAAAAAATAAAAGAAGCAAAATACTTTTCAGTTATACTTGATTGTACTCCTGATGTAAGTCATCAAGAACAAATGTCTCTTATATTAAGATGTGTAGATATTTCAACAAGTCCAATCAAAATAGAAGAATATTTTATAGAATTTTTAAAAGTAGATGATACATCAGGAAAAGGTCTTTTTGATACTGTAACGACCCGCCTTCTACTAACTAAGCTGTAAGGCTGATCATCAAATTATGCTGTGCTAACTAATCCATGACCATCATTAAGTCTAATTGCGGAAGTTGTACCAATAAAATTTTTTGCTAAATTATTATCATTTCTTGGTTCTACATGTGCTAAGGGGTGTAATCTAAGATATTCATGTCATTATTACCTCCCCTTACGGTCAAGGAACTTAACTAAGGGTTTCTAGCTAATATCAGGCCTCCCAATCGATCCAGGGATCGATTGGAATGATCGAATCGATCCGGAGATCGATTCAGAGGGCTACTGTATCCGGGATGTGGGTTGGATCGATCAAGTGATCGATCCAGCACGCTACTGTGCTCGGGCGCTGGATCGATCACCGATCGATCCAGATCGATCGATCGATCCGATCGATCCCGAGCACTTCCTGTGGCACGACGATCGATCTGATCGATCGCGATCGATCGAGACCGCTTTTCGCGAGTCCACTGCCCACCGATCCTTGATCGATTGGAAACTCTCGAATTGATCGGTGATCGATTCGAGTTTCATTTCGCACAGAACCCGATTTCAGCACTTGTTCGTGCCAAAGTTACTTATAACTATTCTAAACCAAATACAAAACATTCTAACATCATAAAATAGTGTTCTAACATGATAGAATGCATGATTAACTAGTTCATAACATTTAACTTACTAAGGTGCAGAATAACCAAAACGCTAAAAAGTTCTAATGCTTAAACCGGCTTGCTGAGATTCCCTAAGATCTTTATTCCAAGTTCCTGCCCACACACATCTTTGTAGCATTGCCCTCCAGCCTCCGCTAGTCCATCTTTCTTTTACCTTTATCTGCAGTATAAGGAAAAGAAAGTATCTATAAGCTTTCGCTTAGTAAGAAACCATCTAACTCACTAAAACATGCATGCGATGCATTTATGCTTTTAAAAACATGCTATCAAACATATGTTAAACTTGTTAAAACATGGCATACTGAAATCACTGAACATGAACACCAAAGCATGGCATACAAAGCTAACCATAAACTATCATGTGTATCAATAAAGAAGAACTGAGCTAAACATGAACTAAGCTAGACTGTAACTGAATTCAAACTCAACTAACATAACTGATCTTTGTGAGTTTTGAAAAGCTAATAATATAATAGATTAAAATACATAATCATACTGCTAATGGGCCCGGCAACTGTACATGCTATGCGCGCATCCTTAACTAGACTCGGGGTTGCAAATCCCGAATTTAGTAAGGTTTACTAGGTTATCTAAACCTAGGGACCGACTATGGGAGCCCAGCCCAAGGACATCTAGTCCTGTACAGTGCCCCTACTAAAAGTAAAATACTGGATCATAGCTAATTAATTTATCTTGCTTTTACTAGGTTATCTGAACCTAGAGGCGACTGTGGGTGCCCACCCATTGGACCGTAGTCCCATATATGCTGTAGCAAGACTAACTAAGCTGTTTTAAATGCTTCTATTGCATTTACTGAGCTATTAAAAATGCCTACTGTAGCATTTTACTGAGCTAAGCATCTTGTCGAACACTTAGTGTGCTCCAACTCTCCCCTCTATTAGGGAGACCACCTCTAGGCACCCGACAACGTCTAGAATCTCCAACTGAAAGGAGAAAACGTGTTTGGCTCATCTAGAGGTGCTCAACTAGATCCCTAAATATGCGAGGAGGGTTAAAAACACCCTATGCGTCGAAAAATCTACATATAGCTAGTTTAAAAGCATTCTATCGTACGAAAAGCTACTTATACTGCAGGTGAGGGGTTTCTTACCTCCTGCGCTAGTTTTCTTACAAATCTAGTCGCTGGTTTTCCGGTGGAGACGATCCTTTCGACGATCCTCTCGCGTCTATGCGTTCTTCTCGCGGAGAGGAACGTCCTCGTGTAGGAGATGTCGCCGGAAGGTGTCCTTGGAATCCTAAGAAAGGAACCCTAGTTTTTTTTTCTTGTGGTTGGCGCCGAGAGAAGGAGGAAAGGGAGAGGTGGGCGTGTGGTTAGGGTGAGGAGGAGGAGTTGCCGATTAAAAGTTCTATCTCCCCACTTATTAATTCCTATTTCTATTAAGGAATTAATTTGCCTAACTGAAACTTAAATATAATTGGTTCCCCTTTCTTTCAGCACGGCCCTGTTGGGTTCACCTGGTTACTAAGGTTCACCATAAGTCATAAGACCCATAGGTCTCGGGTTCGATTCCCGCGTAAGCTATTTTCGTTTTTTATTTATTTTTGCTACCTCCGCTACTCTAAAAATTCCATAAAAATATTCTAAAATTCCAGAAAAATCATAGAATATATATAAAATAGTTTTGAGAATTTTCGGGTGTTACAATCCCCCATACCTTATAAAAAGTTCGTCCTCAAACTTAGAATAACTCTGGGTACTTCTGTCTCATACTGGCTTCTGTCTCCCATGTTGCCTCTTCTGCTGTGTGACTGTGCCAAATAACTTTGACTAATGGTACTTCCTTGTTCCGCAATTTCTTAACTGCTCGGTCTATTATCTGAATATGCCGACTGTCATAGCTGAGGTCTTCACGGATCCGTACCGACTGGGGCTCAATCACTTGGGTGGCATCTGGGATATGCTTCTTCAGCATATAGACATGAAATACATTGTGGACAGCTGACATTTCCTGGGATAGCTCTAGCTCATATGCTACCTTGCCCACTCTTCTGCTGATGAGGTATGGTCCCACATATCTGGGACTTAGCTTGCCCTTCTTCCCAAAACGCATTACTCTCTTCATGGGAGCTACTCTGAGGAACACTGAATCCCCAACTGAAAACTCTAAAGGTCTGCGCCGTGCATCAGCATAGCTTTTCTGGCGGCTCTGAGCTGTCTCTATCCTCTGGCGGATCTGCTGTATAACTGTTGTGGTATCTTCCACTAGATCTGTCTGAAGTTCTAGCTCTTTCTGTTCACCACTCTCATACCAGTAGATTGGAGATCTACACCTCCGCCCATAGAGAGCCTCATAAGGTGTCATACCGATAGTGGCCTGATAGCTGTTGTTGTATGTAAATTCTGCTAGACTCGGATATTTGCACCAACTTCCTTTGAAATCTAGGGCACATGCTCGGAGCATATCCTCGAGTACCTGATTTACTCGCTCCGTCTGTCCATCTGTCTGAGGATGAAAGGCTGTGCTAAACTTCAGCTGCGTGCCCAAAGCTGACTGTACACACTCCTAGAAGTGTGATGTGAACCTACTGTCTCTGTCTGAAATAATGGTTCGTGGGACTCCATGTAATCTAACGATCTCCTTGAGATACAACTGGGCTAGTTGTTCCATGGAGTAGGATATCCTGATAGCTAAGAAGTGGGCTGATTTAGTCAACCTGTCGATTATTACCCAGATGGTATCAAAACCATTCGTGGTTCTGGGTAATCCCACTATGAAATCCATAGAAATATCTTCCCACTTCCATTCTGGAATAGGCTGCAAAACTCCTCCTGGTCTCGATGTTTTGCCTTAACCCTTTGACGAGTTAGGGAGCTAACATATCGGCGATGTCTCTCTTCATCCTGACCACCAAAACGCTTTCTTCAAGTCCGGTACATTTTGGTGGAGCCAGGATGCATCGCGTAAGGAGTCTTGTGAGTCTCGTCTAGGATTTTCTTGTAGTTCCTCCCGATCCGGAACACATAGCTGTCAAATATAGTACCCGCTATCCGATATTCAGAACTCTCCACTTTCGATTTCGCTAAACCTTGCTTGATTCTCTGAATTTCGGGATCCTGCTCCTTAGCTGTCCGGATGTCACCAAGCAAGGTAGACTCTAATGTCATAGTAGAGCTGTCCGACTATGAGTTCGAGACCAAAATATGTGATCTCTTCCGTAGGGGTGGTGACATGGTCGCTAGAGATAATAGGGCAGACCGGACTTTCTCGCTAAGTGCGTCTGCTACCCTATTTGCTTTTCCTGGGTGGTAGAGGATGTCTATGTCGTAGTCTTTGACCAGCTCTAGCCATCTGCGCTGTCGCATATTCAGATCCTTCTGAGTGAAGAAGTACTTCAGACTCTGATGATCTGTATATACTCTGCACTGAGCTCCACACAAGTAATGTATCCAAATCTTGAGAGCGAACACCACTGCTGCAAGCTCAAGGTCATGAGTAGGATAGTTCTTCTCATAATCCTTGAGTTGTCTGGAGGCGTAGGCGATTACCTTGCTATTTTGCATCAGCACTGCTCCTAGTCCCAACTTAGAGGCATCACTATATATATCAAAGCTATCTGCGTTCTCTGGTAGAGTCAGAATTGATGCACTGGTCAACCTCCTCTTCAGCTCGCTAAAACTGTTCTCACAGTCCTCTGTCCACTGAAACTTTATGTTCTTCCTGGTGAGAGTTGTCAGTGGGGAGGCTACCCTGGAGAAGTCCTCTACGAATTTCCTGTAGTAACCTGCTAATCCCAGAAAGCTTCTGATCTCGCTAGCATTCTTGGGTCTCTTCCAATTGCTCACAGCTTCTATCTTACTGGGGTCTACCATGATACCATCCTTTGAAATGATGTGACCCAGGAAGGACACCTGATCTAGCCAAAATTCACATTTTGTGAACTTGGCATACAGTTGGTTCTGCTGAAGAGTCTGCAACACTGTTCTCAGGTGCTCTGCGTGTTCTTCCTGAGTTCTGGAATAGACGAGGATGTCATCGATGAACACGATAACGAACTTATCTAAATATTCCCTGAATACCCTGTTCATGAGATCCATGAAAGTAGCTGGAGTATTTGTCACGCCAAAGGGCATGACTACGAACTCATAATGTCCGTATCTGGTCCTGAATGCTGTCTTGGGTATATCCCCTTCTTTAACCTTCACCTGATGATAACCTGATCTGAGGTCTATCTTAGAGAACACTGCTGCTCCCTTTAGCTGGTCGAACAGGTCATCTATTCTGGGAAGAGGATACTTGTTCTTGATCGTAACTTGGTTCGTGTCTGTAGTTTATACACAGGCGCATGCTCCGTCCTTCTTCTTCACGAACAATACGGAGCGCTCCCATGGTGAGTGACTAGGACGTATGAAGTCCTTGTCAAGCAGCTCCTGTTCCTTCAGTTTTGCTGGAGTCATGCGATAAGGCGCTTTGGAAATAGGATTGGTACCGGAATGAGCTCTATCTCAAATTCAATCTCACTGCTGGTGCTAAGCTTGGTAATTCCTCGGGAAGACATGGGTAGTCACATACGACTCGAACCTCTCCTGGCTGTTGGTCCTTGTCACGACTAATCACGATCACGTGCTAGAAATCCGTACATCCGAATCCATTAACCTCTGTGCCTTCATAGCTGAGAGAAACTTCTTGGCCCTTCTCTTGGGTTCTCCGAGCGAACTCAAACGATGCTTCCGCTTCGTTGGAATATGACTTTGCACGTACTGGACTCGATGGAGGCACCGTATTTGATCAAGAAATCTATCCGAAGATGACATCGTAGTCGGTCATATTTAGCACTATCGGATCACGAAAGTTCTCTGTCTGCTATAATGACCGACATTGCTCTGAACGCGTAGATGCCATAATTTCTCTCGAAGGTAAGGTCGTCGGCACCGAACCTCGAGTACCTGGAGGTCTTGCTAACTTCTCGGCAAATGCCCCGGATATATATGAATGGGTTGCCCGTATCGAATAAGACATTGTACTTTCTTGTAAAATACTAATCGACGTAACTAACTGCCGAGGCATTTGCTACGTCCTCTCTGGTGAGGAGAGTAGATCCTCGCATTGGTCGTGGCTGGAGGGGCTTGACTGATATGTGGACCATCTAAAGCGGCCGCATCGATCAACGTTGTCTTTGCGTTTGGCTTCGGGATCGCCGTGGTGGAGGAAAGGGCCTTGTTCGGGACAATCGCTGGCCATATGCCCCTTCCCGTCTGAAGGCATCCTCGTGTGCCCTTACGACAAATTCGTGGTGGAATTTCCCAAGTAGCACACTTTGGATAATCGGGTTGTTTACTAGATGGTCCTCCTTTGGGTAACTCCGCTTGTGCTTGTTGCTGGAGTTTCCTTTCCGATTAGAGCCATGCTCGGGAGCTTTGTGAGTACCAGAGCCTCCTTGACCTTTAGCTTCCAGAGGACTTGCTTGCCGTCTGATGCTATTCGTAATGCTCATGATTAGGAGTGCTCACTAGCTCTTCCGTGGTTTGGGCCTATGAACGCACGCCACCACCACGTTCATTGCTATTTCCGACCTCAACATCTTGAGCATCAACCGACTCGTTCCTTCTGACTAGTTCAGGCAGCATGGACGCCAATCTTTGAATTTCTTCACGCCTCTTCCATCGAAAGGTTGCCTGGCGAAAGTGAACTCGTCGTGAGTGGCGGTTTGTGACCGCTGTGAAAGAACTCCTCGAAGAATTCTTTCTCGAGTCGCCCATGTCATCGATTCTTGGGCGCGCCTAATTCTCTCCACCACATGCGTGCATCTCCGCATCGCAAGGCGCACTTCACCTTTTCATACTTTGGCCAGTCCAGCTCCATCGTACTTTCGGTGTTTTAACCAAGCTTGAGCATCCCATGGTTCACCGTGCTGATTCTCCAGAAGCGACTCTCTTCACTCAGATCGATCGCTCTGTGTTCCTACTGCTGGAGCCACTGGTGCTGTAGGCTGGACTGGGGGAACCTCTAAGACTACTGGCGTTGCTAGGTTTGGTTTCGGGGTGACTGTGGAAGTGTTATGCTGACTAGCCTTCAAGGTGGTTATCTCCTGTTGCTGTTCAGCTAGCTGCTGCTGTAACTGAGCCACTAATACTATAAGGTTTGGGGGAGGCACTGAACTGTCTGCCTCATGCTGGGGCTCAGTAGTTGGCGCCCTTCTAGCTGGGCGTCCTCGTGCCATTTCTAAAGACATAGAGGATATACATAACTAAGGCAATCATGTTTATATAACTACTATCACTATCATGTTAGGTGCTATCATCAATCCACATGCTACATTATCCATAAACATGAAAGAAAGAACATAATAAAGAGAGAGATGTTTCTTACTTGGAAGCTGCAGGTTCAATGCTGATGTGTGTGTAGGAAGTATGGAAACTGCTATGATACCACTCTGTAACGACCCGCCTTCTACTAACTAAGCTGTAAGGTTGATCGTCACATTATGCTGTGCTAACTAATCCATGACCATAATTAAGTCTAATTGCGGAAGCTGTACTAATAAAAATTTTTGCTAAACTATTATCATTTCTTGGTTCTACATGTGCTAAGGGGTGTAATCTAAGCTATTCATGTCATTATTACCTCCCCTTACGGTCAAGGAACTTAACTAAGGGTTTCTAGCTAATATCAGGCCTCCCAATCGATCCACGGATCGATTGGAATGGTCGAATCGATCCGAAGATCGATTCAGAGGGCTACTGTATCCGGGACGTGAGTTGGATCGATCTAGTGATCGATCCAGCACGCTACTGTGCTCGGGGCAATATTCTGGATCGATCGGCTGATCGATCCAGTGATCGATCCCAGAGCTATCCCTTCGTTCGCGACAGAGAACTTCGGATCGATCAGCTGATCGATCCAGAGGCCTACTGTTCGCGAGTCCAATTGCCCAGTCGATCCTTCGATCGATTGGAAACTCTCGAATCGATCAGCTGATCGATTCGAGTTTCTGATTTCGTGCCAAAGGCCTGATTTCAGCACTTGTTCGTGCCAAAGTTACTTATAACTATTCTAAACCAAATACAAAACATTCTAACATTATAAAATAGTGTTCTAACATGATAGAATGCATGATTAACTAGTTCATAACATTTAACTTACTAAGGTGCAGAATAACCAAAACGCTAAAATGTTCTAATGCTTAAACCGGCTTGCTGAGATTCCCTAAGATCTTTATTCCAAGTTCCTGCCCACACACATCTTCGTAGCATTGCCCTCCAGCCTCCGCTAGTCCATCTTTCTTTTACCTTTATCTGCAATATAAGGAAAAGAAAGTATCTATAAGCTTTCGCTTAGTAAGAAACCATCTAACTCACTAAAACATGCATGCGATGCATTTATGCTTTTAAAAACATGCTATCAAACATATGCTAAACTTGTTAAAACATGGCATACTGAAATCACTGAACATGAACACCAAAGCATGGCATACAAAGCTAACCATAAACTATCATGTGTATCAATAAAGAAGAACTGAGCTGAACATGAACTAAGCTAGACTGTAACTGAATTCAAACTCAACTAACATAACTGATCTTTGTGAGTTTTGAAAAGCTAATAATATAATAGATTAAAATACATAATCATACTGCTAATGGGCCCGGCAACTGTACATGTTATGCGCGCATTCTTAACTAGACCCGGGGTTACAAATCCCGAATTTAGTAAGGTTTACTAGGTTATCTAAACCTAGGGACCGACTATGGGAGCCCAGCCCAAGGACATCTAGTCCTGTACAGTGCCCCTACTAAAAGTAAAATACTGGATCATAGCTAATTAATTTATCTTGCTTTTACTAGGTTATCTGAACCTAGAGGCGACTGTGGGTGCCCACTCATTGGACCGTAGTCCCATATATGCTGTAGCAAGACTAACTAAGCTGTTTTAAATGCTTCTATTGCATTTACTGAGCTATTAAAAATGCCTACTGTAGCATTTTACTGAGCTAAGCATCTTGTCGAACACTTAGTGTGCTCCAACTCTCCCCTCTATTAGGGAGACCACCTCTAGGCACCCGACAACGTCTAGAATCTCTAACTGAAAGGAGAAAACGTGTCTGGCCCATCTAGAGGTGCTCAACTAGATCCCTAAATCTGCGAGGAGGGTTAAATACACCCTATGCGTCGAAAAATCTACATATAGCTAGTTTAAAAGCATTCTATCGTACGAAAAGCTACTTATACTGCAGGTGAGGGGTTTCTTACCTCCTGCGCTAGTTTTCTTACGAATCTAGTCGCTGGTTTTCCGGTGGAGACGATCCTCTCGTGTCGGAGATGTTGCCGGAAGGTGTCCTTGGAATCCTAAGAAAGGAACCCTAGTTTTTTTTTCTTGTGGTTGGCGCCGAGAGAAGGAGGAAAGGGAGAGGTGCGGCGTGAGGTTAGGGTGAGGAGGAGGAGTTGCCGATTAAAAATTCTATCTCCCCACTTATTAATTCCTATTTCTATTAAGGAATTAATTTGCCTAACTAAAACTTAAATATAATTGGTTCCCCTTCCTTTCAGCACGGCCTTGCTGGGTTCACCTGGTTACTAAGGTTCACCATAAGTCATAAGACCCATAGGTCTCGGGTTCGATTACCGCGTAAGCTATTTTCGTTTTCTATTTATTTTTGCTACCTCCGCTACTCTAAAAATTCCATAAAAATATTCTAAAATTTCAGAAAAATCATAGAATATTTCTAAAATAGTTTTGAGAATTTTCGGATACGCTTATTAATATAATAAAGAAAATTGAACTGGATGTGAATGACATACGAGGACAAGGATATGATAATGGAGTTAATATGAAAGGTATACAAAAGAGATTGTTAGATATAAATTCTAGGGCTTTTAATACACCATGTGGTTGTCCTAGTCTTAATTTAGTACTATGTGATATGGCTAATTCTTGTCCTAGTGCTATAACATTTTTTGGTGTGATACAACGTATTTACTCATTATTTTCTTCTTCTACAAAAAGATGGAAAATTTTACAAGACCATGTTTCTAATTTAACTCTTAAACTGTTATCACAAACACGTTGGGAAAGTCATCTTGAAAGTGTTAAAACAATAAAATATCAAGCTCCACAGATAAAAGAAGCTTTATATAAACTTGCAGAAACTAGTGACGATCCTAAAACAAAAAGTGAAGCAAATTCTTTAGCAACATATGAGTTTGAAAATTTTGAATTTTTATTAGGTATGGTTATTTAGTATGATATATTATTTGCAGTTAACACTGTTAGTAAATTTTTACAATATAAAGATATGAACATTGCTATTGCATTAGATCAGTTAAAAGGTCTTGTTTCTTTTTTTTAATGATTATAGAGAAAATGGATTTATATCTGCTATGATTTTTGCTAAAGAGATTGCAAATGAAATGAATACAGAACCAAAATTTCGTGAAAAATGTATAATTAGAAGAAATAAACAATTTGATGAGAATAAAATTAATGAAGTGAAACTTTCACCTGAAGAATCTTTTAAAATTAATTACTTTAATTATATTATTGACCATGTCGTTTCTTCACTTCAAAGTAGATTTGAACAATTTAAAATATATGAAGATAATTTTAATTTTTTATATGACATAAAAAAAGTTAAAATTGTTTGATGATGAATTTTTAAAAAAAATGTTTAAATCTTGAAAACTTTTTAACACATGACATGTTATCTAATGGTTTAGATTTATTTTTAGAATTAAAAGTATTAAGAGAAATAATAAATCCAGAATTAAAAACCGCACTTGAGGTATTGAACCTTATAAAAAAATTAAATTCTTTTCCTAATGCATGGATAATTTATAGAATATTATTAACTATACCGGTTAGTGTAGCTTCAGCATAAAGAAGTTTTTCAAAATTAAAATTAATAAAGTCTTATTTACGTTCAACAATGTCTCAAGAAAGATTAAATAATCTAGCAATTTTATCAATTGAAAAAAAATATTATCAAAACGCGAATATAAAAATTTAATTAATAATTTTGTATCTCAAAAAGTTAGAAAACTAAATTTTACATAAAAAATTATTTTAAATTAATATTCTATTTTTTAAAAAAAAATTAAACCCACTATTGTCGGTCAAATGAAAAAGGATGAGGAAAATTTTTTTAAAAAAAATATTAAAGACCTAAATTTTTTTTTTTTTTTTTTGTCTGGGGCCTCATAGAACCTTGAGACGGCCCTGTTCCCAATAGGATAAAATAACTTAGGGTCTTAATTAACTTAATGAACTTAAAGTCCGCAAGTCATGAATCATGAAAGTATATTATTATTTTTTTTTTTTTTGCCACATGAAAGTATATTAATACTTAATGAACTTATAATGACTCCATTAAGGATGATGAAACAATCAGATGATGACAGGCATGATTAGCTACTGAATCAATCCTGTTGCTCAACCATCGAGACATGATTTATAATAAATTATATTATTTGATCCTCTCAACATTTAAAATGAACGCTAGCACATCAAATGTGAACACTAAGTCAACAATTAATTAGTCAAGGAAACATTATCATAAACTCCATCCATTGAATACAGACAGTAACTGAAACTTAATTGTAATGCAAACTCAAATACTAAGCGGTTTTCTGTGGGCGTCTTCATTAGATTTCCCCTAATCTACCTACCAGTATGCATGCGATTAATGTCCCCTTGCAGTGGATCAGAATTTTATAAATTTCAAGTACTCTTTCAGGCATTGCAAAAACAAGAGGATAATATGATTCGGTATTATTTTTTTTTTGAAAGTATATATTTCATGACGTTAAATAATTTTTTTGTGATTTATTTTTCTATATCTCATGGTAAGACCGACGATATAGGCCCACCCTCCTCCTATAATTTATCTATTTATATTTTATTAATTAATCTATTTATATTTTATTATTGACGGATGATATTACACAGCTTTTATATATATATATATATTTTAAATTTTAATCAAACAGATTTATTATGACTTATTATATCAATGACACATTACACAGTGTATTCTATGACATTTTATAAGTTTATTTTTTATTTGTAAAAATTATTTCCTTTAGCCATAATGGGTATGAATACGTTAGTGGATGTTTTAAAAAAAAAAACATATTAGGTACTGTAATAGGTGTTGGGGTTGTAAAGTTATAAACATAGTCCCACATTAAAAATAAATGGAAAAGATCATCCCTTTGTAAGAGAAAAGATATTTCTATTGACATAAGATCTTTTGGGAAGAGCCCAAAAGTAAAATCATGAGGATTTAAGTCCAAAATTACCAATATCATGAGGGTTTATTTGTAATTAACTCTAAATATCAATATCTACAATTAGTTGGAGGGAAAATCATCCATTCAAATAGAGATTTAAATGAATGTATTTTTTATTGGAGGCAAAAGTATTTATGTTGCTACCTTTCAATAATGGAATTATATGAATTTAAAACAGTTTATTATTTTCTTAAGAAACGTCATACATATATTCGATAAACAGTTTATCATAAATTTAATTTGTCGATTTTATATATAGTTCATGGTAACAAAAGATAAATATACTTGTCCCAAAGCTCCTGATTTTATATATAATTCATTGTGACAAAAGATGAATACATTTATCCTCAACACCCCGTGAATCCGTCCCAGGCCAAATTTCATACATAGTTCATGCACGAATGCATGGAGGCTGCATGGTCGGTCGTAACGAGTCGTATTTCTGGTGCGACTTGACTTGGGATTTGCCCTTCGGCCCTTTGCTCCTTATGAACAAACGGTATTCATCAAAGGTCATCGCCGGATACATCGCCGGCCTATCAGCCGTCACCAGCTCCGCCACTGGCCCCATCGCCATGTCGCTCTTGGGGTTGTAAAAGAAAGCCAGCGACAAGCGCTCTTTTTCTGCGTTCACCACCACCCGATGCTCCACGCTCTTGTATATTGCATTCGTCAAAATCTGCATATCATTAATATTATATATATTAATATATATAATACCTTATTTATACATCCGTTCGGTCTACACTCTTAGACGACCGTCGTAAATCCGAGCATCCGGGTATACCCCGAACACCTAGACCCTAAGATTGTGCACCGAACGGATGTACTGGTAAAAATTTTATATATCTGATCATCTACCTGAATCTGATCGCCGACGTTGACGATGAATGCGCAGGGCACCGGCTGCACCGTCACCCACCGATCGCCCTTCCGTACCTGAAGCCCCTTCACGGCGTCGTCAGCGAGGAGAACGGTGATCCCACCTGGGTCGGAGTGCGCCGACAGGCCGAGCGCCAGCTCCGGCTGCGGGCACTTTGGGTAGTAGTTGACCCTAAGGGTTGCGCCGACGTCGTCGCCACCGAAGGCCTCCGGCAGCCGGTCGACATCCAAGCCCGAGCTTATGGACAGGAGCTTCATTAGTCTTTTGCACAGCTTGAGCAGCTCGTCTCCGTATTCTTGTACAGTTTGTCTATACGTAATTAAACTTCATTAATTATATGATTTCTAATAATAAATTTGAATCGAATTTATTATTTTAACACTACAATTTTAAAAAATTACCAAAAATGTATTATATATGTATATATATAATTTTTATTCTGTTTATTAATTAAGGTGATTACCTGCAATGAGTTGGCATCGCCGGCCACTTCTCAGGGCTCTTGAGCTTCTCCGGCAGCAAATGCAAGAAGAAGTAGTCCCCCCAATCCAATATGGCGCCCTTGTCGATGCCGAGGCGGCTGCCGTAGCCCTCGTACGTCGCCGGGGAATTCGCGTAGGCCTGCTTCTCCTCCAACGGCAAGCGGAAGAAGGCTCGCCACACCTCGACCGCCCGCTCCACCAGGCCGCGGTCCACGCCGTGGTTCACCACCTGGAAGAATCCCCACTCGCGGCAGGCCTCCGCCACCGCGGCCGCGCCGCCGCCGTCGCTGTCTTCCAGGTCGACCACTGGGATGGAGGCGGCGCCGTCGAGGCCGGCCGAGAGAGAGGGACGGTCGGCGTGCGGCTTGATGTAGTGGGCGGGGATGGTGGCGAGACCATTCTCAGACAGGGTCTGCACGCGGACGACCGGCTCGGGCCAATCCACCAACTGGACGCTTCCCATGGGTTCAGGCTTAACTCGGGCTCGATCCAAAGTGAACCGGATTAGTTGCTGATCAACCATCAATCACTTGCTATTTATAGAGAAGATGGAGTGAGATAGATCGGGAGAGCGTGTTATATATATAATTAACGTTAATCAAGATTAATTTTCTTCGAGGTTACATGTCAAATTTAATATTATGTAAATCATGGAGGTAGAACGTTTTCGCTAACTACTAGATCATTAGAGGAGGATAATATTATGTAAAACACATGTTTATATGATTATATGAAGTAGCATTCAATGATTATCTTTCTTAAGTTATCCATTTAATATGCCTTAATAAGGATAGGTATTTTATTTTACATCGCAACCCTGATAAAATATTTCTTTAATGAATTAATTTATACGCACATTGACATTGAGAAGAAAATAGAAAAAATATTGGAATTATTAATAAATACTGCATCGAGAATTCACGGCGAGGAAGACGGCGAATAATTGAGAATTCTTTAGCAAAATGAAAAAGAAATTTGCTTCTGACTAAAAAGAGAGGCCCAAAATAAAAAATAAAAAATAAAAAAACAAATTGTTAATGATTGGCACGTTACCATGCCTCCGTCGGATGGGTGGACTTGAATTACAATAATAATTGATTATTCATTTGCGAACATATATAATTGTATTTATTTATTTATAACTTGAAGTCTTCGCTGAGTATTCATTTTAGAGAGTGATAAATTTATTATAATAAATAAGACTCAATTTCCCGCAGAGAAGTATTCTGCACACTGTCTGACACGCCGAATCAGGGGCAAGAAGCCGCTGAATCTCGACACGTCGCACGGATACCATGCGGCCGTTCTTAATCTGGGGAGGAATTAAAAAGGCGAACGTGCTAACCGACGAGGCGTGATCACAAGAAGTCAACGGTTGATTAAGTTTTGGCAACGTGTTTTTTTTCATCACGCATGCTCGAACATGCTCTTCTTTATGTCGGCAAAAATATAAGGATTACTAAAATTCACAAATTAACTATAGTTTCTTCGATGTATAAAATAAGCCGAAAAAACTTAGACAAATCATAACAATACGTGATGGCCAATGGTTCGTAAGTCTATATGTATTACTGTAATGTGAGGCTGAGGAAAGATACGTTGTATATCTATCCGTGAATATTAGAGTCATGGTTAGGTCCGTGAGATTAATTCGACAAGTCAAATAATTTAAACATATTAGATTAAAATTTTATAAACTTATTTAAAGATGGATTAAAGTGAGCCGATCTAACTGAGCTCGTGATAGACTTAGATTGACCTATGGATTGAAAAAAAATAAAAAATTTAATGGGTTTGTAGGTTTGATCCAAACTTAAATTTTTTAATCTTTGCTATATATATTTTTATTTTTTTTCCATCGACTTGTGGGTTGACTCGCTATGCCCGCAACTAATCTTAAGTTGGATTGGGGATTTCCTAATCTACCAAGATGATGGGTCGACTCATCCCGTCCCGCCTTACCTAATGGGCGGCCCATTATGGGTCGGTCGGCCCCACTATAAGTTGATCTGTTTGACAGTTCTAGTGAACATCCTATGAACCTCTAGTATTACTTTTTAAAAACTTTTACATCCTTTAACCTAAATATTATACTCTAAATCACAAATCCAAACACCTAAAACAGAATAATACTAGGTGCTTACGAATAAGTTTGCAGCGTAACAATATTCTAGGTGCTTACGGATAAGTTTACAGCATAACATTTCTAATGTAGAGGGATGATATATTGCATACCCATCCGTTAACACCCTGTGAGTATTTAGTGTTATTATTATTTTTTTTATTTTCACTTACTTTAGCCTAAATACTATACCCTAAATCTTATTTTTTTTTTAAAAAAAAAAAAAATACCAAATGCTCACAAAGTGTTCACGGACAAGTGTGCAACATAATATTTTTGAGGGACGATATGTTGCACACTTGTCCGTGAGCTTCTAATATTATTTGTTTTAAAAAATAATTCACTTCCTTTAATCTAATACTATAACCTAAATTCTAAAAAAAATTTAAAATGTTAACACTATATGTTCACGGGAGATTAACATATAGGTGTGCAACATAACATTTCCGATGTAAGGTATATATAAAGTTGTCAAATGGATCGGCCCATAACAAACCAACCTTTTAATGGGACAAGATGAATCAACCCACCATTTTGACGGGTTGAAAATTTTCAATCCAACTTAACTTAAAGCGGGTTACGGGTTTGATGGGCCAACCCACAAGCCCACTTAAAAAATTAAAAAATATAAAAAGATTCAAATTTTTAAATTTAAATTACAGATTAAGTGGTCAAACTCACTACCCATTGAATTTTCCATTTTACTTTTAAATTTAGAAGAAATTTTTTTTTTTCTTAACTTACATGTCAATCCAAGTCCGCCGCGGACTAACCCGTATAGCCGTATAGGCCACAGGGCCAAGTGGATCGGCCCACCTTGACACGATTTTAAATGAGTTGATAAAATTTTAAATCAATCCATTTAAATTATTTGACTGACATATCAACTGGATAAGTTCAAGTCAAATTAACGGCTCTAGGTGTATCAACACACAACAAGTGCACATCCTACAAATTGTTGGATTTTTTTTACACCCTGATCAATTCATTTTGCAACCAACCTCACAAGATTTGCTGTTCAATCATGGTAATCGCAAAACCGACTTTGCGCATCTAGACGACAATAGAATCCCCCATATGCCTTTCTACATCTCACAACATATTACAAAACAGGGTAACAGATGGCCACTTTTCTCAATGATAATGGCACTAGAACAACTAATTACAGAGCAAGGGAATCAAGAGGAGGGTCCCATGACCAAAGCCCACGAAAATAAATGGGATCTAGAAAATTTCATTCATGGGAGATTAATTCAATAGTCAACCCAAGTTTAAGGACCCATCCTTCATTAATCTGACACTCAGACTGTTGAATCTTCCTCTTGAATAGTGCCGTGAAGCCTTTCTCCAATCTGTTCCGGTCTTCATCATTGCCACGAATTCATCATAGCTTATTCGTCCATCCTACATTTGAAAAAAAACAATCTCGTTAATAAAGAAGAGGTCAAAGGTGTGACATGGCATCAACCAACAGACAAGATAGCTAGCTAGCTACCTTGTCAGTATCAACTTCTTGTAAGATATCATTTGCAACATCCATGCTATCAGGAGCTCCATCTTCTGCTAGTGCCTCATGAAGCTCATTTGGCTCAATAAAGCCATTCCTGTCTTTGTCAAAGTATGAGAAAGCCCTTCTCAGATGCTCATCATTTGCCATTCTCTGTAAATGAAGAGATACAGCCAAGAACTCTCCATAATCTAGGGTTCCTTTTCCATTCATATCAACCTGTTCGACACATTTATGCAGCTAAATCATTCAATTTGATTTTTCTCTCCTGAGTAAGAATATCACTTAATTTGTCATGTATAGAATAAATCAAAAGGTTTCACCCCTCTTACATTCATGCTCTATTTTGGGCTTAATATAAGGACAAAGAAAGTCATCGTGTATGTACACTTACAGCTTCAATAAGCATCTGCACCTCAGACTCCACAAGGTGTGAACCAAACTTGGCGAGGCCAGCTTTGAGTTCCTCATGAGAAACAATGCCATCGTTGTCAGTATCCATCATCCTGAACATCTCTTTAATATCTTCAACTTCTTCAGTAGACAAATGATCAGCGATAACCTAAGAAATAAATAGAAGAAACTAAGATGTATTCAACAATTTTGAAACAGTTAACCTAGAAAATACATACTGAAACATACCCTCAAAGCTCTCCTTTTGAATCGATTCATTCTTGAGAACTGTTTGAGCCTTGACTTCACAACATCACCGAGTGGTACATTTGATGCTTTCTTAGCATTTTGAAGCCAAGAATGTTCTGCAAGAAAATAAAAGGAATGGATATCTATGCATCAGCTCAACATGCCCTGAAAGAACAAAAACAAAAACTTTTCAAATTTCTTATGGCAGGTGTCTTGAAAGTTGAAATTAGAACTTGAGAATACGGTGGGATCAAGCTAGAGAAGATAGCCACTCCAATAAAGCCATTCTAATAAACTTTTCAGATCACAAAGGCTGACCAGATAGAACTGAAATCTAATGAATTACTCTGAAATAAAAGCATGTGATCACATTGTCATGTGCCATACCAAGCACTTGCTTTGCAGTTAACCGAAGCTTGGGATCAGGTTCCAACATCTGCTGAACCAAATTCTTGGCACTTTCTGAAACACTAGGCCAAGGATCACGTTTGAAATCTATAGTCCCCTTAAGAATGGCTTGTGCAACTCCTTGTTCAGATTCTGTAGTGTAAATACATTGCATTTCTTAGTAGAGTTAGAATTTAACAGAATTGAGGAGAAACGTGCGCATCAAAAAAGTCAGCAAATTATATCTCTGCATATGCAGCAGTAGTATAAGAATTTGAAGGATGGACAAGAGGAACCTTTACCAGCCCAAAATGGTGGAACTCCACAGAGGAGGATATATAGAATGACTCCAGCACTCCATATATCAATTTCTGGTCCATAATTCCTTTTTAGAACTTCAGGAGCCATATAATAAGGGCTACCAACAATCTCAGAAAATCTTTCACCTGGAATGGAGAAGACATAATAAAAATTATTAAGACCATGAATTTAAAATACTGCATATGTGTTTGTTGATGCAACAATAAAAGAGAGGTCACAATTATTGGAATCGAGTAGAGGTTAGCCAAGAAGATGAATTATTAGTAAGGAAGTTCACTACAAATATACATGAGACTCAATAAGATATAGTTTATTATCTCATACGACATAGAGACTCAATAACATAATAAGCATAACATGGTATTGTAAAATTAGTTTAGTATGTTTGTGCTAAAAGTTTGTGCAATTCTTGGAGAACATTTCTCTAATTCCAATCTCTGCTAGTTCAGTTGCATCCTTCTGAACTCATAATCTCTCACTAATAGTTCAATTGTCTTAACAACATAGGCATCCACTACATCTAAGATGCCTTAGCTAAAATAATATATGAGCTATATAGATCTTTCTTTTTGTGGTTTCATAGCAGTTCCTTCATCCCTTTTCTCACAAATAGAACTTTCATTTTTTTGGCAAATGAGGTTGGCCATCTCCAAATATACTCTTATAAATTGGGAGTCTTAGTAAGGCTTTTGAATTTGACACCACGGAAGTTAATCTTTTTTCTACTAACCTATTTTAGCCTAACATTTGAGTATAAATAGTATGCACCACAGATCACGTTGAATTAGTTAAAGCAACGTTCAAATAGACAGGTAAACATATGACGTTTCAAGTGTTAATATACACAATTACTCGTCGGATTAGAATTAAAGAGAATGCTTTGAAATAAAAAAACATTTTCCAGAGGATCGTAAACCAGGTTTGATAAAGAAATCGATCATACATGAAAATGTTCTTTAATTTGGGAAAAGCACCACCAATTTAAAACTAGGAACTCTGCGTCAATAACAAAGTCTAGAACTGTGTTTCAGCTGTCTGAGTGCAATGTGAACAGTACCATGCTGTGTGTTTTCCAGGAAGCACAAAGATCTATAGGAGAATGGACTTACCAGGTTTGAAGAAAATAGAAAGCCCAAAGTCGATCGCTTTCAACGGTGAATTCTCCTTCTTGTTGGCAAACAGAAAGTTCTCCGGTTTGAGGTCGCGGTGGATAACCCCATGCTCATGGCACAGCTGCACGACTTCAATGATCGTCCTCATGACCACGGCCGCCGCTCGCTCTGAGTAGTGCCCCCGCGCCACGATACGGTCGAACAGCTCCCCGCCCTCGCACAGCTCCATCACCAGATGCACGGTGCCGTCGTCCTCCAGAGCCTCCCGCAGGCTCACGATGCTGGGGCTCTTGGGCAGGTGCCGCATTATGGTCACCTCCCGGCGCACGTCCTCCACGTCCACCGACGTCCGCAGCTTCCTCTTCGATATCGACTTGCAAGCGAGCAGCTCCCTCGTGTCGCGGTCCACGCACAGGTAGGTAACCCCGAACTCTCCACGTCCGAGCTCGCGGTCCAGCGCGTACTTCTCCTCGACACCGCCCACCGACTTGGCGTCGCTGCCGAGTACGATCAGGCGCTTGGAATGAGCGCCGCCGACGCCGTTCTGGTAGTGGCGGTCCTTCCCGGAGGCGGGGCCTCCGGGATCGTGGTGGGCTCCTGGGAAATTGGTCTTGACGTCCTCGCGGGCGACGGCCGCCGGCGAGCGGCAGCAGTTACCCATTTTGGATCTCTGATCTGAGGCCTCGGGTCGGAGTGTGAGAGAGCGATCGATGACCGGGGAGATGGTTAGGGTTTCACATCCGATCCAGTAGAAAAGAGAGATGGATTTGGTCGGATCGGGAGAAAGGGCCAAAAGGCGATGATGCGTTGGTTGGTTTGAGTAGGTAGAGCAAGAGCAAGTGTGAAAAGCAAATAAAGACAGAGGACCGTTGAGTAGTGCGATTACTATTATTTTCCAAGACATACTTTGCCACGTTTACATTTTGCCCCCCTGCTAAAATTACAAAAAAATCTTTATTTTTATTATTTTTAAAAGAGTATCGTATATTTAAAAATGATAAAAGAGCTCCTGCTTTAATATTTTTATAGTAGTTTTATTCAAAATTATTATGATAGTATTAAGTAATTGGGTAAAGTACGGGGACAGAGAAGGTGAAAATATGGAGAGGTAAAAAAATGCACCGATTTGGATTCACTGAAAAGCGAAAGCACGATGCAGAAAAAAGAGAAAGTCAGGCAGTAAAAGGAAGGTCACAAATGCAGTAAAAGTAGAGAGAAGATGCCCCTTCATTTACTCGATTTGCTACTAGTGAATGGATTTACTTTTATTTACTTTTTTTTAAAGAAAAAAAAGAATATCATATTTGAAAAAGGGAACAATCTTGTCGATTGTCCTACACGAAATAAAATCACCCTGTTCTATGAAATAACACAATTAACAACTACATAGATGTTTCTTTAATAGGTTTAAAATTAATCTTTAGCAGATACAAAATATTTATTAGGTACTTGACCTTTCTCATACATGTGTAATTATTCTTGGATAAGATTGACCAATTTAATTAAATTTGAATTGGTCCGAAGTTAATTTCAATATTTGATAATGTATGAGAGAGAAGTTAAATAGATCAAGAGAGGACCGAATATTTGATAAGAAAAATCCTAACGGAAGGTTAGGTAACGGAAAGTCTTAACTGGATGTTAGACAATGGAAAATTCTAACTGAAGTTATGTAAGAAAAAGTTATAACTGGAGATTAGGCAATGGAAAGTTTTAACCGAAGGTTAGACAACGAAAAGCTCTAATTGAAGTTAGATAAGGGAAAACCTTAACTAGAAGTTAGGCAAGGATGAGAAGTTTGCTGAGTGAATAATCCTAACTATAGGTTAGACAAGGAAAGTCCTACCTAGAGGTTAAGCAAAAGTGAAAAAATTACCGAGTGACTAATTCTAACTGTAGGTTAGTCAAGGGAAGCCATACTTAGAGGTTAGGTAAGGGTGGGAAGTCTACCAAGTGACTAGTCCTAGCTGGAGGTTAGGCAAGGGAATTCCAACGAGAAGGTTGTAACGTCGAAAAATTCTCGAATAAATTTTAGAAATATTCTACGATTTTTCTGGAATTTATGGATATTTTTACAGAATTTTTAGAGTATCGGAAGTAGCAAAAATAAATAGAAACGAAATAGCCTAAGCGGGAATTAAACCCGAGACCTACAGGACTCTAAGTCTTATAGATAACTCTAGTAACCAGGAGGCCTCTGAAAAGAAAGAAGAATCAATTATATTTATATTTAAGTTGGGTGAACTTTAATATAAATAGGGAGTGGGAATTGTTTAGCAGCAATTTTCCCTCCTCGAACCCTCACTGAGCCGACTCTCCCTCACCTCTACCAGTCCAAGGAACCTAGGGTTTCATTCCTAGGGCCATAGAGCACCTTCCTGACACACGATGAAGAACGCCCTCCACGAAACGTGGCGGGAGATCAGCAAGGATCTTCTCCACAGAAACCTAGCGTTTAGATTTGTAAGAAACTTGGGTGAAGGTAAACCCTGCAGATAAGCTATTCATGTGTTTTATGCATTAGTTTAGTAGTATGCAAATTTTCACTTTGTGTTCTAGTACACCAAGTGCTTGATATATAGCTCGATGAAAATGCTTTCTAAGCATTTTAATAGTTCGATAAATGCGGAGAAGCATTTAGAATAGCATATTTAGTCTTGCTACTATAATATGGGACTACGGCCAATGGGTGAGCTCCTAGCCTCTAGGTTCGAGATAACCTAGCTACAGGTTCGAGATAACATAGAATTAGCAAGATAAGATAATTCGGTTATAAACAGTATTTTATTTTATAGGTCATCTTTGGACTAGATGTCCATTGGGTTGGGCTCCCATAGTCGTCCCTAGGTTTAGATAACCTAGTAACCCTACTAGATTGAATTTGCAACCGTTTAGTTAGGGATCAACAGCAAGATTAGGGCCCATCAGGACATGATTAGTATTTTCATCTATTTATGATAAATAGTTTTCAAAACTTGCAACATAGTTTATGTGAATACAAAGCGACTTAGCATCAGTTATAGCTTTTATTTCATTTAGTTTTTATGGATCCACATGATGGTTTTATGCTCAGCTATGATTGCCATGTATGTGATTATGCCATGTTTTAGAATCCATGTTTAGCAATGTTATATATTTCAAATAGCATGTTTTATAATAAAGCAGCATCATATGCATGTTTTGTGAGGTAGATGGTTTCTTACTAAGCTCTTTGAGCTTGATCCTCTTTATATATATAAAGGTAAAGGAAGGATGGATTAGCGGAGGCTGGAGGACAATGATGTGTGTGTGGATGGATGGATGACGGAATAAAGATCTTAGAAGAACTAGAACATTTAAGAACCTAGCGTTACTCTTTGCTTACTTAGTTATCTAAATGCCTTGAATTGTGAAAGTATGTCTAGAATACTAGTTGTCATACTTAGAATACTAGTATCGATATTAGAATATTGTCCACCACCTTAGAACCTCATGATGGAACTCGATCTGGCCACGATGGAACTTCTCGCGATTAGGCGATCGATTAAGGTTTGTACCGTGACCAAATCAGCCATCGATCGAGCCCGAGACCACATTACTCGAAATCCGGGATTATGGATCGATGGCAATCGATCGATCGATCGATCCGGGCGCGGCGATCTAAGCCATGTAGCCACCTGATCGATCAATGGATCGATTAGTCGAATCGATCACGATCGATCGAGAATCTGTCGCGCGTTAATGTGCCGGTCGAATCCAATGGATCGCGATGTAGGATAATCTCGATCGATGTGGATCGATCCGTGTTCACACGATCGTGATGGATTGTCTACGAGTTTACGTATTGATCTTTTGATCAAATCGAAAGTTCGGTTCCTTCCTAGTGTATGCATGTCAATGGAAAGGTCTTTGAACCTAGTCCTACAAACTATAATATATTAAGGTAAGATTTTAATTAATTTTTCACCTTTTAGTTTACAACATATGACCTCTTTATTAGACCTAGTTGCATAGATAGGAGCCAGGGTTTTTGGTATCGAGCAAAGTTTCATACTTCCTACACACACATAGACATTGAACTTCCAAGTAAGAACATCTCTCACTTTATTTGTGCTTAGTTTGTTTCCATGTTTATAGATGACTAGAGCTTGTTTTTATATGATAACATCTAACATGATAACAATAGCTATGCAATATGATCCTATTCATTATGTATGTCCTCTATTTCTTTAGAAAGTGCGATAGAAAGACAGACACCGACCCACTGACACCCGGCATAGGCTCCGGCCGGACCTTAGCGGTGGCTGCAATGTGGTGTATAGAAGCCAGTTAGAAGCAGGAGATAGCCTAAAGGCTGGAGAACACTCCCACTGTCTCCACGGAACCTAACATGCGCGTTCCACGCATTCACGATCCAACCTACAACACCATAGCGCCGGCGCAAGAAGCTTATCGATCGGTGGCGAGAAAAATTAAGCGGAGAATTTCGAGGCACGGTGAACCATGGGATGCTCGTTCAAAACTGCAGTACTGACGGAGCATGAGAAAGTGAAATCGCCTCTTTACTGGCAAGGGGCCTTGGCGTATGTGATGGAGAGCGGGCCCGGGCTGAACCGGTGATGATGTTGGCGAGAAGAATTCTTTGAAGAATTCTGATCCATGCGCCACTCTGACAGTTCAGAATTTCGCGGGAACCTTCGATGGAGGAAGGCTGTAAGAAATTCAATAGATTGGCTCATGCATGCCTGAACTAGTCGACCGAAAAGAGCGAGTCGGTTGATGCTCAAGATGCTAAGGCCGGAAATAGCAATGAGCGTGTAGCCGTGGTCCAATGAGCCGCAAACCGCAAGAACTAGTAAGTAGTGCTCGACCCTTTGAGCACTCGACAATATCAAGCGGTAGAAGCAAGTCCTCCAGAGTCAAAGGTCGGGAGAGGCTCGGTGCTCGAAACACTGGGGCCCACGCTCTGGCTGGAAGGAACTCCGAGCACGGCAAACCGGGGAGTTACCTAAAGGAGGACGACGGCAAACAACCTAGTTATCCCAAGTGTCCTACTTGGGAGATTCCAGGGAGTTTGCCCCAGGATGCTTGAATGTGGACAAGAGGGCATATGGCTGCCGGTGCAAGACCGTTTTCTCCACACACGGCCGATTCGGCATGGGGCCAACCCTTACACGGATGTGGTTGCTGCGGCCGGTATCGGCCGGTGCGACTAGCCCCCTCGGCCACACAGCAAAACGAGGATCTATTCACTCACGAGAGGATATAGCGAATGCCTCGGCGGTTGTTACATGTCGGATCGGTATTTTATTACAAAGTTACATTGTCTTATTCGATCCGGGGGCAACCCATTCTTATATATCCGGGTTTTTGAAAAGTTAGCGATACCTCCGGAGCTCGGTGGTGGTTTAACAACACTACCTTCGGAAAAGTATGGCATCAAGCCGGCTCGTGCGATTGCCGATTATTATAAAGACAGAGAACTCTTTTATGATCGATAGTGCTAGATATGGTTACGATGTCATTTTGGAATGGACTTCGATTCGATCTGGTGCCTCTATCGTCTGGTAAGCGAGAATCATATTCAATCTGAGCGGTACAATTTGAGTCTGGAGAAGAGAAAAGCTTTCGAAATTTCTCGAAAGAATTACTAGATTAGGGATGTACAGATTTTTAGCGCGTGTAGTCAATACCGGTCGGGACAAGGACCAAAAGTTAGAAGAGGTCGAGTTGTAACTACTGTCAGATCTTCCACGAAGAGTTACCAGACCTAGCACCAGACGAGATTGAATTCGAGATAGAACTCATTCCGGTACAATCCCTCTCTCCAACCCTACCGCTGACTCCAGTGAGCGGGAACTTGAGGAGCAACTCTGAGGCTGCTTGACAAGGGCTTCATCCTAGTCACTCACCATGGGGGCTTTGTTGTTCGTGAAGAAGGGCGAGCATGCGCTTAGATTACGAGCACTAAATCAAGTTACAATTAAGAGGTATCCTCTTCCCGAGAATAGATGACTGTTTGATCGGCTAAAGGGAGCGGATGTTCTCAAAAATAGACCTACGTCGAGGATATCACCAGGTTAGAGTTAGAGAAGGTGATATACACAACCTTGACGGACGATCTGAACATTAGTTGTGACGTAGCTACGCGTGACAAATGCTCCAGCTACCTTCATGGATCTCATGAGCAGGTATTCAGGGAATACTTAGATAAGTTTGTTATCGTGTTCATCGATGACATTTTATATATTCGAACTCACGAAGAACACACAGGCACTGAAGGCGATTACTGATCCTTGATGAGGAAACCCAAGTTCACAAAGTGTGAACAATCAGATGTCTTTTAGGGTCACATCATCTCGAGAGGATGGTGTTGGTGATAAGATGCGTGATAAGAGCGCTAGTGAGATCGGAAGCTTCGGACTAGCGGGCTACTGAGAAAAGTGAGGACTTCTCGGGATAGCCTCCCACTATGACTCTTACCGGAAAGCAGAAATTTGATGGTGGAGAGCGTGAGAATGGACTTAGAGGCTAGATTGACCCAGTGCTCCCATTCGCTCTACCGGAAAACCGAGTGACTTTGATATTTATAGTGATGCCTCTAAGTTGGGACTAAGGCGTCTTGATGTAAAATAGCAAGGTGATCCTATGCCTCGAGATAACTCAAGTTATGAGAGGAACTACCCAACTCATGACCTCGAGCTCGGCATTGATTGCCTTCGCTCTCGATTTGGAGACATTACTTGTATGGAGCTCGATGCAGTGTATCACGGATCGTGAGTTTGCTTCTTCGAGAAGGATCTGAATATGCAGCAGCGTAGATGACTCAAGCAGGTCGAGGACTATGATATAGACATACTCTACCACCCGGGGAAGGCCATGGTGGCGCGCAGCAGAGTCGGAAGCCACCTTACTATCCCCCAGCTCATCCCATCCCTAGGAGATTACAGATTTTGGTCTCGAACTTAGTGGGACAACTCTCTACTATGACTTTAGCATCTACCTTGGTGACATCGGGGTCGGGATCTGAAATTTAGAAATCAAGCAAGGTTGACAAAATCGAGAAAGTGGAGAGTTCGAGGTCTCGAGATAGTGGGTATTATATTTTGGTGACGGACTATGCGTTTGGATCGGGAGGAACTACGGAGGAAGATTCTAGATGAGGCTTATAGGACTCCTTATGTGATGCATCAGGTTCCACCAAATGTACCAAGACACTGAAGCGTTTTTGGTGGCACGGGATAAAAAGTCGTGTCGTCGTTAGTATTTATCGACTGTCGGAGGGTCAAGCGAACATCGGATACTAGGAGAGGTTCGCCATTGATTCAGAATGGAAGTGGGAGGATATTTCCATGGATTTCGTAGTGGGATTGGGATTACCGGAACCACGAATGGTTTTGATGTCATCGGGTAATAGTCGACATGTTGACTAAATCAGCTCACTTCTTAGCTATCGGGATATCCCCCTCCATGCGGCTAGCTCGGTATCTCAAGGAGATTGTCGCGCATGGTCCCATGGACCATTATTTGAGACGAGTGCAGGGTTCACATCGCCACGGAAGTGTGATCGGTCGGCGTTCGGCACTAAGTTAAAATTTGTTACGACTTTCCATCCTCAGACGGATGGTCGAGAGAGAGAGGTGATTACTCAAAGACATACTCGAGCATGTGCCCTAGACTTCAGGGAAGTTGGTGCAAATATCGAGTTTAAGCAATTTGCATACAACAATAGCTATAGAGCCACTATCGGTATGACACCTATGAGGCTCTCTGCGGAGGTGTAGATCTCCAATCTGCTGGTATGAGGCGGTGAGCAGAAAGAACTAGAACTCGAGACGAGATCTAGTAGCAAATACCACATGACATTACTCTGACGCCATGGAGGATAGGCAAGCCTTTTCGGAAAAAGCTATGTTGATACAGCGCGGACCTTAGGTTTAGTTGGGGTTGGTGTTCCTCGAGAATAGCTCCCATGAAGGGTATGTCGTTTTGGGAAGAAGGGCAAGTCCCGGAATATGGGACCGTACCTTATCACTAGAAGAGTTGGCAGTAGCATATAATTGAGCTACCTCGGAGATGTCACTATCCACATGTATTTCATGTCTTTATCTTTGAAGAAGCATATTCGGATGCCACCGGTGATTGAGCCCGATCGGTACAAGTCGCGAAGACCTCGGTGATCGACTATTGGATAATAGAAGCGGTTAAGAAATTGCGAAACAAGGAGGTACCATTAGTAAAAGTCATTTGGAAGTCACGTGGAAGAGGACTGGAAGAAACGGATGAAGCACGAGGAGTTATTCTAAGTTCGAGAGACTTTTTATATAAATAGAGTTATAGCAAAATTCTCGAATAAATTTTAGAAATATTCTCGATTTTCTAAAATTTATGGATTTTTAAAGTAGCGGAAGTAGCAAAAATAAATAGAAGCGAAAATAGCCTAAGCGGGAATTGAGACCTACGAGGACTCTAAGTCTTATAGATAACTCTAGTAACCAAGTGAATCCAGAGTCTTGAAAAGAATCAATTATATTTATTGATCTCAGAACCCAGCAGTCATGAGAGCCACGTCGCTCTCCGGCTCCGATGTAGATCTCCAGTGGTGGCGCGATGCTCAAACTAACACGCACATAAGTCGGGTAGGGAAGGGGTTCGCGGTGACCCTCCGGCGCCGCTCGTCGAAATTCGATGAACAAGGTGGCTCCCAAAGTCTCGAATACCCTCCAAAAATATTCCTCCGTGTGGGGCTCTTTATATAGTGTGAAGGGTTTGGGCACGTGTCGAGGGTGCATCGTGTCCTCTGTCCCTTTCCTAGGTATCTTTGTCGAAAGTACGACCCACCCCTGATCAACATGTCCTGCATGTCGGCCGGAATCCCTGTCACAAGATTTGGAGCATGGCAGTGAAACCTACGGTTGTCGGAGAAAGGAGTCCCTGTCTTTCCTTGCCCTCCAAACTTGTCGTCGGCGACGACTCCTCAACATCTGCCAGGACATCCGGATTTTTTTGTGCTTTGTGGAGACTAATAAGCGGGGTGCTTTATGACTTTGGTCGGTCGGGTCATTCGGTCCATGACCTTTTAGGCGGCGTCGGAACGATTTGACAAGTGCCTTCCACCATAAGTGGGCGGTAGGCGGATCCGGTGAGACCCGGACGTCTACCGTCCGATCGTTGGACCCTCTCCCTGGATGGTACTCGGTGACTTCCCTTGGCGTTGACTTTGCGGCCGCTCTCTGGATCTTGCCTCCCCTTCAAGTCTAGTCGAAGGCGAATAGTCCGGCGAGGCGGGCTGTGAGTCTAGTAGCGACGACTCCTCCATGCTAATACTCTCCGCCGGTGACCTTAGAGATATCCTTGAATGAATCAATGATGGCCTTCAGGATCACTTGGCGTTCTGCGCCAATCTTCGACATCAAGGTTGATCATACCTTCATTAAATGCTCGAATGATTGAGCGCCACGTGGAGCAATGCCATCAGAGTCGGGGCGGTGGCATGATATTTTGATGTGATCGAAGCAATTGAAATAAGCGGCTAGATGCATGCTTTGATTCCGTGACTGGATCGCGACCCAGCCTACCAAATCCCTATTCCTTCTCATCTTCACTTCCCTCCTTGTTTACCTCTCTTTGCCCTCTGCTTCGGGTTTTTTCGGCGCTCTTGGCGCCTTTCCTCGATCCCTCCTCCTCGGTAAGGTTTTAGATCTTTCCTTCTTCCTTTCCGATATCTAATCGCATTTCTTCCCCTAGCTCGATCTTTGAAACTCCTGTTCTTCGTCTTTGAAACTTCTTTTGATTTCTTCATGATGATGGCGGTTCTTCTCATCACGAAGAACAGTCCTGGCCCATGGTATACTACCATCTTGGTCCCGTTTGAACTCTTGAGGGATTTTGATATTTTGGTGACAATTTGAAATCGAGATCAGTTTCGCCTAGCTGGTCAGCCACTTGACCGGACCCATGCAGTTACGTTTCATTCGCGACCAATTTCCGCTTGATCTGCGGTTCCCGTGCATCCTTTTATAGTAGGCGTGCATTATTTTGGCGTGCCCTTTCGGAGTTTAGTACCAAATACCTTCCGTCTCCTCTGCGGTGATGTTGTCGTTTTATTTAAGATTCACAATATTTCCCTCCGGAGGATCTTCTTTTCTATTACTAAGCAAGCGAGGGGGCACCTTTATGTTCAAGCTCGACCAGTTTGGTCTTCTTCAATAAATTACCCACTTCCAATAAATATTGGAAGGACTATTATTCTACCTCGGCATGCCCGGTCGGCACTTTCCGACCCAGTGGCGGGTCAGTCTACCTCCTACTCCGAGTTGAAGAAATTCAAGACCGGGGATTATCTTGCCAGAAATGTACTAGCCGTCGGAACTTGGCATCAAACTTCTTCACGGGTGATGTACATTTTGGGTGAGTCCTATCACGGACCCCACTTCCGACCGGCTTAAGAATTTTGCTTGGGCATTTGCTTTAATTGCTAGCGATTTCTTCTTCTTTTCGGTGACGTAAATCATGGACTCGGTGATACGTTATGAAGAGAAAGCGTTGGAAGCCAGCGAGCCGGAAATGGGAGCGCGGTATTGGTCGGTTCTCACGAAGGAGGCGGCACCGGCTGGAATCGCCTCGAACCTCTCAACAACAGTGGCCGGTCTACCCCTCAGAGAACCAGCGGCTCAGGAAAGTCCGTGGTTCGGGAGGAGCCCAAAGAGGCGAGGTGGAACTCGGTGCGCGGCTACCTCCGATGATCCACCCCTCGTAGGACGATGACAAGCAAAGCGCGCCAGAGACTAGGCCGGCCGCCGAGCCAGACGGCGCTCCGGTTGAGGCCACTGTGACACTCTCCCCAGCGGTCAAGCTCGACCATCCATTCGCGGTTTTGGCGACACGATCGGTCGGGCGATCCACAGTCACGGCCGCACTGTCCGAGTTACTCTTCATCTTCCAACTGAAGAGTTGCTACGAAGCCAACCGGCCAACCGTGCCGAGCACACCATTACTTTGAAAGGGCCTCAGATGTGGGCCGTCGTAGGCCGGCACATAGCATTGATCCTCCTGGAACTTGACCACATCTGGCTGACGGGGGTAAGTTTGTTGTTTTTGTTTTTGAAGTTTTGCACAGAATATTTCGTCGGCTTTTAACAATGCGCCTTCTTGCTTGAAGATGGGTGGAAGGATAGTAGTTTCCGCAGCTGGCTATAGGCGGACAAGGAGATAAAGGAGCTGCGTGGCGGCCAGGCTCCCAGGCCCTTCCTACTCAGGGCAGGTGGCGCTCAAACTTGTGGTGGCTGCGCGGAAAGCGGTGACAGCCCAGCCTGGCCAGGAGTCAGGCGACAAGTCAAGTCGCTTGACACAGATAACTACAGCCACCACTCGGGAAGAACTCTCTCCCGGAAAAAAGTGGAGCCTGGTTGAAGATAAAGAGGGCGGAGCGGCTCGGGAAGAAGGCGGGCCTCTCGGCCGATCACAGAAGATTGAACATCTGAATGAGGGCCCTCCTGGCTCAGGCGACCTTCAAAGAATACCGGGATCTGCGGCCAGCAGTTGCAGCAAAAGCCATATCCGATCGCTGGGAGTTCTCGGAGAAAATTTGCGGACGGATGTACTGGCTTTCGACTTGGCCATTACGGCACTGACCTATCTGAAGTCGAAGGGCCTTCTTGGAGTCCCAATATTCCGGCGATGGTGGAGCTCTGAGCAACGTTCGAGGACCTCGACTCACGACTAATTCTTGTAATTCTTGTAATTTCGGTTGAACATGAATCTTTTGTACTTAGGCCGGCTAAGGTTTTAATTTCAATGAAATGCTTTCCTTTCGTGTACTCTATCTTTTGCACTATCCCTTGCTAATACTTGTCTTTGCCCTATCATCACACCTTTGGCATTAGTGCATTCGTATAGTGTTTTCCCCGGCCCTTCCGTTCGTAGGGGTTATCACTGCGTGTTGCTAGAAAAGAATCGCTCGTTATAAAGCCCGTCAGAACCTTTATACCTCTGCGAGAGGAACTTAGCGTCGGTCTAACAATATAGAATACGGAAGTGCGGTCGATTATATTCCGATGTCGATTATTTATAGGCAAAGCGCGTCGATGTTCGTCGGAGCTATTCCTCGTGTAGAGACTGGCCCAGCGGCTCTCGATAAGCGGGGCTTGTCGGTTAAATCCCGATCATTTATAGGCAAAGGCTCGGATCTTCTGGTGACGGACTATCATAGCGGATATTATGATTTAACGTGGCTAGGTGACTCCGGTCTGCTAGCTTTATCGGCTCGGGATCATGAGGCAGAGCTCGTCTCGTCGGTAGCGATATTGTATGGTAAGCACTGGTCTAACCAGAGGTTTGATGAATGACAATGGTTAGAATTAGTTTTGTTGTTGTGCGACACTTTGATCAAGTGTGCGCTGAAAAGGGAAAAGGCTCGGGATATTGAAAGTCGACGGGTCGGCGGAGCTGCGGATAGGCTGGCGAAAGCGGTCCGAGTCAGCGGAGGCGAGAGAGACCGCCGGCTAGGTCGGGTCGGGCTAAGGTGGCGAGTCTGGCGGATAGGCAGGGTGGCCGGGCGCGAAGAATCGAGACCAGTGCGGCCCGGGTGGCCGGACGTCTGGCGGGAGTAAGTGAGGTAAGTCGCTGGAGTGGCTGTGAGAGGCGTTCGGAAGGGACATTAGGCGTCGATCGGCTTAGATCCATTCCGGATGTCTAAGTCGAGATCGTAACTAGATTTAGGTCTGAAGGCGGAATCTAAGTCATACTCTTTTAATTATCTGAACCTTATTTGTCGTTGACAATCTTCCCCAGGATATACATTTACCTCGGACTAACTTTTTTCTTGGGGGAGTTTTACGGGTGGTGAAGGCGAATTCTATCCAGGTCATCGTCCGTGGAGCATCATGGTTTGTGGCGCCACATTCGAGTCCGAGGAAGATGGATCGCGCTGTATAAAGCCAAGAAGCCGGGGCTTGAGGGTCGATCAATTAGTGGGAGAACTCTTCTCACTGCTGGTCTTCTTTGCTTTCGACATTGGGCCTTGACAAAACTCTCATTTCACGCTCCGTTCTTTTCCCTTTTGTCGGTATTTGTTTTTAGTTTCATTAGCATTCCTTATGCGATTCTTTTGTAATCATTATTTGTGGTTAGTGATTGCCCGATGAAAGTGGTCAGGACCACCGGGCCACGTTCAGTAGTAGCTCAATCACATATTTTAATCTGCATTGCTTATACTCTTGTTTGCGAATCGATATTCACCACCCCCTCAGTCATCTAACGGTCCTACAAGTGGTATCGGGGTACTCTGATTTGGTGCACAACCACTCAGACACGTGAGGTGAATTGTTTTTTTTTTTTTTAATTAATTTTAAAGCGGTGTTTCGTTAACTTAATATTTCACTAATCAATTTAAATTAGTGCAACACGAATCTAGATTTTTTCTATTTTTCTCTTCCCGCACTACTAATCCAAGACCAAGTCTTGGGATATTTTAGTTGTTACACCTGTGAGAATGTCCGACAAGAGCACACACTCCACTCTTCAGCGACGACTTCCCTTCTTGGAAGAAGCGCCGCGGTACCTCAAACAGAGACTCGTCGTGGATGAACATTACGAAACCTTACAAAATTCCGATTGGACAACGCCGGAATCTAGTGGATCACAGGAACAGCAGATCTCGAGAATAAAGCAATCAACACTCGCGCATTGACAAGAGAAGAACTGACAGTGGGTCCAAGCTAAAGAGCTATGGGACATCGTCGCTCGAGGCAGGCGGCGGCTAAAGGTAACAAAGCGAGACACCTTCTAAATAAAATTTTAATATAAAAATGCAGGAAGGAGAAACAGCGAATCAACTACAGGCAACGGGCTTCATGCAATAGGCCACCAAATGGAGCAAGATTAATAAGTCGGCTTTACGCATCCACGTAATAGTTTGTGGGCATCAATAGTGGATGCCTACAAAATTTCTAAGAATCTTTCTAACTTAAAATTAGACGATTTTAATTAATTAGAATTACGAACAAACTAATGCCGGCCATAGAAAGGTATGAACTTGCAAATATTAAATGCTAAAGAAAGAAGATCACTTTTAAAGGAAAGATCAAAGAATAAGAATGTGTTGGGTCCTGAGGACACAGGATGGCCGAAGATCAAAACCTAAATGTGCAGAGGTTGACATCGAAGCCAGGGCAATAAGGATGATGGAATTTGAGCGGTAGCTAACAGCCACCTTCATAGTCGATTCATTAGGGCCGTCACCTTCTACCCAATGGAAGTATCCACCGCTTTCTTTGTCTGTTAAGCCTCACAGCTATGGGCTTCTAAAGAAAATGCAGTCGTAGTTTATCAACGACACAAGCCACGAGATCCGTCTTAGTTCCCAAAGGCCATGAATGGTTTACTAAATTAGAAAATGAAAACAAATCACTTCTTGAGGACAATCAAAACCTCAAGGAACAATCAAAGAATTCAATCCAACTCAAGATCTAACACTTGAGAAGAATTTATCATTAAAAATGAAATAAACAATTTAAAAGAGATGTTAGAAAATTCACAACAAGATCAAAAATTTAGACTTAATCCTAAATAATCAAAAAGCATGTTATAATAAAACGGACTAGGATATAGAATTCAAATAAAACCTTCACTCATTAATACAAATCACATAGCTTGGTTCAAACGCGTGTCTCGACCAAGATGACTTAATCAATATTATATACCTAAAGAAAAATACATTATATAAAATCAAATAAACCAAAATCCAAAATACAAACCTAAATCAAATTCAAAATCTAAACAGTTTGAAAATCAACAAAATTATCACCAAGTTAATCATAACTATAGAAAGAATCGACACAAAGCCTAAAATCAAAATTTATTAAAAGTCAATAATTCGGGAGGTTCGAATAGGGCACCTCCAAACTAACTCGAGCGTGGAAAATTACCAACAGGTAATTAGGATTAGTTAAAAGAGACCAAGTTTAACTTGATCATGTGAGCGTGAAATTTTGGATGATAGTAGGGAAACTTGGGAATCGCATGTCTAGAAAGATATGGTTTCGATCTGGTGCATTTGGCCTGGAACTGATCAAGCTACCCTTAAACAAATCCTAACCAGTTAGACCAAGATTTAGTACTAAGTTCCATGGATAGGACTATTGGAAAACCTCGAAGGTTGGTTACTTCTAATGATGTCCTTGTGACTCACCAAGCTTAGAAGTTTATCAGAAGAATGCCTATGTCAGGAAACCAAAGCTAAGTCCAATCTAACAAGTTAAAACAAAACTCTGTAATCAAACTAATTTCATCTCACAAAATCATAGGATTCCCTGATTGATAATATAGATCGAGTGAGATGAATAAGACTTAAATTTTAATTTTAAAAGTTTTTTTAATTTCAAAATTAATTTCAAAATTTTAATTTTAAACTTAAAAATTAATTTCAAAATTTTAATTTTAAACTTAAAAATTAATTTCAAAATTTTAATTTTAAACTTAAAAATTAATTTCAAAATTTTAATTTTAAACTTAAAAATTAATTTCAAAATTTTAATTTTAAACTTAAAAATTAATTTCAAAATTTTATTTTTAAAAATTAATTTCAAAATTTTAATTTTAAACTTAAAAATAAATTTCAAAATTTTAATTTTAAACTTAAAATTAATTTCAAAATTTAAAAATTAATTTCAAAATTTTAAACTTAAAAATTAATTTCAAAATTTTATTTTAAACTTAAAAATTAATTTCAAAATTTTCAAAATTTTAATTTTAAACTTAAAAATTAATTTCAAAATTTTAATTTTAAACTTAAAAATTAATTTCAAAATTTTAATTTTAAACTTAAAAATTAATTTCAAAATTTTAAACTTAAATTAATTCTACACTTAAATAATGCATGCTCAAAAGACTAACTTTAAATCCTACTTACTGTAGGAAACCAAGTGGATTTTGGACAGTGGTTGCTCCAAACATATGACTGGAGATCACACCAAGTTCACTCAACTCACTTACAAAAGCCTAGGAACAGTTGCCTTTGGAAACAACGGCAAACTCAAGGTAATTGGTATAGGTAATATTGAATTAAAATTAGACTTTATAATTACAAATGTTTTACTTGTTGAAAATTTTAAATATAATCTTCTAAGTATAAGTCAATTGTGTGATACTAGGTATAAGGTCAAATTTCTATCTACAGAATGTTTAATCAAACATCTAGATAATCCTACCATAAGCTTAAAAGGTTTTAGAAAAGACAACATCTATGCCATCAACCTAACCATTTCTCCCATTAAGTGTTATTTAACACAAAAAGAAGAAACTTGGTTATGGCATAGGAGGATGTCTCACACCAACTTTAGAAATATAAGTAAACTAAATGGACTTGTAAAAGGCTTACCAAAGCTACCTAACTTAGATTCAACCATATGTAATGCTTGTCAACAAGGCAAACAAACTAAATCAACCCACAAACAAACAAATCAACCACAAACTAACTCAATCTTAGAACTTCTACATTTAGATCTTTTTGACTCCCATGGAGTCAAATCTATAAATGGAAACTTATATTGTTTAGTAATTATAGACGACTATTCTAGGTTTACTTGGGTAAAATTCTTAAAACATAAAGATGAAACTTTTGAAATTTTTACAAATTTTTGCAAACAGATTGAGAACGAAAAAGATATTAAAATTAAAAGAATTAGGAGTGACAACGGAGGAGAATTTAAAAATCACCACTTTAACAGTTTTTGTCTAGAAAACGGTTACCATCATGAGTTCTCATGCCCTAAAACCCCCCAAGAAAATGGAATTGTAGAAAGAAAAAATAGAACCTTACTTGAAGCTTCTAGAACAATGTTAAATGAGTATAACCTACCTAAATACTTTTGGGCAGAAGCCGTTAGTACAGCCTGCTACGTACAGAACAGAACAACAATAAATAAAACTCATAACAAAATGTTCTTCGAATTGTTTTATAATAAACAACCAAATATAAAATATTTTAAGGTATTTGGGTGCCCAGTTTTCATCTTAAATACAAGAGAACACTTAGGAAAATTCACCTCTAAAATTGAAAATGGAATTTTTGTAGGGTATTCCCTAAATAGTAGAGGCTACAGAATTTACAATAAGGTTACCTTAAAAATTGAAGAAACTACTAATGTAAAATTTGAAGAAACTAAACAAGACATAGGATCTACACAAACACCTGAGTTTGTTCCAGAAACCAACCAAACTCTAAGTCATGAAGAAGAGGAACAACATCAGGAGGATCAACCTCCTAGAACAATAAGGGTTAACCCAAATCATCCAACTGATCAAATAATTGGTGACCCAGAATTAAGAGTTCAAACCAGATCATCGTTTAGAAACCTAAGTCAAATTTCATTAATTTCAAAAATTGAACCCAAAACTGTGGATGAATCCCTACTAGACCCAGATTGGATCATAGCTATGCAAGAAGAACTAGCCCAATTTGAGCGTAATGAGGTCTGGGACCTAGTTCCACCACCTAAGAATAAGAAAATAATAGAAACAAAATGGGTATTCAGAAACAAACTAAGTGAAACTGGGGAAATTACTAGAAATAAGGCTAGGCTGGTTGCCAAAGGATTTAGTCAAGTTGAAGGACTTGACTATGATGAAACATATGCCCCAGTAGCCAGATTAGAATCCATTAGAATGTTACTAAGTTATGCAGCCCATAAGGGATTCAAACTATACCAAATGGATGTTAAGTCTGCCTTTCTCAATGGACTAATTAAAGAAGAAGTTTATGTAGGTCAGCCTCCTGGGTTTGAAAGTCTAGAACACCCTGATTATGTTTTTAAATTAAAGAAAGCACTATATGGACTTAAACAAGCTCCCAGGGCATGGTATGAGAGGCTAACATCTTACTTAACATCTAAAGGATTCAAACAAGGTCAAATTGACCCAACCTTGTTTGTTAAATCATTAAATACAGACATATTTATTGCACAAATATACGTAGATGATATAATATTTGGCTCAACAAATTCAGAATTTTTAGAAGAATTTATTAATCTAATGGAAAAAGAATTTGAAATGAGCTTAGTGGAAAAATTAACCTATTTCTTAGGATTACAAATCAAACAAACAAATGAAGGAAATTATATTTATCAACATAAATACACCAAAGAATTACTTAAAAAATTCGGAATGGAAAATACAAAAGAAATAAAGACACCTATGGCAGTAAACACAATCTTAGACTGTGACCCAAATGGAAAACCAATTGATTTAAAATATTATAGAAGTGCAATAGGTAGCCTACTGTACTTAACTGCAAGCTGACCTGATATTTTATTTGCAGTTAGTATGTGTGCTAGATACCAAACTTGTGCTAAGGAATCCCATTTGACACAAGTTAAAAGAATTTTTAGATATCTTAAAGGAACAACAAATGTAGGAATCTGGTATCCTAGGATAAATAATTTTGAACTAATAGGGTATTCTGACTCAGATTATGCTGGATGCAAATTAGACCGCAAAAGCACAAGTGGTGGACGCCAATTATTAGGTTCATCACTTGTTAGCTGGTTTAGTAGAAAGCAACATTGTGTTGCTCTATCTACAACTGAGTCAGAATACATAGCTATAGGCGAATGTGTTGCACAATTATTATGGATGATGCATACTCTAAAAGATTTCAACTTAAACATCACGAATGTAAAAGTATTAATTGACAATATAAGTTCAATTAACTTAACCAAGAATCCTGTGCATCATTCAAGAACCAAACATATTGAAATTAGGCACCACTTCATCAGGGATCATGTTACTAAAGGTGATATTGAACTCATTCAGTACATTATGTAAAATACTTTGATCCATCTAGTGAATTTCAAACTTACATTGATTATGTGCATCTTTAGACTAGGATTGTCTTAAAACTATTTTTAAAATAATTTTTTTAACTTATAAGTTAAAACTGTATTTTCAAAACTTTCCATTTTTAGATTTTCAAAAACAGCTTTGGCCTTAGACTAGTTTTGAATCCTTAGAAAGCATGTACCCATAGGACTAGTTTTTGAGCATCTCACCAACACCCTAGGTTTACCTTGCTTGTGTTTGACAAACATAGAAAGGGGTGAGATGCATAGGCCAACTGTCTGAACTTAAGATGCTTAGTTCTTTGCATCAACATAAGTCTGGACGTTAAATACAAATCAGATTAAAGTTAATCAGTCAAATCAAAAAACTGACTGCTTGTAATCAACTTAATCTGACTAACCATGTGAAAGCTACTATCTTCTGATAGCTAGTTAGTACCTAATTGGTTAGACAGCTGGTTAAAGTTAAATATCAAGTTCAGGGGGAGAAGTAACTCAAATTTTGTGTGTTTGAAAAATGCTTTTTAAAACCTAACCTATGTTTGAACATTGATTTACAAAATTTAAATTTAACTAAGTATTTGAAAAATGTGAAAGTTTAATCCCACCCAATTTTCAAATTTAGCCTCTATCAAATTAGCCTTAAAAATTAATCTTGGCAAAAATTTTATTTCTTGAAAAATTATTTTATTTTTGCTTTGTTTTGAAAAATCGAAGTTGAAAAATTTTCTTTTTTTGAAAAGTAGATGTTACTTAAACATAAAAAGTAAATTTAAAAAAAACCTATTTTTGAAAATTTCCACAAGCTTAAGAGTTAAACTTGATCAACTTTTCAAAACTCAACTTGTCTCCCCCCAGTCAACTTGACTATTTTTTACTTGGTGTTAAAAATTGCACTTTTATCTTTCAAATTTTGACCAAACTTAGATATTTTTTTACCTGTTACAGTAACTCTTCACTATGATTATTTACCTCTGTTCATTTTTTTGATGAATGCCAAAGGGGGAGAAGGGTTAGGTGGTTAAGTTAGCTAAACCAATTTGAAAACACAAACTAACTTTAAAACCACACAAATGCATGTTGCTTCTTGCATATGTTTTCACTAACTTAAACCAAGTTGTCATTCCATCAAAAAGGGGGAGATTGTTGGTGCGGGTAGCACTAACGGTCTAACCCAGGTTTTGATGAATGACAAATAGGTTAAGTTAGTTTTGTTGTTGTCTGACACTTTGATCAAGTGTGCAGGAAAAGTCGGCAGGTGACTGGAAGGCGACCGGATGTGCACGAGTCCGCACTGAGGTGGCCGACGGCTGAGTCGAGTGGCGAGTCCGAGATCCAGAGGTCTCGGCGGACGCGTTGACGAGAAGTCCAACTAGGTCGCAGCGGGCTGCGGATGGATGGCGACAAGTGTCCGGCAGCCGACTGGCCGGACGCTGCGAAGTCCGAACGACAGCACGGGTCCGACCCGCTGTAAGTGAGGTAAGTCACCGGAGGGGAGTGACTATGAGGACGCGGGAAGGGAACATTAGGCGTCGATCCGGCTTAGATCCATTTCGGATGTCTAAGTCGAGATCGTGACTAGATTCCGTCTCGAAGACGGAATCTAAGTCATACTCTTTTAATTATCTATTGAACCTTAACGTCCGCTACAACTGCTTTTCTGGATATACATTTGCCTCAACTAACTTTGTTTTGCGGGAAAAAGGGAGTTTTGGAACAGATATGGTCGCGCCGGAGTGGATCCGGCGCGCAAGGCAATTTATCCAGCCGAAGTCGTCGCCACGTGGAGCATCATGGTTTGTGTCAAACATTCCAGCGCGCCGGAAGGATCGAGCGCTGAAGAAGATATAAAGAAGCCCTGACAGAGCTTGAGATCAATCAATTGTCGAGAACTCTTCTACTGCTGGTCTTGCTGTCGACGCTGCTCGACGTTCAGTGCGACGCCAACAAAGCTCCGACACTACGCTCCGTTCTTTTCCCTTTTGTCGGTATTTGTTTTTAGTTTTCATTAGCATTCACTGTACGATTCTTTTGTAATCATTATTTCGAATTGCTAGTGATTGCCCAACGAAAGTGGTCAAGGACCACGGGCCTTCGAGTAGGAGTCGTCACAGGCTCCGAACGAAGTAAAACAACTGTGTCTATTTTACTTTTCCGCTGCGCTTATACTCTTGTTTTGTGAATCGATATTCACCCCCCCTCTATCGAATCTAACGGTCCTACAAATTATAGCCGGTCGGCGCGGCTCTACGGTTTAACGTCTGGGCTAGACGGTCTTCCGCTCGGAGGGTTTATAGACGCCGGCTCATCTCTCGATCTTTAACGACGGAGCTCGTCGGCGCGGATATTTATAGCCGGTCGGCGCGGCTCTACGGTTTAACGTCTGGGCTAGACGGTCTTCCGCTCGGAGGGTTTATAAACGCCGGCTCGTCTCTCGATCTTTAAAGATGGAGCTCGGCGGATATTTATAGTCGTGCGTGACTCTGATTTAACGTCTGGGCTAGACGGTCTTCCGCTTCGAGGGTTTATAGCACGCCTCTCGATCTTTAACGACGGAGCTCATCAGGCCGGATATTTATAGCCGTCGGCGCGGCTCTCGGTTTAACGTCTGGGCTAGACGGTCTTCCGCTCGGAGGGTTTATAGATCGCCTCTCGATCTTTAACGACTGAGGCTCGTCGACGCGGATATTTATAGCCGGTGGGCCTCTCTACGTTAACGTCTGGGCTAGACGGCCTTCAGGCTAACTCCTTACCGGTCGAGCGACCTTGGCCTTCATAACTTATCTCGCGCTTGAACAGTTTTTGCCGAACAGCACGGGTCATTTGCTTGTGAATCTAATCGGCTAGAGGCCTTGCTATTGCAAGCGGTCCTCGGATAATCCATCGCCTTTCACCCAACTTGGAGAAGCGTACTCTGGCCGACGCTCTTGCCTTCCGTCGAGCATTTTGGCTCGGATAATTTATCTCCGCGTCGCATGCTGGCTTCGATCCTCGAGCGCTGGCTCGACCCATTTACCTCCGGAACGACGCGAGGCCTTCGCTTCTTGTTGGCAATGCCTTATATTTGTTCTCTTGATTCTTCATTTCGCATTTCCGATATTCGAAAAAGTACAGGGATGATTTCATTGGTACACCTTTCATCCCGCTTGGGTTGGAGGTGGTTCGCGCCCACGGCCTATCTAGGTCGGCCATCCTCATCCTCCAAATAATACGCAGCGGAGCTTTCGATGATTTTGAAGGGGCACCTTGCAGACTTCAAGCTTGCCATCGGCCGCCGGGTTTGACTTTCTTCACCAAAGGTCGCCGACGAATGATCGGGAATAGCCACGGTTGTAGTTTTGCTTCATTCGTTGACGGTATGCCATCAGCCGAACGGATGCCTTGGCTCGCTCCTCGTCAATCAAATCCAGCTCCATGTTCCTCCGATCGGCGTTGCCTTCATCGTACAATTGGACCCGGACGGACTCGGCCGACTTCAACCGAATTCGCGTCGCCGCCACACACGGATGAAAAGGTGTGACGCTTGCTGCTTTTATAGAGTCGTCCGGATGGCCCATAAAACGCAGACTTCATCCGGCCAACTTCCTCCCACGTGGTCGAGCCGCGCGCGCAGAATTCTACTTCGGCTTGACCATTGCTTTGGGGTAAGCCATGGGCGTGAAGTGTTGCTCGATGCCGTAGCTTTGCACCAATCTTCTAGCACCTTCCACGAATTGCCGCCCATTGCTCGGAAACCAATTGGCGAGGATCAACCGAACCTCATGGATGATATGTTGCGGATGAATTTTTGACCATCCGCTCGGTGATCACGGCTAGTGGCTCGGCCTCCACCCACTTGGAAAATAATCGACCGCCACCAAAAGAAATTTCCTCTGCCCGGTCGCCATCGGAAATGGACCCACAATATCCATTCCCCATTGATCGAACGGACATGAAACGCTGATGTCTTCATCTCCTGATCCGTTGCAGAAGTTGTGATACTCGCATGAAAGGCACGTAGACGTCTGTCAGGCGTCCATTTGTAAGGTCGGCCAAAAGTATCCAGCTAGTAAAATCTTCTTGGCTAGTGATCGTCCGCCCGGATGTCCTCCGGACGATCCTTGATGTACCTCTTGGAGGATGTAATCGTCTTCGAGCTCACACACTTCAACGGGCGAGAAAGCCTTCTAGAACTGATCGCGCGATGAGTGTGAACCAACCGCCTCCTCCCGGTGGGCTTCATCCCGATCGGCAGGAGTGGTGCCCGAGCGCAAAAACTCCATGATGGGTGTCCTCCAGTCGTCCGGAAACATGAGGCCTTCCATCCGGTCAACATGTGCCACCAAAGATACTTGTTCAATTGGCTTCGGGATAATGACCGGCGTTATAGAACTTGCTAGTTTGGCCAACTCATCGGCTGCCTGGTTCTCCGTTCGGGGAATCTTCTGAATAAGAACCTCGCGGAAATTAGCTTTGAGTTTTTCAAAGGCCTCAGCGTAGAGTTTAAGCCCAGCGCTGTTGATTTCAAAGGTGCCAGATAGTTGCTGAGTGGCCAAATGTGAATCTGAATAAAGTGTCACCCGACCGGCTCCCACATGCCGTGCTGCCTGTAATCCGGCTATGAGGGCCTCATACTCTGCTTCATTGTTGGTAGCTTTGTAATCCAGCCGGACGGATAAGTGCATCTTTTCTTCTTGAGGCGAGAGCAGCAATATTCCAATCCCACTTCCGAGCCGAGTGGAAGACCCATCCACATATATTCTCCACAGAGCTTCCGGCTCTGGCTTTTGCACTTCGGTCACAAAATCAGCCAAGGATTGCGCTTTAATCGCCGAGCGGGGCTGGTATTGGATGTCAAATTCACTTAGTTCCGTCGTCCATTTGATGTGCAAGTCGCTTCTTACCAAACTGGACTTCCAGAGAAACTAAGTGCACATATCATTTTGCTACAGGTAAGTGAAACAATGTCGGGCTGCACCAAAAATAAGATTAATGACTCTGAGAGTCTACTACCAACGGTCTTAAAATAGTTGCAAGAATTGGAAAGACAGACTTATCTTGAGGGCAAATGGAGCCTAAGAAAATGTCATTAATCCCTGCTTGAGAATTGTCATTAATCCCAGCTGAGACAAATTTGAGTGCAAACAACAGAGGAAAACTAGTCCATACTCTATTTGCCATCTCAATCATCTCGAGGATTTGGTTAAGTTTGTCCCGTTGGAAATTCAGTCATATGTCGAGATGAATCTGACACACACAGATATTATGCCAAAATGACTTCTTTTTACGAGGCGTGTGTATCCGCTTTCACTTTGGGATTTGCTTCAATTCCCCGCTCGGTCACTATGTACCCCAAGAAACGCCTCCTTTGCTCGAACAGGCACTTCGGGATTTAGCTTGACTCCATATTTGCGTAGCGTTCGGAAGGTTTCTTCCATGTCCTTGAAGAGATCGGCCGCGGACTGATTTGATAAGAATGTCGTCCACATAGACTTCCAGATTCAGCCCGATCTGCTCCGAACACTTTGTTCATCAAGCGTTGATAGGTGGCCCCGACATTCTTCAATCCGACGGCATCACATTGTAGCAATATGTGCCGTCGGCAGCTTGATCTTCTTGATCTAGGGGGACATGATGATAGCCTTGGTAGGCGTCGAGCATACATATTAACTCGCATGGCCGTAGAGTCCACCAGCTGATCTATCCGGGGCATGGGATAAAAATCCTTGGGGCATGCTTTGTTTAAGTCCCAAAGTCGGCAGACTCCACTTGCCGCCGGCTTGAGACTAATACTACGTTAGCCGCCCGAAGGGCGGCACCTCGCGTATGTGGCTCGGCCTCAAGTTTTTCTACTTCACCGGATGATGGCATTCCGCTGCAGAAATCCTTTTTCTCCGCTTCATCGCCGGCGTCCGGTCGGACATGCAACTCATGCGCGCTATGCTCGGGTAAATTCGGGCAAATCATGTGTCGACGAAGACATCATGATTTCGTTGGAGGCATTGGATCAGCTCCTCCTTCGCTCCTCCTCCTCCAGATCGAGGCGATAAAGTCGTGGCCTCCGATCGGGTCGGATGGATCTGAACCTCTTCCTTTATCATAAATTAAAGCGGGAGGTTTCTCGGTTATGGCGTGTACCTCGATCCGGGCGCCTTCCGCGCGAACAGGCTTCGCTGGATCATCTCTATATAGCACCGCCGAGCCGCTAGCTGATCTCCACGCATTTCTCCTACTTTGTCCTCCACGGGAACTTGATCTTGATGGAAGGTTGAGATTCTGGAATTCGATTGAGCGCGGCATCATCCCAAAATGACGCTTGTGGGACGAAGGAGAGTCGACCACCACGAAGTTTATTGTCCTGGTCCTCTTAGCGGCTCTTCTCCCAGTGAGGTAGCCAACCGGATCTGTCGTCCGACCTGCGCACTTGCTATACCGTGAACCCGTGGGGCCGTTGTCATGGGCAGGCTCGATCAATTTGCACGTGATCGAACGCCTTCTTGAATATAATGTTGACCGAGCTCCCTGTGTCAACAAATACGCGATGAATAGTGTAATTTGCTATTACAGTTTAATGAGCAGAGCGTCGTCGTGGGCACTTCTACTCCTTCTAAGTCTCCGGCCCGAAAGTGATTTCGGTCCACTTGCCCGCTCTTGGCTACAACCGCGCGTGGATCGCGGGACTTGGGGCTTCTCGCGCCTCGGTTGAGTCTCCTCCGTCGCCGCCCACCAGAATAACGTTGATCTCGCCGGAAGTATTGCTTCTATTCTCCTCTTCCCGAGTGGACGGGATCGTTCTCTTGACGCGCGATTCTCCCGCCTTGGAGATCGATCCGACGCTGATGTCGCCTCTGCGGGTCGGTCCGGCTTCATGGGTCCTTTGCCTCCTGTCGATGGAAGGAGACCGTCGTTCGGCCTTCCTGGGAACGGGATTAGCCACGAAGGGAAGACTTCGACAATCCCTTGTGTTGTGCGTATCCGTCCGGTGGAAGGAGCAGAACATAGGGGTCCATTTCTTCTTTGGCTTGCTTCGAGCGGCAGCTACTTCATGTACTTGGGACCTTACACGAGGGGAGCGGATTGCTTCGGCCCTTGGTCCCCTCGGCGGTTGATGAGCGGAGAAGGGTTTCCGCTCGGCAGGAAGTGCCCGTTCGGTTGATGTTTCTTTTTTCCTGGCCCCTTGCGCTTCTTCCACGTTGATGTATTCATTGGCTCGGTGTAGCATGTGATCATAATCTCGAGGCGGTTTCCGAATGAGTGATCGGAAAAAATCGCCATCCACAAGGCCTTGCGTGAAGGCATTCATCATCGTCTCCGAGGTAGCCGTTGGAATATCCATTGCCACCTTGTTGAACCGCTGGATGTAAGCTCGGAGCGATTCTCTCGGCTCTTGCTTGATGGCGAACAAGCTGACGCTTGTCTTCTGATAACGCTGACTGCTGGCGAAGTGGTGGAGGAAGGCCGTTCGGAAGTCCTTGAAGCTTGTGATGGATCCGTCCGGCAGCCTCCGAAACCACCGTTGAGCCGATCCCGAGAGAGTGGTAAGAAAGACTCGGCACTTTACTCCATCAGTGTATTGATGGAGCGTGGATGTGTTATCAAACTTACCCATATGATCATCCGGGTCCGTTGTTCCATTGTACTCGCCGATCGTCGGAGGCACGTAGTGCTTGGGCAGAGGGTCTCGTAGAATAGCCTCCGAAAATTGGCGATTGATCCGCTCGGGAGATGAGTCCGCTCGGGGGGCTTTTCCCTTTATGTCATCTCGCCTAAGCATCTCGTCTGAAGAAGATCCTCTATCTCTTCGAGCTGGTACGGCTTCAGGGGTACGAAATAAGGCTCGATGAAATGCGACGGTGGCTGGAGGTGCTTCCGCTCGGCCACCCGACGCAGACGTTGCTTGTTGCTCCGGTCGCTCGGCTGCTGCTTTCTGTTTTTGCTCCACAAGTTTGGCGGCCCTTATCTCGACCAGAGCGTCCAACTCTTCTTGTGAGAGTGCCACAGTATGTATTCTTCTAGCCTCGTCCATTGCCTCTGCTCAGATGCAGGTGCGTTCCCACAGACGGCGCCAAATTGATCCTGTCCGAACCAGAAGTCAACAGACGCTGGGCACGTGGCGCTCTCCGACTCGCTGATGTAGATCTCCAACTGGTGGCGCGATGCTCCGGCTAACCTGCACAGAAGTCGGGTCGGGAAGGGGGTTCCCGGCGGTGACCCTCCGACGCTCAAGTCAGGTAAATTACGATGAACAAGGTGGCTCCCAAAGTCTCAGAATACCCCTCCAAAAATATTCCTCCAGCGAAGTCTGAGGCTCTTTATATAGAGCTGTGAAGGGTTTGGGCACGTGTACCGAGGTGCATACGTGTCCTCTGTCCTTTCCTAGGTATGCGGCTGTCAGAAAGCTTACCTGACCCATATCGCTACAGTCAAAGCATGCCCTTGATGGGACAGCAGAATCCCCTGTCACAAGATTTGGAGCATGGCACACACATGAAACCTACCGGTTGTCAGAGAAAGGAGTCCCCTGTCCTTTTCCCTTGCTCCAAACTTGTCGTCCGGGCGGACAGCTCCCTCAACATCCGGCCGGACATCCGCAGTGGTTTACTTGTGCTTTGTGGAGACTAATAAACAGGGGTGCTTTATGACTTTGGTCGGTCAAAAGGTCAGCTCGGTCCATGACCTTTTGAACTGAGCGTCGGAACCCCGATTTGACAGGGTGCCTTCCAACCATAAGTGCGAGCCGGCCGGCAGTCCGGTCGGACCGGCCTACTACGACCGTCCGTCCGGTCGGACCACACTCTCCCCCGGATGGGCGGCTGCTCCGGTGACTTCCCCTTGGCGTTGACTTTGCAGGGGGGGCCCGCTCTTACTACCGGATCATTTATATTTAAGTTGGGTGAATTAACCACTTAATATAAATAGGGAGTAGCATACTTTCCTCCTCAAACCTACCTCACTCTCTCTTCCTCCTCTCGGCTGCCGGGAACAAGGAACCTCCAAGTCTATGGAGCACCTCCGACGTCGATTTACCTCGGCGACAAAGAACGCTCGCGAATAGGGAGCGAAGAGGGAGGAGAACAGAAGGATCTTCTCACAACACTAACATTTATATTTGTAAGAAACTTGGCAGGTAAACCCCTCACCTAAGTAGCTATTCGTGTGTTTTATGCATTAGTTTAGTAGTATGCAGATTTTCAGATTAGGGTGTGTTTAGTGCACACCAAGTGCTTGATATAATGTTTAGCTCAATAAAATGCTACAGTAAGCATTTTAATAGTTCAATAGAAGCATTTAGAATAGCATATTTAGTCTTGCTACAGCTTATATGGGACTACGGTCTAATGGGTGGGCTCCCACCCATAGTCGCCTCTAGGTTCAGATAACCTAGAAATAGCAAGATAAGATAATTAAGTTATAAGGTGGCACTGTACTGGACTAGATGTCCATTGGGTTGGGCTCCCATAGTCATCCCTAGGTTTAGATAACCTAGTAACCCTACTAGATTCAGAATTTGCAACCCCGGGTTTAGTTAGGGATGCGCGCACAGCAAGTACAGTTGTCGGGCCCATCAGCAGCATGATTAGTATTTTCATCTATTTATGATAAATAGTTTTCAAAACTTCGCAACATAGTTTATATGAATACAGAGCAGCTTAGCATCAATTAGCAGTAGTGTAGCTTAGCTTTTATTTCAGTTTAGTTCTTATGGATCCACATGATGGTTTTATGCTCAGCTATGATTGCCATGTATCGTATGTGATTATGCCATGTTTTAGAATCCATGTTTAGCAATGTTCAGCATATATTTCAAATAGCATGTTTTATAAGCATAAATTGCTTCGTATGCATGTTTTGTGAGGTAGATGGTTTCTTACTAAGCTCTTGAGTTTACAGATACTTCTTTTCCTTATACTGCAGATAAAGGTAAAGGAAGGATGGATTAGCGGAGACTGGAGGTCAATGCAATGAAGATGTGTGTGGATGGAACCTGGAATAAAGATCTTAGAAGAACAAGAACATTTAAGAACCTAGTGTTTCTTATCATGTTACTCTTTGTTTACTTAGTTATCTAAATGCCTTGAATTGTGAAAGTATGTCTAGAATACTAGCTATCATACTTAGAATACTAGTATCTAATATTAGAATATTGTCTAGCCACCTTAGAACCTATGCATGTGAATTTGGCACGAAACAGTGCTGAAATCAGACTCCTGATACGAAATCAGAAACCCCAATCGATCAGCCGATCGATTGGAGACTTCTCGATCGATCAGCTGATTGATTGAGGAGTTTGTACCGTGAACAGTAAGCTCCGGGATCGGTCCGCCGATCGATCCGGACGCGTTCTGTCGCGAACAAAAAGCCTTGGAATCGATCACTGGATCAATTGGCAAGTTTGGATCGATCAGTCGATCGATCCAGAATATTACCCCCGCGTACAGTAGCGCGCTGAATCGATCAATGGATCGATTAGTCAGGTCGGATCGATCAGCCGATCGATCCAGAATCTTGTCCGTGCACAGTAGCACGCTGATCGATTGGAGTGTCTGATTTCAGCTGGAAGAGTCTCATTTCAGTCTTTTGATCAAATCGAAAGTTCGGGTTCCTTCCCTAGTGTATGCATGTCAATGGAAAGGTCTTTGAACCTAGTCCTACAGACTGTAATAGTCATTAGCAGAGTAAGATTTTAATTAGTACAGTTTTCCGCACCTTTTAGCTTAGCACAACATAATGTGACGGTCCGGCCTTGTAGCCTAGTTCAGTAGGAGGCGGGTCGTTACAAAGGTTGACAAGAAGAAAATCCAAACAGGTCAAGGAGGATGGGAAACTTGGTGAGAAAGTCTAAATGGGTCAAATGTTGACCAGATACTTTGTGATCGAAAGTTCAATGGAAAGTTAGCAAGGAAAAGTCCAAGTGAATCAAGGAGGACCAGACACTTGGTAAAAAAAGTTCTGGCAAGTCAAGGTTATCTGGATACTAGACAAGGGAAAGTCCCAAAGGTTACGGATGATTGGTTGTTGGGCAATGGAAGCCCTAGTAGGTTGATGTTAACTGGATATCAGGCAAGACATGATATCAGTCTTGAAAAGGCTAAAATTAGGGTTAGCAATCAATTAATGAGATTCACCAATCGATTGGCAAACCCTAAACTCGAAAGTTCAGATTTTGCTGCTCAAATTAATTGGCTCAATTGATTGAGCAAAGGAGAGGGTTTCACAAAAATAAGGATATGGAATTGATTAGAGCAATCGATTGCCTATTTTTCACCTCGAATAGAAAGATTTTGAATTGATTGAGACAATCGATTAAGAGATTTTTACGAAAAGCACATAAGGTGCTGGAATCGATTGAGCAATTAATTTAGCTTAGGCCAGGCAATAGATTGGAGTGTTTTCACGAAGAATAGAAAGTATCCGAATCGATTGGATCAATCAATTAGAAGTTGTCAATTGATTGGTATGGTGAAAAGAGTCATTCTATAGGTTTTGAATGATTGATCTGACATGACAATTGATTAGGGGTGAGGTCAATCGATTATGAGGCATTTCTAGATCGACAGAAACCTTAGAAAAGAGGGTTTCACAATGTTTTCAAGTAGTTGATTCTTGGGAGTTTTTGGAGAAAAGTGATGTTGCATTTCCATCCTCCAAGAGGCAATCCAAAATAATAAAAAGGCAAGCAATGTAAGGTTTCTCATTATAAACTCTAAAGTCATTCTCGATTGTATTCTATGTTTGTGTTCTTATTTTCTTGTTGTATCCTTGTGCTCAAGATTGTATGAGGCTTCTCCGCCTCCAGAAAGTTTCTAAGAATGAGCATTCATGGTGGAGCTGTGAGTGTGAGGAGTATACCTTTGGATTAGTCACCTCAAAGAGATGGATATCGAGTAAAATCGAAGGTATTAGCGATTAAGAGTTTTGCTTCGAGTTTTCCATTGCTATTCAAATACAAAGAAGTGAGCTATTTATCCCCTCTAGCTTATACATGTCTTAACAAGTGATATCAGAGCGAGGTCACTCTTCATTGGACTAATTGTCGTAAGGAGCAAAGAGTTAGAGGAAGAAGAAGAATTTGAAAGTGAAGCCCCAAAAACAACAAGTCAAAAGACTAATCAATTGAGGGAGTTCAACATCAAAATGAATCCAAGAGATGGATTTGGATACAATGTCCAGGCACCTCGACCGTTTGTATTGGAAAGCTTCAATATTTAGAAATCAAGGGTTAAAAATTTCTTCATGATGGAAATAAAGTAATGGTTTACTTTAATAGAGGGATTTGAAGTCCTAATGGATATCAAAGGAAAACTCCTTAAGAAGAAGAAGTGGACAGAGAAGCAACTTTAAAAATCTGAAATAAATAACAATGTAACCAAAAATTTAGTTAGTTTGATTCCTAATGATTTATAGTGTAAAATAGGAAATTACAAAGATGTCAATGAGCTATGGAGCAAATTGTCCAAGCTTAATGAAAATCCATCCTCAATGCAAAGTAATGAAAAAGATAAACAGGGACACTCTTTGTTTCAAGTACATAAGGATTAGGGGTTGAGAGGTGCTCAAATTCGAAGAGGAAATTGAAAAAGCATCTGTCTTAAGGATTGAAGGGGAGAGGCCATCGACACTAGAACGAGAAGAAGTCTAGACATCCGAAACCAATGGAAAAGAATTGTGTTTCACTTCTACAAGTTAAGGGAGTACAAATCGTAAAGGTATACGATCAATTTCAATTAACAAAAATAAAAATCATATCATATGCTTTGAATGTAGGAAAAAGAGACATTATAAGAACAAGTGCCCCATATTGATAAAGAAGAAGGTTTTAATGACAACAAGAGCAAAATAAAAATCAAAAGGGGTAGGAGCGTTGATACAAAAAAGCAAAAAGTACATTGTAGGCTTCTTATGTAATCTCAAGGACACTATAAAAATAAATGTCCAAAGAGGAGGTTTCAAAGTAAGAACAAAAAAAGAAGCTCAAATAAGAGGGAGCTTCTAAAAACAAACCTAAAGTACAGTTAGTTAATAGTAATTCTTTATTTCATGATAACAAACATACTAGAAATAAATGTTATCATTTAGTGTTATTTATCATGAAAATAGAAAGCATGACAATCTTAAGGAAAATTACAAATCATATCATATTAGAACAACCTTACCTATGAATAGGAAGGTAGAAAATAATTTAGGCATATTATAACAAAAATGCTCATAGACAATCGATAAAATTTATTGTCTTTGTCATTTAAAAACTATTGTAATTGGCACTATTGTTCAAAGTGCACTAAACACGACGATTTTAAATCATTATTTTTGAGCGCGATAAACAATAGTTCTGTAATAATTTTAAATTGTTATCTTTTAATACCAAAGATAATAGTTTCGTAATGTTTAAAAAATGTTGTGTTTTTGAGAGCCTCAATGTTAGATGATGGATCAATAACAATTTAAAACTGCTGTCTTTAATTATTTTTCATAATAATTTAAAATCAATGGTCATATTAGCTCTACACAAAATTAATTGTACATATTTGAATTTAAAATTTACAATCGTTTAATTACTTTTCATAATAGTCTAAAATTTACAAAATTAACTGTACACGTATGAATTTCAGTCATTGTACACAAAATTAACTTTTACAAATCATAAATTAATTTCAGTGTACACAAAATTAATTTTTACAAATCATAAATTAACTTTTTTCATGATGTGCCAAATGTTTTCTCCACATTAGCAAGATGATCTTGAAACAAAGCCAATTCCTCGCATCTCTCTCATCCCTCCGAAAAAAGACAAATATATATCAGCTAGGATTTACAAAATCCATACACATGAAACAATTGCTTGCAAGGTAAATATATTCTTGAGGACAATTGACACAATAAGGACTGATATAGCAGAACACATACTTGAGGAACAATGCCTTCATTTGTTGTTGCCCTGCTGCACAAATTGAGGAGGTCCTCCTATGTATAAGCCACATTTTTTCTTAGTTTTTTCATGCCTGAAGTTCCTGCAAAAAGAATAAGAAAATACCAAGGTGTAAACTAAAATTGTATGAATAATAACAAAAACACCAACCCTGCTGAGCTTGATGATCTATATAGGTAGCGTCAGGAATCATGTGACCTTAGCAAGAATTGTGAGTAAAGCTGTAAGAATTCACAGGCAGTATGCTACCTTCCTTTAACTTGACCAAGAACTTCTTGGGCCTTTGCACCATATCCACTATCAGCACCATCCTATAAAAACAGAATAGATGAGAATTTAAAGAAATGTGACAATAGTAGTACTCATTCAGAAACCAATATCTAGAGGGTATTACCTTGGCCTAGTAAGAATTGTCCTTGAGTCTCTCGTCAACAAATTTAGCATCTTCCACCTTTATCCTCTGAAATGGAGTATTACCTTTTGGCTGCAAGAACAATAGATGCTCCATTTAGTGTTTGAAAATATATCACAATCTCAGTCTCAACTACCAGCATCAAGAACAAAATATGTTTGACATTTAATGCAACTAATAAATCAGTATATATTTAATCAAACAAACATAGCTCAGTTCAATAATGTGCAATACAAGACATAAATTTGAGAAGAATTAATTCAGTGGTGTTCAAATTGCAAAAATAGACAATATCTATCGGTTCAGAAATGTACAAATTAGAACAAAATAAATGCCAAATAAATTCATGGGGAAAATTTCTGATAAATGCCAGAACAAGGTTCACATTGATGAATTTAGAGAGATGAGAACTAAAAGAGATGCGATCAAATATTAATAGAAAGACCACAATAAATATCAACTTCCTGCGACGTAGAAACCCATGTAGAAAGGGTGGTTTTTGATAGGTTATTGATTTAAAGAGATGAGAAATAAAAGAGATGTGCTCAAATGTTAACAGAAAGACCACAATAAATATCAACTTCCTGTGACGTAGAAACCCATGTAGAAAGGTGGTTTTTGATGGATTATTGACCTATGGTTGTTAGCTCAAGTGTGAGTAAAGGTACGTGAGTAAAGGTAGGTGGTGAAAGTTTTGGTCAGTGAAGTCAAATCTTAATAAGTAAAGGTAGATAGTGAAAGTCCTACTGAGAGAAGTTAGATAGTGAAAAATCCTTGGGGGAGATAACCCTAGGTAATGTGAAGTCTTGGAGGAGTGAACTCCAAGCATGAAGTCTAGTAGGCTAGATAGATTTATAGGAGTATGATTTGATCCTAAAAAATTGACCCTTAGGTGGTAGACTTGGAGGAGGGACCTCCAAGCAAAAGGTAAACCTAGTAGGTCATGTAGACTTACAGATATAAGTTATATTACTTGTTTGTGTTTTGTATGATTGTTTTGTAGGAATCTAGTTGGAAGCAAAAAAGAGAGCAGACAAACATAAATGGGCGAATCGGACTTGACTAGGGTCGAACCAGACCCAAACCGATTCAATTGACCAAACCAACGGTTTGATAGTTCAACTGGGTTCGATCTAAATTGTTGAGTTGTGAAATGTTGTGTGGAATTTGTGTGTTGAGCGTTGATCGAATAACTCTTTTAAAGAGTGTTGAAGGCTCCTCCAACCTCATCCGAGGCTCTTCCAACCTCAAAAGTTATCTTGTAAACTTCGGCTTTGATAAACTCCGAGACATGTGGTCTCTATTTGTGCGAGGGCGCCTCCAAGCTCTCTAAGGCGCCTCTAATTCGCCTTCGAGGCGCCTCTAATTCGCCTTCGAGGCGCCTCTAATTCGCCTTCGAGGCGCCTCTAACACCTCTAGGGCACCTCCACACCATGAAGACTTATCTGTCAATTTGATCTCCTTGAGAGCACCTCCGATAAGTCTAAGGCCCCTCCAAGCATCAATCCGAGGCGCCACCGAGCACCTTTGAGGCAAATTTTGCTACTTTAATCTTACAAAATGAGTTAGTCTAAAAATAAAGTTAGCACAATATAAAATAATATTATTAATTTGATTCTGTCTTTTCAAGATTAGAATCTACTCATGATCTCAGTTTAGGCTTCCAAAATGGACCTAATGTGTTGGTGCAAGTTGCACTGATAATTAGATTTTGATGTATGACAAATAGGTTAAAGTTAAATGTGGTGTATGTTTAATCTCTTTACCAAGTGTGCAGGAGTTGACAGGTCTGAAGGACCTGACACCAGGCTGAAATCCAGCTAGGTTCGCAGGATCCGATAGTTAGTGTGAAATCCAGATAGGTCAAAGGGCCGACTTGATATCTGACAGAAAGTCCAGCTTGCAAGGCTTGACAGCTGGTCGAAGTCCAGTTAGGCCTGTCGACCTGACAATTGGCATGAAGAGCTGGTGGGTCGAGAGGCTAGTCGATAGACTGCAAATTAGTAAGTGAAGGTAAGTCACTGGAAGAGAGTGACTAAGTGAGGACCCATCCCGGTTGAGGGGACAATAGACATTGATCCAATTTAGATCCATTTTAGAAACCTAAATTGAGACCTTGACTAGATTCTGGTTTTGGGAAGACAGAATCTAACTCACAAATCTTTATAAACTGTTTATACATATATTTTTCTAACTCTATATTATAGAGACAAATGTAGACCTTCAAATTCTGCACGCATGGCAACTGACAGAGCTTGATTCCTAGTTTGGAGTCAAAAGTTATGGCCTTCGGAATATTGTTTGTCAAATCAACAATTGGAGGCGCCTTGAGCTTGCTGGAAGGCGCCTTGAAGAGCTTTAAAGGTGCCTTCCAGAGGATAAAATCCGAAGTTTGCAGATTTTATCATCATCGAAGGTTGGGGATAAACTTTACTTGTGGAGGTGCCTTGGAGGAGGTTGAAGGCACCTTCCACAGCCTATATAAGCCTTATTTGAGCAACATTCAAGACATAACTCTTCTACAAGCTTGTACGTGTTCGTTTGGAGTTCCACTACTCTGGCTTCCTACTATTACTCTACTATGACGCTGCTGTTCCCCACTACTGTTAAGGAGCTATCCAACACCGAGCCTAATTTGATCATCTTCGAGGGTGTTGGATAACAACATTTTAATACTATACTTAATTGTTGTATAAAGAAAAGTGTAGCTTGTTACACTCTTTCTTATTCTTTTATTATACTCGATCCCCTCTTCCAGCAGTTTCGGAAGAGGTATTTTAGTGGATTACCCATCGATAGATTCGAGAGACCTGGGTCTTAGAGTAGGAGTCGCTGAAGGCTCCGAACCAAGTAAAACCGACCGTGTCTATCTCTGTCTTCTTGTTCTTTTTTAATCCCTGTATTTTTCCACTACATACTTTGTTTTCAAAATCTAAAAGAATAAGCTTTTTAAAACCATGTGATGCACCCCCCCTCTCATGTACGATTTGATCTAACAAAATAGACCAGCGCCTAAAATTCCTAATTGGGACACAACCTCACTAGATCATTCTCCTCCAATGACTTTCCTTACTATGTAGAATCGCTTGACTCTCCTTTGAGCCACTAGGTCTTCCCACTAGTTGTCAGGTTCACAAACCCAACTAGACTTCGACCAGCTGTCAGGTCCCACAGACCTATCCAGACTTCCTGCTAGATATCGGGCCACTCCTTGTGTAACGACCCAATTTTCTCTATTTCAAATTCTAAAAGTCCATAAAAATATTTGGAAATACCTTTAAAATATTCTAGAGATTTTTAGAAATTTTTAGAGTATTTTTACGTAATTTTTGGAGTTCGTTTGGTATTTTTACCAAGAGAAAGAAGTTTTAAAAAAAAAAAGAGAAGAAATATGTTGAAGCCAGGTTTTGAACCCACAACCTCGACCCGAGCCGAACCTTAGCTGAAACCAGCCCAACCAGCTGAGCTACACGATTTTTGTTAACCTTATATGGAGCGAAATATATATATGCAGTAGCTGGAACGTTTGAAATAAATTGGAGAAAAAGGGGCGCGGCTGAGAATCGAAGCACAGACCTCTGGCTTCGAGCAAAGCCCAACGGACCAACTGGGCTAGCGATCGTTGCTAATTAAATAGGCAGCGGCAAATATATAAGCTATAGTTGTAACCAAAAATAACTCTAGTTATAAGGAGAGGATTTAGGTTTCCCGAAACCTAATTTCTTTCTCACCTCTTCTCATGCGGCGTCGGCAATTCCTCTCGGGCAGAAACGAAGCCGCGGCTAGGGCTTCGTCTCCGGCGGCCGGCGAGCACTTTTCTCCAAGAGCTCTTCACACCGTTGAGATCCTCTCGTCGAGGAGAGGTTGTGGGCACGAGGAGGAGCCGAAGGTCGAGCTACTGAAACCCTAGAACCTCTCTTTCTCGGTTGTAAGTCCAAGAAAATGAAGGTGAGTTGCTACTCACCTGCAGTAGGATAGCTCCGAGGTTTATTTCTTGTTAATTTCTTTGTTTCCGAAGTTTTGCTTCCGGTTGAAGTTGCTGCCGAGAATCTCAAAGAAAGGAGATTGATTTGTTTGTTTAGCATGTGGTTTGGTTTCTTCAGGCTTTGTAGTTAGGAATTCGGATTCCTTTTTGATGTAGATCTTCCTGTTGGGATCATAATGGGCATGTTTAGTTCATGTGGAGTTTTACAGATTTCTTGAGATTTTTACTACTAGGAAAGGAACATGAGATAGTATAGATTTATCTTTTCTTTAGCATCTAGTTTGGTTATGGTTTGTAGCCATGCTCTATAAAGGTTTTGGGAGTAGTTAACATAAGTAGGTAATAATGAATTAGTTTGTTTCATGCTCTGCTTGGGTTAATAATACCATGTGCTATAGATGCCATGCTTAAACTTTTCTTTAATTTAGTTTGGAACAGATTTAATAGAATCATTAACCTCACTTTTAGTTCTCCTAGTAGCAGATATAAAGTCATGTGGTTCTTCCTTCTAAAGTTAATTCTAATTCAGTAGGAAAGGAATAAGAACAGCCGGTATCTTAGCAATCCAGTTTTGACCAAGTTGTAACAGGCTTAAAGGTTACGATTTTCTTATAAAAGTGTAGTTGTGAATAAGTTTTATATTAGTATTGTTTTAGTTTTACAGTCAGTTTAAATTGGTTGTGTAGCCTTGCAAATCTTGGGTTGTAGTTTTAAGTCATTGTTTGAGTAATGTAGTTCAAATTCCAGAATTTACTTATGTCAAATTGGAGCATGAAGTTTAGATATGCAGATTCATGTTTTTTCTTTGGTTAAGCTTTTCAAGTTTAGAGTTGTTTAAGCATATCAGATTTAGAATCTGTTTAAACATTTTTGTTTTGTAGAAGCATTCCTTTATTGGAAATATTAATAAGCATTGTAGTGCAGAATTTTGTAACATTCACAGCGCAGATTTGTATTAGTCTTATATGCAGATTTTCTAGTTTTCATTTGCTATTATTGAGCATGTGCAGTTTTTAATTGCTATGAGTTGAGCATGATCAGTTTTCTTTATTACTAGATACACATGAGCAGTTTCTTTAGTTTTTATTTGCTATTTTAATAAGCATGAACAACCATGTATTCTAGTGGGAAAATAAGAGTTTTATCAAATTCTTTTAGAAGCATTAACAAGTAAAAAGAAAGAAAAAGAAAAGAAAGAAAAGGCCAAGGCCTTAAGTAAATCCCAAAGTCAAGATTTTATGGATTTTAGCACACAAGGTGCTTATTAATATGTCAAGGCATTTAAAGAAGTAATTAAAATAATAAGTATTTTACTTTTAAGAAGAGGCTAGTAGGCACAAGGTTGTCGTTAAACAAATCCAATTCCAGTGGTCTTGTGGCAAGATGACTGCCTTTTTAGGATCGGCTCTCTACCCAACCTATTAGGAGCGCATAATAATGGTACTAAGCACGCCAGAAGTTGATTATTATTTTCAAGTATTAAAGTATAAATTTTAAACAAGTGAAATAAAAGAATAAGATTAGAGTAAATGAAGTAAGTTTCACTTTGTTTAAAGATCGAAAGTTTAGCTTTCTTTTATGCTAGCAACTTTTACATGTTTAGTTTCTTAGTTTTATTTATTTGCTAGTTGATGAGCATGTTTTGCTTTATATTGCGCGCTGTTTGCTTTCTTATTAGTTTATTAGTTTATGAGCATGAGTAGTTATACATGTTATCTTTTTTCGATAGTTGATGCTATTTAATTAATACAATATTAGCATTCGTGTATGTTTATTCATATCATACATATCGAGTTTTATGAAGTGGCGCTACCAAGCTTTATGTATATGGCACTTTCTCCTGCGAGATAAAGAAAAAGGAAAGTTAATATGAAGGAAGGCGACCAGGAGATGCAAGAGGGGTGTGTGATGTCTGCACTATGGAAGTCCTAGGGATCCTTGCGAATAAAATAAATTATGATTTGTTCTTTGAGTTAATTAAGTCTTTATGTGTTAAGGAAATTTGATAACTGTTTATAAGGACACTTGATACTGTGTTTGCTATTCAGTTGTGGTTGTGGATTAGTTTTACTTTATTGTTGCTGAGTTAGATTTATTATACTGCATGGTTGATTGTTATGTGTTCCAGCCGTTTGTGGCTGAGTATATATACTGCATGTATTGTTGAATATGGTCACCGGTACAGGGGAGACTCTGTCGAAATTTTTCGGTAGGGTTTTCGTGTGGTTTTTAATCACACCGGTTAAGTAGAGTTAGTAGTTAAGTAACGGTCATCCTTAGATAATAGTAGTAGTAAGAAGGGTGGTCGTTACACCTTGACCTATCTGGGCTTCCCACCACCTATCAGGTCCAATAGACCTAGTTGAATTTCAACCTAGTGTCAGGTTCTTCAGACCCATCAAGTCCTGCACACTTGGTAACAAGGTTAGATAACACAACATCTAACTTTAATCCATTTGTCATTTATCAAAACCTAAGATTGATTATTGGTGCTAACTGCACCAACAATCTCTCTATTTTTGATGCAATGATAACATGAGTTAAAGTTATAAAAACATACAGAAAGAAATATGAAAATGCAAAATGATTTAAAAGATATAAAATAATTTGATTGTGTTTATTCTTTTAATCATTTTCATGATTAAGTTTTTCAGAATTTCTTAATTTTTTTTTACTTTTTCTTACTTAAACTCTTACCCTCCCCCTTTGGCATTCATCAAAAAATAGATATGCAAATAAGTTTCATACAAGTATAAAACATACAAATAAAATAAGTAAACTTGTAAAATGCTAAAGGTTTTTAGGTCTATGTTAGGGAGGGATTTCAAGGAATTTAATACTTAACAAAAATGTTTTCAAAGTATTTATTCAAAGTTTTTCAATGTATCAAAAACACTTTTGAAAATAATTTTAAGGCATGTTTCAAAAATACTTTCTAAATCATAACAATTGTGTTTAGTTTCAAAAGTGTGTTCAAAAAAATTTCAAAGCAAATAATTGTTCAAGTCAATTTTGAAACATCTTTCAAAATTTTCAAAGCAAATTCTAAGTGAATTTTCAAAACAAATTTAAAGTGAATATTCAAAGCAAATTTTCAAAACTATCTTTCAAATTAATTTTCCAATGATAATTTTTAGTAAATTCTTCAAAGTAATATCTAAGATATTTTTTTAAACAATTATTCAAAATAAATAATTTTGAAAGCAATGTTTTCCAAAAAAAATTTACAAGTAGTTTGAAAATATTTTTAAGGTAATTTTTCAAAACCATTTTTAAAGTATTTTCTTTAAAAATATTTTTTCAAGTATTTTTAAACAGTTTTCAGGTATAAAAATTTACAAGTATTTTTCACAATATTTTTCAAGATATTTTTCAAAGCAACCCAAAAAATAATTCAAGTATTTTTTTCAATAATTAATTTTAAAAGTAATGATTTTTTTCAAGGAAATAGTTTTCAAGAGTCTTTAAATATTTTCAAAGTAAAAAATATTTTCAAAAATAATAAAAATTTTCAAAGTAATTTTTAATTAGTTTTTAAAATAGACCCTTCCCCTTAACCTGATATTATTTTGAAAATAACTATCTAAAAAGTGTTCTTAAATATCTAACCTTTAGTTACTTACTAACTACTAGAAGATAGTAGTGTTCACTCGGTTAGTCAAGTTAAGTAGATTTATCTAGATAGTTGTTCACTTAGAAGGATTATTGAACTTGATAAATGTATCTTGGTATTTTTCGCCTAGACTTATATTGAAGCACTGAAATAAGAATTTGAAGTCCAAGCAATACCCTATGCATTTCACAACTTTCTATATTTTTAAATACACAAGCAGGGTAATCCTAATGTACTTGTGAGATGTTGACTGCCTAAAGCTATAGGATCATGTCGTCTAAGGAAAAACCTAGGCTAAGTCCATAACATATTTTTTTAAAAAATTAGAAAAATGAGGATTTTACTAAAATGTAAAAATAAGTGTAGCCTAGAAGTTGAAAATTTTCTTGACACATAAGAAAAAGAGATTAAGTCCTAATCTATCATGCACATTCCTAACTATCGGCGTAAATTGCTAAATTCAGATTCAAGGAATGATTTGGTAAAGATGTCAGTTAGATTTGACTTGGACTCAACATAGTTGAGTTCAATATCTCCTTTAGTCACATGATCCCTAATAAAGTAATGTTTAATTTCAATATGTTTGGTTCTTGAATGATCTACTAAATTTTGGTTAAATTGATTGAGCTAATGTTATCAATAAATATTTTTACATTTTTATAGTGTAGGTCAAAGTTTTTTCAAGGGTGCATCATCCATAATAACTGTGCTACACATTCCCCCATTACTATGTACTTTGCTTCAGTAGTAGATAGAATAACACAATATTATTTTCTACTAAATCAGCTGACAAATGATGACCCAAGGTGTTGACATCCACTATTTATACTTTTTTAATCTAATTTATAGCAAACATAATCTGAGACGGAGTAACCTATGAGTTCAAAATTAGTTGTTCTAGGATACCAAATTCTTACATTGGGTGTGTCTTTTAAGTTTCTAAAGATTTTTTTTACATTATCTAGGTGAGATTCCTTAGCACAGGTTTGGTATCTAGCACACATACTAATAGCAAATAAAATTTTAGGTCAACTTGTAGTTAAGTATAACAAACTACCTATGACACTTCTATAATATTTTAAATCTACTAATTTTCTATTTGGATTGCTATCTAAAGTTATATTAGTGGCCTTTGGTGTTTTTATTTCTTTAGAGTTTTCTAGTCCAAATTTTCTAAGTAATTATTTTGTGTACTTTTGTTGATAAATATAATTTCTTTCATTTGTTTGTTTAACTTGTAAACCTAAAAAATAGGTTAGTTTACTTACTAAACTCATTTCAAACTCTTGTTCCATTAAGATAATAAATTCTTGTAAAAATTATAAATTTGTTGATCTAAAAATTATATCATCTACATATACTTGGGTTATAAAAATGTCTATCTTGAGAGTTTTTGCAAATAAGGTTGAGTCAACTCGACCTTGATTGAAACCCTTAGAGATCAAATAGGTGGATAATCTTTCATACCAGGCCCTAGTGGCTTGTTTTAGACCGTATAGTGTTTTCTTTAGTTTAAACACGTGATTAGGATGGTCTAAACTCTCAAACTCTGATAGTTGACTTACCTAGACTTTTCTTTGATTAGTCCATTTAGAAAGGTAGATTTTACGTCTATTTGATAAATTTTAAATCCATTATGGGTGGCATAGCTTAGTAACATTCTTATAGACTCAAGTCTAGCTACTGGGGCATAGGTTTCATCATAGTCAAGTCTCTCTACTTAACTAAACCCTTTAGCTACTAATTTAGTTTTATTTCTAACGATTTTCCCTTTTTTGTTTTGTTTGTTCCTAAAAACCCACTTTGTTTCTATAAAATTTTTATCTTTGGGTAGTGGGACTAAGTCCCAAACTTCATTTCTTTCAAATTGGGTCAATTCCTCTTGCATGGCTAAGATCTAGTCTGGGTCAAGTAAGAATTCTTCAATAGTTTTGGATTTAATCTTAGAAATTAAGGCAATTTGACTTAGGTTTCTAAAGGATAATCTAATTTGAACCATTAGGTCTGGGTCTCCTATTATTTGGTCCACTATGATCTGGTCTCTAATTGTTCTAGACTTAGTTTGTGTTGTTTGGTTTTCTTCTGAGTGAGTTGGTTCATTTTCTTGTTCTTCTATTTGATTTAGGGTTTCGCCATCTCCCCCTTGATCAGAGCTAGATATGATAAAGTCTATTGGTTAAAATTGGGTTTGACTTTGGTTAGGTTCTTTAGGATTAGAAGTTTCATCAAATTTTATATTTGTTGTTTCCTCAATTCTTAGGGTACTTTTGTTGTATACTTGGTATGCTCTACTATTTAGTGTGCACCCTACAAAGATTCCATTTTCAATTTTTGATGTAAATTTTTCTAAGTGTTCTCTTATATTTAAAATATACACATTACATCTAAATATTTTAAAATAATTAATATTGGGTTGTTTATTATAATAAATTTCATAGGAAGTTTTATTATGTATTTTGTGAATCGTTGTTCTATTTTGGACATAGCAAGTTGTACTCACAGTTTCAGCCCAGAGGTATTTGAGTAGTTGATATTCATTAAGCATTGTTCTAGTGACTTCTTGTAGGGTCCTTTTTTTTCAACTACTCAGTTTTGTTGAGGTGTTCAGGGACATGAAAATTCTTGGTAATAACTATTTTCTAAAAAATTTTTTTTGTAAACTTATGGTTTTTAAATTCTCCACCATTACCGCTCTTAATTTTTTTGATTTTGATCCTTTTTCATTTTCAGCTTGTTTAGAAAAAATACTAAATGTTTCATTTGTTTTTTAAGAATTTTATGCATATAAATCTTGAATAATTATCAATTATTACTAAGAAATATAGGCTACCATTAGTTGACTTAGCTCCATGTGAATCAAATAAATCTAAGTGTAGTAATTCTAACATAGAGTTGGTTTGTGTTTGATTAGTCTGTTTATGAGTTGACTTGGTTTATTTTCCTTATTGGCAAACATTACAAATAGTTGGCTCAAGGTTGGGTAATTTTGGTAAACCTCTAACTAAGAAATTTAATCTTGTGATATTTCTAAAGTAAGTGTGGGACAATCTTCTATGTCATAACTAGGTTTCCTTTTTTGTGTCAAGTGATATTTAAGTGAAGAGCTATCTAGGTTAATTGTATAAATATTATTATATCTAAATCCTTTTAATTTTATGTTAGGGTTTTTTTATGTGTTTAATTAAATATTCAGATGGTAAGAACTTAACTTTATAGTTAGAGTCACACAATTGACTAATACTGAGCAAATTAAATTTGAAGTTTTCAACAAGTAATACTTTGCGAATAAAGAAATTAGACTCAAGTTGAATGTTACATATTTCAATTATATTAAATTTGTCGTTATTTTCAAAGGCAACCATTCTTAGACTTTTATATTTTAGTTCAGTAAATTTGGTGAGATCCTCAATCATGTGTCTAGAGCAACCACTATAAAAAATCTACTTGGATTCCTACAAAATGTAGGAGTCATGATTAGGCTAAGTTTAAGTTTAATGTAAATTTAATTAAGTTGAAATTAATTTTAATTAAGTTTAACTTAAGTTTTGAATTAAGTTAAATTATTTTTTAATTAGTTTTAAATTAAGTTTTAATTAATTATGTTAAATTTTAATTTAAATTTAAAATTGTAATTTTTAATTTTAATTTATTTTTTATTTTCATTTAATTTAATTTTAATTCACCTTAATCATCTCACTTGATCTAATTTTTCAACCAAGGTATTCGAAATAGTTTTTGTGAGATGAGTTATGTTAAAATTTTAATTTGAAGATATTTTAACCTTGTGTTAGATTTAGGTTTAACCGTCACTTAATTAAATGCATATTTCAAAAATTGGGTATTAAAGCAATGACCACTTCTAGATAAAGTCTTTTTGAGAAATTGAACATTTAATCTTCCTATTGATAAATCTTGGTCTAATTAGTCTAGGATGTGACAAGGTCGCTTCGATTAGTTTCACTTAGTTAAGTAGACCTAATAGGGTACGTCCTACCCTACCTAACCCCCTAGATAAAGTTTGCCTCTAAACCTAACTACCCAACTGGGTAGACTATTATTTTGGAGGTGCCAACTAGTTTGGCACCCCTAAATTATTGAACTTGGATTAAGTTTTAGGTTTATGTCGATTTATTTTATAATTATAGTAGACTTGATTATAGCTTGAGTTTGGGTTTGATTTGTTAGAGTTGGATTTGTATTTTGGGTTTGAGTTGAATTTGTTGTTTAAGTTTGGATTTGATTTGAATTTGTAGTTTAATTTTAGATTTGATTTATTAGAGTTTAGATTTTGATTTGATTTATGAGATTTTAGTTTGTGGTTATTTTTTGGATTTGAGTTATTAATTTTATCTTGTTTTGTTTTTAGGTAGTGTATTTCATTTTTGTGTATATAATATTGGTTTGGTCCTACTGGCTTGGTTAAACAAGCTTTTAGAACTCAAACTTTGGTTTTATTTTTATTTTGGCGTATTAGTAAAATAAAAGTTTTATTTGTCGAGTTGGACTTATATTCGAGTCCGGATTTATTACATACAACTCATTGAGATCCAAGTATCATATCAAAGTACTTGGATCTAGTGGTGAATTCTTCTAATAGCTCATTTAAATCAATTATTTTAATTTTTAGATTAGAGTTTTCTTCATCAAGTCAACTTGTCTTGAATTAGGATTTTCAATTTTGGAGTTTTGTTGTTCCTTAATGTGTTGATTTTCCTTAAGGATTGTTTTATTTTATTTTTCATATTTAGATAATTTCCTATTCATGCATGTAATAATTTTAAAAAACTTAGCAGTCAAGTTAAAATTTAGCTTGTCAGAACCTTCAGAAATGAGTCCGAACTCGTGGCTTGACTTGTACTCAAACTCGTCATCTTGATCGGTCTCACTTTCTAACTCTGGTTCGATTGCCATGAGTTTGAGGTAGTTGTTCTTCTTTGGTTCGTCATTGTCCGATTTTTTTAAAGATGACTCATCCCAAGTTGCTTTAAGGGTCTTCTTCTTCTTGAATTTCTTTGGCATGCCTTCCTTGACATTTGGACACTCGTGCTTGTAATGTACCTTTTTGTTGTAACCGTAGCATGTGATGTTGGCTTTGCTGTTGGAGGTAGACTTTACCATGTTCTACAGATCCTTGTTGGTGAAGTCATTTTTCTCCTAGTGAATATTTCTTTTTACCAAGTTCAATAGGTGTTCTTCATCATCTGAGTTTGAGTTAGATTCAATTTATTGTTCAGGTTTGGTTCTAGATTTTGTTTCTTTTAAGGAATCTGTAAAGCAAGCAATATCTTTCTCGGTCTGTTTGGAGTTAGTTTGCTCATGCAGTTCTAGTTCATAGAATAATTCATCTAGTTTTAATTTTAAAAGATTCCTAGAAATTTTATAGGCATCCACAATAGATGCCCATAATGCATTTCAAGGAAACGAGTTTAGAGCGTACCTTATAATGTCTCTGTTCTCCAGTTGATGGTCGATTAGGTGGAGCCCATTGAGGATATCGTTGATCCTCGCATGTAGTTGGTTCACCGTCTCTCCTTCCTGTATTTAAATATTAAATAAATTATTTAAAAGAAGATTGCATCTTGTTACCTTTGCATCACTTGTTCCTTCATGTAGTTCGATGAGTTTGTCTCATAGCTCCTTCACGTTCTCGAAGGGTCCAACCTAGTTGAATTCTTCCTCTGTTAACCCACATTAAAGGGTGTTCAGGGCCTTTGAATCAATTGGGCTTGCTTCTTCATCTCTAGGTTCCATCTTTCTGGGTCAAGTGGAATCCTAGTTGTTTCATCCTTAGGAGCTTTGTACCCTCGTCATATACTAAACCACTGGTCGATGTTTGTCTTCAGGTACATCTCCATTCTTCTTTTCCAATAGGAGAAATTATTTCTGCTAAAAAGTGGAGGACGAACAGTGTTGTATCATTCGTTTTGGGTCATCTTAGAAAGAGAGTCTTGCACACAAAAACAACAAGCAATAAAGAAATCCCAAGACTAGGTTTTGGATTAGTAGTGTGGGGGATGATAAAATTAAGAAAACTCGATTGGTGTTGCACCAATTATGAGTATTTTACAACGAGAAAATTTATCCAAAAGAGGTGATTGCACCAATTTGAACTAGATCAAAAAGTTTAAAACTAAATGAAGGTTAAAGAAAAAATTAAGAGAACCCCCTACTCGATTAGTGGTTGCACCAATTCAGAGCGTACTAGACTCTAATACCACTTGTAGGATCAGTGTGGTCGAGAGAGGGGGTGAATCTTGATTCATTGCTTTATTTTAGTTTCACTGTGTGATTGTTCTGTTAGAGTTAGTGTGCAGCGGAATATATAAATAAAATAATAAGATAGAACACGCGAGATTTACTTGGTTCCCAACCCCCAATGTCAGTACATCCAAGACCTAATCATGGGTGGTACCCATCCACTAGTGTTCTCCTTTCCAAAACTTTCCTAAGGTAGAGAAACCCATCTTACAGTTTAGAGTATAAGCACAAATAAGATATTAAAAATAAGTGTAACTTGTAAACAAAAAATATAAACAAATTATTATAGCAGATCTGGAAGTCCTGAGCACAGCACACCCTTCCTAAGCACAACACATGAATGAAGAATGGATATCTTAAACGTAGAGCCTTTATCTCCTTTTATAGAGTTGGATCAGATGCTTATCTGGATCAACTCATATCTGGATGAAGTCATATCTGGATGAAGCCATATCTAGATCAAGCCTTATCTCTATCCACATCATCTGACTTATCCTTATCCTCATCTAAACTATAAAGATGAACCAGATCTTTTGCCACATCATCTTCCATGCCAACATTTCACAATTTAATAATTTGGACCGAATCTAGTTAGTCTACCAAACCGCTGATTTGGTCTACTAAATCGGTTTGGGTCGGGTTCGACCTGAGTTAGTCTGATTCGCTCATTTATGTTTGTCTGCTCTCTGTTTTACTTCTAGCTCCAGGTATTAGGACCTTGATGTTTGGCTAGAGGGAGGTGAATAGACGGTCCTCCCCAAATCGTTCGTTTGATTCCTACACTCATTAGCACACAGCAGAAATACAAATACAAAAGATAAACTAAAATAAGAAAGCAAACCTAACACATTGATTTACGTGGTTCAGAGATTAGGGTTCCTACTTCACTGCTATCCATAAGGTGGACGATCCCTCAATCCGTCGGTGGATTAATCTCCAAAACTTTGGCTTGCTCGATCATCATTCTTGGTGGAGAAATCTCGCCACAATCTCTTGATCACACACATGGATCACACTGAGAGCTTTAGAGACTCTAATTAGCTTTAACCAAGTCTATTATCGTCACCTAAGTCAGTCATCCTAAGTTCCATTATATAGAGCTTGGGAGAAAAATCCCAACTATTTTTCCGCTACCAGTCAACTGGTAAAGTCATCAGTCAATTGACCTCTATAGAAAATTGACCGTTACACCCCAACGACTCGATACCAGTCGACTGATCCACTTTGGTTGAGAGAACAGAAATATTCTGTTCACTCCCACCAGTTAACTGGTGATTAGTCGACTGGTAAACTCTAAACCTAGCTTTACTCACTAAAGCATGACTTCACTTACTATAACTTCCACCACCTTACTTCACTCACTAGAGTCTAACGTCACTCACTTGGACTTTCATTGTCTGGCTTCACTCACCAGGACTTCCCCTTACCTAATCCTAAGTTAGGACTAGTCACTCAGTAGATTTCTCACCTACCTAACCTTTATTTAGGACTTTTCCTTGTTAGTCATCTAGTTCTGACTAGACTTTTCCCTTTCAAATAACAAGTCCTGTTTGGATCAACCCTTGGTCAAACTGACCAGACTTAGGTACATTGTCAAACATCAAAACCCTAGAAGTTGATTGCACCAATAATCTCTTTTTTTTTTAATATTTGATAATTTTCTTAAATTAGGTATTTGGTCTTTAGGGTTTTATATCAAAGTTGAGAGTCGAAATATTTTTAACTTAAGGTTACTCTCTCCTTTTGATATACATCAAAAAGATTATCTAAGGTGTTAGTTAGAGCCCTAGAGCTAATCATATGATGATTAATGTATGGACTCGATGTATCATATTCCTATATATTTATAAAAGCATTTCATTATGGTCATTATACTTACTTGTATTGGTGTCAAATAACTAAGTATAATATCGTCCTTGAGTAGAGGGTTCTTATCTATATCAATCGATTGGTTGAATCGATAGTGAAATGATATAGAGAACACTACTCTTAATCATTCCTAGTCAAGTATTAACATTCAGGGACAATGTTAATACGTTGAGACTAGCATGTAGGTCAACCCGATGACTTGATCTCACAAGTCATGGATATAGAGATATCAGGTTGACACATGGTTATACATTGGAGAATGTATACTGAATGACCCACCATGAGAAAGTATCATGGATCGTTATATGAGTGTCATATACTTTCTCATGTGGCTATTAGTATGACTATCAGTCCTTGGACCTGAAGTCACTATGGTTCCCTACATAAGGAGTTGCATACTTTTGCTTCGTTAAACGTCACCCGTAACTGGATGAACTATAAAGGCGATTACTGGGTATGTAACAAATTATGCGGAGGGATGTGAGTGATGTAGATGAGATCTATCCCTCCTATATGATGGGAGTGACATCATTATTCTTGATAGAGTGAGACCACTAAGTGCATGGCCATGCCCAAATGAGTCAATATGAGATATTGAGCTCATTTGATTAGAGTGAGTCTACTTGGAGTTCAAAATTTAGATTGATTAGAGGATGACATGGACTATGCCTCACATTAATCAATCTACATGTCAAGGATAGAAGGACATTGTCACATATTGTGAGAGTCACAATTAGTAATCACAAAGGTGATGTTGGATCTCAACATTCTTGTAACTTGGGTAGTAATGATGTGTTGCTAGATACCGCTCATTACTTATGCTTCTAAATGGGTTTAGGAGTATTGCCAACGTTACAAGAACCTATAGGGTCACACACAAAGGGTAATTAGATGGAGATTAAGTTCATTTGATGAACCAAGAGGATTAGGTTCATGTGATGAACCAAATTGGATTAAGAGTAATCCCAATTAGACTAATTGAGTTGGACTCAATTTGATTCATGTTCCAATGAGTCTAATTAGATTATGATTCATTGAGTCAATTTAATTCAATGAATATAAATTCATTAAATTAAATTGGTTCGAATCAAATTGTTAGATTTGATCAACCATGGGAGATAAGAGGTCAATTTTGACTTGACTTGAGAGGGAAGATGAAAGGTCAAGTTTGACTTGACCAATGCCACATCATTTGTGTGTTGGCATAAGTGGGCCAATGATGATGTTCCACATCATCAAGGTTGGCTTATGTGTGTGCCACCTCATGAGGGAGACCAAGAGCCATGACTCTTGGTATCCCATGGAGGTTTATAACCTCTCCATGAAGTGGCCTGCCACTTGATTGCAAGTGAATGCAATTGTGTGCTCATTCATTCCTTCTTCTTCCTCATATATTCCTCTCTACTCTCCCTCTTCCTCCGTTGTCGTGAGCCACAAAGAGTGCTAGCACACTCTAGTGTCTTTTCTCCATCTCGTTGTTCGTGTGGATACATATAGAGGAGTATTCACTTGACACTCTCGAGATCCGGCAACCTTGGACGAGCGGGATAAGCGAAGGGCTTCGTATCAAAGGTATAAAATCTCTACCATGTAGATCTAGAGTAGATCTAGAATAGAAACAAGTACATGAATTTATTTTAATCTTCGCACGGATCCGGTGGCAAGACTATCAGAGCCACGCGCGAAGCGTGTACTTGTTTTATTTTAATTTTTATGAAAAATTATAGATCTGTAAGTTTCTGTTATTTTATTATTTTTATGGATTTTATGGGTATTTTTCTCGTAAAGGCGAAGCAACAAGTGTTTGGACACTTGTAGGCTTTGACTACCGAGAAACACCGTCCGAAACGGTAAGGTCTCGTCCAAAATATTTTGGGACAATGGCTTAAGGCATTGTTAGATTGTCGTGGGACACTCATGAGACTTATTTCACGAGAAGGGGTGCTGCTCCTAACCCCGCAAGGGGCATTGTCCAGCGATCGCGCCCGAAAACCGCTAAACAGGACCACCGGAAAGTTATAACTCATAAAATTGTAAAAAAAAAATAGTAATAAAATTATAGAAATTTATGGAAATTACATAATTTAGAATTATGTATAATTTTGTGATGGGCATGGCCCAAAGAACCCAATTTGATTGGAAATATGTGTTGTAATTCATAATATGGCCTGCGTGCCATTTTTTGTGTGATTGTGAGTGTTGTATTTGATATGCGACCTGCGCGTCGTGCCTTTCTAATTTAATTCTTATTGGAAATAGATTTTAGACTCGAATGTAACTCGAGTTTCAAATTTGCAATGTACAAAAATGAAGCGGTGGAAGGTCCACTCGAGACGGAGTTACGAGGAGGGTGCGAGCAACACATGGCGGTCAAAGGGAGGAGCTTGAAGAAGCTGTTGACCCTAGGTTGACCGTCCGATCTTTTCATTGGCTTGAGAAGATCGTAGTAGGGTCATGACCTAATCAAAAATTATAATTAATTGCTTGTGTGTATGTGATGCATGCTAGAGTAGAGTAATTAATTAGTGCCTTAACGATTAGATTAGATCTTAATCGCGTATATGATACATCTTAACGATTAGATTAGATCTTAATTACCTATATAATACACATTAACGATTAGATTAGATCTTAATCGCGTCAACTCGAAATGTCTACCACGTTTTGATACTCATCACTACCTCGATCACATGTTGTTGTTGAATCTACAAAGTTGAGCAATGCATATTATCTTGGTAGGGTGCGGAGGGACAATCTTGGTCCCGTCTATCAAATCTTGGGTGAGTACAAACTCAATTAGATTGAGTAAAACTAGTTAACTCAATTGGATCGGGTTTAGCTATAGGCATTTTTCAATGGTTGGAAGATAAGTCAAAATCACATTTATATTAACTCTTGGGCAATTTAGCCAAAGCTAACTCAAGTTTTAATATACATGCGGATCTTGATCCTATAAACAAGAGTTTCATAGAGATGTAATTGGTAATTAGTTACCTACCGATCATACTAAGTCTTGGGTGATTTTGTTGGTTGCTACTCGGAAAGCCTAGAGGTTCCACTGTACAAAAATTTTGTACAAAGGTCTGAACCTTTTCCTAGCTACCAGTGTTCTTTTAAATTAAATTTTGGATCGCCTGCGGAACTTAACACGTTTGATCCAAAACTTAATCTATTTGTTCTTTTAGGTTTTGACTTGGATCTCCTGCGGAACTTAACACGTTCGACCCAAATCACCTTAAGTTATTAATTCCATTAAATATTAATTTCCATAATTGGTTCCCAGTACTGACCTTCTTGGATATGGGAGCAACCACCACCGACTAGACAAAATATTTTATAGAAATCTAATATTTAATTTCCTAAAATAACTTTAGGTTAACCGAAAAGAACAATCAAATCACAAGGAAAAATAAAACAAAAGAACACAACTTCGAAAAACATATTCGAAACACTAGAATCGTAAGCCTCTTGTATTTGGTATTATTTCCATAAATAACTAGAATGATGCGGAAAGAAAAATTACTAGTTATACCTTCTAGAAAGACCTCTTGATCTTCTACCGTATTCCTCTTCTAACCTCGGACGTGTTGGAGTGTATATTGAAAGCCTAAGCTTTGTAAACATTCATTATGAATAAAGAATCACATTTGGTTAAATTGTCTACATTTAGTTGTAGTTGTTCAATTAATTTATATAGTAGATAACATAGTATGTGGTGTCACATGCGAGATATGCAGTACCTTTATAAATTATAAACGCGATCAAAATGGAAAGGAACAAACCATTAGAAGGTGTAGTGTGTAATTGTATCAGTTTATCTTGACTACAGTAATTAATTACACCGTGTATTAGTAGTAGGACCATTTGAGGTTCGCTTTTATACTGACTTTATAAAGAAACAAAGACCTCGGTTATTATGGAAGTGTGTGTCTTAATCCTAATATAATAACAAGCACATATATTTGATATTTATTTCTTTAATTTATCAATGGGTGAGATTTAGTTCGATGAATCAATAAGCCCGATAAATTGGGAAATGGTATCACTTATAGTGTGTGTTGTTGATTATAGAAGGAAGGAAAGTGTGTCCTAGAGATACTAGGTTGATAATGTCCTCAAGAGGAGCTCATAAGGATTGTCATGTTAAACCCGCAGGTGGACTTAGTCCGACATGACGATAAGGTTGAGTGGTACTACTCTTGGACTAAGATATTAATTAAATGAGTTGTCAGTAACTCACATTCGATATCTTAAACACAGGGAGACTAACACACTCATAATAATAAGGAGCCCAAAAATGTAATTTGGAATTGGTGCGGTAGTTCAATAATAGTTCTCTAGTGGAATGAATTATTATTGATAAAATTAAGTTGTGTGTTCGGGGCGAACACGGGATGCTTAATTTTATCGGGAGAACAAAACCAATTCCTCCTCTCGGTCCCTATCGTAGCCTCTTATTTATAGAGTACTATACCCACCTTCTATACCCACCTAAAGGGGGTCGGCCAAGCTAGCTTGGGAATCAAGCTAGGGCCGGCCTAAGCATGGTTTATGGGTGGCCGGCCCTAGCTTGAACCCAAGCTAGAAGGGGCCGGCCGTAATGAAATAAAAAAGAATTTTAATTTAAAATTTTTCTTATGTGGAAGATATAATTTATTGAAGAGAATTAAAATTAAAATATCTCTTCTACAAAAGATTAAGAAAAGAGATTGGATCTCTTTCCTTATTTGTAGATTGGAAAGATATTTTATTTTTTCTCTTTGTAAATTATTCACATATTGAAAAATTAAAATTATAGAAATTTCTTTTTATCAACCATGAAGAGATTTTAAAAGGAAAATTTATTTTTTTTAAATTTCCAAAGACAAATAAGGAAGTTTTAATTGTTGATTAAAATTATCCTATTTGCTCTACATGAGGTGGCCGGCCATTAGAGATTAATTGGGGAAATATTATTTTATTTTTCTCAATTAAATCATGTCAAGGGAATTAAGAAAATTTTATTGTAATTAAATTTCCTAATTTGCCTAGGCCAAGGAATATAAAAGAAGGGGTGAGGGTGCCTTCATAAGACACAACCTCTATTATTTTCTCTCCCTCTTTGTTCCTTGGTGTGGCCGGCCATCATCATCATCCTTTTCCTCTCTTCCTCTTGTGGTGGCCGAACATCTCTATTCCCTTGGAGCTCTTGTGGTGGCCAGATACTACTCGGAGAAGAAGAAGAAGAAGGAGAAAAAGCTAGCATCTCTTGGAGTTTGGTTAGTGTTTTGGTTTTCTTCCTTGGTGAAGTTTTTCCTTTGTGGTCGAACCTTGCTTGGAGGAGAAGAAGGTGGTTGGTGGTTTCTCATCTCGGTAGATCGTTGCCCACACAACGTCCGAGGTTAGAAGAGGAATACGATAGAAGATCAAGAGGTTTTTCTACAAGGTATAACTAGTAATTTTTCTTTCCGCATCATGCTAGTTATTTATGGAAATAATACCAAATACAAGAGGCTTACGATTCTAGAATTTCGAATATGTTTTTCGATGTTGTGTTCTTTTGTTTTTTCTTTTCCTTGTGATTTGATTGTTCTTTTCGGTTAACCTAAAGTTATTTTAGGAAATTAAATATTAGCTTTCTATAAAAGGTTTTGTCTTGTCGGTGGTGGTTGCTCCCATATCCAAGAAGGCCATGTGCCTCGCCACGTCAGTACTGGGAACCGATTATGGAAATTAATATTTAATGGAATTAATAACTTAAGGTGATTTGGGTTGAACGTGTTAAATTCCGCAGGAGACCCAAGTCTAAACCTAAAAGAACGAATAGATTAAGTTTTGGATCAAACGTGTTAAGTTCCGCAGGCGATCCAAAATTTAATTTAAAAGAACACATGGTAGCTAGGAAAAGGTTCAGACCTTTGTACAAAATTTTTGTACAGTGGAACCTCTAGGTTTTCCGAGTAGCAGCCAACAATTGGTATCAGAGCTAGGGTTTTGCCTCTGTGTATTTGGTATTTAGTTTAATTATGCGCATGTCATACATAATTTAGGCAGGTTAATAGTAGGATGTGCTAACTTTGTGGATGCAGGATCCAACTATTATGGCTTTTAGTTATTATGTGTGTGATTGAACCCTTGGACATGTCAAGGGCATTTATCTGTGTGTGCATGATTGTATTAAAATACAGCAGAGGCTGATTTAGTTTTATTAGGATTTTATTTTGATCTAGATACATGTACATTCCTTTATGGAATATAGGATCAAAATATAAAATTCTATTTATGTCATGGATCAAATCTTGCAAAGCGTGGAACCTTCTAAGGACCAGAGGCGCAATGAACTAGGAGCAAGATGGATGCGACATCTAGATCCGGTAGGTGGCCAAATATGGCAGCAGCTTGGGATGACAATACACGGAGGACAATTAGAGATAAAAGCCATAATAGTTGAAAATTAAATTTTCTATTTATTGCTTTTATATTATCTGTGTGCATGTTAGTTTACAAGTTTTAGTAGGCTAGCATAGTTAAAATTCTCATTTATAAATAACTATGGGAGAGGGATTTTAAATAAATCCCATGGTCTCCATTACTGGTTTGTAAGTGATGCAAACAAGCTTGCGCGTGGCTCTAAGTGCCTTCCTCCATAACCGATGAGCTTGTTTGGATCACTAGAACTTCCACTTTGGATGACTATAGGAAGTTAATTAAGAGCGTGTGATCTTCCCAACGGAAGGGCATAATCTTATTAATGAACTTAGTGTCAAGTAATGGTATACACTTAGACACATCTAATAGTATCCTCCCATCGAGTCACGCTATTATTTGTGTGACCAAAAGATACCAACTATTAATTTTATTTGTCAAAAGTTAGGTTGACAAGATAATAAAATTAATGGGATAAAACCCTCCTTTTACAAATGTTGAATTTGTATAGTCCACACTAACGTGGCATACAAAATTCACGGTGTTTTAGGTGTTAGTTAATTTAAAATAGTATTGTTTGAGGAATCAATATTATTCTAAATTTAGAGTTCGACCAAAAGTTATTTGTGATTCTTAGGATGACTTTCAATCCATGTCCATCATACTTCAACAAAACAGACTTACTGGACCTAATTACATAGATTGGAAAAGGAACTGGACATTGTTCACTGCTGAAAGCTATAAATTTGTATTGATGAACCGTGTCATGATGCACCCATGTGAATCTACCCAAGAGGAGATTGAATATCATAAGAGATGGGTAAAGGCAGATGAGCGCGGTGTTACATTTTGGCTTCAATGTCAAATGTATTGCAACATCAACATTTACCAACCAACATATTATGATATTATGAACAATCTCAAGGAACTCTTTGGTCATCGTGATAGGGCTTCTAGACAAGAAGCTATGAGAAAGATAATGACAGCCACCATGCAAGAGGGTACTCTGTAAGGGATCATATCCTAAAGATGATGGCTTATCCGAATGAGATACAAATCTGGAGGAGAAATTGATGGGGAAACCAGATCGATATGATCCTCCAAACGCTACCTAGAAGTTTTGAGCATTTCCGTGAACTATAATATGAATAAGAGGATTTATTCATTAGGGAAACTACTGACTTCAAGCAGCGGAAGGATTATTTCGTCACAATTCTCAAATTCACTATGTCGAAAATGGTTCTACTTTTAAACCGAGAGGAAGAAGAAGAAGAAACAAGTCGGCTCAAGAAAGAAAGTGAATAAATCTCGAGTATGGGATTTAAAGTCGGAGTGAAGAAGCCAAAGGGTAAGTGCTTCATCTGCAAGCGCGTCGGGCATTGGAAGGCGGATCGTCCTCGTAGGAACCAAAACAAAGGTATATCTCATGCTCTAGTTGTTGAAACATGTTTAGTGGTGTTATCTACCAACACCTGGTGTGTAGATACGGGAGCCACTGATCAAGTTCCCTCATGGGTCCAAAACCCAAAATGTTCATGGTCAAATTCTTCTTCCATGCTACTAAGGTGGAACACTTTGGTGAGATACTTCTTTAGTAGAAATAGGATTTGGTTTTAAGAAATTGTCTTTATTCACTTTAAAGAATTTAATTTCTTTCTAAACTAGATGGATATTCAGTTTCCTTTAGTAACGATGTAGTTATTAAAAGAAATAAAGTGATTATCTGTTCTGGTGTATTAGTTGGTAATTTGTATACTTTAAATCCAATTTCTTCCACAAAGCAAAACATGGAAATTTATAACTCATCTTCTAATTCTAATAAGAGAAAAAAACCTTCGGAAATGAACCAAGCATATCTTTGGCATCTAAGGCTTGGTCATATTAACTTAAGTAGGATTCAGAGGCTTATAGCCGATGGACTTTTGAGTTCATTAGAATTGGAAAATTTTCCAACTTGTGAATCCTGCTTACAAGGAAAAATGACCAAGAGGTCGTTCAAGGCCAAGGGGTATAGAGCCAAAGAAGTGTTAGAATTGGTTCACTCTGATTTGTATGGTCCTATGTCTGTTCAAGCAAGAGGAGGTTTTGAATATTTTGTCTCCTTCATAGACGATTATTCAAGATATGGATACATTTACCTAATGCGCCGCAAGTCCGAGTGCTTTGATAAGTTCAAAGAATACAAGGCTGATGTGGAGAAACGATTAGGTAAAAGTATCAAGACACTACGATCTGATCGTGGTGGCGAATACCTCTTAGGAGAGTTTAGGAATTACTTATCGGAGGTGGATTCAATCCCAATTGTTGCACTGGAACACCCCAACGTAATGGTGTAGCAGAAGCGAAGGAATAGGACTCTTATGGAGATGGTTAGATCGATGATGAGTTATTCAATTACCAAATTCGTTTTGGGGATATGCTCGGAAACAAGTGTACGTTCCGAACTTAGTACCTTCTAAATCAGTTTCTTCTACTCCCATAGAATTGTGGAATGGGCGAAACCCAGTCTAAGACATATTCGGATTTGGGGTAGTCCAACACATGAAACCAGATGCCGATAAGTTAGAATCTCGTACAGAAGTTCGCGTGTTTGTAGGATATCCCAAAGGAACGAAAGGTGGTTTATTTTATAGTCCTAAAGACCAGAAGGTCATTGTTGGCACCAATGCCCGCTTTTAGAAGAAGACTATATAATGGATCACAAGCCCAATAGAGCAAAGTTGTTTTAGAAGAACTTAGAGAGACGTCTACTTGAGTACCAATAGTACAAGATGAAGTACCACAAGAGACCGCAACACGTGTCACACATGATACACAACCACGGACAATGCCTCGTCGTAGTGGGAGGGTTGTAAGGCAACCCAAGAGATTCATGTTTTGGGAGAGTCTTGAAGATCCCTGTAAACATGAACCTGATCCACGAACATATGACAAGCACTCCAAGATATAGATGCAGATCTTGGCAAAAGGCAATGAATTCTAGAGTCTATGTACTCTAATAAGGTCCGGGATTGTAGAACCACCGATGGTGTAAAAGCCGTTGGATGCAAGTGGATCTACAAAGGAAAAGAGGGATAGCAGCGGGAAGGTAGAAACCTTCAAAGCTAGGCTTGTGCGAAAGGGTACACTCGGAAAGAGGAATCGATTATGAGGAGACCTTTTCACCGGTGGCCATGCTTAAGTCTATCCGATACTCTTATCCATTCTTGCTCATATGGATTATGAGATTTGGCAAATGGATGTCAAGAAAGCTTTCTTAATGGAAGTCTTGAAGAGAACATTCATATGAAGCAACCGTAAGGGTTCATTGAAAAGGCAAAGAGTATCTAGTCCAAGCTCAATCGGTCCATTTATGGACTAAAGCAAGCTTCAAGATCTTGGAACATCCGGTTTAATGAAGTCATATTGATTTATTCAAAGTCCGGATGAGTCTTGTATATAAGAAGTGTAATGGAAACGTGGTGGTATTTCTTGTACTATAGTAGATGATATTTTGTTAATTGGCAACAATGTCAAGGTATTATCGGACGTAAGGGTATGGTTATCCAAACAATTTGATATGAAGGACTTAGGAGATTGTGCACACATTCTTGGGATCAAAGTTATAAGGATCGTAAGAAAAGAATGTTGTGTGCCCCAAGCTTCATATATAGATACAATCCTTGCTCGTTTTAGCATGGCAGGATTCCAAGAAAGGTTTCTTACCTTTAGACATGGAGTAGCTCTATCTAAAGAGATGTCTCCAAAGAGTCGAAGAGATAGAGGACATGAAAGCGTTCCTTATGCTGTCTAAGGAAGCCTAATGTATGCAATGCTATATCGAGACCGATATCCATTTTGTCGTGGGCATGGTCAAGATATCGAGTAACCTGACAAGGACATTGACCTAAGCATATATTAAAGTACTGAGAAGGACTAGAGATTATATGCTAATTTACCAAGCAGACGATTCTGTGGGTTACACAGATTGATTTCCAATCGATAGGGACAATAGTAAGTCTACATCAGGGCTATGTGTTTACTTTAGAGGTGGAGCCATTTCATGGAGGAGTGTTAAGGAGAATGCGTACGGACTCAACCATGGAAGTCGAGTATGTGGCAGCCTCTAAAGAAGCAGTATGGCTCGAGAACTTTCTAATGGACTTAGATGTGATTCTGGTTTGTCCAAAATTATCACAATTTATTGTGATAATAGCTGTGTAAACTCGAAGGAACCACGAGCTCATAAGGCAAGTAAACATATAGAGCGCAAGTACCACCGATACGAGATATCGTGAAGCGAGGAGAAGTTGTCATCGCCAAGATTGCATCAGCAGATAACATGGCAGATCCTTTCACTAAGGCCCTTCCGGCGAAAGCTTTTGATCGGCATGTGGAGGAATGGGAATCAGATGTATGGTAGAAGATATGACATTAGTCATTAGTATAAGTGGGAGATTGTTGAGTGTATACTGAAAGCCTAAGCTTTGTAAACATTCATTATGAATAAAGAATCACATTTGGTTAAATTGTCTACATTTAGTTGTAGTTGTTCAATTAATTTATATTGTAGATAACATAGTATGTGGTGTCACATGCGAAGATAATGTTATCAGTACCTTATAAATTATAAACAGTAGCTCATGATCAAAATGGAAAGGAACAAACCATTAGAAGGTCGTAGTGTAATTAGGTATCAGTTTATCTTGATGTATAATTACACTAGTACACTCAGAGTGTATTGAGTAGGACCATTTGAGGTCGTTTCTTTTATACTGACTTTATAAAGAAACAAAGACCTCAGTTATTATGGAAGTGTGTGCTCTTAATCCTAATATAATAACAAGCACATATATTTGATATTTATTTCTTTAATTTATCAATGGGTGAGATTTAGTTCGATGAATCAATAAGCCCGATAAATTGGGAAATGATATCACTTATAGTGTGTGTTGTTGATTATAGAAGGAAACTGTGTCCTAGAGATACTAGGTTGATAATGTCCTCAAGAGGAGCTCATAAGGATTGTCATGTTAAACCCTGCAGGTGGACTTAGTCCGACATGACGATAAGGTTGAGTGGTACTATTCTTGGACTAAGATATTAACTAAATGAGTTGTCAGTAACTCACTTAATTAGTGGACATTTGACATCTTAAACACAGGGAGACTAACACACTCATAATATGAAGGAGCCCAAAAATGTAATTTGGGATTGGTGCGGTAGTTCAATAATAGTTCTCTAGTGGAATGAATTATTATTGATAAAATTAAGTTGTGTGTTCGGGGCGAACACGGGATGCTTAATTTTATCGGGAGACCAAAACCAATTCCTCCTCTCGGTCCCTATCGTAGCCTCTTATTTATAGAGTACTATACCCACCTATACCCTGTAGGTGTCGAAAAGAATTTAGATATCTCCACAATTGCATGATATTGTCCACTTTGGGCCTAAGCCCAAGCTAGTGGGGGCCGGCCAAAATAAATTAAAAAGGGATATTAATTTTAATTTTTATTATGTGGAAGAAAGAATTTATTAAAGAGAATTAAAATTAAAATATCTCTCTATAAAAGATTAAAGAAAGAGATTAGATCTCTTTCCTTATTTGTAGATTGGTGAGATGTTTTATTTTCTCTTTAAAATTATTCACATATTGATAAAATTAAAATTATGGAAATTTCTTTTTATCAACCATGAAGAGATTTTAAAAGGAAATTTTATTTTTTTAAAATTTCCAAAGACAAATAAGGAAGTTTTAATTGTTGATTAAAATTATCCTATTTGCTCTACATGACGTGGCCGGCCATTAGAGATTAATTGGGGAAATATTATTTTATTTTTCTCAATTAAATCATGTCAAGGGAATTAAGGAAATTTTATTGTAATTAAATTTCCTAATTTGCCTAGGCCAAGGAATATAAAAGAAGGGGTGAGGGTGCCTTCACAAGACACAACCTCTATTATTTTCTCTCCCTCTTTGTTCCTTGGTGTGGCCGACCATCATCATCATCCTTTCCCTCTCTTCCTCTTGTGGTGGCCGAACATCTCTATTCCCTTGGAGCTCTTGTGGTGGCCGGATACTACTCGGAGAAGAAGAAGAAGAAGGAGAGAAAGCTGTAGGATCGAAAAGAATATAGATATCTCCACAATGGTATGATATTGTCCACTTTGGGCCTAAACCCTCATGGTTTTACTCTTGGGCTCTACCCAAAAGGCCTCATACCAATGGAGATATCTTTCTTTTATAAACTCATGATCTTTTCCATGTGTTTTCAATATGGGACTATGTTTGCAACCTTGCAACCCCAACAATCCCCCCCTCAAACAAAGGACCATGGGCTTCCCACGTCCGATCCTTGACCCACCAGGTCTCCCTGCCCCTCGGTCTACCCGACCTACTAGGACTTCCTGCCCCTCGGTCTACCCGACCTACTAGGACTTCCTTGCCTAGTCGCAACTAGGACTTCCTGCCCCTCGGTCCACCCGACCTACTAGGACTTCCTGCCTGGTGTCTGGTCCTCTTGATCCAAACATAGGAACCCCCACTTTCTTTGTTCAAGGTCAATATTGTACTCACATGGCTCAATCAAACCATGCTCTTGTGCACAGTCGGCGGTTAAACCTTCTGGCAGTCCGGGCTCTGATACCAATTGTAGGATCGAAAAGAATATAGATATCTCCACAATGGTATGATATTGTCCACTTTGGGCCTAAACCCTCATGGTTTTGCTCTTGGGCTCTACCCAAAAGGCCTCATACCAATGGAGATATCTTTCTCTTATAAACCCATGATCTTTTCCATGTGTTTTCAATATGGGACTATGTTTGCAACCTTGCAACCCCAACATAGGTCAAGGTTGACCTGACTCGAGTTGTGTTTTGATGTTTGACGATGTTTGACGAGAAGAGAGTTGTATTCTTGATGTTTGACAAGAATAGGTGTTTGGGAGATTGTAGGTGCAACCTTAGGTCAAGGTGACTTGACCTGATTCGAGTCGAGACCAGACATCTGGCAAAAGTCCAAGTATGGAGACTGTACCGGGAAAAGTCCAAGTACTGAGACTTGGCACGGGAAAAGACCAAGGTAGTCAGTCACGCGGAAAGTCCAAGTATGGAGACTTGGCACGGGAAAGTCCAAGCAGGAGTTTGGCACGGGAAAAGTCCCGTGAGTGAAGCCGAGGCAATCGGAGAAGTCCCTGGTGAGTGAAGCCTACATGGGAAATCTGGTGAGTGAAACCAGAAAATCCTAGTGAGTGAAGCTAGGTGAAAGTCGAAGTGATGAAGGAAGGCAGTGGGGAAAGTCCTAACGAGATGTTAGGCGGTGTGGAAAGTCCCGTGAGTGAAGCGGCACGGGAAAGTCCTAATGGGATGTTAGGCGGTTGGAAAGTCCCGTGAGTGAAGCTGGGCTGGAGAAATTCCTAACTGGATGTTAGGTAGTGTGGAAATCTCGTGAGTGAAGCCGTGAAAGTCCGGTGAGTGAAGCGCAAGGAAAATCCAGGATGGATCGGATGATCGGACATCCGTGTTGAGGAAAGTCCAAGTAGGTCAAAGGGATTGACCGGACACTTGGGAATTCTAGCGCAGATCAAGGAGTGACCAGATGTTAGAATGAAGTACCAACAGTCGAGGTTGACCGAATGTTGGTTTGGAAGGCTTGGGACTTGGTTTGGGCAAAACCAAGTCACTAGTTATCTCGATCGATCGCGGTGACCGATCAAGAATCGATCGACGTGCGATCGACGTATTCCCGACCGGACCGTCACCAATCGTGAAAGAAGAGAGCCTGCCTGCGTGGACCGATCAGAGCTTCCGACGACGATGGTGGCCGGGCGATCAGACGGCGTCGCGGAAGGAAGAGCTTCAAAGCAGAGTTGGGATCGGTTGTGGACCGATCGGGCCGGTTCGATCGGTCCAGCGCATCGACGTGCACGCTGAAATGTTTAATGTGCTTCGATCGACCCGGGGGACCGATCGGCGTGCCTGATCGGTCCACGCATCGATCAGATTCTGCCGCGTTGGCTGCTGCAACGTTTCTTCATTGCTTCTTCTTAGGTATAAAGGAGATGAGGGCATCTTCGTGCAAAACTTCTTCCTCTTCTTCCTTTCTGCAGTGCTGTTGTGCTTGAGCTTTGTTGAGCTCTTCTTCGAAGCTTCGCGTGAGCTTCTTCCTTCGGCTAGGACTCTGACTGAGCTGCTGCTGTGGTTGGCGTCTGAGAAGCTGTTGCTTCTTCAACAGTCGACAAGAAGGCAAGGGTTGTTTACATTTGCTGTGTATTTACTTCTTGTTTCTCTTGTATTTGTACTCCTTATCTTGCTGTTGCAAGAAGTAGTTGTGGCGAGGTTTCTCCACCCATAAGGAGCTCATATTTAGCCGATTCTCCGGGGACTCATCCACCGACGGATTGGTAGGCTTCGTCCACCTTACGGACACGCCGAGGAGTAGGAGTTCATCTCCGAACCTCGTTACATCGGTTTGTTTTTCTTCTCCTCAGTTTCTTCCTTGTATTTCCGCTACGACTAACCCTAACTGTAGGAAGAACGCGAGAATTTGGGGCGGCTATTCACACCCCCCCTCTCTAGCCGAGTACGAACGATCCCAACAAAAGCTAGCATCTCTTGGAGCTTGGTTAGTGTTTTGGTTTTCTTCCTTGGTGAAGTTTTTCCTTTGTGGTCGAACCTTGCTTGGAGGAGAAGAAGGTGGTTGGTGGTTTCTCATCTCGGTAGATCGTTGCCCACACAACGTCCGAGGTTAGAAGAGGAATACGATAGAAGATCAAGAGGTTTTTCTACAAGGTATAACTAGTAATTTTTCTTTCCGCATCATGCTAGTTATTTATGGAAATAATACCAAATACAAGAGGCTTACGATTCTAGAATTTCGAATATGTTTTTCGATGTTGTGTTCTTTTGTTTTTTCTTTTCCTTGTGATTTGATTGTTCTTTTCGGTTAACCTAAAGTTATTTTAGGAAATTAAATATTAGCTTTCTATAAAAGGTTTTGTCTAGTCGGTGGTGGTTGCTCCCATATCCAAGAAGGTCATGTGCCTCGCCATGTCAGTACTGGGAACCGATTATGGAAATTAATATTTAATGGAATTAATAACTTAAGGTGATTTGGGTCGAACGTGTTAAGTTCCGCAGGAGACCCAAGTCTAAACCTAAAAGAACGAATAGATTAAGTTTTGGATCAAACGTGTTAAGTTCCGCAGGCGATCCAAAATTTAATTTAAAAGAACACATGGTAGCTAGGAAAAGGTTCAGACCTTTGTACAAAATTTTTGTACAGTAGAACCTCTAGGTTTTCCGAGTAGCAACCAACAGGACGTTGTGTGGGCAACGATCTTCCGAGATGAGAAACCACCAAGCACCTTCTTCTCCTCCTAGCTAGGTTCGGCCAACACAAAGAAGCTTCACCAAGGACGAAGAACAAAATACCAACCAAGCTCCAAGGGATACAAGTTTTCTCTCCTTCTTCTTCTTCTTCTCCGAGTAGTATCCGGCCACCACAAGAGCTCCAATCCAATAGAGAAGGTTCGGCCACCACCAAGAGGAAGAGAGGAAGAGAGGTTGGCCGGCCACAACACCAAGGAAAAGAGGGAGAGAAATAATAGAGGTTATTCACCATGAAGGCACCCCTACCCCTTCTTTTATATTCCTTGACTTTGGGAAATAAGGAAATTTATTTATAATAAAATTTCCTTAACTTTCCTTGACAACAATTAATTAAGAAAAAATTAAATAAATTTTCCTAATTAATTGTATGTGGCCGGCCACCTCATGTAGAGCAAATAGGATAATTTTAATCAACAATTAAAACTTCCTTTTTTGTCTTTGGAAATTTTTAAAAATAAAATTTCCTTTTAAAATCCCTTCATGGTTGATAAAAAGAAATTTCTATAATTTTAATTTTCAACATGTGAATAATTTTTCAGAGAGAAAAAATAAAATATCTTTCCAATCTACAAATAAGGAAAGAGATCTAATCTCTTTCTTTTAATCTTTTTGTAGATCTTTTTTAAAGAGAGATATTTTAATTTTAATTCTATGTAATAAATTATATCTTCCACATAATAAAAATTAAAATTAAAATTCTTTTTAATTTAATGGGGGCCGGCCACCTAAGCTTGGGTTCAAGCTAGGGTCGGCCACCCATGAACCAAGCTTGGCCGGCCCTAGCTCAACCACAAGCTAGCTTGGCCGGCCCTTTCTCATGGGTATGAAGGTGGGTATAAGTGGTATAGTACTCTATAAATAAGAGGCTACGATAGGGACCGAGAGGAGGAATTGGTTTTGGTCTCCCGATAAAATTAAGCATCCCGTGTTTGCCCCGAACACACAACTTAATTTTATCAATAATAATTCATTCCACTAGAGAACTATTATTGAACTACCACACCAATCCCAAATTACATTTTGGGCTCCTTCTTATTATGAGTGTGTTAGTGTCCCTGTGTTTAAGATAACAATGTCCATTAATCAAATGAGTTACTGACACTCACTTATTTAACATCTGGCTCCAAGAGTAGTACCACTCAACTTCATTGTCATGTCAGACTATGCCCACTTGCAGGGTTTACATGACAATCCTTATGAGCTCCTCAAGGGGACATCATCAACCTAGATTACTAGGACACAGTTTTCTTCTATAATCAACAACACACCATATAAATAATATTATTTCTCAACTTATCGGGCCTATTGATTTATCGAACTAAATCTCACTCATTGATAAATTAAAGAAATAAATATCAAATATATGTGCTTGTTATTATATTAGGATTAAGAGCACACACTTCCATAATAACTGAGATCTTTGTTCCTTCATAAAGTCAGTATAAAAGGAACGACCTCAAATGGTCCTACTCAATACACTCTAAGTGTACTAGTGTAATTATATAGTTAAGATAAACTAATACCTAATTATACTACGACCTTCCAATGGTTTGTTCCTTTCCATCTTGGTCGTGAGCTATTGTTTATAATTTATAAGGTACTGATAACATGATCTTCTGTGTGTGACACCACACACCATGTTATCTACAATATAAATTAATTGAACAACTACATTTATCACAAATGTAGACATTTGACCAATGTGATTCTTATTTCTAGATAAATGTTTTATACCAAAAGCTAGGCTTTTAGTATACATTCTAACAGATTTAACCAAAGCTAACTCAAGGCATAGTATGATGTGGATCTTGTCCCACAAGAATTATAGCTAGTTGGTTAGAATCTAGTGAATGTGGTTTGACCACATCCATGACTCATTCTACAAAAGTTCTATAATTCATTGGGAGCATCGTTTAATTAAAGACCTAATTAAATGATTAGTGGAATATGATATTTATTTTCTCCATTTTTCTGTTGTAAATTGTCATGTCGACAAACACGAACACCTTCTCTCTGCGTTTTGTCCTTGATAAGGACAGGCTCAATGGAGCTAATTTCATGGACTGGTACAGGAATCTGAGAATAGTTCTCACTCAAGAAAGAAAACTGTACGTCCTGGAGCAGCCCATTCCCGAGGCACCTCCTGCCACTGCCACGTGAGCTGACAGAGATGCTTATAAGAAGCATCAAGATGATGCATTAGATGTGTCATGTCTCATGCTCGCAATCATGAACTCTGAGCTTCAGAAGTAACACGAGTTGATGGGTGCTTATGATATGGTTGAACATCTTCGTCAACTATATCAAGGACAAGCAAGGCATGAGAGATTCGAGATCTCTAAGGCACTATTTCAGTGCAAGATGCAAGACGGGACTCCCGTAGGCCCATATGTACTCAAGATGATTGGGTACATAGAGAACCTACAGAGGTTGGGATTCCCACTTGGCCAAGAGCTGGCCACTGATTCGATCTTGCAATCCTTGCCAGAAAGCTACAGTCAATTTGTCATGAATTACAACATGAATGAAATTGACAAGCCACTGCCTGAGCTTCTGAGTATGTTGAGAACTGCTGAGCTTAACCTTAAGAAGGTTAAGCCCAACTCCATTTTGATGGTGCAAAGGCACAAAGGCAAGGGCAATCCTCAAGGTAAGGGAAAGTCTCAAGCCAAAGACAAAGGTAAGGCACTGAAACCCAAAGGAGGGGTTGCCAAGGATGCTACCTACTTCCACTGCGGTCAGACCGGGCACTGGAAGAGGAACTACAAAGTTTACTTGGAAGATCTTAAGAAGAAGAGAAGTGAGACTTCTACTTCATGTATATATGTTATCGAAGTCAATCTATCTATTTCTTCATCATGGGTATTAGACACCGGATGTGCTTCTCACATTTGTACTAATGTGCAGGTATTGAGAAATAGCAGGGCATTGACGAAGGGCGAGGTGGACCTACGAGTAGGTAGTGGAGCACGGGTTGCTGCTGTTGCTGTAGGGACTTACTATCTATCTCTGCCCTCTGGATTTGTACTAGAATTAGATGAATGTTGTTATGTGCCTGCTCTTACTAAGAACATAATTTCAGTTTCTTGTTTGGACAAGAAAGGTTTTTCGTTTATAATAAAGAACAAATGTTGTTCAGTTTATTTAAATGATATGTTCTATTGTAGTGCACCTTGTTGGTGCGGGAAGCATCCGATGATCAAACCCGAGTTTTGATAATGACAAAAGATTCAAAGTTAAGGTGTGTGGCGATCTAACAGTCTGAATGAGTTTGCAGAAAAGTCCTAAGTATACTTAGGCAAAAACCCTAATTGTGGTTAGGCAAGGGAAAACCCCTAGGGGGTGGTAACCCTAGGTCATAGGGAGTGGTAACCCTATGCGGAAAGTCTTGGAAGGTTGAGTGCTTCAGGCAAAAGTCCTAGGGGGTGGTAACCCTAGGTGGAAAGTCCTGGTGTCGCGAACCAGGTGGAAGACTGGACGGGTCGGGAAGCGGGCGTCTAGCAGAAGTCCGGGAGCACAACGACCGGAGGCAAATCCGACGGATCGCAACATGTAAATCTCCGAGTGGAGTAGGTGAGGACGCCCCAGAGGAGAGCCGGGTCGACCTAGGGTTTTCCGGTCGAAAATCCGAAGAAAGCTGTCAGTTTATTCGTTTATATATTTCATTGTGTTCTAACTCTACTGGTAACTAACATATTTATGCAGTTAGAAGTGGATCGATCGATCGATCGATCCGGATCACCGATCAACCCACAAATCGTGCAGAGCATCTCCGGAGGTTGGACCGCTCGATTGAGATCGGCCGACAACAGGATCGATCGACGACCGAACCTAGGTTGGGTGTCGATTGATCAGACTCGAGTCAAGAGCTTATCGACGGCCAACTCCGCTTGATCGGTCGATCGATCGAGTTCGGACCGAAAGCGGAGCAAAGAGCGGTCGGATCGATGGGATCGCCGGTCGATCACGGAACCTTGGATCACTGTCTTAGCTCAAACTTGATCCCGAAGCTTGGGGATCTGGATCAGACTTTGCAGAGCTATAAAAGGAGGCCTCGAGGTGCAGCTCAAATCATCAATTTCGAACAAAAAACTGTGCTCTTCCGTATGCTGCTGCTAACGCCTCAACAACGCTCTGCTACTCCAACGAATCACTCCAAAGTTCTCTGTTCTCTTTTCGTTGGTATAGTTCCTTTATTGCACTTAATTGTACTCCAAATTGTAATCATCTTTTCGACATATAGTTGTTGCCCACCGAAAGCGGTCAACGACCGCTGGCCTTCGAGTAGGAGTCGAGATAGGCTTCGAACGAAGTAACTTCTCGTGTTCCTCTATGATTGCTCTGTCTTATTCCGCTACGTTTATTTACTTGATTGCTCTTACGATTCCGAAACGAATAAAATAGCCGCGAGCGCTATTCACCCCCCCCTCTAGCGCGATCTCGATCCAACACACCTCTGATGAACGAACTCTATATTCTAGACTTAGAGAACCCCATCTATAACATAAATACCAAAAGGTTCAAATCAAATGAAATAAACCAAACCTATCTCTGGCACTATCGCTTAGGTCATATAAATGACAAACGCTTATCCCAGCTCCATAAAGATGGTTTGCTGGACTCATTTGATTTTGAATCATATGAGACATGCAAGTCATGCCTACTGGGCAAGATGACCAAGACTCCCTTTAGTGGACATAGCGAAAGAGCGACTGACTTGTTAGGACTTATACATAGTGATATATGTGGCCCTTTCAATGTCGCTGCCAGAGGTAGTTATAAGTACTTCATTACATTTACTGATGACTTCAGTAGATGTGGTTATGTGTATCTGATGACACATAAGTCAGAATCCTTTAAAAAGTTCAAAATTCAAGAATGAAGTGCAAAATCAGCTTGGCAAGAGTATTAAGATACTTCGATCAGATCGAGGTGGTGAATACCTTATCCATGAGTTTTGTGACTATCTAGCTGGGTGTGGGATTCTATCCCAACTCACTCCTCCTGGAACACGACAGTGGAATGGTGTATCCGAAAGGAAGAATCATACCCTATTAGATATAGTACGGTCTATAATGAGTCACACAGATCTTCCTATATCTCTTTGGGGCTATGCTCTGGACACAGCAGCCTTTATACACAACCGTGTTCCATCCAAGGCTGTGATAAAGACACCATATAGGATATGGACTGGGAGAGATGCCCAGGTGTCTTTTATGAGGATTTGGGGTTGTGAGGCTTACGTTCGACGTCAAGTCTCAGACAAACTGGGACCCAAATCCGATAAGTGTTATTTTATAGGATATCCCAAGGAAACGAAGGGATATTACTTCTACATTCCTAGTCAACACAAAGTAGTTGTGGTTAAGACTGGGGTTTTTCTAGAAAGAGATTTTGTTTCTAGAAAAACTAGTGGGAGTATGTTCAATCTTGAAGAAGTTCAGGATATGGACCATAGCACTGAAGCCTTGATGGAAGTTGAACTGGAACCATAAAGTGTTGTGGATAATGAGATTGTTCCACAAGGAGTTGAGGAAAAACAACCAATTCAAGTAGACATACCTCTTCACAGGTATGATAGGGTACGTCGTCAGCCTGAGAGATACTCATTTCTCTTGTCTGACCATGATGACATTATGCTCATTGAGAATGAGCCTACCTCCTATCAGGAAGCTGTGATGAGACCAGATTCTGAGAAATGACTAGATGCCATGAGATCCGAGATGGAATCCATGTACACCAACCAAGTATGGACTTTGGTTGATCCACCTGAAGGGGTCAAATCCATTGGATGTAAGTGGGTCTTTAAAAGAAAGACTGACATGGATGGACTTATATATAAGGGTCATCTGGTAGCTAAAGGTTTCAAGCAAATTCATGGTATTGACTATGATGAAACTTTTTCTCCAGTAGCGATGTTTAAGTCCATTCGGATCATGCTTGCTATTGCAGCATACCACGATTATGAGATCTGGCAGATGGATGTCAAAACCGCGTTTCTGAATGGAAACTTGCTCGAGGATGTGTACATGACACAACCTGAGGGTTTTGTAGATCCACAGCATACTAGCAGAGTATGCAAGCTGCATAAGTCCATTTATGGACTAAAGCAAGCTTCTCGGAGCTGGAATCTTCGATTCGATGATGCAATCAAATAGTTTGGTTTCATCAAGAATGAAGATGAACCCTGTGTCTACAAGAAGGTTGTAGGGAACACAGTTGTCTTCCTTGTGTTGTATGTGGATGACATACTACTCATTGGAAATGACATTCCTTTGCTACAGTCTGTCAAGACTTGGTTGGGGAATTATTTCTCAATGAAGGACTTAGGTGAAGCAGTCCGTATTCTAGGCATAAAGATCTATGGATTGCTTGACCTAAGTCAGAGTACATATATTGACAAGGTATTACTACGGTTTGCCATGCAGAATTCCAAGAAAGGATTTCTGCCGATGTCACATGGTATGAGTCTTTCGAAGACTCAAAGTCCCTCTTCTAGAGAGGAGAGAGATCGCATGGATAAGATCCCTTATGCTTCAGCCATAGGATCTATCATGCACGCCATGCTATGTACTCATCCTGATGTCTCGTATGCTTTGAGCATGACAACGGATACAAGTCGATCCGTGGAGTGTCCGATAGCGGTCAAGAATATTCTTAAGTACTTAAGAAGGAATATAGAATATTTGGAGGCAATGACGAGCTAGCTGTAAAGGGTTACAGTGATGTCAGCTTCCAAACTGACCAGGATGATTATAGATCGCAGTCTGGGTTCGTGTTTTGCTTGAATGGTGGTGCTGTGAGCTGGAAGAGTTCGAAGCAGGACACAGTTGCTGATTCTACAACAGAGGCCAAGTATATTGCTGCATCAGAAGTAACAAAGGAGACAGTTTAGATCCGCAAGTTCATTACTGAGCTTGGGGTGGTTCCTAGCATTGCAGATCCTATTGAGCTCTATTGTGACAACAATAGAGCAATTGCGCAGGCTAAGGAACCTCGCTCACACCAGCGAACCAAACATATACTACGGCGCTTCCATCTCATTCGAGAGATCATCGATAGAGGAGATGTGAAGATTTGCAGAGTACCCACAGAGACTAATGTCGCTGATCCTTTGACCAAGGCTTTGGCACAGAGAAAGCATGATGGTCACACTAGGTCATTGGGCCTTAGAGCCTACACTGATTGGCACTAGTGCTAGTGGGAGATTGTTAGTTAGAGCCCTAGAGTCAATCATATGATGATTGTTGTATGGACTCGATGTATCATATTCCTATATATTTATAAAGGCATTTCATTATGGTTATTATACTTACTTGTATTGGTGTCAAATAACTAAGTATAATATCGTCCTTGAGTAGAGGGTTCTTATCTATATCAATCGATTGGTTGAATCGATAGTGAGATGATATAGAGAACACTACTCTTAATCATTCCTAGTCAAATATTAACATTCAGGGACAATGTTAATGTGCTAAGACTAGCATGTAGGTCAACTCAATGACTTGATCTCACAAGTCATGGATATAGAGATATCAGGTTGACACATGGGTATGCATTGGAGAATGTATACTGAATGACCCGCCATGAGAAAGTATCATGGATCGTTATATGAGTGTCATATACTTTCTCATGTGGCTATTAATATGACTATTAGTCCTTGGACCTGAAGTCACCATGGTTCCCTACATAAGGAGTTGCATACTTTGGTTTCGTCAAACGTCACCCGTAACTGGGTGGACTATAAAGGCGATTACTGGGTATGTAACAAATTATGCAGAGGGATGTGAGTGATGTAGATGGGATCTATCCCTCCTATATGACGAGAGTGACATCATTATTCTTGATAGAGTGAGACCACTAAGTACATGGTCATGCCCAAATGAGTCAATATGAGATATTGAGCTCATTTGATTAGAGTGAGTCTACTTGGAGTTCAAGATTTAGATTGATTAGAGGATGACATGGACTATGCCTCACATTGATCAATCTAAATGTCAAGGATAGAAGGACATTGTCATATATTGTGAGAGTCATAATTAGTAGTCACAAAGGTGATGTTGGATCTCAACATTCTTGTAACTTGGGTAGTAATGATGTGTTGCTAGATACCGCTCATTTCTTATGCTTCTAAATGGGTTTAGGAGCATTGCCAACATTACATGAAACTATAGGGTCACACACAAAGGGCAATTAGATGAAGATTAGGTTCATTTGATGAACCAAGAGGATTAGGTTCATGTGATGAACCAAATTGGATTAAGAGTAATCCAAATTAAACTAATTGAGTTGGACTCAATTTGATTCATGTTTCCAATGAGTCTAATTAGATTATGATTCATTGAGTCAATTTAATTCAATGAATATAGATTCATTAAATTAAATTGGTTCGAATCAAATGGTTTGATTTGATCAACCATGGGAGATAAGAGGTCAAGTTTGACTTGACTTAGAGGGAAGATGAAAGGTCAAGTTTGATTTGACCAATGCCACATCATTTGTGTGTTGGCATAAGGTGGGCCAATGATGATGTTCCACATCATCAAGGTTGGCTTATGTGTGTGTCACCTCATGAGGGAGACCAAGAGCCATGACTCTTGGTATCCCATGGAGGTTTATGACCTCTCCATGAAGTGGTCGACCACTTGATTGCAAGTGAATGCAATTGCGTGTTCATTCACTCCTTCTTCTTCCTCATCTATTCCTCTCTACTCTCCCTCTTCCTCCATTTCTGTGAGCCACAAAGAGTGCTAGCACACTCTAGTGTCTTTTCTCCATTTCGTTGTTCGTGTGGATACATATAGAGGAGTGTTCACTTGATACTTTTGAGATCCGGCAACCTTGGACGAGCGGGATAAGCGAAGGACTTCGCATCAAAGATATAAAATCTCTACCATGTAGATCTAGAGTAGATCTAGAATAGAAACAAGTACATGAATTTATTTTAATCTTCGCACGGATCCGGTGGCAAGACTTCGGGGTTTCCGTAACGTAAAAAGCGATTTTTGCGGTCCGAAAGTCCCAACATAAGGTTCCCTTAATTTTACACTGACAATTTTGAAAACATTATTTTTGAAATAAGATAATTTTTGAAAAAATACAAGATTTTTCAAAAAGTTTTTAAATACAGTATCAAAAAAATTTGAAAATTAACTTTGAAATAATTTTAAAAATTATGTTGGGTCTCCTTTCAATCTAACACTTTCTTAAGAATCCCTGTTAACCACAAGGAGCACATCTTATATGTCTTGGGGGTTGATCCAAATTAAAAGAACAATTAAAGTATTTTTCAAAATGTTTACTAAACAAATGTTTTAAGGAATTTTTAAAAGTGTTCTAAAGTATATTTTCAAGAGTTTTCAAAATTATTTTTTACAAACATTTTTAAGAATTTTTTAAATAGTTCAAGGAATTTTCAAAAGTATTTTAAAAAATATTTGACAAGCATGAGTTCCAAAGTTTTTCAAAAAAATTTTTTAAACTTTTTCAAAGAATTTTGAAAAGTATATATGTCATCTTTTAATTAGAACTCTCCCTCAATGTTATTCTATATTGTGCTAACTTTGTTGTGCATATTATACTTTATTTTTGGACTAACTCATTTGCATGATTAAAGTAGTAAAAATTAGCCTCAGATAAACAGTGTTTGAAACACCTAAGAGATACTCGGAGACATTTTAGAAGTGCTCGGAGGCACCTTGGTTCGGTGCTTGGAGACACCTAGACTTGTCGAAGGCACCCTCTAGGAGATCAAATTGACAAATAAGACTTCATGGAGTGGAGGCGCCCTGGAGGTGCCTCGGAGGTGCACTTGAGGTGCCTTAGAGAGCTTGGAGGTGCCCTCGCATAGATAGAGACTACAGGTGTCAGAGTTTATCAAAGCTGAAGTTTACGAGATAACTTTTCAGGTTGGAGACACCTCGGATGAGGTTGGAGGCACCTTCAACACTCTTTAAAAGAGTTATTCGACCAACACTCAACACACAACTTCTATATGCGATCTTTCGAGATTTTGGCTACTTCGATTTCATCCTCCCACTGTGCTACGATGCTACTACGGCCTACTACTACTGAGTGTTGGTGAAATTTACACTAACGGTCTAACTCAAGTTTTGATGAATGACAAAGTGAGTTAAGTTAGGTGTTATCGTGATCTAATACATTTACCGAGTGTGCAGGTTTCGGGATGTTCGATTCCCAATTGACAATCGGGATGTTCAATTCCCGATTAGTGAAGCCCGAATGTGCGATTCCAGCAAGTCTGGATGTGAAATTCCTGATTGGAGAAGACTGGGTGTGTGATTTTGGCAAGTCAGGATATGCGATTCCTGATGGGTGAAGACCGGATGTTCGATTCCAGTAAGTCGAGACGTACGATTCTCGATGGATAAAGACCGGATGTGTGATTCCAGTAGGTCAGGATGTTCAATTTCCAAAGTCCAGATGTGTGATTCCGGAGGTAGCTCTACACCTAGTAAGTAGAGGTAAGTCACTGGAGGAGAGTGATCAAGTGAGGATGCGTCTCCGTTCAAAGGGACAGTAGGTGTCGATCTGATTTAGGTCCATTTCAAAAACCTAAATCGAGACCTTGACAAGATCCTGGTCTCGGGGAGACAGGATCTAATTATTATTCTTTATTATTGCTGTGCTAACATTTGTCTTGTAGATTTATTGGACTAATATATTTTGCAGGGAAAGAAAAGCACAAAAGGCCTCGAGTACTGTTCACTCGAGACGTCTTCCAAGATGGAAGGCGCCTTCAAGGAAAGTGTATTCATGGAAGGTGCCTTCAAGCATTGAAGGCGCCTTGATGTTGTTCATAGAAGGCACCTTCCATAGGATAAAGTTTACCTTCCATAGGATAAAGTTTGACCTTCTTGGCGATAAGCTTTAGCAAGTTTCTGGACAAATTTGTCCCATTGGAGACGCCTTCAAGGCCTTGGAAGGCGTCGTCCACACTCAATAAAGCTCGCCCACACTTTGAAAAACAACTTTGATACGAGATATTGTGCATCTGATTGAGCTTCCGTCTACTTCGGCTCTTTATGAATGTTTTATTAAGTGTTGCATTTTTAATTATTAATGTTTTAAAAGGGAAGTGTAGGTTGTTACACTGTCCCTATTTCTGTACTCGATCACCTCATCCTACAGTTTCAAAAGAGACATTAGTGGATTACCCATGATAGGTCCACGAGACCTGGGTCTTGGAGTAGGAGTCACCGTAGGCTCCGAACCAAGTAAACCGCCTGTGTTTTTCTGGTATTTTCTATTTTTGATTGTTTTACTTATTCTCCGCTACGTAAACTTTGTTTTTAAAATGAAAAAGAACTAATGTTCAAAAACCACATGATTCACCCCCCCCCCCCTTTTCACATGTGACTCGATCCAACAAGTGATATCAGAGCAAGGTTCTGCTCTGAATTGGTGCAACCACCAATCAAGGCCAAGGGAATTGCTTTACTTTCTTTTTGTATTTCAATTTTTCGTACTTTAGTTGAATTGGTAAAATTTTACCTCTTCAAATAACTCTTTCTCGTTCGATTGTTACTCGAAGTTGGTGCAATACCACTAAAGTCGTCAATATTTTTTCTTCAAGTACTACTAATCCAAGACCAAGTCTTGGTACCTCTCTTTAGTTTTCTTTTTCAGGAATCAAATGGCTCAACTGGAGGGATTCAGCACCGCTCACCCTCCTCTTTTCAACGAAAATGACTTTTCGTACTAGAAGAAAAGAATGGAGGTTTATCTCAAGATGGACATCGAGCAATGGTTCACCATCGACGAGGGTCCGTGCACTTGTAGATGAAGCAACAAAAGTACCACTCGATCCTGAAAGATGGAGTCCAAAAGATAAAAAGAAGGCCCAGACCGATTCCAAATCTTTGAACATGATCCAATGCTAACTCGCAAAGGAAGAGCTCAACCAAGTCGGCTCGCATGAGAACGCAAAGGAGTTTTAAGATAAGCTCATTGAGCTACACGAAGGAACTCTCGATTCAAAGGTAACAAAAGGTGACCTACTCCTAAATTCTTTATTTAATACTAAAATATAGGATGGAGAAACTGTCAGAACCCTTGGCGGCTAGTTAGAGGGGAGGTGAATAGCCCCTGCACAAAAATAAGCAAAAATACCTTCCTCGAACTTATAACTTAATATAACACTTGTATAAAAGAATAATAAAGAAATTAAAAAGAAAGAGGCACCGAGAAGTTAATTGGTTACAACCGGGGAGGTTGTTAATCTAAGGAAGTTAAAGCGTACTAAAAAAATCTCCTTCAGACAGAGAAGCCTCTTTACAGTAATGAACGCACAACAAGACGAAGCTAAAACAGAAAAGAAAAAGCGTACAAGTGTTGTTTGGATATTTCTGGTTGTTGTTAGCTTCTGGGAGCAGGGTTACTTATATAGCCCTGCTCGGGGTACCTGGAAGGGTTCTAGATGCCTGGAGAGAGATAAAATTTTATCCCCTTCTCAACAGATCGCAGTCAAATGTGATCCGGATAAAATCTGATTCTAGACACCCAGAAGGGTTCCAGGCGCCCGAACCAGGAAAGTCAACTAAGTTGACTTTTTCCAGTCCGGGCCTTCCACTCCAGTTTTAATTTAGACAAGACTTTGGAACCCAATATAGGTTCCATCCTACAGGATTAATCTAAAATTTTGGGAGCACATAATTTTTGAGAATTTTTCTAATTTGACCCTTGCGAAATCTAAGATACCAACTTAGTCTTTTAAATTTTTTAGTTTGAACAGTTAAACATGTATGGTTTTTCAAGTTTTCTACTTGTGTCTTTAATTTATCATTTTCTAATTTTAATTTTACAAAATCTTCTAATAAAAAGGATTTGGCTAGAATTAATTTTAATTCTTTATTTTTTTTTAATTTGTAACAGTCTTTAGATAATAACTTAACAAATTTAAATAACTTATCGGGAGGAAGAGATCGTACCTAACTTACCTTGTTGATCTCATTATCCGTAGCTCCCCCTGGACTGCTTCTTTCTTTCAATGTCGCTCCCCTTTCATTGAGGCTCTCGATGCTCATTTCGGACGAGCTTGCTTCGTTTTCATCGTCTTGATGACTTGCCATTAATGTAAGTCCAACAACAGCTTCAACTTCTGATTTGGACGATGTTTCGTCTCACGTCGCCTCTAGCATCTTGTACTTGTTAGATTGGATAGACTTCTTATTCTTTCCTTTGTCCTTATCCTTGATCTTTAACTTAGGGCAGTTGTCTTTAACGTGTCCTTCATTGCAGTGGTAGCATCTGATTGTTCTTTTCTTTCTACCTTGTAGATGGTTAGATTTTCTAGTTTTAAATAATTTTTTAAATTGTTTTACCATTAATGTCATTTTATTCTCATCGAGAGAGGATTCTGAATCTTGTTCGTCCACCCTTGCCTTAAAGGTTACGTTGTACTTTGGCTCCTTCTTCGAATCTGCACATCTCGTTTCATGGACTTCAAATGTTAAAAACATTTCTTCTAAGGTTACCGATTCTAAATCTTTAGATATATAGTAGGCATCTACTAATGATGTCCACTCAGTAGATCTAGGAAATGCATTAAGCGCGTACCTTAGCGAATCCCGGTTACTTACCTTTTCTCCAAGATTCATGAGTCTGGTGATTAGTTCCTTCGTTCTCGAGTGCAGATGTGCAACAGTTTCTTCTGCTTCTAGTTTTATGTTGCTTAACTGATTCCTTAGCAGATCTCATCTCGCGAGATTGGCTTTGGATGTCCCTTTGTGTAGCTCAAGGAACTTCTCCCAAAGCTCCTTTGCTGAGTCGTAGGCATAGATTCGATTAACTTCTTGTGAGGTAGGATGCTCAGTAGATAAAACTCTGCTTTGCCATTTGCCACAAAGTCAGCCTGCTCCTTCATCCACTGGTATTCTTCCTTTCCTTCGGGTACTACAAAATCGAATTTCATTATTAAAAGTAATTCAAAGTCAGTTTTAAGGAATACCTCCATTTTCTTTCTCCAGCTCGCGAACTCCCCCTCGAACTTTGATGGATAGATGTGTTAGAATGTATACTAAAAGTCTAGCTTTTTGTATAAACACTTAGTTTGAAATAAGAATCACATTGGTCAAATATCTGCATTTATGTTAAATGTAGTTGTCCATTTAATTTATATTATAGATAACATGGTGTGAGGTGCCACACAGAAGATCATATTATCAGTTCCTTATAAATTATAAATAGTAGCTCACAACCAAGATGGAATGGGACAAACCATTGGAGTGGTTGTAGTGTAATTTGATATTAGTTTATCTTAACTATAAAATTACACTAGTACACTAGGTATGTATTGAGTAGGATCATTTGAGGTAGTTCTTTTTATACTCACTTAATAAAAAAACAAGACCTCTGTTATTATGGAAGTGTATGCTCTTAATCCCGATATAATAACAAGCGCGTATACTTAGTATTTATTTCTTTAATTTATCAATGAGTGAGATTTAGTTCGATAAATCAATAGGCCCGATAAGTTGGGAAATAATATTATTTATATGGTGTGTTGTTGATTATAGAAGGAAACTGTGTCCGAGTAATCTAGGTTGATAATGTCCCCTTGAGGAGCTCATAAGGATTGTCATGTAAACCCTGCAGGTGGACTTAGTCCGACATGACAATAAGGTTGAGTGGTACTACTCTTGGAGCTAGATATTAATTAAGTGAGTTGTCAGTAACTCATTTAATTAGTGGGCATTCGATATCTTAAACACAGGGAGATTAATGCACTCATAATAAGTAGGAGCCCATAATGTAATTTGATATTGGTGCGGTAGTTCAATAATAACTCTTTAGTGGTATGAGTTATTATTGATGAACTTGAGTTGGGTGTTCGGGGCGAACACAAGAAGCTCAAGCTCATTAAGAGACCAAAACCAATTTCTCCTCTCGGTCCCTATTGTAGCCTCTATAATGCCTTGTATCCACAAAGTCCACTTCTTACCCAAGTAATGGGCCAGACACATCCTTGCTTGGAGCAAGGGGGCCGACCAAGCATTATTTTAGAGCTCATGTAGTGGTCGGCCAAGCCATGCTTGGTGACCAAGCATGGGGCCGGCCATAGGTAAAGGAAAAAGGAAGTTTTGTTTAAAACAAAATCTTTCCTTATTTGTAGTTATCTACAATGGTTAAAAGAGATATTTTATTTTATTAAAATCTTTCCATTTTGTAGTTATCTACAATGGTTAAAAGAAAGATTTTAATTTTCTTTTATAGCCATCCTCATGGTTTTAAAAGAGAGTTTTAAAATTTTAAAATCTTTCCTTTTATAGCTATCTACAAAAGATTAAAGAGAGATTTTAATTTTGTTAAAATCTTTCCTTATTTGTAGTTATCTATAATGTTTAAAAGAGATATTTTAATTTTTGATAAAACTTTCTCTTCTTGTAACCATGATTTAAAAAGGAGAAGTTTTAATTAATCTTTCTTTTTTTTTTTGTAGTTGTCTACATGTTTTAAAAGAGAGAGATTAATTTTAAAACTTTCCTTTATTGCCATGTACAATAGGAAATTTAAAAAAGAGAGATTTTAATTGTTGTTAAAATTTTCTTTTTTTAAAATGGGAGGCCACAAATAAGGAAGTTTTAATTATGTTTAAAACTTTCCTTTTTTTGTTGTGACCAAGGATTATAAAAGAGAGGTAGAGGGTTCCTTAAGAGTGGGGACAACCCTATTCTCTCCTCTCTTTTCCTTGGTGTGGTCGGCTCCCTTTATTCTTATCCTTACTTGTGGTCGGCCCTCTCATCCCCCCATCCATCAAGGGCCCGCGGCACAAGAGAGGTTCATCTTCATTTAGATCCGAGGACATACAAGGGACCTCTCTTCCTCACCTTTGGCTGGAGGCAATTTCATCCTTACTTTGCTAAGGCCGGCGGAACAAAGAGAGGAAGAAAGCTTGTGTTCGGTTGCTTGGAGGAGAAGAAGAAGAGAATGTAATTTCCTATTTTGGCATCCCTTGGTGGCTCGAGAGTCTTGGAGAAGAAGAAGTGGTTCAAGTGGATTCCATCTTGGTAGATCGTTGCCCACACAACGTCTAAGAGGAGGAGAGGAATACAACAGAAGATCAAGAGATCTTTAGCTATAAAGAAAGGTATAACTAGTTATTTGTTTCCGCATCATAACTAGTTCATGTTCTTTGTGTAGATCTTGAAAAATCAAACACAAGAGGCTATCAATTTTATGTTATCATTTTTGTTATCGATTTTGTGTTTCGATTTCATGTTTTGATATTGTGCTTCTATTGAGGTCTCTATAGTTAAGCCTAGTTTACTGTAAGAAGTTAAATATCCGATTTCTTTGAAAGTCTTTGTCTAGAAAGTGGTGGATGATCTCATACCCAAGAAGGTTTAGTGCCTCGTCATGTTTAACATGGAAGCCGATCTTTGAAATAGATATTTAATTAACTTCTGTAATATGGTTTAACTTAGGAAGATCACATCGGTTAAACTTGGAGTAAAAATATTAAGTACTGTTTCCAATCCAAGTTTAACTTCTAAAGAGCAACTTGGATTAATAATGTTAAGCATCGTTTGCAATCCAAGTTTAACTTCAGTAGAGCACATAGGTAGCTAGGTTAAGTTCTATGCTTGTACAAATTTTTGTACAGGGGAACTAGAACGGTATTCCGAGTGGCAACCAACAAGATGCTTGGTTTGGCCATCTCGTGTGCTTCGTTTGGTGGTTAGTCCTCCTAAAGCGTCATCGCTCTGATATCACTTGTTAGGACCCTTGACGGCCGACTAGAGGGGAGGTGAATAGCCCTGCACAAAAATAAATAAAAATACCTTCCTTGAACTTATAACTTAATATAACACTAGCATAAAAGAATAATAATGAAATTAAAAAGAAAGAGGCACTAAGAAGTTACTTGGTTACAACCAGGGACGTTGTTAATCCAAGGAAGTTAAAGTGCACTAACAAAATCTCCTTCAGGTGGAGAAGCCTCTTTACAGCAATAAACGCACAACAAGACAAAGCTAAAACAGAAAAGAAAAAGTGCACAAGTGTTGTTTGGATATTTCTGGTTGTTGTTAGCTCCTGGGAGCAGGGTTGCTTATATAGCCCTGCTCGGGGCGCCTGGAAGGGTTCCAGGCGCCTAGAGGGGGATACAAATTTATACCCTTCACAATGGATCACGGTTAAACGCGATCCGGATAAAATCTGATTCCGAGCTCCCGGAAGGGTTCCGGACGCCTAGACTAGGAAAGTCAGCCAAGTTGACTTTTTCCAGTCCGAGCCTTCCACTTCAGTTTCACTCGCCTCGGTCTAGGTCTTCCACTCTGGTTCCTCTTTCTTGGGTGATCTCTGTTGGTTGCTACTCGGAAAACCTAATGGTTCCTCTGTACAAAAATTTTGTACAAGATCTGAACCTTTCCTAGCTACCATGTGTTCTTTTAAATTAAACTTGGATCGCCTGCGGAACTTAACACGTTTGAACCCAAGTTTAACTTATATATTTTTTTAGGTTTAGATTTGGATCTCCTGCGGAACTTAACACGTTCAATCCAAATCACCTAGGTCACAAAGTTGATTAAATATTATTTTTCAAATTTGGCTTCCAGGACTGCATGGCGAGGCACATGGCCTTTTTGGATATGGGAGCAACCACCACCGCCTAGACAAAGCCTTTTAAGGAAAGCTAATATTTAATTTCCTTAAATGACTCTAGGTTAACCAAAAGGAATAATGGAAGCACAAGTTCGAAAAGAAAACAAAAGAACACAATATCGAAAACTAATTCGAAATCTAGAATCACATGCCTCTTGTATTTGGTATTTTTACAAAGAAATAAAACTAGTATGATGCGGAAATAATTACTAGTTATACCTTTCTTTGTGAACTTTCAATGACCTCTTGATCTTCTACCATATTCCTCTTTTAACCTCGGACATTGTGTGGGCAATGATCTTCCGAGATGAGAACCACCAAGGCACCTTCTTCTTCCTTCCTTCAAGTTTCGGCCAAGCAAAAACTTCCAAAGGATGAAAAACTTTTTCCACCAACCAAGCTCCAAGGGATGCAAGAAACAAGCCTCCTTTCTCTCCTTTTCTCCAAGCTAGATCCGGCTACTTCTATGTCTCCAAGAGGTGATGAAGTCCTGGCCACAAGAAGGAGAAGAGAGAAGGGGAAGGGGAAACTCTAGGGGCCGACCACACCTAGGAAGAAAAGAGAGGAAGAAAAAGAATAGAGTCGTTCACCATGAAGGCACCTCTACCCCCTCTTTTATAATCCTTGGTCTTGGCAAATAAGGAAATTTAAATAAAAATTTTCTTAATTCCTTTGCCATGAAAAAGAAAAATTATTTTTATTAAAATAATTTTCTTTTTTCAATTACAATGGTCGGCCATCTCTTTCCCCAAAACAAGGAGAGTTTTAATTAAAACAAAAATTAAAACTTCCTAATTTGTTTCCAGAAATTTATACAAATTTCTCCAATAATTTTAATCCTTTCATGATTGGTTTATAAAAAGGAAATTTTATAAATTAAAATCTTTCTTTTAAACATGTGGATAATTTCCAAAAAGGAAAGTTATCTCTAAAAATTAAAATCTCCTTTCAATCTACAAATAAGGAAAGATATTAAACCTTTTCTTAATCTTTTGTAGAAACTAATAAAAGAGAATTTTTTATTTTTTAAACTTTATTTTAAATCATGAACATGATTAAAAGGAAAATTTTTACCAAAATTAAAATCAACATTTTAATCTACAAATAAGGAAAGAGATTTAGCTCTTCTCTTAATCTTTTGTAGAATCTTATAAAATGAAAGATTTAAATTTTAAACTCTCTTTTAAATCATGTTATCGACATAAGAAAAATTTTAAAATTAAAATTCCTTTTTTATTTTAATAGGGTCGGCCACCTAAGCTTGAGTTCAAGCTAGGGTCGGCCACATGAATTCACCCATGAACCAAGCCATGGCCGGCCCTAGCTTGGTCTCCAAGCTAGCTTGGTCGGCCCCTATAGAATGAGTAAGAAGGTGGGTATAGGTGGGTATAGTACTCTATAATTAAGAGGCTACGATAGGGACTGAGAGGAGGAATTGGTTTTGATCTCCCGATAAAATTAAGCATCCCGTGTTCGCCCCGAACACACAACTTAATTTTATCAATAATAATTCATTCCACTAGAGAACTATTATTGAACTATCTCACCAATCCCAAATTACATTTTTGGGCTCCTTCTTATTATGAGTGTGTTAATCTCCCTGTGTTTAAGATAATGAATGTCCACTAATTAAATGAATTACTAACAACTCACTTAATTAATATCTTAGTCCAAGAGTAGTACCACTCAACCTTATCATCATGTCGGACTAAGTCCACCTGCAGGGTTTAATATGACAATCCTTATGAGCTCCTCTTAGGGACATTCTCAACCTAGATTTCTAGGGCACAGTTTCCGTCTATAATCAACAACACACACTATAAGTGATACCATTTCCCAACTTATCAGGCTTATTGATTCATCGAACTAAATCTCACCCATTGATAAATTAAAGAAATAAATATCAAATATATGTGCCTGTTATTATATTAGGATTAAGAGCACACACTTCCATAATAACCGAGGTCTTTGTTTCTTTATAAAGTCAGTATAAAAGAAACGACCTCAAATGGTCCTACTCAATACACTCTAAGTGTACTAGTGTAATTATATAGTCAAGATAAACTAATTCCTAATTACACTATGACCTCCCAATGGTTTGTTCCTTTCCATTTTGGTCGTGAGCTACTGTTTATAATTTATAAGGTACTGATAACATCATCTTCTATATGTGACACCACATACTATGTTATCTACAATATAAATTAATTGAACAACTACAGTTATCATAAATGTAGACATCTGACCAATGTGATTCTTATTTCTAGATAAATGTTTATACCAAAAGCTAGACTTTTAGTATACATCCTAACAATCTCGGCCATCCGGAATAGGGCTCACCTGAACCCAACTTCCGACCTTCTTGAGTAAGCTTCCGCTCCGACTTCTCGTCCCTCGGAAACGTCGCGCGCCTCCTTCTCGTCCTCCTTCTCGTCCTCCCGCATACTCTTCCATAGCACCTCATCCCTCAGATGCACCAAGCCCGTCGGCTCTCTCCTGTGTCGTCCTTCTTACTAGCTGCGTCTTTTGCTCGACATCCTGTGCTTCTAAGTTCTTACACACTTAGACATAGGATTAAACACAATAGGACCTAACCTAATTTGTTTGATCAGATCAAAATAACCTTGGGGTACCAACAGAAACAAGACGAAGACTCTTTACAGCAATGAACGCACAACAAGATGAAGCTAAAACAGAAAAGAAAAAGCACACAAGTGTTGTTTGGATATTTCTGGTTGTTGTTAGCTTCTGGGAGCAGGGCTGCTTATATAGCCCTGCTCGGGGCGCCTAGAAGGGTTCCAAGCGCCTAGAGGGGGATACAAATTTATACCCTTCGCAACGGATCATGGTTAAACGTGATCCGGATAAAATTCGATTCCGGGCGCCCGGAAGGGTTCCGGGCGCCCAGACCAGGAAAGTCAGCCAAGTTGACTTTTTCCAGTCCGGAGCTTCCACTCCGATTTCACTCGCCTCGGTCTAGGTCTTCCGCTCCGGTTCCTCTTGCTTGGGTGATCTCGGCCATCCAGAATAGGGTTCATCTGAATCCAAATTCCGGCCTTCTCGAGCAAGCTTCCACTCCGGCTTCTTGTCCCTTGGAAACGTCGCGCGCCTCCTTCTCGTCCTCCCGCATACTCTTCCGCAGCACCTCGTCCCTCAGATGCACCGAGTCCGTCGGCTCTGTAACACCCCGGCCCGGGCGGGTCCCTCCCCTCGGACCGAACCAGGAACGACACCAGAATTACATATCGGTTTGATGACTAGCTCCACAGACCACCAGAGGTCCTTTCAGCGTGCTTTGTCCTCACTCGCACGCACCCTGGAAAACTTCCCAGGAGGTCACCCATCCTCAGATTTCTCCAAGCCAAGCACGCTTAACTTTGGAGTTCTTAAGTTTGGGCTTCCGAAAAGGAAGGTGCACCTTGGTGATATGGATAGTACCATCTAACCTTTTAAGTCATACTTAAACAGAATCTACCGGGGTATTACAATCACCCCACTTAAAGACACAACGCGTCCTCGTTGTGTAACCACAAATCACACCACAAACAAATCCGAATCTCCTCGCTAGGTGGTGCCCAGGGTGCTCCTACCACAGCGCACTCACGCAAGGTCGCCTCGATACCATCTATGGGCCTCCAGGTCCCCCGGACCGAACCAGAACGACACGTGATTACCTATCGGTTTGATGACTAGCTCCACAGACCACCGGAGGTCCTTTCAGCGTGCTTTGTCCTCACTCGCACGCACCTTGGAAAACTTCCCAGGAGGTCATCCATCCTCAGATTTCTCCAAGCCAAGCACGCTTAACTTTGGAGTTCTTAAGTTTGGGCTTCCGAAAAGGAAGGTGCACCTTGGTGATATGGATAGTACCATCTAACCTTTTAAGTCATACTTAACCAGAATCTCAGAACCGGGGTATTACAGGCTCTCTCCCGTGCTGTCCTTCTCACTAGCTGCGTCTTTTGCTCGATATCTTGTGCTTCTAAGTTCCTGCACACTTAGACACAGGATTAAACACAACAGGACCTAACCTAACTTGTTTGATCACATCAAAAAAACCTTGGGGTACCAACAGAAACTGCGAGCCAACTACACGCGAGGATCAAGGGAATCCTCAATGGTCTTCACCTAATCGGACACCAGATCCAAAATCGGGGCATAATAAAGTACGCTCTTAACTCGTTCCCCCGAAATGCATTGTAAGCATCAATCATAGATGCCTACAAGGTTTCAAGGAACCTCTCCAAATTAAAACTAGTTGAATTATTTTGTAATTTAGAGCTCCATAAACAAACTAATGGCCTAAAGATCGAGAGAGGAATTGTTTTTCTTGCAGGTATATCAAAAGGAACTAAACCTGAAGCTGAGATTGAATCCGAATCAGAATCAGATGAAGAAGACCAACTAGTGAACTTGGTGAGGAAGATGCTCACTAGATGCAAGAAAAGCCTCTCTAAACGAGACACGAAGAAGACGTCCAAATCGGTATCCAACAACATAAAGGCAAACATCACATGCTATGACTGCAACAAAAAGGGGCACTTTAAACATGAATGACCGAATGAAGACCAAATCAAAAAGAAGCAGAAGAAAGCACTAAAAGTGACTTGGGACGAATCCTCTTTAGACGGATCAAGAGCAGATGAATTGAAGCAAGCAAGCTACCTCGCACTGATGGCAACCGGAGGAGAAACATATCAAGACGACGAGTCCAAAAATGAGTCGAGCTATGAATCTTCATCCGGGCCAGATCCACCCGAGGTAAATTCCTTTATTAGTATAAATTCATACAAAATAATTTCTTGTTTAAATAAAAGATTAGTCAAAACTGAGAAACACGCTAAACAACTCCTAAAGGAAAATAACCTCCTTAAGGAACAACTGAACATGAGCTCAGTGACTAGCCAAGTTCAAGACAAAGATTCAACTCAAGTTGCAAAACTTGAGGAAGAAAATTCTATCTTAAAAAGTCAAGTCAATGAGCTCAAAGGGCAATTGGAAAAGTTTATCTCGGGAATCAAGTACCTAAACATGATGCTTGAATTCCAAAGAGTAGTGTACAATAAATCTGAACTCGGATACAAACCCAACATAAAATATAAATCACTCTTAACTTTAACTCAAAATACAAAAACAACTAAGGCTTGGGTTCCAAAAGCGTGCTTAACCACGTAAAAAGGACTCAATCAATACTATATACCAAAAGATAAAATTCATTACATAAATCAAATCAAATCAAATAACTCTCTCTTAATTTCTAAAATTAAACCTTCAAAAATAAGTACAAATCAAAAGAATAAAATTAAATTAAATTAACCTAACTTAAATAAATACAATCTAAATACAAGCTATAACCAAGTAAACTACAACTATAAAACAAATCGACACAAACACAAAACTTAAACCCAAACATTCAACAATTCAGGGGGAGGCTCCAAATTAGTTGGCACCAAAAATAATGATTTACTCGGCTGGATAATTAGGATTAGAATAAATATGGACAAAAGTTTAACTTAATAAACGATACTGGTGAAGTTTTGGATGATAGTAGATTAGAAAAACTCTGTTTATGCATATGTAGGAAGATATAGCTTCGACCTAGTGCTTTTGACTTAGTGGAACTAAATGAAGCTACCCCTTACAAATCCTAACTGGTTAGACCAGAGTTTTATATTAAGTTTAGTGGATAGAGCTATTTGAAAATTTTCGAATGCATAGTTACTCTAATGATGTCCAGGTGACTCACCATAGCTTAGAAATTTATGTCTGTTTGTTGAACCCAAAGCTAAACTTGAATCTACATAAAGTTAAATCAAACTCTTAAATTCAATCTAACTTATCTCACAAAATTATAGGACACCCTGATTGAAAACATAGATCGGGTGAGATGACTGAGGATTAAAATTATAATTAAATTAAATTAAATTAAATTAAAATTAAATAAAAATATATTAAAATTAAATAAAAATAATTTTAAAAAATAAAAATAAATTAAATTTAAAATAAAAATAAATATAAATGTAAAAATTAACTTTAAACTTAACCTAAAACTAATTTTAAATTAAAACCAAATTAAAATTTATTTTTTTTTAAAAAAATACTATTTTGAAAATCATTTAAAAACTATTTTTAAATTTCTTTTAAAAATTATTTTAAAAATTTTAAAATCATTTCAAAATTTCTTTTAAAAAATTATCCTAAGCTTAAAGTTTAGTTAATTTAATTAACTTAAACCTAAATCTTGATTGAACAAATAATTAAATCAACTAAAACTTAATCAACTTAAAATTAAAACTGAACACTGAAAACTTAAAAATAATTAAATAAAACATAAATTAAATTTGAACTTCAATAAGTATTTATCTTAGTAAATTATTTCAAATTTTATTAACTTATATAAATTCAAGTAACAATCAATTAACTCAAATTTTAATCCTAATTTAATAATTCATTTAATAATATAAATTTTAATCATTCTCATCAATCAATCAAACCAATACTAGTATAAATTAATCAATTAATTATTTTTAATATTTAATTCAATATTTACTATTAATCTAAAAATAATTGTAACTTATTTGATAATTCAAATTAAGGGTAAATTATATTAAATTATAGTTAATCCTAATTAATAAGTTAATCAAAAATTCAACTATTAACTCATTTCATTTACTCTAAAATTAATTTAACTAAATCAGTTAATATGAAAATAATATTAGACTTTACTTAAATACAACTCAAGATTAATCTAAAATTCTATTTCTAAATTCAGAATAACCAAATAATCCATGATTAATTAATGATTCAAGACGTTAATTAATTAAATTTAATTCATGATTAATTTTGTATTATTTAAGTTAGAATTAAAAAAATCAAATTATGTCTACCTTAGATAATACATATTAAGCATCTCTCTAAATATGTAAAATTACCATGTTTGAAATTCTAGAATGGTTGAGATGCTAGGAAAAGAAAAGTGAGTCATGATTACAATTAGTATACACTCTTTAAAATGATTGTTGACCAACACTTAGTGTCTTGATCCTTTAAAGTCAACCATAAACTTGTAGACCCCCATGTTGGTTGCTACTCGTAAAACCTATAGGTTCCACTGTACAAAAATTTTGTACAAAGATCTGAACCTTTTCCTAGCTACCATATGTTCTTTTAAATTAAATTTTGGATCGCCTGTGGAACTTAACACGTTTGATCCAAAACTTAATCTATTTGTTCTTTTAGGTTTTGACTTGGATCTCCTGCGGAACTTTACACGTTCGACCCAAGTCTCCTTAAGTTATTAATTCCATTAAATATTAATTTCCATAATTGGTTCCCAGTACTGACGTGGCGAGGCACATGGCCTTCTTGGATATGGGAGCAACCACCACCGACTAGACAAAACCTTTTATAGAAAGCTAATATTTAATTTCCTAAAATAACTTTAGGTTAACCAAAGAGAACAATCAAATCACAAGGAAAAGAAAAAACAAAAGAACACAACATCGAAAAAACATATTCGAAATTCTAGAACGTAAGCCTCTTGTATTTGGTATTATTTCCATAAATAACTAGCATGATGCGGAAATAAAAATTACTAGTTATACCTTGTAGAAAAACCTCTTGATCTTCTACCGTATTCCTCTTCTAACCTCGGACGTTGTGTGGGCAACGATCTACCGAGATGAGAAACCACCAACCACCTTCTTCTCCTCCAAGCAAGGTTCGGCCACAAAGGAAAAGCTTTACCAAGGAGAAAAACCAAAATACTAACCAAGCTCCAAGAGATGCTAGCTTTCTCTCCTTCTTCTTCTTCTTCTCCAAGTAGTATCCGGCCACCACAAGAGCTCCAAGGAAGGGAGAGAGGTTCGGCCACCACAAGAGGAAGAGAGGGAGAGGATGGCCGGCCACACCAAGGAACAAAAGAGGGAGAGAAAATAATAGAGGTTGTATCTCTTGAAGGCACCCTCACCCCTTCTTTTATATTCCTTGGCCTAGGCAAATTAGGAAATTTATTTACAATAAAATTTCCTTAATTTCCTTGACATGATTTATTTGAGAAAAATAAAATAAAATTTCCCAAATAAACTCTAATGGCCGGCCACATCAAGAGGAAGCAAATTGGACAAGTTTCAATCAACAATTAAAACTTTCCTTATTTGTTTCCGGAAATTTTTAAAAATAAAATTTCTCTTCATGGTTAATAAAAAGAAATTTTTAATTTTACAACATGTGAATAATTTTTTTAAAGAGAAAATAAAACATCTCTCCAATCTACAAATAAGGAAAGAGATCTAATCTCTTTCTTTAATCTTTTGTAGATCTTTTACAAGAGAGATATTTTAATTTTAATTCTCTTTAAATTATATCTTCACATAATAATAAAAATTAAAATTTACTAGCTTGGGTTAAAGCTAGGGCCGGCCACCCAATCTTATACCTAGGCCGGCCCTAGCTTGTTCCCAAGCTAGCTTGGCCGGCCCCTATTGGGTGGGTATATATATAGTGGGTATATAAGGTGGGTATAGGTGGGTATAGAACTCTATAAATAAGAGGCTATGATAGGGACCGAGAGGAGGAATTGGTTTTGGTCTCCCGATAAAATTAAGCATCCCGTGTTCGCCCCGAACACACAACTTAATTTTATCAATGATAATTCATTCCACTAGAGAACTATCATTGAACTACCGCACCAATCCCAAATTACATTTTTGGGCTCCTTCTTATTATGAGTGTGTTAGTCTCCCTGTGTTTAAGATATCGAATGTCCACTAATTAAGTGAGTTACTGACAACTCATTTAATTAATATCTAAGTCCAAGAGTAGTACCACTCAACCTTATCGTCATGTCGGACTAAGTCCACTTGCATGGTTTAACATGACAATCCTTATGAGCTCCTCTTGAGGACATTATCAACCTAGTATCTCTAGGACACAGTTTCCTTCTATAATCAACAACACACACTATAAGTGATATCATTTCCCAATTTATCGGGCTTGTTGATTTATCGAACTAAATCTCACCCATTGATAAATTAAAGAAATTAATATCAAATATATGTGCTTGTTATTATATTAGGATTAAGAGCACACACTTCCATAATAACCGAGGTCTTTGTTTCTTTATAAAGTCAGTATAAAAGAAACGACCTCAAATGGTCCTACTCAATACACTCTGAGTATACTAGTGTAATTATACAGTCAAGATAAACTGACACCTAATTACACTACGACCTTCTAATGGTTTGTTCCTTTCCATTTTGGTCGTGAGCTACTGTTTATAATTTATAAGGTACTGATAATATCATCTTCTGTATGTTGTTAGGATCGGTTGAGCTAGAGGGGGGGTGAATGGCTCACTTCTTTTTCTGATTAACTTTATTTTGCACAGCGGAAATCTGAAGGCAATGCTAACACCGTTATTTACTTGGTATCCACCTCCTCAAGGAGGTGACTAATCCAAGGATCCACACCACTCACACTCTTTCACTATCGAAAACCCTCCTTCTCGGAATCACACCGAAGGTGGAGAAACCTTAACAGAAATACACCTCTCCCTTTTCTTCAAAATAAATATCACAAAAGCTACAAAGAAGAAGTAGAGAAGGATTACAAGATTTAACCAGCTTCTTCTTTGCAGGTGAGATTTCAGTACGTAGTAGAGAGGAGCTTGGACCCTTTGCTTTGAATCTTTATCACTTGAGAGCTTTCAAAAGGCCTGGAGAGCAATGGAACAGTATAGTGTTTTTTTTTTCTGTTTTCCCGTTTCTTTCCGTGCTTTATACGTTGAGAAAACTAGCCGTTTCTCACGCCGCCGTCGCCGTGGATCGATTGAGGTCATATTCCAATCGATTCACAACTATCCGTTGGAAGCCATCGCGTCAAGATCAACGGTGCAGATTCTTTTATTTGACTTGGATCGATTGGGGCAGCGTTTGAATCGATTCAAACGCTTGCTCATGAATTTAGCAGCTGCGTGAATCGATCGGCCGATCGATTCAATATAACTGAATCGATCGTGATCGATTCAGTGATGTACCGGCATTCTGTTCGGATCGATCCGATCGATTCATCCCTGAATCGATCGGATGATCGATTGCGCCAGCCGGCATTCGCTGCTTCGCTGGATCGATCGGCCGATCGATTCAAGATCTTGAATCGATCGGTCCGATCGATCGACGTCGATGTCAGCTGCGAACTTTACCAATCGATCGGCCAATCGATTGCCTTACCTTCAATCGATCGGCTGATCGATTCAGAGGCAATTTGCCGCACAGCCATGTCTGAATTGATTTTCCAGTCGATCTCTGACAGTGAGCCTATCACACACATAATCTTGTGACTTGCAGGAGGTTTCTCTTGCCAAGAATCCGGTCCCCGACCTTCTTGGACTTCTCTTGCCTTGCATCTGGTCTTCTGACCTGCAAGAACTCTTTTTGCCAAGAATCCAGTCCTCGACCTTCTTGGTCTTCTCTTGCATCTGGTCTTCTGACCTGCAAGAAACTCCTCCTGCAAACTCACAATGCATGTTAGTTCCACCGTATTAACCTAAACTTAAATAAATGTCAACACATTGAAACTTCCAGGGCATGATTGCACCAACAATCTCCCCCTTTTTGATGTTTGACAATCTATTTAAGTTTAGGCTAATTTCCAATACAATGATAAATAATGATTGTAGCTTGCTGAAATAATAATTGCATAATTGCAGTAAGCTTGATTTTAATTTACTACGATAGGCATAAGCAATAAGCATGAACTTCAACATAGATCTCCCCCTTTGGCAAAAATCAAAAGCGAATAACTCCCCCTCAATAAGTGCACAAGGCAAATATGATACATCCAAGGAATGCTCCCCCTAAAACACATATATCAACAGAACATAACAACACTGAAATGTAGAATCAAAAGGAGAGTGTAGCAAAAAAATATCATACATTCAAAATAAAATAGAGTTCACAAAAAGGACTCCAGAATAACCATCCATACAACAAATAAAAACATATCATATAGGAACATAAAACTCGATAAGCTCGTCGCCAGGAGGAGGAGGATCAGGATCAGCACCTGGAGCAGACGTAGTAGCAGGAACCGCCGCAGAGTCGGGATCAGGGGCATCCTCAGCAGGAGGAACAGGGGCGGGATGGACCGATCGAGACAGGTGAACCGTCACCCACGAGCCCACTAAGTCCACCAGTGTATCCAGAGTCCGCTGCATCGAAGTCTGCTGCTGGACCACAGTATCCAACGTGGTACGCAGGCTAGCTACCTCCAAGGTCAGCTCCTCAAGGCGAGTGGAAACCGTCTCCTCAAGAGTCGGAGAAGCTGGCCCGTGGAACTCCTCCTCAGCCTCATCCTCCGCAGGAGCCAAGGCCTGTGCATCCCCCCTTTGGCGAGCCCGGGGTCCCTCCCCAAAAGCACGGCCATCGATCCATCGAACTCCAGCTGGACCACCAATCAGACCCGACTTCTTGAAAGAGCGGGAAGAAATCCGCGAATAAGCCACTGTCATGTGCTCCAACCACCCCCGGGAGACATCAACCTTCTGGGACGCCAGCCAATCGGTGATAAGATGCCCGAAAGGCATATGGATCGTCTGCTGCACGGGCTGGGTGAAATGGATGATGCAATGAAAGATATTCAGAGTGATGTTGATGTCAAGGGAATGACGAATGGCGTAAAGAGCAAACATATGAGGCGGTCGTAGAATGGCTAGGGCACGAGAGGCAATGGGGAAAAGACAGTTGATGATCACTTTAAACAAAGCGGCATTTTCAGCCGATAACTCAAGAGAAGAAAACTTAGTGATATGAGCATCTGGCCCATCCGGACGAGGACGACCAAAGAAGAACTGATGCATGGAGTCAATGCTAATATGCTCAAAAGGTGGAGGCAACTCATCGGGAAGATTCGGATAAAAGACAAAGTCATTGTTTGAGGGAAGACATTCGAGATAAGATTGAAGAATCTCATAAGAGAAGTCCAGGCTCCGTTTGGCAACACGAGTGCGATAATTTACACCATCTGAAGTGTGTAAATTATTATAGAATTCGGAGACAAGACCTATATTGATGTCCCTCTCACAAGTCAACAAAGGGTCAAGTTTATAATGCTTGAACCTATTATAGGTATCAAAACAAGAAGATCTATAATATTGCAAATTCACTGATCGAGGGGGAATAAGTTTGAAGGTGTTTTTGGTGAAAGATTGTTGCATTGCAGCATTTGGAAACCTAGGGTCAGTGGGAGGTTGAGGGCGTGAGGAAGGAACAGACGACCCTTCGCCCGATTCACGGACCTTTTGTTTCTTTCTGTGGGATAGAAAACAAATGCACGAGATGCCCAGGGTTGACAGTGAACGGGAAGGAATACAAAGTGCGTGAGAAAAGGACAGTGAATGGTTTGACAGTAATGCAAAGATTTAAGGGTAATGCAATAAGTGCAATGAGGGATAATGCAATGCACAAAGACATACAAAAATACAGATTAGGTCAAGAATAGCAGCAAAAAGGAACAACAAGGAGTAGAGCAACGAGTTTTACCTAGGTTTAGGGTTTTGAGTCCGCATTTTGTGTGAGGACGCGGAGAAGAGGAAAGGAGCTGCCCAGTGTGTCGAGAGAGGACTGGAAGAGAAGTGGGATAGCTCCTCTTCGCCGGAGAAGCACGCCGGAGTGACGATCGAGACAGGCAGAGCCGTCGCCTGGAAAATCGCCTAGGGCAAAAGCCGCGTCGAGAGAGAGAAAGAGAAAGGAAAGGTAAGGGATCGATTCGGATCCACAGGTTTAAGACGGGTTTAGTTTGATCGATCTACCGATCGATTGAGAGTAATTGAATCGATCGGTCGATCGATTCACAATGCTTCGTGAAAATCGAGCGAACGCCTGAATCGATCCATAGATCGATTCGGAGCGCTGATGGAAGGCCCCCAATCGATCCATTGATCGATTGAGGTTCTCTGAATCGATCCATTGATCGATTCATGCATTCTGTGAAAACCGACGAGCGTCTCAATCGATCCATTGATCGATCGAGGTACTCCGAATCGATCCATTGATCGATCTAGGTGCCTTCCAGTGCGAGCCTCCCAATCGATTGACCAATCGATTGGGAAGCTCGATTTTGCATATCTGAAAAACTTTCGGAACCAAGATTTGGAAAAGCACAACTAATTGTACACTACTCCAAAAATCACGAAATTTTGCATAGACACTATATATGTCCCATATTATCAAGGAAAAATAAAGTTTAATAAAAATAAACTCGTCTTAGTGAAAACTTACACAAAACCACAAATTATTGAAAACTTCAAAGATATGAGGAAGTTTGTATCTATCTTTTTCATAATAATCCCCATCCAATAACACACTTCAACCAATGTTTCAGAAGTGAGTTGTGACATGATCAATTGGAAATTTCCAATCATAAACGTAGGGCAACGGGCACATGAGTTGTACACTTGCTTTCCCTATGATTGGACAAATGAATGTTTCATGTGAAAATCATTTTTCTTGGCCAACTTAATGCATCATAACAAGCATTATGACCAAGATAAATATTCCTAACCTCTCACCCCCATCTAAATCACACAAAGAAGATAACCCTATGTGTTTGTGAGAGGCAAAAAAAATAAGGTGAAGAACCCAAAGGCTCTATCTATAAAGTGACCATGGAGGATTTGATTTAATCAATATAACACATTCCCAATTCTCTTCTAAGAAAGCTAAATTCAACTTCGGGAAGAGGTTTGGTGAAGATATCAGCTAAGTTAAATTTTGATCCAACATAATTTAAAATGATATCACCTCGAGTTACATGATCACGGATAAAATGATGCTTAACCTCTATGTGTTTCGTTCTTGAATGATGAACGGGATTTTTTGTTAAATTGATTGTACTCACATTATCACAAAGTACTTGAACATTGTTATAGGTAAGTTTATAGTCTTCTAGAGTATGAGTCATCCACAATAATTGCGATACACACTCTCCCATGGCAACATATTCCGCTTCGGTTGTGGAGAGAGCTACACAATGTTGTTTTCTACTTGACCAACTTACTAAAGAGGACCCTAGAAATTGACAACTACCACTAGTGCTTTTGCGATCCAACTTGCATCCGGCATAATCGGAATCGGTATAGCCCACTAGGTCAAAAGTTTCGGTTCTAGGATACCAAAGACCAACATTTTGAGTCCCCTTGAGATAACGAAGAATTCGCTTAACGGCACTCAAATGTGACTCCTTGGCACAAGATTGATACCTAGCACATATACCTACGGCAAAAAGTATATCCGGTCTACTAGCCGTGAGATAGAGAAGACTTCCTATAGCACTACGATACACTTTGGAGTCAACTTCTTTCCCCTCAATGTCTTTATCCAACTTAGTATTTGTGGCCATGGGGGTAGATATTTCCTTTGCATTTTCCATTCCAAATTTCTTAAATAGCTCTTTGACATATTTGGATTGATGAATGTAAATGCCCTCTTTTGTTTGCTTAATTTGTAATCCTAGGAAAAATGTCAACTCACCAACCAAACTCATTTCGAATTCACTCTCCATGTGATTAATGAATTCATTTAAAAAATCTTTATTTGTGGAACCACAAATAATGTCATCTACATATACTTGGGCCACAAACAAATCATTACCATTATTTTTCAAGAATAAAGTAGGATCAATTTTGCCTCTATGAAACCCTTTTGATACTAGAAATGTTGACAATCGTTCATACCAAGCCCGAGGAGCTTGTTTTAGTCCATATAAGGCCTTTTTAAGTTTATATACATGGGTTGGACACTCCAAATTTTCAAATCCCGGTGGTTGCTCAACATATACTTCTTCCTTTATCACACCATTTAAAAATGCTGATTTTACATCCATTTGGTACAATTTGAAGCCCTTGTGGGCGGCAAAGGCCAACATCATTCTAATTGACTCCAATCTTGCTACAGGTGCATAAGTTTCATCATAGTCCAACCCTTCTACTTGATTGAAACCCCTAGCGACCAATCTAGCTTTGTTTCTCACCACTATTCCTTTATCATCAAGTTTGTTCCTAAAAACCCATTTTGTATCAATAATTGATTTGTTGTTAGGCCTAGGAACTAAATCCCAAACTTGACTTCTCTCAAATTGAGATAATTCATCTTGCATTGCTAAAATCCAATCCGGATCAAACAAGGCATCATCAATGGTTTTTGGTTCTATTTGAGATATTAGGGCAACTTGACTTCCTTCATTTCTAAAGTAAGATCGAGTTCTCACTCCTTGAGTAATGTCTCCTACTACTTGATCTAAGGGATGATTTACATGAGTCCTAGTAGGTCTTGAGTCTTGATTTGTTATAAGTTCGGGTTCAAGTGGCAAAGGTTCATTTTTATCACCATCACTTTCTTGATTTTCTTCTCCTTGATGATTTACCTCATTTAGTGTTAGTTTCTCTAACTCAAATTGTAATCCTTCATTGTTTGTTCTTATAGCGTTTAAAGAGGGATTTTCTTCAAATACAACATTTAGTGATTCTTCAACTAGTTTTGATCTTTTGTTGTAAATTCGGTATGCCTTGCTATGACTTGAGTAACCTACAAGAATCCCCTCATCCGCCTTAGCGGAAAACTTTCCCAAGTGATCCTTGGTGTTTAGAATATAGACCTTACACCCAAATACTCTAAGATGCTTAATTGTAGGTTGTTTATCAAACCACAATTCATGAGGTGTTTTTCCTAGAAACCTATGTATTAAAGTTCGATTTTGGACATAACAAGCCGTATTGATTGCTTCGACCCATAGGAAACTATGTAGTGAATATTCATTTAACATGCTCCTAGCGGCCTCTTGTAACACCCTATTTTTCCTCTCAACAACTCCATTTTGTTGAGGTGTTCTAGGGGTTGAAAACTCATGTTTGTAGCCTTTTTCCATACAAAAACTTGTGAATCTATCATTTTCAAACTCACCTCCATGATCACTTCTTATTTTGTTTATCTTATGAGCCTTTTCATTTTCTACTCTATTACAAAAAGCAATCAAGGTATCTAGAGTTTGATCCTTATGTTTCAAGAAAAACACCCATGTATATCTAGTGTAATCATCCACAATCACAAAGCAATATCTACTACCATTTAAAGAAATATATTTGCTACTATCAAATAAATCCATGTGAATGAGCTCTAAAGCATTTGAAGTACTTACAACATTTTTACCTTTATGAGTAGCTTTGGTTTGCTTACCCATTTGACATGCATCACATATTTTGTCCTTTTGAAACTTCAACTTTGGCAATCCGTGCACCAACTCCTTCCTTGAGAGATTTTTGATATTCTTCATGTTGGTGTGAGCGAGTCTCCGGTGCCAAAGCCACGTCTCCTCTTCTTTGGACATGAGACACTTAGCAAACACATTAGTAGCACCAAATAGTTCAACTTGATAAATATTTTCTTTTCTATGGCCTATGAGAACATTGGTGTTTAGTTTACTATGTTTGACTAGGCATTGAGATGAGTTGAACTCAACTCTATACCCCGAGTCACATAGTTGACTAACACTCAAGAGATTAAAAGCCATGCCTTTTACTAGTAACACATTTTTTATTACAAATTTCTCAGAAATTCTAATATCTCCAATTCCTATAACTTTTAACTCACCACTATTACCAAAAGAAATGGTACCTTTACTTTTGTGTCTAAATGATGAAAATTTTGATGAGTCTCCCGTCATATGCTTAGAGCATCCACTATCTACGAACCATGTTGTTGGATGCTCCCCCTTTGCGCATGCCTGTTTAAACACGATGAACCAAATGTTTTGGTACCCACACTTTGGGTCCGGTAGCATCAATAACAAATTGCTTGGGTACCCAAGCTTGAACAACCTTAACCCTTGAAGCATGGTTTCTACTAATTAGGGACATGAATTTAACTTCCTTATCTTGAGATTTGAAACCTAGTCCCGCTTTATTGTACACGCCTCTTTGAGCTCCTAGAATCATATCTAAGTATTTTGAGCTTGAAGTAAATTTTACTAGAGCACATTTAAGATCATCAACTTGTGATTTCAATGATACATTTTCTTTTTCAAGATCATCAACATCATTTTTGTCATTTTCATGAAGCATGCAACTTTCACATGGCACAATTTCATTTTTGAGTGATTTCAATTCACTTTGCAATCTTTTGACCTTCCCTTTTGATTTAGCTAGTGCATTGGTTAAGCATGCAATGGTGGCATACATCTTATCAAGCTTGGGAGAAATTACCTCATCATCACTAGAAGATGACTCACTTGAAGACTCCACATCTTCTTCATGACTATCTTCATCTTCACTATCTTCTACATGACTTAAGGCCATGAGAGCCATGTGCTTTGAGCTCTTCCTTTCATCTTCTTCCGATGAGCTTGATGATGAGTCATCCCATGTGGCTTTCAACGCCTTCTTCTTTTTCTTGATCTTTTCCTCTTGCTTTTTCAACTTTGGACACTCCGTTTTGTAGTGCCCCTTTTTCTTACATTCATAGCAAATTACATCAGTTTTATTCTTAGAATCCACAAGAGATTTACCTTTTCTTTTCTCATCATTGAAGATTTTCTTAACATCCTTTTTGTCAAACTTCCTTGAATGTCTCATCATTCTTCGAACGAAGTTTGCCATTTCACTTGATGATAGCTCTTCATCACTATCACTATCACTATCACTATCTTGTTCGGATTCTGAAGATGACTCCTTCTTCTCCTTTTTCTTTTCCTTGTGCTTCTTTTTGCTCTTTTCACCTGCAACCAATGCTATACCTTTCTCCTTATGGCTTGTGTTAGCTTGCTCATGCAATTCAAGTTCACAAAATAATTCATCCAATTTCACTATTGACAAATCCCTTGAAACCTTATAAGCATCCACCATGGATGACCATAAAGAGTTTCTTGGGAAAGATTTTAAAGCATACCTTATGAGATCTCGGTTCTCCACACTCTCTCCAACTGAATGAAGACCATTTAGGAGTTCCTTGAATCTCCCATGTAGTGAGCTTACCGTTTCTCCATCCTTCATGGTGAAGTTTTGAAGTTGATTTATCAACAAATCCCTCTTTGCAATTCTTGAATCCTTGGTGCCTTCATTTAGTTCAATAAGCTTATCCCACAAATCCTTGGCACTCTTAAAGGGTCCAACTTTGTTGAGTTGTTCCGAGCTTAATCCACATTGAAGAGTCACAATCGCCTTTGCATTTGCTTGAGCCTTCATTTTTTGTTCAACAGTCCACCTTGATGACTCAAGCATTTTTCCATTTTCAGTTGGCGCCATGAATCCCTCCGTGATTGAGAACCACATATCAATTTCGGTCATGAGATAGTGTTCCATGCGGCTCTTCCAATAAGCAAAATTGCTGCCTTCATAGAATGGTGGTCGTGAAGTACTATGTCCCTCCTTCATTGACATCTTGTAGCTCTTTGACTTGTGCTTTCTTGACGATGAATCCTCAAAAGCAAACCAATGCTCGATACCACTTGTTAGGATCGGTTGAGCTAGAGGGGGTGGTGAATGGCTCACTTCTTTTTCTGACCAACTTTGTTTTGCACAGCGGAAATCTGAAGGCAATGCTAACACCGTTATTTACTTGGTATCCACCTCCTCAAGGAGGTGACTAATCCAAGGATCCACACCACTCATACTCTTTCACTATCGAAAACCCTCCTTCTGTGGAGAAACCTTAACAGAAATACACCTCTCCCTTTTCTTCAAAATAAATATCACAAAAGCTACAAAGAAGAAGTAGAGAAGGATTACAAGATTTAACCAGCTTCTTCTTTGCAGGTGAGATTTCAGTACGTAGTAGAGAGGAGCTTGGACCCTTTGCTTCGAATCTTTATCACTTGAGAGCTTTCAAAAGGCCTGGAGAGCAATGGAATGATAGTTTTTTTCTGCTTTCCGCTTTTTCCGTGCTTTATACGTTGAGAAAACTAGTTTCTCACGCCGTCACCGTGGATCGATTGAGGTCATATTCCAATCGATTCACAACTATCCGTTGAAGCCATCGCGAGATCAACGGGAGTGATTCTTTATTTGACTTGATCGATTGGGGCGACGTTGAATCGATTCATGAATTTAGATTGCGTGAATCGATCGGCTCATAACAATCGATGAATCGATTGAATCGATGTCACATATCGATCCATATCCCGATCGATTGTAATTCGGATGAATACCCATGCGACGGGCCGATCATATCCCTCAGTCGCGGCGGCAACGGTCGAGGAACCGATCGTCGCGTACTTCGAATTCGTGAATCGATCTTCTGCGATCCGGCGATACTTCGAAGGATCACATGCGATTGCCGCGATCCGGTCGCACAACCTTCGGTTGATTGGAGAACATTAATCTTACTCGACCGATACATGTCTCGAATTGATTTTCGATCGATCTGCATGAGCCTATCACACACATAATCTTGTGACTTGCGGAGGTTTCTCTTGCCAAGAATCCGGTCCCCGACCTTCTTGGACTTCTCTTGCCTTGCATCCGGTCTTCGACTGCAAGAACTCTTTTGCCAAGAATCCAGTCCTCCTCTTGCATCTGGTCTTCGACCTGCAAGAAACTCCTCCTGCAAACTCACAATGCATGTTAGTTCCACCGTATTAACCTAAACTTAAATAAATGTCAACACATTGAAACTTCCAGGGCATGATTGCACCAACATATGTGACACCACATACTATATTATCTACAATATAAATTAATTGAACAACTACAACTAAATGTAGAAAATTTGACCAAATGTGATTCTTTATTCATAATGAATGTTTACAAAGCTTAGGCTTTCAAGATACATTCCAACAATCTCCACTTATACTAATGACTAAGTGCCATATCTTCTACCATACATCCGATTCCCATTCCTCCACATGATCAAAGCTGAAGGGCCTTAGTGAAAGGATCCCAGTTATCCATTGATGCAATCTTAGCGATGACAACTTCTCCTCGCTTCACGATATCTCGGTGGTACTTGCGCCTATATGTTTACTTGCCTTATGAGCTCATGGTTCCTTCGAGTTCTGCCCCGCTATTATCACAATAAATTGTGATGATTTTGGCAAACCGAATCACATCTAAGTCCATTAAGTTCCGAGCCATCGCTTCTTTAGTGCCTCGGGTGCTACATACTCGCCCATGGTTGAGTCCGAACATTCAGTAACACTCCTCCATGAAATGGCTCCACCTCTAAAGTAAACACATAGCATGTAGACTTACTCGTTATCCCTATCGATGATTGAAATCAAGTGTAACCATGTGGAGATCGTGCTGCAGTAAACTAGCATATAATCTCTAGTCCTTCTCGGGTACTTTAATATATGCTTTACCGCAGTCCAATGTCCTTGTCCAGAGTTACTCGATATCTCAAAATAGATATCGGGTCTCGTGCATTATATTGCATACATTAGGCTTCCTACAACCGAAGCTTTCATGTCCTCTATCTCTTTCGACGTCTTTGGAGACATCTCTTTAGATAGAGCTACTCCATGTCTAAAAAGTAAGAAACCTTTCTTAGAATCCTGCATGCTAAAACGAGTAAGGATCTATATATGAAGCTTGGGATAGACACAACATTCTTTTCTTACAATCCCTTATAACTTTGATCCCAAGAATGTGTGCACAATCTCCTAAGTCCTTCATATCAAATTGTTTGACAACCATACCCTTACGTCCGATAATACCTTGACATTGTTGCCAATTAACAAAATATCATCTACGATAGTACAAGAAATACCACCACGTTTCCGTTACACTTCTTATATACACAAGACTCATCCGGACTTTGAATAAATCCATATGATTGGATCACTTCATTAAACCGATGTTCCAAGACCTTGCTTGTCCATAAATGGACCGATTGAGCTTGCACACTAGATGCTCTTTGCCTTTTCAATGAACCCTTCTAGTTGCTTCATATGGATGTTCTCTTCAAGACTTCCATTAAGAAAGTCTCTTGACATCCATTTGCCAAATCTCATAATCCATATGAATGAGCAATGGATAAGAGTATCCGATAGACTTAAGCATGGCTACGGTGAAAAGTCTCTCATAATCGATTCTTTCCATGTACCCTGTACAAGCCTAGCTTTGAAGGTCTCTACCTTCCCCTGTCCCTCTTTTCCTTTGTAGATCCACTTGCATCCAACGCTTTACACCATCGTGGTTCTACAAGCTCGACTTTATTAGAGTACATAGACTCTATTTCAGAATTCATTGCATTTTGCCAAGATCTTGCATCTATATCTTGGAGTGCTTGTCATGAATGTTCGTGGATCGGGTTCATGTTTACGGATCAAGTCCAAAGACTCTCCTAAAAACATGAATCTTCAGCAGCCTTACAACCCTCCTACTTCGACGAGACACTATGTGGTTGTGTATCATGTGTGACACGTGTTAGCCTCTTGTGGTACTTCATCTTGTACTGTTGGTACTAGACGTGTCCTCTTAGTTCTTCTAAAACAACTTTACTCTGGGCTTGTGATCCATTATAGTCTTCTTCTAAAAGCGGGCATTGGTGCTAACAATGACCTTTTGGTCTTAGGACTATAAAATAAACCACCTTCGTTCCTTTGGATATCCTACAACCACGCTACGCACACACGATTCTAACTTATCAAGATCTGGTTTCACATGTGCCGGACTACTAAATCGAATATGTCTTAGACGTTTTCGCCATTCCACAATTCTATGGGAGTAGAAGAAACTGATTTAGAAGGTACTAAGTTCAAAACTTGTTCGCATATCCCAAAGCAATTTGGTAATTCAATAACTCATCATCGATCTAGCCATCTCCATAAGAGTCCTATTCCTTCGCTCGCTACACCATTCTGTTGGGGTGTTCCAGGTGCACAATTGGGATTGAATCCGGTCTCGATAAGTAATTCCTAAACTCTCTCAAGGTATTCGCCACCACGATCTGACGTAGTGTCTTGATACTTTTACCTAGTCGTTTTTCCACATCACCTTGTATTCTTTGAACTTATCAAAGCACTCGACTTGCGGCGCATTAGGTAAATGTATCCATATCTTGAATAATCGTCATGAAAGAGACAAAATATTCAAACCTCCTCTTGCACAAATCAGAGTGAACCAACTCTAACACTTTTGGCTCTATACCCTTGGCCTTGAAGCGGCCTCTTGGTCATTTTACCTTCCAGCGGATTCACAAGTTGGAAAATTTTCCAACTCTAATGAACCAAAGCATCGGCTATAAGCCTCTAAATCCTACTTAAGTTAATATGATGCCAAAGATATGCTTGGTTCATTTCGAAGGTTCTTTTCTCTTATTAGAATTAGAAGATGAGTTATAAATTTTCATGTTTTGCTTTGTGGAAGAAATTGGATTTAAAGTATACAAATTGCCAACTAATGCACCAGTACAGATAATCACTTTATTTCTTTTAATAACTACATCGTTACTAAAGGAAACTGAATATCCATCTAAAACAGTTTAGAAACCGAAATTAAATTCTTTCTAAACTGGGTTACATAAAGACAATTTTAAAACCAAATTCTTATTTCTACTAAAAGATAAGTAGACGTCTCCCACTTGCAACAAGCGCCACCTTAGTAGCATTGCTCATGTAGACGGTAATTTCTCCTTTAGATAGGTCGGTTTCGAACCCCTCAGGAATTCAAGACATGATTAGTGGCTCCGTATCTACACACCGTAGATAACACCGCTAAACATGTTTCAACAACTAGAGTATGAGATATACCTTTGTTTTGGTTCCTACGAGGATACAGCGGTCCGCCGATATGTGCTACCGATGAAGCATGCCCTTTGCTTTCTTCATTCCAACTTTAAATCCGTACTGAGATTTATTCACTTTCTTCTGTGAACATTTGTTTCTTCTTCTTCTTTCCTTCGTTTAGAAGTAGAACCATTTCATAGTGAATTTGAGCATTGTGATGAAATAATCCTTCTCGTGAAGTTCCCGAGAGTTCCGCTAATGAATAAACCCTCTTATTCATATTATAGTTCAGTGAAACCGCTCAAAACTTCTAGGTAGCGTTTGGAGGATCATATCGATCTGGTTTCCCCATCAATTTCTCCTCCAAGGATCTCTATCTTCGGATAAGTCATCATCTTTAGGATATGATCCCTCAGAGTACCCTCTTGCATGGTGGGTCACATTATCTTTCTCATGGCTTTGCTAGAAGCCCTATCCTGACGACCAAAGAGTTCCTTGAGATTGTTCATAATATCATAGGTTGTTAAATCTTGATCTTGATGTTGCAATACATTTGACATTGAAGCCAAATGTAACACCGCGCCATCTCATCTCGCTTACCCATTTCCTATGATATTCAATCTCCTCTTGGGTAGATTCACCAATGGGTGCATCAGGCATTGCTGTCATATATTTATAGTCTTGAAGAAGAACAATGTCCGGAGTTTCTTTTCCAATCTATAGTTTGGTCCAGTAAGTCTATAGTATGATGGACAGTGGGTTGAAAGACATCCTAAGAATCACAAATAACTTTTGGTCAAAACTCTAAATTTAGAATAATATTGATTCCTCAAACAATACTATTTTAAATTAACCAACACCTCATAACACCATGAATTTTGTATACGTTAGTGTGGACGTATACAAATTCAACATTTGTAAAAGGGAGGTTTAACCCATTAATTTTATTATCTTGTCAACCTAACTTTTGACAAATAAAATTAATAGTTGGTATCATTGGTCACACAAGTGACTCCGTTGGGGAGGATACTATTAGATGTGTCTAAGTGTATACCATTACTTGACACTAAGTCCATTAATAAGATTATGCCCTTTCTGGGGAAGATCACACGCTCTTAATTAACTTCCTATAGTCATCCAAAATGGAAGTTCTTTCAGTGATCCGAACAAGCTCATCCCATATGGAGGAAGGCACTCAGCCAAGCGACACTTGTTTGCATCACTTATAAACCCGAATGGAGACCATGGGATTTTTTTAAAAATCCCTCTCCCTAGTTATTTATAAATGAGGAATTTTAACTATGCTAGCCTACTTTACTTGTAAACTAACATACACACAGCATAATATAAAAGCAATAGAGAAACTAATTTTCAACTATGGCTTTTATCTCTAGTTGTCCTCGTGTGTTGTCATCCCAAGCTTGCGCCATATTTGGCCAGCCACAGGTCTACTGTCGTCCATCTTGCTCCTTGTTCGCGCGCCTGGGTCCTAAGAAGGTTCCACGCTTGCAAGATTCGATCCATGACATAAATAGAATTTTACATTTTGATCCTATATTCCATAAAAGGAATGTACATGTATCTAGATCAAAATAAAATCCTAATAAAACTAAAACGACCTGTGTATTTGAATACAATCATGCACACACATTTAAATGCCCTTGACATGTCCAAGGGTCCAATCACACACATAACTAAAAGCCATAATAGTTGGATCCTGCATCCACAAATTTAGCACATCCTACTATTAACTTAATTATGTATGACATGTATGCATAATTAAACTAAATACCAAATACGAGGCAAACCCTAGCTCGATACCAATTGTTGGTTTGCTGAAAACCTATAGGTTCCACTCGAAAATTTTATACAAAGATCTGAACCTTTTCCTATGTGTTCTTTTAAATTAAATTTTGGATCGCTGAGAACTTAACACGTTGATCCAAAACTTAATCTATTCTATTTGTTTTTTAGGTTTTGACTTGGATCTCCGCGGAACTTTACACGTTCGACCTCTCTCCTTAAGTTATTAATTCCATTAAATATTAATTTCATTGGTTCCCGATCGATGTGGCGACATGACCTTCTTGGATATGAGCAACCACACCACGACTAGACAAAACCTTTTATAGAAAGCTAATATTTAATTTCCTAAAATAACTTTAGGTTAACCAAAGAGAACAATCAAATCACAAGGAAAAGAAAACAAAAGAACACAACATCGAAAAAACATATTCAAAATTCTAGAACGTAAGCCTTGTATTTGGTATTATTTCCATAAATAACTAGCATGATGCGAAATAAAATTACTAGTTATACCTTGTAGAAAACCTCTTGATCTTCCGTATCTCTTCTAACCTCGGACGTTGTGGGCAACGATCCACCGAGATGAGAAACCACCAACCACCTTCTTCTCCTCCAAGCAAGGTTCGCAAGGAAAAGCTTTACCAAGGAGAAAACCAAAATACTAACCAAGCTCCAAGAGATGCTAGCTTTCTCCTTCTTCTTCTTCCAAGTAGTATCCAGCCACCACAAGAGCTCCAAGGAAGGGAGAGAGGTTCGCCACCACAAGAGGAAGAGAGGGAGAGATGATGGCCAAGGAACAAAAGAGGAGAGAAAATAATAGAGGTTGTATCTCTTGAAGCACCCTCACCCCTTCTTTTATATTCCTTGCCTAGGCAAATTAGGAAATTTATTTACAATAAAATTTCCTTAATTTCCTTGACATGATTTATTTGAGAAAAATAAAATAAAATTTCCCAAATAAACTCTAATGGCCAGCCACATCAAGAGGAAGCAAATTGGACAAGTTTCAATCAACAATTAAAACTTTCCTTATTTGTTTCGGAAATTTTAAAAATAAAATTTCTCTAAAATCTTTTCATGGTTAATAAAAATAAATTTCCATAATTTTAATTTTACAACATGTGAATAATTTTTAAAGAGAAAATAAAACATCTCCAATCTACAATAAGGAAAGAGATCTAATCTCTTTCTTTAATCTTTTGTAGATCTTTTACAAGAGAGATATTTTAATTTTAATTCTCTTTAAATTATATCTTCCACATAATAATAAAATTAAAATTAAATTTCCTTTTTATTTAATTTGCCGCCCCACTTGCTTGGTTGGGCTAAGGTAGCCCCACCCAAATCATCATACCTAGGCCCTAGCCTGTTCCCAAGCTAGCGGCCCTATAGTGGGTATATAAAGTGGGTATAGGTGGGTATAGAACTCTATAAATAAGAGGCTACGATAGCGACCGAGAGGAGGAATTGGTTTTGGTCTCGATAAAATTAAGCATCCCGTGTTCGCCTGAACACACAACTTAATTTTATTAATGATAATTCATTCCACTAGAGAACTATCATTGAACTACCGCACCAATCCCAAATTACATTTTGGGTTCCTTCTTATTATGAGTGTGTTAGTCTCCCTGTGTTTAAGATATCGAATGTCTACTAATTAAGTGAGTTACGACAACTCATTTAATTAATATCTAAGTCCAAGAGTAGTACACTTAATTACAATAAAATTTCCTTAACTTTCCTTTACATGAATTAATTAATAAACATTAAATAGAATTTCCTAGTAACCCTCTCTTCTATAATCAACAACACACACTATAAGTGATATCATTTCCCAACTTATCGGGCTTATTGATTTATCGAACTAAATCTCACGCATTGATAAATTAAAGAAATAAATATCAAATATATATGTTTGTTATTATATTAGGATTAAGAGCACACACTTCCATAATAACCGAGGTCTTTGTTTCTTTATAAAGTCAGTATAAAAGAAACGACCTCAAATGGTCCTACTCAATACACTCTGAGTATACTAGTGTAATTATACAGTCAAGATAAACTGACACCTAATTACACTACGACCTTCTAATGGTTTGTTCCTTTCCATTTTGGTCGTGAGCTACTGTTTATAATTTATAAGGTACTGATAATATCATCTTCTGTATGTGACACCACATACTATATTATCTACAATATAAATTAATTGAACAACTACAACTAAATGTAGAAAATTTGACCAAATGTGATTCTTTATTCATAATGAATGTTTACAAAGCTTAGGCTTTCAGTATACATTCCAACACCCCAGACATATAGGTGGTTAATAAAGGTTTCCTAAGGAAATATCATATTAAGGGGGAGACTTATTTGAAAGACAAATTTAATCACATACTTTTGAAAAATATTTTGATAATTTATCGTCAAAATTTTATTAAAATAGTTTCAACATAATATTTTTAAATCCTTGTAAAAAAGATTTTAACTTAGCAATGAGTGAATGTATAGCACAACTATTATGGATGATGCACATATTAAAAGATTTTAACTTCGAATATAAAAATATAAAAATACATATAGATAACATCAACTCAATCAACTTAACTAAAAATCCGGTGAATCATTCAAGAACCAAACACATGGAAATCAAACATCACTTTGTTAGAGATCACGTCACTAGAGGAAACATTGAACTCAACTATGTTGAGTCCAAGTTAAATTTGGCTGACATCTTCACCAAACCACTGTCAGAATCTGAGTTCAGTAATCTACGAAGAAACTGAGAATGTGCACAATAGACTAGGACTCTTACTATCAAATATTTTTTAAAATAATTTACAACTTATAGGAAAATTATTTACTTATGTTTTCTAAAATTTTTCATTTCTAGCGTTGCAAAATTATTTTAGACTTAGACTAGATCAAATCAATAGAAAGCATGATCCTATAGATCTAGGTATGAGTATCTCACAAATACACTAGACTTACCTTGATTGTGTATCCACAAACTTAGAATGATGTGAGATGCATAGACAGATTGCCTAGACTTATAATACTTATATCAGTGTATCAATACAAGTCTGAGTGTGAAATACCAAATATTATAGCGATCAAGTTAAGTAATCAATTTTTAGTCAAACATTAATTGGATGCACTTACTTAACTTGACTAACCAAGTGAACACTACTATCTTATGGTAGTTAGTAACTAATAGTTAGACATTTAAGGATGATTTTCTAGATGGATATTTTTTTACATACTAGGTCCAGGGGAAGGTAATTTGAATCCAACTTTTAAAACCTTATTTTACCCATTGTGAAATTTTTGTGAAACACTTTTTTAAAAAAATTAATAGTTAAAGTGTTTTAAAAATTACATTTCGAAAATATTTCAACAACAATTTCAAAAATATTTCAAAAGCATTTCAAAAAGTATTTCAAAAATATTTCTAAGTTAAAAAATTCTCAACTTCTAAACTAAAAATCCTTATTTAAAGCATTTTGAAAATATCTTTCAAATCCTTGTTAAAATACCCGAAACTCCTTATTTTAAATTATTACTTACCATAACTTTTGAAAATTTACGCTATGCCTTTACAATAATTTTTTTTTTTGAAAAATAATTTTTAAACACTTAAAATTTTTGTTTTGCAAAATCTAGCTTTATAAAATTGAAAATATCTTGAAATCTACTTTGAAAATTATTTGCGAAAGTTAGCTTTATAAAATTGTTTTGCAAATGAAATTGGTTACATTTACTCCTTCCCCCGATAATCCTGAAAGTTTTTTGTTACGAAAATATTATTACTTTCCCTAATTACTTTACTTAGCATATTTTTCATCTGTTGATTCATTCTTCTACTCATGTTTTTTTGATGAATGTCAAAGGAGGAGGGTTAAAGTTTAAGTTAGAAAAATCACAATAACTTAACTCAAAATGATCAAGAGAATAAAACTAACATTGCTTCTCTTAAAATCATTTTTGTGTTTAATTGACATATATTTTTCCTAACTTAATACAGGTTGTAATTGCATCAAAAAGGAGGAGATTGTTGGTGCAATTTGTACTAACAGTCTAACTTAGGTTTTGATGAATGACAAAGTGAGTTAAGTTAGGTGCTATCGTGATCTAATACATTTACCGAGTGCGCAGGTTTCAGGATGTTCGATTCTCAATCGGCAGTCGGGATGTTCAATTCCCGATTAGCGAAGCCCGAATGTGCGATTCTGGTAAGTCAGGATATGCGATTCCTGATTGGAGAAAACCAGATGTGTGATTCCCAATGGGTGAAGACCAGATGTTCAATTTCGGTAAGTCGAGATGTGCGATTCTCGATGGATGAAGACTGGATGTGCGATTCCGGTAGGTCGGGATGTTCGATTCCCGAAGTATAGATGTGTGATTCTGGAGGTAACTCTATACCTGGTAAGTAGAGATAAGTCACTGGAAGAGAGTGACCAAGTGAGGATGCGTCCCTGTTAGAAGGAACAGTAGGCGTCAATCCGATTTAGGTCCATTTTAGAAACTTAAATCGAGAACTTGACTAGATCCTGGTCTCGGGGAGAAAAGATCTAATTACTACTCTTTATTATTACTGTGCTAACATTTAACTTACAGGTTTATTAGACTAACACGTTTTGCAGGGCAAGAAAAACACAAAAAGCCTCAGGTACTATTCACCCGAGGCGTCTTCCAAGTGATGGAAGGTGCTGTGCTCCTTGGTAATGTTCATAGAAGGCGCCTTCAGTGCATGGAAGACGCCTTCCACATGATAAAGTTTGACCTTCTCGGCGATAAGCTTCAGCAAATTTCAGGATCAGATTTGTCCCATTAGAGGAGCCTTTAAGGCCTTGGAAGGTGCCTTCCATGCTCAATAAAGGAGGTGCTCGCCCACACTTTGAAAAACAACTTCGATATGAGATACTGCGCATTCGATTGAGCTTCCGTCTGCTTCAGCTCTCTACGGCTGTTCCAGAAAATCTGCCTGCCACTAAGCTACGCTTCCAAGACATCTGATCATCTCTAGCAGACCGACTGCAACACATCGAGTACTCCAACTTGTTGGTAACCTTTTATTAAGTATTGCATTTTTAATTATTACTATTTTTAAAGGGAAGTGTAGGCTGTTACACTGTCCTTGTTTTTGTACTCGATCACCTCTTCCGGCAGTTCCGGAAGAAGCATTTAGTGGATTACCCATCGATAGGTCCACAGGACCTGGGTCTTGGAATAGGAGTCGTCGTAGGCTCTTAACCAAGTAAACCGCTTGTGTTTTTATGGTATTTTCTATTTTCAATTGTTTTACTTATTTTCTGCTGCGTATATTTTGTTTTCAAAATGAAAAAGAACTAGCATTCAAAAACCACGTGATTCATCCCCTCTCACGTGCGACTCGATCCAACACTGAGAAGACGTCCAACATCAAACTCAATCGGATAATCTTTATGTGTTGAGAAACAAAATTTTCAATTATGCTTTTAACTACTACATAAAGGAAAGTGTAAGTTGTTACACTTATCCTTAGTTTACTGTTGTATTCGATTCACTCTTCTGGCAGTTCTGGAAGAGATTTTTAGTGGATTACTCGTCGATATAGTCCAAGGGATCTTGGGTCTTGAAGTAGGAATCGCCGAAAGCTCTAAACCAAGTAACCGATTGTGTCTTGGTTTTTCTTTTCGCTTAATTTATATTTTCCACTACGTACTGTTTTCGAAAAAGAAAGTTTTTTTAAAAAAATCATGTGATTCACCTTCCTCTCTCAAATAACCTTGGACGTGTCGTCGATTCTGTAGGTGCAGCGGAGGCCGGCAAGAGGGGGGTGAATTGCTGTAAACAAAAATAAAACTATCCTCCTCGGATTTCAACTCAATTAATGTAATAGTAAATAAAATAAAAGCAGAAATAAAAGCAGAACCCGAATTTAACCTGGTTACAACCAAGAGGGTTGTTAATCTAGGGCAGTAAGAAAGCACACTAAGAAAATTCTCCTTTGCTGAAGGCGGAGAAGCCTTTTACACTCTAATGGCTCAGAACTACTGCTAGGAAATGCTTACAGAGTTGAATGTAGAAGTTGCTTTCTTTTCCTAGCTCCAGGGGCCTTTATATAGGTCCTGGAAATCTTATCCCGAGAGTCCAAGGCGCCTCCAACTGGGTTCAAGACGCCTCCAGCTCGGTCAGCGGATAAAACTTTATCCACCAAAGATCAACTTTGACAGTGTTTAAAGCCTTGAAGGCGCCGTTGAAGGTGCCTTCAAGAGTGAAGGCGCCTTGAGCTGGATTTTCCGCGACAACTCCTTTTCAGCCCCTTGCGTGGGCTTGATGCGTTTTTGGGTGATTCTGCCAACCGAATAGAGCTCACCAACCCATTCCCGCCTTCTCCTCAAGGCGGGCCTGCTCGCTTAACGCCTCCCTCGAGCGCCGCACGCCTTCACGCCCACCGAGTACTCTTATGTAGCTCTCTCGTCCTTCGCACCGCGTGCCGTCCTTCTCGCTAGCTGCGTCTTCCGCTCGACTTCCTGTGCTCCTAAACTCCTGCACGCTCAAACACAGGGATCAAACACAGCAGGACCTAACCAAATTGGTTGATCATATCAAAACTACCACGAGGTCCAACAATCTTCCCCTTTTTGATGTGCATCAACCCAAGTTCAAGTTAGGGTTTACAAATAGACATAAATAGTAATTTTAAAGGAAATTACTAAACTAACATATTTAAGCATAAATTTGAAATAAATAAAATTGCAACACAGTTTAGAAAAAATATTAAAATATTTAATTTTTTTAATTTTCCGTACTCCCCCTAAACTTGTACCTTTCTCTCCCCCTTTAATCACAGCAAAAATGGGGTACCAATAAGAGAATATAAAGTAAATTATTAAGGTAGAAAAAATTCTGAGCAAAAATGAATTTTTAGAAAAAAATTTCTAAGTTAAATTGAATTTTTTTAAAAAAAATGAATTTTTAGAATTTTACAAAAAAAATTCTAAGTTTAAACTGAATTTTCTAAAAAAAATTTCTAAGTCAATTGAAGTTATTTAGAATTTCTCCAGGAAAAAAAATTTTCTAACCAAAAAAATTTTCTAAGTTAGAATTTTCAAGAATAGTTTCAAAAAAAAATGTTTGATAAACTTTCAAAGTATTATTTAATTCTTGTTTTTAATGCTTTTTCAGAAGGTTAATTAAACATTTTCTTTCAATATTTTAACTTCCAGGTCGTGGCGAGGCACTAGGTCTTCTTGGTTATTGGAGCAACAACCACTTCCTTAGACAAAGCTTCCATAAAGAATTTCAATGTTTAATTTTCTCCTTTAAAGCATTTAATTAAAAAAATATTAATTTAGCACAGATTTTGGAACCCAATAGAGGTTCCTTCCTACAGGGTTATTCAAAAATTTAGGGGGTACATAGTTTCTTGGTACTTTTCTAAGTTGACCCTGATGGTTTCTAATGTACCAATTTAATTTACCATAAATTTTAATTTTTGAATTTGGAAAGTTCTTTAAGCATGCATCATTTTTCAATTTTTCAATATCATTTTTTAATTTTGTATTTTCTAATTTCAAAATTTCATTTTCCTTTTCAAATTTATTTAACTCTTTAGAAAGTGCTTTTATAAATTTAAAGGACTGAGTCGGGGTTAGATTGCGTACCTTACTTACCTGACTCGGTGATGCTCCCCCTGCACTGCAGCTTTCCTCTTCTGACGTTCCTCCCCCTTCGTCGATGCTCATCTCTGAACTAGACGTTTCTTCTAGCTGATGGTTGGCCATCAGTGCTAGTCTCGAGAATTCTTCGACTTCCGATTCGAAGGATGACGAATCATCCCATGTGGCCTTTAGGTTGTGTTTGGTTCGACCTGGCTTCTTGCTCCTTTCCTTATCCTTCTGTTTGCTTTTCAATTTTGGGCAGTCCTCCTTGATGTGCCCTTCTTCGTTGCAGTTGTAGCAATGGACAGTCCTTCTCTTTTGACGATGTTTACTTAACTGCGATCTAAATTTGTTATATTTAAAAAACTTATTAAAATGTCTTACCATTAATGCAGCTTCGTTTTCGTTGATTGTCGCTTCGGAGTCAGGATCGTCCTTTTCGGCTCGTAAGGCAATGTTGAGGTTCGACTTCTCTACTAGATTTTCTGCAAGTCGAGATTCGTGAAGTTCGAAGGTTGAAAACAATTTTTCCAATGTACTTACCTCGAGATCCTTAGAGATGTAGTAAGCATCTACTAAGGAGGCCCACTCGGGAGTTCTCGGGAAGGCGTTGAGCGCGTATCGAATTGAGTCCCGGTTCGTTACTTCTTCTCCAAGGTTGGTGAGTTGAGTTATCAGTTCTTTGATCCTCGCTTGGAGTTGCGCTACCTTCTCGCCTTGGTTCATCCGGAGGTTCGTCAACTGAGTTCAGAGGATGTTGCGCCTGGCTAGCTTCGCTTCGGAAGTACCTTCGTGAAGCTCCAGGAATTTCTCCTAGAGATCTTTCGCAGAGGCTTAGCTTCCGATCCGATTTACCTCCTGAGGTGGCAGTACACTGAGTAGATGGAACTCAACCTTTCCATTGGCAACGAAATCGGCTTGCTCCTTCTTGCTCCATGTGTTTTCTTCTTTGTCTTTCGGCGCTGTAAAACCATATTTCATTGTAATAAGAATATCAAAATCCGTTTTAAAAAATGCCTCCATTTTGCGCTTCCATGTGGCGAAGTCTCCGTCGAACTTCGGGGGATGGATGTTCGCTCCGGCCATTGTCTTGATCGTAGTGCTTCAGTTGGCGGTTAGTCCTTTTGAGGCGATTAGGCTCTGATACCAATTGTAGGTGCAGCGGAGGCCGGCAAGAGGGAGGGTGAATTGTTGTAAACAAAAATAAAACTACCCTCCTCAGATTTCAACTCAATTAATGCAATAGTAAATAAAATAAATGCATAAATAAAAGCAGAAACCGAATTTAACTTGGTTTCAACCAAGAGGGTTGTTAATCCAGGGCAGTAAGAAAGCACACTAAGAAAATTCTCCTTTGCTAAAGGCGGAGAAGCCTTTTACACTCTAATGGCTCAGAACTACTGCTAGGAAATGCTTACAGAGTTGAATGTAGAAGTTGTTTTCTTTTCCTAACTCCAGGGGCCTTTATATAGGTCTTGGAAATCTTATCCCGAGAGTCCAAGGCGCCTCCAATTGGGTTCAAGGCGCCTCCAGCTCGGTCAGCGGATAAAACTTTATCCGCTGCGCAAACGGTCAACTTTGACTGTTGAAGGCGCCTTGAACAAGCCTTGAAGGCGCCTTCAAGTTAAAGGCGCCTTCAAGACTATTGAAGGCGCCTTGAGCTGGATTTTCCAGCACAGCTCCTTTTTCCAGCTCCTTTGAATAGGGCTCACCCGAACCCAATTCCCAGCCTTCTCCTCGAGCAGGCTTCCGTCCTAGCTTAACGTCCCTCGAACGCCGCGCACGCTCTTCACGCTCACCGGAGTACTCTTCCGCACCTCTCTCGTCCTTCGGACGTACCGAGCCCGTCGGCTCCCTTCCCGTGTCGTCCTTCTCGCTAGCCGCGTCTTCCGCTTAACTTCCTATGCTCCTAAGCTCCTGCACGCTCAGACACAGGGATCAAACACAGCATGACCTAACCAACTTGGTTGATCACATCAAAACTACCACGGGGTCCAACAGATTCTACATAAAATGTGAACTCGAGTAATGAATATTTATTTATCCAATAAATAGCATATTTCATAAAATAATTGCCTTAGAATACCTCTCAAATATAACACAAGCATCCCTCACAGCACGTCCAAAGTTATGTGAAGAGAGATAAATCATAAGATTAATTTATAGTCGACCGTCAAACGATTAGTAAATAGGAATCTCTATCCTAAGATCATCCACACTAGCTTCCCTATCTAAAATACATAATTTAGGGTAAAAAAATTACTTTATTAAATTTGGATATCCACTTTTCAATACATCATATATTAGCTTCCCTATTTTTTCTCTCTCCTCTATAATGTTTAGGGAATGGAATACATTCCCTAAATTTAAAGAAGTACTGTTCATAAATGTATAATTTAGGGAATCGATAGGGTAGATGATGTAAAGATTTTTTAGCTACCCTATCTAAAATTTAAAACAAAATTTTTGAATAGGGTATATGATGTGGATGTTCTAATAATCTATCACCCTCTGCCAAGATTGAATACCATAACTGCCAAGATGGAATACCAATTTTTTAAATTAATTCAAAGTTGTGTCATTAATTACATACATTAAATTTGAAACTAAAAAAATACAGTATTAAAGTTAATCCCATAAAATTTATAATTAAATTAATTTAAGAAATATTCCTCAAATAATTAGGCAATTAGGCTCTGAAGGTCACCCCCCTACGTTGACCTACATCTGTCGCACACGCCGAGACAGCTACACCCTGGAGAATAATTGAGGCACCAGGCTCTTTCCACTCGAACAGCAAAAAGGAGAATGATTCGGCTTTTTCATCGTTTAGTTCCTTTGAATAATTTCCAACAATTGCTCTGTTTTACAGTAAGTAAATTTAAAATTCATCGAATAATATGCGACGGAGAGATTTAATCAATCCTCCTATGGCTCTCGAATCTTTCACTTTCAGGGTCAAGATTTGGTCAAAGACATGGAATAGCATTGAAAGGGAAGCCTACCGAATATTAATGTTGGCGATCCCATGGACATCAAGTACAACAGAAAAATTGGCTCCGTTGAATAAAAGAACATGGAGTCAATCCTCCTGTTTGACCATGTGGCGGGGCCCGCCACCATGTGAAAAATCTTAATTTTTGTTACCTTTGATCGACAATTTACGAAAAAAAATATATTAAAAATTTACGGGGGGAAAAGTAAAATGGTTCTCTTTAGTCAATTTCTTCGATTACTTTGCCACTCCTTTCGCCTGTTGCTAAGCGATCGAGGAGTCGTCGTCGATCGCTCTGTGCATGGATCCCATCTCCCCGGACTCCGACGCGTTACCCCCGCCGGAGGGCCGTGGCTCCTCCCCGGCGCCAGCGGCGGATGCTCGCCTCGCTGCCCCCTCGCTCCCCAGCCGCTACGAGTCGCAGAAGCGCCGGGACTGGCATACCTTCCTGCAGTACCTGCGGAACCTGAGGCCGCCGCTGGCCCTGGCGGCCTGCGGCGGCGCTCAGGTCATCGAGTTCATGCGCTACCTCGACCAGTTCGGGAAGACCAAGGTCCACGTGCCTAGCTGCGGCTTCTTCGGCCGGCCCGGCCCGCCCGCCCGTTGCTCCTGCCCGCTCCGCCAGGCCTGGGGCTCCCTCGACGCCCTCATCGGCCGCCTCCGCGCAGCCTTCGAGGAGAGCGGCGGCCGCCCCGAGGCGAGCCCCTTCGCCGCCCGCGCCGTCCGCGTGTATCTGCGGGAAGTCCGCGAGAGCCAGGCCAAGGCACGGGGGATCACCTACGAGAAGAAGAAGAGGAAGCGGATGCCGGCGGAGGCCGAGGCTCCAGCTTCCTCCTCCTCCTCCTCACTGTCGTCTGCCGCGGCAATGAGTACTGGCGCCACTGAGAGAAGCGCCGGCGATGTTCCGCCCGGTGGGTCTTCTTAGTTAATCGATCTGCTTAAATTAAATTAAATTTTCCGAGTTACGTTGATCTTTGAAGCAAGTATTAATATGTTGTGGCTTTCTATTAGTTTTGATTAATCATGCTTTCGATCGAGGAGATCATGAATATGGATGATCGATGCACGATATATATAGATCGAACTCTTCAATTCTTTTTTTCTTTGAGAAATGAAGCTGAAGGGATTGAAAATTTGCAAAGAACAAAAAATATGGGGAAAAAAAGACACGTTTATTTACGATAGGCCAATATTTCATTTTAGTAATTTTTTCCTTTTTTTTTTGTTGCTTTGTCTCTACTTGGAGCAAGAAAGTACTGACTCATTGAATTGTTCTTATCATTTTTTTCCTGAGACAAGTTAATCTGTGTTATGTCTTTATTCGATTAGATTTAAATTGAAATGAGGGTGAATCATCAAAAAGATTCTAATGTATATAGTATATTGAAAATGAAGTACGTACGTTTTAAATTCTTATAAAGTAAAATTATACATGCATGCATGCACGTACGTACTGGTACATCTCCGAAAAAAAATAGGCATATATATATATATATATATATATATTAGTCCTCTTAAAAATATATATAAATTAGTACAATAAGCTATAAATTAAATTTAATAAAGATGCATCAGCAACACAAGGGCAGCACTAAAAAACCTAATCATTTAGAGATGAATATTTCCGATAATTTTTCCCCCTAATTTACAATTAGTTTTGCGATAAAAATATAAATTGCTGCTACTAAACAACTAATTTGGCAACCAAAACTTTCATCACAATTAAGCAACAAATAATTTTTGGTCGCTAAATTTGTTACAATTAGGCGATGAAATAAAATATTCGTTGTAAAATCGACGACAAATAAATCATTCATCGCAATACTTGCAACGAAAATATTATTCGTTGCAGATTTTGCAACAAATCCAGAATTCATAGCAGATTTCGCAATAATATTGAATTCATTGCAAATTTTTTTTATGAACTATTACTAAGAATTTGCAACGAATGCGGGATTCTTTGTAAATTTTGTAACGAATCCATAGATTTGTCGCAAAATTTCCAAAGAATCCATAGATTAAAGTTTGCAATGAATCCATGGATTCATTGGGAATTTTACAACAAATACTAAATTCGTTGCAAACTTAGGTATTTTTAAAAAATAAAAAATAAATTTGACGGAAACTGGTTAATAGATTTAAAGAGCTCAGAATGAAATAAAATCAGTTCCTATGTATTCATCTAGTTCTTCTGATTATATAAATGTACTCAAATATTCTTTTGACCCAATATATTTTTTTCATAGCTAAGCCAATTAGATGAATTCAAAATGTAAGTTGAACAAGTTAGAGTTACAAAGTAAATCTAATTAGTTGAAGTTGTTAGAATTACAAATTAATGTTATAGAGCTCAGAACGACACGTTTCTATATCTTTGTATAGTTCTCCTGATTATATCCATGGTTTCAAAAATCAATTTGACCTAATATATTTGGATCTATGATTTTTAAACCCAAATTATATATATTTTTAAAAAATACAGATCCAAATATATTGGGTCAAATTAATTTTTGAAGCCATGGATATTGATATGGGTTATAAAATATAATCAGAAGAACTATACAAATACGTAGAAACTGATTTCATATTATTATGAGCTTTTTAACATTAATTTCTAATTTTAACAAGTTCAACTAATTAGATTTGCTTTGTAACTCTAACATGTTCAACTACATTTAAAATTTATCTAATTGACTTAATTATGAAAAAAAATATATTAGGTCAAAAGAATATTTGAGGATATTTATATAATCAAGAGAACTAGACGAACATATAAGAATTGATTTCATTTCATTCCGAGCTCTTTAGGTTCATTAATCGGCTTCGAACAATTTTTTAAAAAAAAAATACCAAATTTTGTGATAAATTTAGTTATTGGTTGCAAAATTCCCAACAAATCTATGGATTCGATGCAAACTCTAATCCATGAATTCTTTGGAAGTTTTGTAACGAATCCATGGATTAGTTGCAAAATTTACAATGAATCATGTGTTGGTCCTAGTGCGGCCGGTTAGTGGGGGGTGAATAGCCTGAAATAAAATTCAACCATGTCTCATTCTTTCGACTTTGATTAGTTAGCACAATTAATTTATCAAAATAATTAACATAAAAGGAATAACAACTTTAAAAAGAAATACATAAGAAGACTAAAATTTACTCGATTATAACCTAATTGTTTGTTAATCCAAAATAGATGAAAGCACTAGAAAGAACTCTTTTATTGAAGGCGAAGAAATCTCTTACACTTTTTGATAGCTCAGAAAGTTGCTAAAAAATAAATACAGAAATTGTTGTCTATTTTCCAGACCCAGGGGTTTTTTATAGCCCCTGGAAAACTCTTTTTGAAGTTGGAAGACGCCTTCAAATAAGTTCAAGGTGCCTTCAATCAGAGAAGTTTTATTGCCGAAGATAAAAATTTATCTTCAGACAATGGTCATCTAAATGCGCTTTAGATACTGTTCATGGAAGACGCCTTCCAAGCCATTGAAGGCACCTTCCCTGAGGCAGATCAGTTCCTTAGTTGATCTTCTTTGAGTAATGATATGACCTTCCAGAGTTGAGCTCATTAGAACCTAACTTCGATTTTCTTCTCGAACAGGTTTTCACTCCGGCTTCTCGTCCCTCGAAAACACTGCGTGCGTCCTTCTCATTCTACCGGCGTACTCTTCCACAACTTCTTGTCCCTCGGATGCACCGAGTCAGTCAACTCAATTCTCGTGCCATCCTTCTCGTCCGCCACCTTTTCCACTCGACTTCTTGCATTCCTAAGTCCCTGCACACTCAGACGTAAGATATCAAATAACGCAGAGCCTAACTTGATTTGGTTGATCACATCAAAACCAACTCGGGATACTTACATCCTGCATTCGTCACAAATTTTTAGTAATAATTCCTAAAAAAATTTGCAACGAATTCAATATTATTGTAAAATCTACAATGGCTTCTAGATTCATTACAAAATCTACAACTAATAATATTTTTGTTGCAAATATTGCAATGAATGATTTATTCGTCGTCGATTTTACAACAAATATTTATTTTCATCGTCAAATTGCATGCAACAAATTTAGCGACAACAAAATTGTTTGTTGTTGAACTATGATGAAAGTTTTTCATTGCCAAATTAATTGCTTAATAGCAACAATTTATATCTTTATAGTAAAACTCATTGTAAATTAGGGATAAAAAAATTATCGTAAATATTCATCCCTAAATGACTAGTCTTCTTTAGCGGTGGGAATACTATAATTCACTAAGTTATATAAGTGTTGAAAACATTCATCCCTAAATAACTAGTCTTCTTTAGCGGTGGGAATACTATAATTCACTAAGTTATATAAGTGTTGAAATTTTGAGAATGTTAGGCAATCAGTGCCTACTTAATTTGTTTAACTGAAACCTAAACGATATTTAGTATAGCCTTAAGGGCATTTAATTGAAATACGACAAAACTTGTCTTCCATTTGTCTGAGCAGCTATCTATATATATCTAAATGCGCCAGCTAGGCAAATCTCATTGTCAGCTCGCTGGATCCTATATATCTAATAGTTTATATTTTATTATTATTTTTCTGTCCTCCTGATGATCGAGGAAGCCACACTACATATATATCTTAATCAACTGATTCCTATACTACTAGCTAATCAAGTTCCTAAATTATCTTTTAGTATGGTTCTCCATTCATCGTTGTCATATGTTTTGGATAAAAGTTTATATAGCATACGTGGACACAAGTGCTAGCTAGGCATTGGACCTGGACAAAGAGGCCAATATATAAATAATGGCGTAGGCCATTCCCACTATGATCGCATTGATCTTCCATTTAATATATATTAATTACGATCCTCCTAGCTCAATTATTGTACGGTTCCAAGCACCTTGGTTTTCCCCCATTCAATTTCAAAATAAAAGCGATTAATTATATTCTATATACAGTAGGCTCCTATTGGTCCCACGCAGCACTGACTATAGATTTACCGTATATAATATATATACATACAGATCGACCTTGTTTACAATCAATCATTGGGCTGGAGGGAAATATATATACGCCATTCGTGCGGCTGGATCAGTGATTGTGATTGACGCGTCTCGATCCTGTTCACAGTCAGTGGGGAAAACTGAAAATCCCAGCTCTGCTCTGTCAGCGATGCTCTCTGCTCCACTTCGGCTGGCGCAATAAAGAGACGAGTAAAAACTGCAGTGAGAGGCAGCCCTGGAGTGAGTCAGTTTCATGTACAAATGCAGAAATGCTGATGGAATTAGGCAGAGTTAATCGAGCAAAGCGTGAGCCATTTTCAGGTCGCAGAGTACCTCATAGATTCGATTCTCTGCATCCATTTTGCCATTGGGTTAGTAGAATATATCAAAGATTACTACTGTCTTGTCTTGTTTGTTTGCTAGTGATAGATCATGCTCATGAGGGAGTTTTAAATAAATATAATGAGAATGTTCAGGGTTCACAACATGCACGCTAGCTAGCTAGTTTATTAATCATCGAGTTCATTTATTCTATTGCACGCCTGTTTGTTTTATTTTACGAGTTGGTGGTGGTGTTTGGCACTGAATGAAATCAGACAAAAGATACGGTGGGATATATAATACGATGGCTGGAAATGGCGCCGTACGTGCACTAAGATAATTGCTGTAGATCTGAGGGATGCATCCCTCTCTGTAAACAGGTTGTGAAATGAAAAAATTGAAAGAAAAGAATTTCTAATTGAAAGAAAAGAATTTTAAATATATTTTTTCATCTCAAAATTAATTGATGCACGCGAACTTCCAATTTGCAGTGCATGATTTCATGCATGACATTGACATTGTCATTAAGTTGCGTGGCAAATAATATCTCCAATTTTTATTATTTTTATAGTTTTTGCATGAGCTTAGGAAAATCATATCCGGCAAACCATTTGATAGTATGTAACTTGTAAATTAAAAACAAAGACTTTAGTTTCTAGAACGTTAGGACTGTATACCATTAGTTTAGAAGACTAGATTTATCTGGCAAAAAAATTTGAAAAATTATCACTGAAACTGTCGTCACCCAGTGGCTCAACTTGAGTCTTGACCCACGTGATAGGACGTGGTCATTTAATGAATCTATGGCAATTTCACAAATGGGACGCTTAAGATTGCCGAATTCCCAAAAACGCCTATGAGTTTCATTTTTTGTTCTTAGAAAACGTATCATTTTATCTCTCAGTAAAAATTTAATTAAATCTAAAAGATCAATCGACCTAATTTAAAATTTTAAATTCAGTAATTTTGGTATTTTGTTTTTTTAAAAAAAATAATAATTTTTTATTAATTCAGTTTAATTTTGATAAATAAATAAATTTCTCGTGATTTTATTATTGTTAAAAAATTCAGTTTCGATTTCGATTAAGCTCTCACTATTTCAATTAATTCGATTATTTTAGTAATTGATATTTTATCAATTTAATTAATTTATTTTTTATTAAAAAAATTGGTCAATTTGATTAGTTAAAAAATAGTTAATTTAGTTTAATTTAATTTAATTTTAACCGAATACTCAATCTTACCACCAACAAAAACTAAAGTAATTTAACAACTAATAAAATAAAAAGGTAAAGAAAGTTACTTGATTACAACTTAAGTAGTTATTAATCTAAAACAAAAGTAAGTACTAAAAATCTCCTTCGATGAAGGCGGAGAAACCCCTTATGTCGGTGGTCCCTTAGCGACCGGCTAGAGGGGGTGAATAGCCCGTAAAACAAAAACAAACTCTTCTCGACTTTATAGCTATATTAACATAAACACTTGTACAAAAGAAAACTAATCAATGAAAGAAGAAGCTCAGAGGTTTTACTTGGTTACAACCAAGGAGCTTGTTAATCCAAGGAAGATGAAAAGCTCACTAAGCAATCTCCTTCAGGCGGAGAAGTCTCTTACAACAGTTGAAGCACTTAATTACAGAACAAGAATAAAAAATAATCAATTGCAAGTGTTGTTCTAACCTTCTGGGACCAGGGCTATATTTATAGCTCTGGTCAGGATGCCTGGAAGGGGTTCAGGTGCCTAGAAGGGGATAAACTTTTATCCCCATCGTAACGGAATGCGCCACGTCGTAAAATAATAGACTTTTGATTTCGGGCCCCCGAAAGGGTACCGAGCGCCAGAGTCCGGGTGCCCGGACTAGTAAAGTCAACTTATAGTTGACTTTTTGTTTTGAGTCTTCCACTTCAGTTATGCTCGTATTGGTTTGGATCTTCCATTCTAGTTCCACTCGCTTGGGTGATTTCGGCCATCTGGAATAGGGCTCACCTGAACCCAACTTCTGGCCTTCTCGAGCAAACTTTTATTTCGACTTCTCGTCCCTATGAAACACTGCGCGCCTCCTTCTCGTCCGCTCGCGTACTCTTCTACAGCACCTCGTACCTCGGACGCACCGAGCTCATCAGCTCTCTCCTGTACCGTCCTTCTCGTTAGCCGCATCTTTCGCATAACTTCCTATGCTCCTAAGTTTCTGCACACTTAGACACAGGGTATCAAATACACACAGGGCCTAACTTAACTCAGTTGACTGCATCAAAACTACCTCGGAGTACTAACAATCTTCTCCTTTTTGATGTGCATTAACCCGAGTTAGAGTTAGGGGAAAAACATAGAATTAATAAAGTCATAGTTAAAATCATAGTTAATATAATCTCCCCTAGACTTAAGCCCTCAACTCTCATTCTCCCCCTTTGATGATATCAAAAATAAAGTTGGGAAAGACAAAGTTGGATAAGGAATTTGAAACTTTTCTAAGGATTTGAAAATTTACAAGTGTTTTAACACAAACAAATCATTTTGCACAAAAATATAGGTTTTGCAAGTTTAAATTTTTAAAATTCATTTTCATTAAAATAAATCCTCAAATATTTTGCAGATAATATAATGTACAATTAAGGAAAAATTAAAATTTCCAAAAATCAGATTTTTAGAATTAAAAATAAAAATAAAATTTTCACTAAATAATCCATAAAGAGTTTATTATTTATTAAAAATTTATAAAAATATATATTCGAATAGAAATTCAATGATTCTATTAGTAAAAAATTTGGATAAGAATTTATAATAGAAAGATTATACGAAAAATAATTTGACCAGTTATGAGTCTTTTCAAACATAAATATCTAAAAATTATTTTATTAGTCTAAAAATCAGGTTGAGTTTTATATGTATTCAAAATATAATGTTAATTTTTTTTAAAAAATCAGGTTTTTAAAAATATTTATCCAAAGAATTTTGAATTTTGAATTATGATTTTTAATCAAAAATTAAAAAATATTTTAATCGAAGAAAAAATATTTTTCCAAATGCTAATTTTTAATATTAAATTTTTTTTGAAAACTCAATTTTCAAAAATTTATTTTTTTTATAGAATTACTTACTTATCATAGTTCAAAAAAATTTTCAAGATTTTTTCAAACCTCAAAACTATTTTTAAGTATTTTTAAGAAAAATTTATCTTTCCATAGTAAATAATTTATTACTACTTAAATAGATTTTATTTTTTATGAAAATTTTATTACTACTTGGATATATATATGCTTACCTTTATAAAAATTCTCATAATTTTTCAACAAATAAAATAATTTTTAAAATTATTCTTGTTAAAAAATATTTTTTAATCATAAGAATCAGAATTTCAAGAATAAATTTCAAATTTCTTTTAAAAAGTGTTAGTCAGTTCGAGTATTCCTTAAACTTTAATTTCAATTTAATTTAGCAAAATTTCTATTTTTAATGTGATCAAAGGGGGAGAGTTAGAAGTTAAATTCAAGGGGGAGGTACATTTTTTTTCAAAATATTGCATATCTAATATTTTAAAACTTGCATATTTATTTTTCCTGTTTTACCCTAATTTAACTTGGATTGATCCATATCAAAAATGGAGAGATTATAAGTACCCTGTGGAGGTTTTGATGTGATCAACCAAGTCAAGTTAGGTCCTGTTGTGGTTTGATCCTTGTGTCTAAGTGTGTAAGAACTTAAGAGTACAGAAGGTTGAGCGAAAGACACAGTTAGTGAGAAGAATGACACGAGATGGAGTTGATGGACTCGGTGTCTCCCAGGGACGAGGTATTGTGGAAGAGTACACTGACGGACGAGAAGGAAGGACGCGGAGTTTTCGAGGGACAAGAAGCCGAAGTAGAAGGTTGCTCGAGAAGATCGAAAGATGGGTTTGAGTGAGCCCTCTTCCGGATGGTCGAAATCACTCAAGCCAGTGGAGCCTGTACCAGAAAACTTATCGAAACATGAGCTGTCACGATTTGTTGCATCGTGAATATAATTTTATCCACCCCAGGCACCCGGAACCCTTCCACGCGCCTGGATCAGCGCTATAAATACAACCCTGATTTTAGTAGTTGAACAATAACACTTGTAAATGAATTCTCTTTCTGTTCTACTACTTTTGTGAGCTGTCAATGTTGTAAATAGGCTACTTCACCCAAAGGAGATTTTAGTAAGCTTCATTTGTCTAGGATTAGCAATCCTTTGATTGCAAACCTAGTAACTCTCTTACCTTTATTCTTAATTTATGCATTTACTTTTTTTATTATACAAGTGTTGGCCTCACTTAGTCCGAAGATCGAGAAAGGGTATTCATGTCTTTTCAGGGCTATTCACCCCCTCTAGTCGACCGCTAGGGGACCAACAACTTATTGTCGTACTCGAGGAAGGTCAACCTCTGACACATCGTTAGACTCTCCATCCAGTACTGCAAAAAATATGAGTCAGAGCGGAGCAACAAATGTGAATAACAACTCTTCACAAATGTACCATGGTGGCTTTGTGAGTGAAGTCGTTAGCCAGCTCCATGGGCGGAATGGTCATCGCCCTGCTCTGGGTGTCCGCCTAGGTCTAAGCCAGAGGGCGACCTTGAATGTGGATTGTATGCTCGGGCGATTGGGGTGTGTCATCGTCGGGGGAGCACCAGGTGTTAATGGGTAGGTGAATCAGAGCTGAAATGTGTCTACGACCGACCGGATCGAAGGCCTCTGAAGTCGCCTGGCCCTTCGACTTGGACTTCGAGGAACGGATGGTGGAGACTAGGATCCCTAGATTGTCCAGCAGTAGAAAGAAGGAAATCGACTGTGCTAAAAGTGCACTGATCAGTAGCTCGAGCACTGATTGAGTCCAATCGAATGAAGTTGGCATGGACAAAACTACTGCCCTCTCGAGAACTGCAGAAGCCAAACTGTCACCCCGCTCGGACAGAGGTCGGGAAGTATGCACTTCCACGGGTGTAACGACCCGCCTTCTACTAACTAAGCTGTAAGGCTGATCGTCACATTATGCTATGCTAACTATTTCCTGACCATCACTAAATCTAGATGCGGAAACTGTACTAATTAAAATTTTGCTAAACTAGTATCATTTCTTTATTCTATATGGGCTAAGAGGTGTAATCTAAGCTATTCGTATCATGTTTTACATCCCCCATGGTCAAGGAACTGAACTAAAGGTTCCCCAGCTAATTTCAGGCCTCCCAATCGATCCAAAGATCTATTGGAATGGTTGAATCGATCCGATGATCGATCTACTACTGTATGTCATGCGGATAGGTTCGATCGATGATAGATCCGGTATCATACGCAATTCAGCATTCGTGCACGGCCAATCGATCGGGATCGATCGTCGCCCCGATCCATAGATCGATCGATCGCGAGACCTCTGAATGCTGATCGCTCATCAGTGGCTAGATGTGGGAAACTTCGATCGCGGCTTCTCAATCGATTGGGAACCTCATCGATGGGCGATCGATTCGGCCGGCCATATCACGTGCGACCGATTTGACAAGACCTGTGCGCCAAATTCATACACATGAGTTCTAACATGGCTATAACCATACTAACAACATTTAATTGACATTCTAAGCATGATTACTAACAATCTAAACAGGTCTTTCATAATTCATGCATCAAAACAACTAAAAATGCGGAAATTAACATTATATAAATCTAAAGTCTTAGTTAGCTAGTTTCTCCAAGATCCCTACTCCAGGTTCCTTCCACACACATCTTCATCATTGCATTGACCTCCAGCCTCCGCTAGTCCATCTTTCCTTTACCTTTATCTACAGTATAAGGAAAAAGTATCTGTAAGCTTTACGCTTAGTAAAAAACCATCTACCTCACTAAAAACATGCATACGATGCAATTCATGATTTTGAAACATGCTATATGAAATACATACTGAATATGCTAAGCATGTCATGACATACAACACATAGAAACCTAACTGATCATGGCAATTAAAAGCTAATCATAACTATCATGTTGTATCAACAGAGAACTAAGCTGATAGAAAAACTGAACTGAGCTAATTCCAGTTAATGATAGAGCTGTACTGAATTCACCTAGCTATTTTGGGGGGAAAGTCTGAAAACTATATATATATATATAATTAGGTGAAAATACTAATCATGCTGCTGGTGGGCCCGGCATCTGTACGTGCTATGCGCGCTTCCCTAACTAGATCCGGGTTTGTAAGTCCCGAATCTAGTAGGGTTACTAGGTTATCTGAACCTAGGGACGACTGTGGGAGCCCAACCCAATGGATATCTAACATAAGCTAATAAATTCTTGTCTTGCTCTTGCTAGGTTGTCTAAACCCAGAACTAGGTTATCTAAACCTAGAGGCGACTGTGGGAGCCCACCCATTGGACATCTAGTCCTGTAAAAACTGAAGCAAGACTAAAATAAGCTGTAAAAATGCTTCTATTGCATTTATCTAAACTACTAAAATGCCTAAGTTGCATTTCACACTATGTGAAAATCTGGAATAGACTTCGCAACTGTTTACTTCGGCAATCAGTATTTGTGAAATAATATATTACAATCAACTTCGATAATAAATTTGATGTAGTAAATACTATTTTAGACTTCATAGATTAAAAAATGTGAATCTCACTTTTAATTTTATCTATCATTTTACTTCATAATATAAATTTGATGAAGTAATAAGTCACAATATCAAACTAATATATCTAAGTGTTGAAGTAATAAGTTTGAACCGGTTTAAAAAAAAAAATTCTGTTGAACCGGTTAATTTTTTCCACGCGTGAACCTTAACCCTACGCCCTCTTAATCGGTAATACTATTATTTTTTTTTCGCCATTTCGCTTCACTGCTCCTCCCTCTTCGTGATTTTTCGCCCGACGCACCCTTTGCCCGACGACCTTTGACTCCCCCCGCAACGTACGGAGATCGCGGCCTTCGAGTACCCCCTCCCTCCCTAACGCACGGACATCCTTTCCTCTTTACAGCACAGGTTTTGTTCCCTCACTCCAAGAAAAAATATCTATTATGATATTTTCTTTATGACACTAATTAAAAAATGTCCTTATAAATATTTTATAACTACACTTATTCAACCACCAGAAGATCCTCCCACTTAAAGTGCCAGTTTAGATCCTAAGTTCATGATGACCTTTTCAGAACCAATTTCTTTACCTACCCAAGAAACTCAGGGTCCTCCTATTCTTCTCTTCTCTCTTCCTTCGTTTTATAATTCTTTATCATCCTCTTCCACATCTTCTTCTACCCTCCCAATATTAATGGGGGGTTATTTGACTATAGTTTGGGCAAAGGCATGTAAAGAACTTAAAAAGCTCACCTCCGTTGATTTGGTTGATAGGTTTTCTTTCGAGGAAATTAAGGTGACATGCCCTCCGTCCCTTTATTTTTTTATTAATGCATTCTAATAAACTTTGCTTTATACAGTGGTAAGTAATAAATATGAGTGTGGCCCGCTAATTATATGATTTGGCTCAAGAAAACAACACGCTGAGGTAGCAAACCCTTAGAGCGTCTTCTTCTCATGCCTCTAAAGAATTAGCGGAATTATCCAATCAGCTACAAGAGACCCGCAAACTTTTTGAGGTAGAGTCTAAAAATTTGAGTCAATGGAAAGCCTCTGCAGAGAGTTTTGAGTCGAAGACTATAATTTATCCTTTGAGCTAATGATCACTACATCTCAAGTTCAATCTCTTGCCTCTATCATGTAATCAATGATTACCTCAATTTACTAAGAAACATTGATTTCATTTGGCTAAGTATTTTATCGACTCTGCTCTTCCATTGCCCAGTCATAAAATCTTTTAGTAGTTGAATTTCTTCATTATAATCAAAATGATGATTTAGAGAAAAAATCTTTGAATATTTAATCTTTGAATTCTAAGCATATTGTTGCCTCGATTTCCAGAGCTTTCACTCATGGGGCTGAGAGAGGTATAAAGTAACTAAACAACAAAGGGCATTTAGCTTCTGACCCCCTTTGCTAACTTTCTCGATCATCGGCAACTGCTTGACACAATACTCCTGATTTATTCCCTAAGCTGATCTAGTTTTTGATCTAATTGTCAAGATATTTTTATGATGCAGAACAATTCTGAATGTTAACCCTTTCATTATGTCCTTGCTTGTTGAGTACCCAGAAATTTATATGACGTTATGTTGATTGTAGTTGATTTGATTTCATTATGAAGGGTTGAATTTCTATTTTCAATCAGAGTTTACATTCAGATTTGTTTCATTGTCCTTAGGGTTATTATTTATTAATCTTCCTACAAGGAGATTATCCTTATTTTAATCTATACCTCATTTCTTGATAACAAGGTTTGTCCAACCTTTACCGATCGGGCAAGTTCACTTCTACATTTAATTTCATTCAAACTTAATACTCGACTGGTCTTTAATGATTGGTCAAGTTTATATACATATATCTTTAACTTATTTTTAGACTCGATCAGCCAGTAACGGTTGTCCGAGCTTTTATATATATATACCCTAAAATTCGATCAGTTGGTAATGATCGGCCAAATTCATAATACCAGAAGTATATAATATTTAATCTCTTTTGGGATCTCAGAATTTTTAAGTTCAACCTTGGTAATGGTTTTAATATCTTGGGAATGTAACCTTTTGTATTGGCTAGCAATAGTATTTCCTTATTAGTGACATGCGTGCTTATGACGTTGGATATGTACCTATCTCATTATGTCTGTCGCCTTATCAATCCATCCAATGACTCCTTTTCGGTCCCACTTTTCTTATCACCTTAATCTAACGTTTCTACTTAAAACACCTTTTTCGATACCCTACCAAGGCTTTTAAAGAGAAAAGAAAGGAAAATCCCTAACGCTTCGTCTTTTTCCTCTAGTTTGTGTATCTCTTATTCTTCGCCTTCCGCTAACTGTCCTTATTTTTACTACTCCTTCCTGTTAACAATATCGACCTCCGATGAGTGGTACACTCAATGCTCTTCCAAGTTTACTACACAGGAAGCCTGTGAGCTTCAATGAAACTATAACTTTCCTCCATACCTGGTCACCCCTACTTCTAGTGATCGTCCTCATCTTACTCCTCTAGAGAATGTGGCTATTTTCTGGGAATAGGTTCTATGTGGTTTCAGATTTTCCATTCATCCCTTTTTTGTTGATGTTAGTAGGTATTTTGACCTTCTCCTGAATCAACTCGTCCACCAATCATTCTCTATTATGGTTGATTTTGTTGTCGTTTCTCGTTTACTTGATTTTCCTTTATCTCCTCGGCTATTCCATCACTTTTTCATTCCTCGTCAAGTGGAAGACATCGTTTTTAAGTTTCAATCACACCCTAAAACTACTTTGTTCCATAGAATTCTCCCTCAAGGAGAATGGTGGGATAACTTTTTTTTATGCATTTTCCTTCTCCACTGCCATATTCGATAACCCGGCATCGAAATCTTTCCCTTATTCCCTAATTAGGTGATATCTTCGAAGATCTCATCCTTTGTTCTTCTATGGGGAAATTAAAAGGCGCAAAGTTTAACTTGCCTGCCCTAATCGCCGAAGGCTTATTATTTGCTTTTGGTATTAGCACAGCCGACACAACCTTGGACGTCTCCTTTGGTAAGATTATTCTCCTTACACATGTTTTTAACCATCATAATATTGTTCCTAACATGATTTTTTTTTCCAGCCGATGTTGTCCTTCCCGCTTTCATGTGCAAGAATGCTCGACTCACAAGAGCAGTCTTGACTAGAATAGGGAAGAATTATTAAGGGATCGTCGTCTCAATCACCCTTCCTTCTCTCTTGGTTTATTGCCTCCATCTGAGCAACCTCAAGAATCCTCAAACTCATCAGATCCAGAAGGTCCCTTTGTTGTGAAACGTAAAAAGCCTCGTGCTTCCTTCCCGTATCCACTTTCTTCCACCATAACTACTTTTGAACAGATTCCTATTACTTCTTCCGAAATCTCCCTTAGCAGAGGTAAGGAACCTACCCTTCCTACACATGCTCATTCTAATTTTGCTCTGAATATGATGAGGTCAGGACTTCTTATTCCTATGTCTATTGATATTCCACCAGATAATCCTTCACTTGAGGTAGCACCAACTATTCCTATGGCTTCATTGCCCCTTCTTCCGACCCTACCTTCTTCTTCCACCAAGTCCTGTGCCAAAAGAACTCCTTGCAGGAAATCAATTACCTCCGGGCCCATCAGAACATCCACTAAACAAGATCCTTCATTAGCTAGCCTTTCATCTCCTGATCCATCCCCACAGGGTTCTAAACTTCCTCCTTCTTCTTCTTCACCATTTACTGCCTCTACCAACTCCTCTATCCTTTCCAAACAATCTCATGGGCTACCATCCCAACTTGGTCAAACCTCTGTTCCCACCTCATATGGGCTACTTCAACTGAAAAGATCATTAGTTGAGTCCTGGTTGCAGTCGCAAGCACATATGAAAAGGAATACAATATTTGAATGTGATGATGATCATAGTCGTCAAGCTACTGCAGTAAGTTTCTGATTAAACTTTCTTAATTGGTAACCACAAAATATAACCAAGTTGTTATTCTATTTAGCTCTATGCTTCAAGCCTATAGTTGAGCAAGCTAGTTGAGGATTTAGAAAGGACTAACCGAACTTTGAAAGCTAAAGTGGAGGAATTACAAACTACTTCCAACTTCCCTAATAATTAACTCATTCAGCTAGGGGATAAGGTGCATTCACAGGCTGAATTCAACGCTAGCTTAGAAAAAGCTCTACAAGGCTGTCGTCAATTGCTACAGTCTCGAGAAGAAGAAAAGAAAAACTTAGAACTATAATTATAAGGGCTTAATTCTAAGCTTAATGTTGAAACGACCTTAAAAGATAAAGCACTCTTAGGTGCTGCTCACAAAATTGCTCTTCTAGACCAATTACAACTGTCATATAGCTCGAAGCCCCCTGAGTTAGCCCTAGAGTTAGCTTCTAAAGATTTTGCCTTGTTTCAGCAATAGAAAGGATCATGAGCCCAGGACTCACATATAAGCTCACTTTTGCAAGAACTAAAGGAGGCTAAGGCAGAGAAAGCTACTTTTCAAGGGGAAAATGATAGCCTACAATCTGAGTTTCAAACATATAAGGTAAGTGAGGAAGAGCGCTGGCAGAGCAAGCACAGATCCTATCTGGATTCTCTTGAGTTTGGTGGAGATACACTCGACGCATCGTAGGAACCCTTACCCATTCTGTTGAAGGGGTAATTCAATAGTTAAGAGAAGGGGGTTATCTATCAGGAGAACCTCCTCCCCTATTTGTAGATCGCCGACGACTTAACCATGAGCTTGTAAGAGACTTTCGAAGCAAGTTTGAGTCAACTTGGGATCTTGTATCTATATTTTTTTTATCATTTCATCACTACTGTATACTACTTATTGTTTATCAAATGTTAATGAAAATTTATACTTACTTGTCTTTCCTTGTGTAACTTCCCTATCTTCAGAACCATCCAAGTGTTCATATAAATGAACTTTTTTAATATACTCGCCATATATAGAGAAATTCCATAGAAAAATTATAATCGAAGGAAGTATATCTCATAGTTACCTTTTGAGTGATATATAATGCTAAATGAAATTTTCTGATGATCTCCGGATTTGTATGATGAGTTAAATACCTTGCTTATATATATAAAGAATCTCCGACCTATTTAATAGGCTGGTCGGATGTATATTTCCGGATGAGATAATCATACAATATAAATGCTCCTTTGGACTATTCCCGACGATATGATGGACTGGTCGAATTTATATGCTCGAAAGAAATTAAACATCTGCAATATAAATGCTCCTTTGGGCTTTCCCCGGCTGTATGATGGACCGGTCGGATTTGTATGCTCAAGTGAAATTAAATATCTACAATATAAATGCTCTTTTGGGCTTTCCCCGATTGTATGATGGACCGGTTGGATTTGTATACCTGAGCGAAATTAATTTTCTCCACAATAAGTAACGTTGATGCTAAAACCCATGGTTGATCTTAGGGATGGTTTAAAGTCTCTGGTTCCCCTTAAGGAAGCCTGTCCGGTCACTCCTTAAGGTCCTCGATCAGCTGTATGATGGTTTAAAGTCTCCGGTTACCCTTAAAGAAGCATGCCCGGTCACTCCTTAAGGTCCCCGATCGATTGTATGATGATTTAAAGTCTTCGGTTCCCCTTAAGAAAGCATATCCGGTCACTGCTTAAGGTCCCCAATCGATTGTATAAAGGTTTAAAGTCTTCAGTTCCCCTTAAGGAAGTCTGTCTGGTCACTCCTTAAGGTGCTCGATCGACTATATGATGGTTTAAAGTCTCCAGTTCCCTTAAGAAAGCCTGTCCGTTCACTCCTTAAAGTCCCCGATCGACTGTATGATGGTTTAAAGTCTCTGATTCCCCTTAAGGAAGTCTGTCCGGTCACTCCTTAAGGTCCCTGATCGACTGTATAATGGTTTAAAGTCTTTGGTTCCCCTTAAGGAAGTCTATCCGGTCACTCCTTAATGTCCCAGATCGACTGTATGATGGTTTAAAGTCTCCGGTTCCCCTTAAGGAAGTCTGTCCGGTCACTCCTTAAGGTCTCCGATTGATTGTATGATGGTTTAAAACCTCCGGTTCCCCTTAAGGAAGTCTGTCCGGTCACTCCTTAAGGTCTCCAATCGATTGGATAATGGTTTAAAGTCTCCGATTCCCCTTAAGAAAGCTTGTCCGGTCACTCGTTAAGGTCTTCGATCGACTATATGATGGTTTAAAGTCTCTGGTTCCCCTTAAGGAAGTCTGTCAGGTCACTCCTTAAGGTCCCCGATCGACTAGATGATGGTTTAAAGTCTCTGATTCCCCTTAAGGAAGTCTATCCTGTCACTCCTTAAGGCCCCCGATCGATTGTATGCTAGTTTAAAGTCTATGGTTCCCCTTAAGAAAGCCTGTCCGGTCACTCCTTAAGGTCCCCAATCGATTGGATGATGGTTTAAAGTCTCCAGTTCCCCTTAAGGAAGCCTGTCTGGTCACTCCTTAAGGTCCCCGATCGATTGGATGATGGTTTAAAGTCTCCAGTTCCCCTTAAGGAAGTCTGTCCGATCACTCTTTAAGATCCCCGATCGACTATATGATGGTTCTCTCGTTCCCCTTAAGGAAGTCTGTCCGATCACTCCTTAAGGTCTCCGATCGACTGGATGATGATTTAAAGAGAAGTATATGACCCCTCAAAATAATATTGTGTGTACCTTTTCTGTTACTCATATCAACAATGTTTGTACAAAATATATGAATAACTTACAAGCATATTTGTTAAGTTCTATATAGTTGAAAATGATTAGCACTCCAAGGCCGTTCGAGTTTTCTCCCTTCTGCATCTTGAAGGTAATAGGAGTCTGATACAAGTTTTTGTATAATTTTATAAGGTCCTCCCCATTGGGGTTCCAGCTTGTTAACATCTCTAATAGGCTTAATGTGCTTCCATACAAGATCACCTACCTGAAAAAATCTTGGAATAACTCTTTTGTTATAATTTTGTCTCATTCTTTGATAATATGAAATGAGCTGGGTTGTCGCTTTGTCCCGTGCTTTCTCTATTAAGTCAAGTTCCATGAGGCGTTGATCTGCATTGTTGTCATAATAAAGCCTTCTTCGATTAGATTCCACTCCAACTTCGATCAGAATCACTGCTTCGCCCCCATAAATCAGGTGAAAAGGAGTAATTCCTGTGGCTTCTCGAGGAGTGGTACGATATGCCCACAATACACTGGGTAATTCATCTACCCAGCTATCACCAACATAATCTAATTTGGTCTTGAGTCCTTTGATAATTTCCCTATTGGTTACTTCGGCTTGTCCATTACTCTGTGGATACGCCACAGAGGTAAAAGCTGATGTGATGCCATAATCATAATGCTGTTTTTTAATTTTCTTGCCCTGACATTGTCTTCCATTATCAGAAACTATTTTGTGTGGAATACAAAATCTATAAATATATGCTGCCATAGAAATTTGATAACTGCATGTTCAGTAATTCTAGCTAATGGTTCTGCCTTTACCCATTTAGAAAAATAATCAACAGCTACTAATAAGAATCTCCTTTAAGTAGGTGCAAGAGGAAAAGACCCAACTATATCCATGCCCCATTGATCAAAATGACAGGATACTATAGAAGTCTTCAGTAGTTCAGTGAGATGATGAGGAATATTTTGATGTTTCTGATAAGATAAACATGTTCTCACAAGTTGAGCAGCATCTGCTTGTAAAGTATACCAAAAATATCCAGCTAATAATATCTTTCTAGCAAGAGATCGACCTCCCATATGACTACCACAAGAGCCTTAATTCATCTCTTATAAGATATACTGTATATCATCTGATCCAACACATTTAAATAAAGGACTAGAGAAGGCCTTTTTATATAGATGATCTCCAATCATACTATACTAGCTTGCCCTTTTCTTGAATATCCTAGCTTGTTCTACATCAATGGGTAGAATTCCTTGCCATAAAAATAGAATAATAGATGTTCTCCAATCACTCCGAATTTCTAGATTAGCCTGTTGCTCAACACAAGATACTAATAATGTTTGCTCCACTGGTCTATCCAAATTCCAAGGTATAATGGAAGAAGCTAATTTAGCTAATTCATCTGCTACTTGATTGTCTATTCGAGGGATTTTCTTTATACTTACTTTATAAAATTCATCTTTTAATTTGTCAAATGCCTTTGCATATAGATTGAGTCATTCATTGCTAATTCCAAAGTTACCTATTAATTGTTGTGCTGCCAATTGAGAATTAGAATGAATTACCACACGAGCAACTCCCATATGTTTAGCAGCCTACAAGCCTGCTATCAATGCTTTATATTCGGCCTCATTGTTGGTGACTCTATAATTCAGTCTAACAAATAACTGTATTCGATCTTCTCTAGGAGATATAAGAAGAATCCCTATTCCACTACCTTGTCGAGTAGAAGATCCATCCACATAGATGATCCAGGTTTCCTCTATTTTTGGATTTGATATTTCTGTTATGAAATCCGCGAACATTTGAGCCTTAATGGTCGCCCAAGGCTGATACTGTATATCATATTCACTAAGCTCGGTGGTCTACTTGATCAATCTCCCGGATGCTTATGGGTTAATGAGTACCCGACCCAGAGTACTATTAGTTAATATTATATTTGGGTGTGACAGAAAATAAGGACGTAATCTCTGAGCTACTAAAATCAATCCATAAGCTAATTTCTCGAGTGTCGTATATCGACACTCTGCTCCTTTTAATAAATGACTCAAAAAATACATAGGTAAATACTCTTTTTCTTCCCGCCTTACTAATATAGAACCAACAGCTTATTCGTTGGATGATAAGTGTTGGTGTGGGAAGCATCCGACGATCAAACCCAAGTTTTGATAACGATAAAGGGTTCAAAGTTAAGTTGTTTTGTGATCTAACAGTTTGAATGAGCTTGCAGGAAAGTCCTAAGTGTACTTAGGCAAAAGTCCTAGCTACGGTTAGGCAGGTGGAAAACCCTAGGGGGTGGTAACCCTAGGTCATAGGGGGTGGTAACCCTATGCGGAAAGTCTTGGTGGGTCGAGAGCTTCAGGCAAAAGTCCTAGGCGGTGGTAACCCTAGGTGGAAAGTCCTGGTGTCACGAACCAGGTGGAAGACTGGACAGGTCAGGGAGCGGGCGTCCAGCAGAAAGTCCGGAAGCATCGGGCGCCGAGCAAAAGTCCAGTCGATCTAGAGGATCGTGCTGGCAATAAGTAAATCTCCTGAGTGGAGTAGGTGAGGACGCGTTCCCCGCAGAGGGAACAATAGGTGTTGGGTCGACCTAGGATTTTCGGTCGGAAATCCGAAGTCAGACCCGGACAGTCCGGAGACTGTCAATATTTTATTTATGACTATTATGTGCTAATTTTGTTTTGCAGTGTATGTGTTTGAGACTAACACATTTTGCAGGAACAAAGAAACAACCTTAAGTCTCGGATGAACAGTGCCCGAGGCGTCTCCATGGAGCTTGGAGGCGCCTCAGGTGCAAGGTTGAAGGGAGCTATGCAGCAGGCCTAGAGACGCCTCAGATTGAGCTGGAGGCGCCTTGGACCAGAGCTTGGAGGCGCCTTGGAGTGGCTTGGAGGCGCCTTCGAGTGGATGAGGTGCGACCTGTTCTGTGCTGATTCACGCGGGTGACTCGGGAGGCCTGGAGGCGCCTTGGATGGTGTGGAGGTGCCTCCAACAATGCATAAAAGGAGGTCTCGAGGTAGCACTCAAGACAACAAGTTCTAAGCGCTTCTACTATAACAGACTGCTCCAAAAGACGCTCTAAAGTGTTGTTACAACTCCCCGACGACCCGGAGCTCCGACATTTTGATTCTATCGTCGATATAATTGTTTTTTATTATTGCACTTATTGTAATACATATTTGTACTCACTTTTACACAATATAGTTGTTGCCCACAGAAAGCGATCATCGATCACGGGCCTTGGAGTAGGAGTCGCCCTAGGCTCCGAACCAAGTAAAACCTTGGTGTTGTTTGTGTGATTGCTTATTTCTTTTATTATTTCCGCTGCATTACTCGATACGTTTTTAATTCTGAAACACGTGAAAAAGCCACGAGCGCTATTCACCCCCCTCTAGCGCTTTCGATCCAACAATTGGCATTAGAGCGGGGTAGCTTTGATTTGGTGCAACCATCAATCAAGCAATTTTTTCGTGGTGTTTTTAATTTTTTGGAGTCAATCAGAATTAGTATAGTTGCTACATTCCAATTCTTTATCTATTCGAATCGCTTTTGCTCGAAGTCGGTGCAACACCATTCGAGTTCGTTTTTATTATCTTGATACCGCACTGCTAATCCAGGATCAAGTCCTGGGACGTTGTTTCTCTCATCTTTTTTCGTGCTAAATCTAAATGGCTTTCCAAGAAGGTTTTAGCACTGTTCGCTCCCCGCTCTTCTCCAGAGACGATTTCGGATATTGGAATGGTCAGATGGAGGCATATCTCCATACTCATTTTGAAGTCTGGATGATCGTCAAAACTGGACTCCAACTACTGATTGATGCCACCGGCAAGATACTACCGTACGAGGACTAGGAACCGTCACTCATCAAAAAGGTAGAAGCTAATGCAAAGGCAACCTGCACCCTACAATGCGGACTGACGAAGGAGGAGTTGAACAGCGTCGGCCCTTTTTTAAGTGCCAAGGAATTGTGGGAGAAACTCATTGAGCTGTAAGAAGGAACCTCCGATACCAAGGTCAGTAAACGGGATTTATTATTCAATAAATTGTATAATATTAAGTTGCAGGAAGGCGAGACGGCTATCCAACTCCACACCCGGATACAAGACCTACTCAACGGTCTACACGCAATCGAACAGAAGGTAGAGAACCGGGATATTTTGAGGTATGCCTTAAACGCCTTTCCAAGGAACACCTTGTGAGCATCCATGGTTGATGCTTACATGGTTTTTAAGGACCTCTCTTCCATAAAATTAGATGAGCTATTTGCCGAGTTTGAATTACATGAACAGGTTAACTCACGTCCGGCCGATAAACGTTTGGCTTTGGTTGCAGGTTCAAGTAGAGCGCGCGAGACTAAATCAAAGCGCAGAACCAAACTAGAATAAGAAGAAGAAGAACCAATTTCAGATGACGACGACGACGAAATCACAACCGAGTTCGTCAACCTGGTAAAGAAACTGTACAAGAAAAAGAAAGGTTTCAACAAGAAGGATGTTAGAAAAGTTCTCCAGTCCAAAGAAGCCCAACCAAGCTCAAAGGTGAAATTCGAGGTAACATGCTATGGATGCAATGAGAAGGGGTACATCAAGACGAACTGTCTGAACCAAAGGATCCGAAGAAACCGAGAAGGAAGAAGGCTCTGAAGGCGACCTGGGACGAGTCATCCTCGGAGGAGTCCGATGGTGAAGAGCTCGAACAAATGAGTTTTCTCGCGTTGACGGCCCGGGACTACACCAACGAATCCGGAAGCGAGGACAAATCGGAAGCTGAGTCCGAGAAAAGCCACGGATCCGTATCCGTTTTTGAAGGGTCTGACTCCGCTGTAAGTATCCCGCGTTTACATAATCTAGTAAATTATTTAATTCAAAAATTAGCAAAATCCAATATTAGGCTCAAGTCACTTCTAAAGGAGGTAGCAGCCCTTAAAGAAGTGACTAACTCCAAACCCTTGCCTGACCCAATTCAGACTGGAAATTCAACTTAAGTCCAAAAGCTTGAGGAAGAAAACTCTAGTCTGAAAACTCAGGTCAAGGATTTGAAGAAGACCTTGGAACGGTTTTCATTGGGCTCCAAAAACCTTGATCTAATTCTTGGGACACAAAGAACCGTTTACAACAGATCTGGATTAGGATTTAAAACCAAAAAGAAATATCGATCCTATCTAACCTTAGTCAACAGACCAAATAGTAAGACCGTCCAAGCATGGGTACCCAAGTCCAACTTAGTTAATCAAGTTGGACTTGGTCAATATTGGGTTCCCAAGGATCAAGTACATTACCTTGATAGACCATATCGAGGTTATGATCCAGGGGGATCCAAAAGAAAAACTGTATTAATAAATAAATTTAAAAGAACATAATTAAAAACTTAAATCTAATCTATAAATTAAATAAAAATATAGAAAATTATCAATAATTTAGGTGGAGGCTCAAGAATAGCTGGCACCTCCAAAACTAACCTACCCGACAGAGTAACCCAAACCAAGCTACCCGACATGGTAATTAAAACTAATTAGAAAGGGAACAAGTTTAACTTGACCTATGGTACTGGTGAAATTTTGGATGATAGTACGCTAGGGAAGCTTAGTCTATATATGTCTAGGAAGATATGACTTCGACCTGGTGCATTTGGCTAAGTAGAACTAACCGAAGCTACCCTTTATGGATCCTAACCAGTTAGACCAAGATTTTGTACTAAATTCAGTGGATAGGACTATTTGAAAAACCACGAAGGCATGATTACTTTAATGATGTCCAAGTGACTCACCATAGCCCAGAAGTTTATCCGAAGAATGCCTATTTGTTGTGCCCAAAGCTAAACCTGAATCTAACACAAAGTTAAACTAAACCCTATAATTGAATCTAATTCATCTCACAAAATTATAGGATTCCCTGATTTGAAATTTAGATCGGGTGAGATGACTAAGGATTGAATCAAAATTAAATTAAGATCAAAATTAAAATTAAATTAAAGCACTTTTAAAAACTTATTTAAAAATATTTTTAAAAACTTATTTAAAAAATATTTTTAAAAACTTATTTAAAAATCTTTTAAAAAACTTATTTAAAAAATGTTTTAAAAACTTATTTAAAAAATGTTTTAAAAACTTATTTAAAAATCTTTTAAAAACTTATTTAAAAACATTTTAAAACCTTTTAAAAAACTTTTTTTTAAAAAAAAACCTTTTAAAAACTTATTTAAAAACCTTTTAAAAACTTATTTAAAAACCTTTAAAAAAAAAATAACAGCGCCCTCGAGCGTCAGTGGAAAAATTCCCCCTGAAAACAACTAAGGCGCCTCTGACCAGGTCTGAGACGCTCTAAACACCGCTTGGAGGCGCCTTCAATGAGATTGAATGCGCCTTCAATATCAAAATATGCAACGAACAGAACGTTCGCTCCACATTCTCCTCTCGCCGAAAATCTTGATCCAAGGCACCTTAAACCCAGATTTCCACCCTTCAACTCCTTCAAATACCCTACAATGCCTCCTAGGTATACTCTAAACTATCCTAAATCATCCTTTACATATTTTTAGTGCTTGTTTTGCAAATTTATATGTATATGGTGTTGGTTGCTACTCGGAAAACCTAGAGGTTCCACTGTACAAAAATTTTGTACAAAGGTCTGAACCTTTTCCTAGCTACCATGTGTTCTTTTAAATTAAATTTTGGATCGCCTGCGGAACTTAACACGTTTGATCCAAAACTTAATCTATTCATTCTTTTAAGTTTTGACTTGGGTCTCCTGTGGAACTTAACACGTTCGACCCAAATCACCTTAAGTTATTAATTCCATTAAATATTAATTTTCATAATTGGTTCCCAGTACTGACGTGGCGAGGCACATGACCTTCTTGGATATGGGAGCAACCACCACCGACTAGACAAAACCTTTTATGGAAAGCTAATATTTAATTTCCTAAAATAACTTTAGGTTAACCGAAAAGAACAATCAAATCACAAGGGAAAAAAAAACAAAAGAACACAACATCGAAAAACATATTCGAAATACTAGAATCGCATGCCTCTTGTATTTGGTATTATTTCCAAAAATAACTAGTATGATGCGGAAAGGAAAAATACTAGTTATACCTTTTAGAAAGACCTCTTGATCTTCTACCGTATTCCTCTTCTAACCTCGACGTGTGGGCAACGATCTTCCGAGATGAGAACCACCAAGCACCTTCTTCTTCCTTACAAGTTTCGGCCATCAAAACTTCTCCTAGGATGAAGAGGTTCGGCCACCACCACCATGCTCCAAGGGATGCTAGAAAAGAGGCTTCTTTTCTCTCCTTCTTCTCCTTCTTAGATCCGGCCACCAAAGCTATCTCCACCATGAGAAGGTTTCGGCCACACAAAGGAGAGGAGAGGAAAGAACAACACCAAGGAAAAGAGGAAGAAAAATATAATAGAGTCGTTCGCATTGAAGCCTCCTCTACCCCCTCTTTTATAATCCTTGGTCTTGGCAAATAAGGAAAATTTAATAAAAACTTCCTTAATTCTTTTGCCATTGAAAAGGAAAATTTATTTAATTAAAATAATTTTCTCTTTTCAAATTATAATGGTCGGCCACTCTTCTCCCCAAAACAAGGAGAGTTTTAATTAAAACAAAATTTAAAACTTCCTAATTTGTTTCTAGAAATTTATAAAAATTTCTCCAATAATTTTAATCCTTTCATGATTGGTTAATAAAAAGAAATTTTATAAATTAAAATCTTTCTTTTAAACATGTGGATAATTTCCAAAAAGGAAAGTTATCTCTAAAAATTAAAATCTCCTTTCAATATACAAATAAGGAAAGATATTAAATCTTTTCTTAATTTTTTGTATAAACTAATAAAAGAGAATTTTTTATTTTTAAACTTTCTTTTAAATCATGAATATAATTAAAAGGAAAGTTTTTACCAAAATTAAAATCAACCTTTTAATCTACAAATAAGGAAAGAGATTTTAACTCTTCTCTTAATCTTTTGTAGAATCTTATAAAAGGAAGGATTTAAATTTTTAAACTCTCTTTTAAATTATATTATCCACATAGAAAAATTTTAAAATTAAAATTCCTTTTTATTTTAATAGGGACGGCCACATGAATTCACCCATGAACATACCCATGGCCGGCCCTAGCTTGGTCTCCAAGCTAGCTTGGCCGGCCCCTATAGGATGGGTAAGAATGTGGGTATAGGTGGGTATAGTACTCTATAATTAAGAGGCTACGATAGGGACCGAGAGGAGGAATTGGTTTTGGTCTCCCGATAAAATTAAGCATCCCGTGCTCGCCCCGAACACACAACTTAATTTTATCAATAATAATTCATTCCACTATAGAACTATTATTGAACTACCGCACCAATCCCAAATTACATTTTGGGCTCCTTCTTATCATGAGTGTGTTAGTCTCCCTGTGTTTAAGATAACAAATGTCCACTAATTAAGTAAGTTACTGACAACTCGCTTAATTAATATCTAGCTCCAAGAGTAGTACTACTCAACTTCATCGTTATGTCGGACTAAGTCCACCTGCAGGGTTTAACATGACAATCCTTATGAGCTCCTCTTGGGGAAATTCTCAACCTAGATCACTAGGACACAGTTTCCTTCTATAATCAACAACACACACTATAAGTGATATCATTTCTCAACTTATCGGGCTTATTGATTTATCGAACTAAATCTCACCCATTGATAAATTAAGAAATAAATATCAAATATATGTGCTTGTTATTATATTAGGATTAAGAGCACACACTTCCATAATAACTGAGGTCTTTGTTCCTTTATAAAGTCAGTATAAAAGGAACGACCTCAAATGGTCCTACTCAATACACTCTAAGTGTACTAGTGTAATTATATAGTTAAGATAAACTAATACCTAATTACACTACGACCTTCCAATGGTTTGTTCCTTTCCATCTTGGTCGTGAGCTACTGTTTATAATTTATAAGGAACCGATAACATGATCTTCTGTATGTGACACTACACACCATGTTATCTACAATATAAATTAATTGAGCAACTACATTTATCATAAATGTAGACATTTGACCAATGTGATTCTTATTTCTAGATAAATGTTTATACCAAAAGTTAGGCTTTTAGTATACACTCTAACATATGGTTGAAATTAGGAAGCGACGCAATGTTGCGTCCACCTCGGGTACTGGCCCGTCCACTTACGCTAGATTCCCCACTAAGCAACATAGGCTTAGTTTTTCTCAGCATTCATACTCTATCATTAAGTGTAGGTATCTAAATAGACTCTGTTTTATGACTTATTGTCCGTTCATCATACAGATGATTGCCCACTACCAGTTGGATAAACTGGTTTACTGCAGTCATGCAGTAAATAGAGATCTATGTGCCCAATTTTTCAACAACCTTGAAAGGGTTGATGATTTAGTCTATTCCACCAGAGTTGGTGGAAAGGACATCCAGCTTACTCCTTCTCTATTACGCACCAGCTTAGAGCTAAGACAGTCAACATCTCCTTTCCTCGACCTCGTCACAGCCATCCACCACCTTATCGGTCGAGGACCAACTCGCACGTCTCGAGATTTACTCTGCTCAGACACGACGACTTATGCTGGATGAGTTTCGCATGCTTCGCATAGAGATCGCTTTCGGCTTTGCCTCTCTTCAACAAGGACAGACTGCTCCCGAGCAGCATCGTGCACCACCTCCAGCTGATGATCCTACTTATTGATACTATCCTTTCATGCCTTGTACTTTGGACTTTAGACACAAACACTTGCATCTAATATTCCATTATTACCTAGTTAAACTTTTGCTAGTCAGAGCTAAGTTACTCAACCCAACTTTCTTCTTACTAGTCTTTGTTATATTTCTACACATATTAGACTGTTACTTAGTTTCTTTTATAAACTTCTAGGAAAAATGTCTTCAAAATCCCAATTTTATTAGACCTTCAAAATATGGACTTAGCCTAGGCACTAACCCTAGATATCATGTTCCCCTAGATTTCAGCCAGAGCATCTCACAAACACACTAGGCTTAACTTGCTTGTGTTTGAAAGAAACTTAGAACGACATGAGATGCATAGGGCACAGCCTGGACTTTAGAATGCTTATTTTTGTGCATCACAGTAAGTTTGGGCGTTAAATACCAAAAATATAGTAATCAAGTTAAGTCATCCATCCCTAGTCAAATCTAACTGGATTTTCAACTTAACTTGACTAACCAAGTGAAAGTTGTTACCCTCTAGATAAGCAGTTAGTAGCTAATGGTTAGACATGTGGTCCAGGGGACTAAATCATTCATTTTAATTACTCATGCTTGAACTTTAGGACTACTTGAATTTGAATGAATGACCTTAACTTAAATCTTCATAAGTGAAGCTCCTCTCTCTTTGCAGCTAAAATTTAACTAAGTCTTTTAATCTAAATGTCTTTCAAAACCTATCTTTTCTTAAGAGTCTTTAGCTATTTTTGCAAAAGCATCTTTTTCAAATTTAAACTAAGTCTTTTCAACTAAGTGTTTTCAAAGGCTCATTAAAATGTTAGCTAAGTGACCTCTATAGCTGTTTTCAAATATTTTTAGCAAATGCCTTCAAACTTAAACCTTTAAAGCTATCTAAAAAGATCTTCTTTGAATCCTTAACATTTACTTAGCTAAATGTTTTACAAAGAATATAAGTATTTTTCTAAATGATTGTGGTTAAGTACTTCTAAACTTAACTAAGGATTTTTCAAAAAGCAAAAAGCTTTTTATCTAAGTATCTTGATTAGCTAAAGTTCCAAAGTTGAAATAACTTATATTTTTTTTCATTCTTAGCTAAAAATAAAAAATCCTACAAGAACATTTTTTCTAAAAAGCTAAGTACTTTTCATTTCTTTTTTCAAATTTTTTTCCAAATATAAGTACTCTGATTAGTTTTATTCTCCTTGTATTTTGATGTATGACAAAGGGGGAGAGTAGTAAATTCATAAAGAAAAAGTAAATAAAGAACAAAAATTCATAAATTCAAAAATTAAGGGGGAGCATAAAACCAAAAATTAAGGGGGAGCCTTATTCTCTCATGCTTGTGCTGTCAATTTGTTTATACTTGTGCTATCTCTACCTTTTCTTTACTGTCTTTTACTTAACTTTGAAGTTCGGTTGCCATAATAAAAAAGAGGAAGATTATTGGTGCGGAAAGCATCCGACGATCGAACCCAAGTTTTGATAATGGTAAAGGGTTCAAAGTTAAGTTGTTTTGTGATCTAATAGTTTGAATGAGCTTGCAGGAAAGTCCTAAGTGTACTTTGGCAAAAGTCCTAGTTGCGGTTAGGCAGGTGGAAAACCCTAGGTCATAGGGGGTGGTAACCCTATGCTGAAAGTCTTGGTGGGTCGAGAGCTTCAGGCAAAAGTCCTAGGGGGTGGTAACCCTAGGTGGAAAGTCCTGGTGTGGCGAACTAGGTGGAAGACTGGACGGGTCGTGGAGCGAGCATCCAGTAGAAAGTTCGGAAGCATCGAGCGCCGAGCAAAAGTATAGTCAATCTGGAGGATCGTGTTGGCAACAGGTAAATCTCCTGAGTGGAGTAGGTGAGGACGCGTTCCCCGTAGAGGGAACAGTAGGCGTCAGGTCGACCTAGGGTTTCTAGTCGAAAATTTGAAGTCAGACCCGGACAGTCCGGAGACTGTCAATATTTTATTTATGACTATTATGTGCTAACTTTGTTTTGCAGGATATGTGTTTGGGACTAACACATTTTGCAGGAATAAAGAAGCAACCTTAAGCCTCGGATGAACAGTGCCCGAGGCACATCCATGGAGCTTGGAGGCGCCTTAGGTGCAAGGCTGAAGGGAGCTACGCAGCAGGCCTGGAGGCACCTTAAACTGAGCTGGAGGCACCTTGGACCAGAGCTTGGAGGCGCCTTGGAGTGGCTTGGAGGCACCTTCGAGTGGATGAGGTGCGACCTATTCTGTGCTGATCCACGCGGGCGACTTGAGAGGCTTGGAGGCGCCTTGGATGGTGTTGGAGGCGCCTCTAACAGTGCATAAAAGGAGGTCTCGAGGCAGCACTCAAGACAACAAGTTCTAAGTGCTTCTACTACAACGTGCTGCTCCAAAAGACACTCTGAAGTGTTGTTACAAGTCTCCGACGACCCGGAGCTCCGAGATTTCGATTCTGTCGTCGGTATAATTGTTTTTTATTATTGCACTTATTGTAAGACATATTTGTACTAACTTTTACGCGATATAGTTGTTGTCCACAGAAAGCAATCATCGATCGCGGGCCTTGGAGTAGGAGTCGCCCTAGGCTCCGAACCAAGTAAAACCTTGATGTCGTTTGTGTGAATGCTTATTTCTTTTATTATTTCCACTGCATTACTCGATACATTTTTAATTCTGAAACACATGAAAAAGTCACGAGCGCTATTCACCCCCCCCTCTAGCATTTTCGATCCAACAATAAGTACATCCATAAGGTCTCTCCTACTATTGGTTTAGCTAGTACAGGGAGAGTAGATAAATATTCTTTCATCTCCTCAAACGCCTTGTTGTAGTTCTCATCCCATTGAAATTTGGTTACTCGTCGGAGTATTTTAAAAAAGAGGAGATTTCGATCGACCGACCGAGAGATGAAGCAGGATAAGGCGGTAATCCTCCCTGTCAATCTTTGTACTTCCTTTAGGTTTCATGGAGGAGTCATGTCCTGTAGTGTTTTTACTTTGCTGGGATTGACTTCTATTCCCGATCGGTCACCATTTATCCCAGGAATTTTCCACTCTTAGCCCTAAATAAACATTTGTTGGGATTGAGCTTGAGTCTATATCTCCTCAGGGTCCTACAAGTTTCTTCTATGTCAGCACATAAACTAGAAGTCCATATAGATTTAATAAGTATGTCATCCACATAAACTTCCATGTTTCTTCCAATTTGTTTCTAAAAAATCTTGTTCATGAGTCTCTGATAAGTAGCTCCTGCATTCTTTAGATCAAAAGGCATAATATTGTAACAATAAGTACCTTCAGTGGTTATAAAGTTAACATTTTCCTGATCTGCCTTAGCAAGTGGAACTTGGTGATACCCCTGATAAGCTTCCAACATACTAATAAATTCACATCCAGTCGTAGAATCCACCACTTGATCCATACGAGACAGAGGATAATAATCCTTTAGACAAGCCTTGTTGAGATCCCTGAAATCAATACATACTCGCCACTTACCTGGCTTAGAAACCAAGACGATGTTAGCCAGCCAGCTTGGAAATTGTACTTCCTGAATATATCCAACATCCAATAATTTATCCATTTCTTCCTTGATAATTTTATTCTGATCAACTCCAAAATCCCTTTTCCTTTGTTTGACCGGTCAGACATCTAGATATACATGAAGAGTGTGCTCCATAACCGTTAGTGTTATACCTTTCACCTCCTTAGGTGTCTAGGCGAACACATTGCTATTTTTCATCAGGCATTTTATCAAGTCCTCCTTGAGATCAGGAGCAAGATTAGACGCGATGTGGGTAGTAGCTTCCGCTCGGCCGATTTGTATATGCACTTCCTCTTTCTCCTCATATACATGGGTGGGCGATTTTTCATGGATGACATTGATATCCATCATCTAAGCTTTTCGGACGGCATTAGCTTCCGCTCTCATAACCTCCACATAGCACTTACATGCTACTATTTGATTTCCCTTGACTTCCCCCACTTGATCATCCACAGGGAATTTTATCTTCTGACAGAAAGTAAAAACAACTGCCCTGAATTCATTTAAGGTCGGCTGACCCAAGATAACATTATAAGCTGACAGGGCGTCAACCACCATGAAGGAAGATCTGCGTGTCCTCATAAGGGGCTCCTCCCCTAAAGATATGACCAATTTGATTTGACCTAGCGACTGTACTTCATTGCCTGTAAACCCATATAGTGAAGTAACCATAGGCTGAAGCTCACTTAGGTCGATTTGCAGCTGATCAAAAGCTTGTTTAAAGATAATATTAACAGAACTACCGGTGTTAATAAAAGTACGAGAAATATTGTAATTAGCTATAACAACCTTAAATATTAACTCATCATCATGGGGCACTTCTACCCCTACTAAATATTTGGGCTCGAAATTGATTTTCGGTCCCACCGCCTTTTCGACACTACATCCAATAGCATGTATCATTAATCACCGAGCGTGTGACTTCCTCACCCGATTAGAATCACCATCAATGGGTCCACTCACTATCATATTGATATTGCCCCGAGCAGCGTTGTTGCGATTCTCTTCTTGCCAAGCCAATGGTTGCTCTGATTGTACTTGATCCAGCGTTTGCGCCTGTATAGTGGGGAGAGGTAATATTCCTGCCTATGATTCGCTCGGTTGATATTCGATCTTAAGTGGGCTATTCTGCCATGGATATCGTCGGCGATTTGGAATTGGGGAACGCCGACGGTAGTGGGTGTTACCCATTTGTTGATTCTTTAGAACAAAATAATTTTCAGTATTATGAGTACTTATCAGATGATATGCGCACTGTCTTTGAAGAAAGTGTTGAGGAACCTCCACATGTTGTAATGCTTGAGGTCAAGGTTCCAGATGATGATGATGCGGATCTGCCCGAAGCCCCTTAGGAGGCTGAATAGGACCTGCAGGACGTACCGCGGCAGGAACGGGTGTGGAAGTAGTGGTATCCTTCCTCCGAGCAGCTTGAGCTTCTTCCACATTGATGAACTCCGAAGCCCGCTCGATTAATATATCAAAATTGATAGGAGGATTCCTGACCAAATCCTTAAAGAAGTCATTATCATTAAGCCCTTGGGAAAAGACGCTTACCAAGATCACCATGGTGGCCGAAGGGACATCGATGGCTACTTGGTTGAACCTTTTCATATAAACTCTGATAGATTCTTTAGGTCCTTGTTTGATTAAAAAGAGACTCCAAGGGGTTTTATGATACTTCTGATTGCTAGAAAAATGATGTAGAAACACCTTGTGGAAGTCGTTAAAGCGCTGAAAAGAATTTTTCGATAGTCGCTTGAACCACCTCTGAGCTGCTCCCCCAAATGTAGTAAGGAACATCTGGCATTTAACACCATCGATGAATTGTTGGAGGAGCGCTGCATGTTCAAATTTGAGAAGATGATCCTCGGGATCAGTTGTCCTCGAGTATTCTCCAACGTTTAAATTTTGATAATGCTTCGGCAAAGGATCATCCAACACTCGTTGAGAAAATAGAGTGATAATCCTTTTAGGAGAACTATCACTGGCTACAATCTTCTCTTTTTGTTTTTCTCTTATAAGGGTTACTCCAGAAGACTCTTGAAGAATTTCTTTTCGTCCCCCCTATTCAAGAGGTGTCTGGAAATATACTTTAGGATGTCAGGTGAGAGAGAGAGGGGTTGAGAGCAAACAAACTAGATCCCCCCTTCGATCCCTCTCTCCCTATGATGAGAAGTTATAGACATCGTCGGGTGAGGTGCTACAGGTAGTGTACCACCAGTATTGACTTGTTGTTATTGCTGCAATATCTTCTGCACTCTAGCATTGATGAGCAATTCCAGATCCTCCTATAATATAGTAATAGTGTTGGATTTTTCTAGCTTCCTCCATCTTCATAGCTTCATATTCAGGTGAATAGTTTCCCACAGACGGCGCCAAATTTGATCCTATATGAAATCTATGAAATGGTGCGCTGACTCCAGTGAACGACGATCCTTAATGAAGATAGCCTCCTGGAGACCTAAAAGAATCTCTCCATGATCTTGTACATAGCGAGACAAACTAACAAAGCGTTAGTTGTCACGCCCCGGAGGAGTCCCTGTCCGAAGAAATTTCGGCAACATCTCCCCTGTACAGCGGACAATCTGAAACTTTACTACATCACCATATACCTCAGCCACATGTGGCTGGAAGAATAACATCAATAAACAAACAATAACACAGTCATCCACGCAGTTTATATCAATTTCAGCCTCTGGCTGACACAACCACGCAGTTTAATAGTAAACAAACCGAACAGTGATAAACAGACTCGAAAACAACCCCACTCAACTACACTCATAAAGCTCAAAACATATTCCTACTCCACTACACTCATAAAGCTCAAATCCGACAATAAGATCAACTTACCGCTTCTGCCGTCTAGGCAGGTTTATAGTAAAACATATCGAATAAAAATCCATCGACAAGTACAATCCATACAAGCTCCAAGTATCAAAACAAAACAAGTCTAAACATGGTCCAATAAAGAAGAAAACCAAAAGATCAATAATGCCCTTGTGGTCTGCAGGGGACTAGCGATTGGAACTCTCTCCTGACAGCATCAACCTGAAATAGCAACGGAGAAGGGTGTGAGTCCAACACTCAGCAGGTAACAACTGATATGCATAATAAAGAATATAACAACTAGCACTAATCATGCGTACAGTCTCCTCATACAAGAAAGGTAAATGCAACTGAGGAATGCAGGAGAAAAGTTGTACTAACTCGGACCAAGGTATAAGGATAACAGGTCGTCAGACAGAGAGTGTCATAATCCTGTATGCATGTCAATCATATGCATCCATATAAATGTAGTAAATAAATGCAGCAAACACAAACAATAAATGCATCATGCATATGATGCCAATGTCATGGTCACCCCTGACGCCAGTCAGCTAACTCACACACAATGGTGAGTCCAAGTGGGTAGTCAGACAACGCGGCACTCGACATCACTACCTCGATGAGTGGCCAAGGTGAGCGGGATCGTCCGAACGCCTATCCTCCTACCCCAAATCATAAGTGGGGGCGATGCTCTCATCTCCGTAACATGATGACGCGGGAGGTATTTCTAAGCACCACGCGAGTCACACTACCCATGAGCGGACCAACGAGCCAAGCAGAGTCCAACCTTTGCGTTACCTGCCTGCTACACTAAACCGGCAGAACAGGACAGAAGCGAGCTGGCATGCTGCTACTGCTGAGTCATCGGACCAGCGGCCAAACAATGCAGAGGCACACACTTGTCTGATCTACCACTAACCCATGAGTGGTGGTGTGTACGGATACATGTAACTGACGATGTGCTCAACAATAATGGAGCAGGCAATCACACAGCATGCAATCATGCAAGATGATGCATGACACTAAACATGGCAATATCATGAACAGAATAACAATAACCATATAAATAAATACAAAGTGTGTACCACAGGACAATGTATCAAATGGAAGGTGCATAGATCAGATAGGGTATCAAATAAACCCTAGGTCCTGAACATAATGTATAATATGGTTGTGTCACTACCTCTAAAAGCCTGTATGATCAGGTAAATAATAACATGCAGTGCATAATAAGTAAACAAGCAAACATGTAACAGATCATATAGTGACCAACCGAAACAAATGGAAAACACAATCATTGCTATATGTTAAACACATTATTATGCATATCAAAAGACATAAGTCAAAGTACCCGCCTCCAATAAGAAAGGCCCAATCTGGTCCAATCCGACGTCGAGATAATCGTCTCATGTCAAAGCCCTGTGTTACCAATTGAATATATTTTTATTTAGCTACATTCTTATAAATAGCTAAATAAACTCTCTAACCCTAAATTAGGGCAAATCCCTAATCAACACATAAACTTAATTCAACCCATACATGATCAACAGCATATATCAAATTCCTATGCCTTACCTTAAACTCACAGCCGTTTATCACTGTTGGAAGTAGGGTCATTTGCTACTGGAATCTACCTGCTGCCGGAGATCAAACGATGCTGCAGGAAAACATTCACTACTACAGTGATCAGCCAAATCCGTTCAGCGCAAGACCCCAAATCAAAATCCAAATACCTAACATGCCTTACCTACTTGATACCTTCTTGTTTTCTCTCTACCGGCGACTGGTGGCGAAGAAAGAAGACCCACAGTGGAGTTTAGGGCATGAAAGTGAGCAGGGGGGAGGCACTCTAAACTATGGCTCGCAGCGAGAAGGAAGACTAGGGCACCGTGGTCGGCTGCCGGCGCTAGGGCATAGCAAGCACGGCAACACCACTGCTCCGGTGAGGGGAAACGCTGCCCAGATGTCAATTGACACAAGGAGGAGATGGCGCAATGTTGCTCAGCATGATTTGGGGATCTCCGGGACAACCAAAAGAAGGGCAGAGGATGCTAGGGCACAGGGGAGTGTCGGCGGCGCCTCTGGGATCTCCACGGCAAGGGGCAATGGCGCCGATGGCGTCGTTGGGCAGTGATGAGAGGTAGGCGGATGGCGGCGCGATGAATCGAGCTAGGGCTCGGCTCCGGGTCGGAGTGGCGGTGACGCGAGAGGAAAGGAAAACAGGAGCTTGGCCGACGTCGAGACTCGACTTTAACCGCGAGAAACCGTCGCGTGCGGCGATTAGGACAGATCGACATCGAGGACGGCTTGGCGCGAGGAAGCATCGAGTGAGGGGCTGGGGCTGGGGCACGCGAGGCACGCGGGGAGGAAAAGAAAACGAAGGAAAGAAAAGAATAAAGAAAAAAGAAATAAAAAGAAAATCAACATTTCCTCCCTTAAAAGAGGTAGCCTAAACAGGTTTTCCCGGACCCCAATTTTATCCCCGTTAACTCATCCATACGAGCTCCGAAAAATTTTCAAAAAATTTCCAAAAATTCTAGAAAATTCCCTTATTAATATTCGCCTATTTTCGGTATTTTACATTCTCCCCCACTAATAAAAATTTGGTCCCCAAATTTCGTTATCTACCATCAGCAAGTACTAACAACAGATATAGAGTATAAATGCTGAACGGTAAATTAAATCACATACCTCAAGTGAAAAGATGGGGATATCGAGCTCGGATAGTATCCTCGAGCTCCCAAGTAGCCTCCTCATCCGAATGATGCTGTGCATGCTCCTCCTCGGAACACGAGTAGACCAATATATCATCGATGAAAACGATAACAAACTAATCAAGATACTCCAGAAAGACGCGGTTCATCAAGTCCATAAACACCGCTGGAGCATTGGTAAGCCTAAATGGCATTACCAAAAACTCATAATGACCGTATCTCGTATGGAAAGTTATCTTCTGAATATCTGAGTCTCTGACCCTCAACTGATGATATCCGGATCGCAGATCAATTTTAGAATACACTAATGTACCTCTGAACTGATCAAACAAATCCTCGATCCGTGGTAAAGGATATTTATTCCTGACGGTCACTGCATTCAGCTGTCTGTAGTCAATACATAACCTCATGGTGTCATCCTTTTTCTTGACAAACAATACTAGAGAACCCCATGGAGACACACTAGGGCGAATAAATCCCCTGTCTAAAAGATCCTGGAGTTGAACCTTCAGCTCGTTCAACTCTTTTAGTGTCATACGATAAGGAGCTTTCGATGCCAGTGCGATTCCCGGAATCAGCTCAATAGCGAACTCCACTTGCCTTCTGGGAGGCAAACCTGGTAGCTCCTCTGGAAATATATCTGGGTACTCTTGGACTACTGGAATGTCGGAGAGCTGCGAACTACTGCTGTCCTCAGTACTAATCAAAGATAACAGAAAACTCTGACAGCCATGTGACAGCAGCTTCTGAGCCTAAATCGCCGAAATGATCGATATGCCATCGTCTCTAATGTCAGTGAAATCCCATGAGGGTTGGTTCGGAGGCCGGAATGTGACCACCCTCGTCTGGCAATCAACAGTAGCATGATATACTAACAAACAGTCCATGCCAAGTATAATATCAAAATCGACCATTTCCAATACTAAAAGATCCACTGTAAGTATTAGATTGTCAAAATCTAACGGGCAACCTCTGACCTCTTGGGTGACGCCCAAAGTATCACCGGACGGTAGAGAGACAGTCAATCGATGGGGTCTACAAGTGGGTAATCTACCAATCTCCTGCATAAAAGCACGAGAAGTCTCATCCCATGTTGGTATTGATACCACTACCATATAAATCTAGACTCATGTAAAAGAAGTAAGGTGAATCCACGTTCTTCCTCACTCAGCAAGTGAAGTTTCAAATACTATATTACTTCACACTTCCATCATGATCATTCTAATATTTTTCTTTGTCTAACCTCATATTTATTAAATTATAACTCAGATATTACTACAAGTATAACAATCATAAAATAAATATCATACCTATTTGCTGTCTGGAGATATTCCGTCGTTGTCCAGCCCCCAAATTGACCTCGGAATTCCGTACGAGAAAATCACCGGAAATCCATATAAATCTGAAACGGAAATCCAAAACATATACGTAATGGAAAACCCGTGCAACCAAAATAACTACCTAGTTTAACTCGCAAACTTGGGCTAGCACAAAATATCCAGAATACTAAAAACAGGTATCACACCCTGCTCTGATACCAATAAACTGGTATCAGATAAATCTCGAAAATCCAACACACGGAAATCAAACAAGTATCACCAAACTTTGGCGCTCTGATACCACTAAATTGGTATCAGGTTATCCCAAATATCCAAAATACGAACACAAAGATCGTAAAACTTAAGCTCTGATACCACTAAATTGTCACGCCTCGGAGGAGTCCCAGTCCGAAGAAATTTCGGCAGCATCTCCCCTGTACGGCGGACAATCTGAAACTTTACTACATCACCATATACCTTAGCCACATACGGCTGGAATAATGACATCAATAAACAAATAATAACACAGTCATCCACGCAGTTTATATCAATTTCAGCCTTTGGCTGACACAACCACACAGTTTAATAGTAAACAAATCGAACAGTGATAAACAGACTCGAAAACAACCCTACTCAACTACACCCATAAAGCTCAAAACATATTCCTACTCCACTACACTCATAAAGCTCAAATCCGACGATAAGATCAACTTACCTCTTCTGCCGTCTAGGCAGGTATATAGTAAACCATATCGAATAAAATCCATCGACAAGTACAATCCATACAAGCTCCAAGTATCAAAACAAAACAAGTCTAAACATGGTCCAATAAAGAAAAAAACCAAAAGATCAATAATGCCCTTGTGGTCTGCAGGGGACTAGCGATTGGAACTCTCTCCTGACAGCATCAACCTGAAATAACAACGGAGGAGAGTGTGAGTCCAACACTCAGCGGGTAACAACTGATATGCATAATAAAGAATATAACAATTAGCACTAATCATGCGTACAGTCTCCTCATACAAGAAAGGTAAATGCAACTGAGGAATGCAGAGAAAAGCTGCACTAACCCGGACCAAGGTATAAGGATAACAGGTCGTCAGATAGAGAGTGACATAATCTTGTATGCATGTCAATCATATGCATCCATATAAATGTAGCAAATAAATACAACAAATACAAACAATAAATTCATCATGCATATGATGCCAATGTCATGGTCACCCCTGACGCCAGTCAGCCAACTCACACATAATGGTGAGTCCGAGTGGGTAGGGCTGTGACAACCGTGCACTCTGACATCACTACCCCTGATGAGTGACCGAGTGAACGGGATGTTATCGGAGTATGCCTATCCTCCTACCCCAAATCATAAGTGGGGGAGCGCAATGCTCCCATCTCCCGGTACACGATGACGAGGAGGTATCTCTGCCGGCTACCACGCTGCGTCACACTACCCATGAGCGGACCAACGGAGCCAAACAGAGTCACCAGACCAACGGAGCCAAACAGCAGAGTTGTCACACACCTGTCTGATCTACCACTAACCCATGAGTGGTGGAGTGTACGGATACATGTAACTGGCGATGTGCTCAACAATAATGGAGCAGGCAATCGCACATCATGCAATCATACAAGATGATGCATGATACTAAACATGGCAATATCATGAACAGCATAACAATAACCATATAAATAAATACAAAGTGTATACCACAGGACAATGTATCAAATGGAAGGTATACAGATCAGATAGAGTATCAAATAAACCCTAGGTCCTGAACATAATGTATAATATGGTTGTGTCACTACCTCTAAAGCCTGTTTGATCAGGTAAATAATAACATGCAGTGCATAATAAGTAAACAAGCAAATATGTAATAGATCATGTAGTGACCAACCGAAACAAATGGAAAACACAATCATTGCTATATGTTAAACACATTATTATGCATATCAAAAGACATAAGTCAAAGTACCCGCCTCCAATAAGAAAGGTCCAATCTGGTCCAATCCGACGTCGAGATAATCGTCTCGCGTCAAAGCCCTATGTTACCAATTGAATATATTTTTATTTAGCTACATTCTTATAAAAAGCTAAATAAACTCTCTAACCCTAAATTAGGGCAAATCCCTAATCAACACATAAACTTAATTCAACCCATACATGATCAACAACATATATCAAATTCCTATGCCTTACCTTAAACTCACAGTCGTTTATCACTGTTGGAAGTAGGGTCATTTGCTGCTGGAATCTATCTGCTGCCGGAGATCAAACGATGCTGCAGGAAAACATTCACTACCACAGTGATCAGCCAAATCCGTTTAGTGCAAGACCCCAAATCAAAATCCAAATACCTAACATGCCTTACCTACTCGATACCTTCTTGTTTTCTCTCTACCGGCGACTAGTGGCGAAGAAAGAAGACCCACAGTGGAGTTTAGGGCATGAAAGTGAGCAGGGGGGGAGGCACTCTGCACTATGGCTCGCAGCGATAAGGAAGACTAGGGCAGTGTGGTCGGCTGCCGGCGCTAGGGCATAGAGGATGCTAGGGCACAGGGGAGTGTCGGCGGCGCCTCTGGGATCTCCACGGCAAGGGGCAACGGCGCCGATGGCGTCGTCGGGCAGTGATGAGAGGTAGGCGGACGGCGGCGCGATGAATCGAGCTAGGGCTCGGTTGCGGGTTGGAGTGGCGGCGACGCGAGGGGAAAGGAAAACAGGAGCTTGGCCGGCGTCGAGACTCGGCTTTAACCCCGAGAAACCGTCACGTGCGGCGGTTAGGGCACGCGAGGCACGCGGGGAGGAAAAGAAAACAAAGGAAAGAAAAGAATAAAGAAAAAAGAAATAAAAAGAAAATCAACATTTCCTTCCTTAAAAGAGGTAGCCTAAACAGGTTTTCCCGGGCCCCAATTTTATCCCCGTTAACTCATCCATACGAGCTCCAAAAAAATTCTGAAAAATTCCCTTATTAATATTCTCCTATTTTCGGTATTTTACATTAGTGACCTAAGACCGAGGTAGGGATCCCTAGCTAGGCCCTCCGACGTTCAAATCAGTTTCTCTCTCAAGGGTGGAAGAAGAAGAAGAGTACCTGAAGTACTTTGAAATAGAGTTTAGATGCTAGAACTTGCGTACCTTGCCAACAGAGAGGATCCCCTTTTTATACTACCTGATCATGTGACCTCCATAGTCGTGAAGTAGTCCCCAATTCATTAGGGTTTGTTAGGAGATGAAGTCATCTTCTATACTTCGTGCAATAATCCTTTGAGAAATCTTTTTTGTACCCCAGATTATCTCTTTTGTCGTTTGTGACTTATATTTGTGATGAGGTATGCATAGGAACATGTCATTATAACCGAAGAAGTTTCTAGAAGATATTTCCTGTCAAAGTTGTCAAGTTGCCATATTTCCAACCAGTCCTTTAACCCAGTCACATATATAATAAAAATATCATCTGATAAGTATATTTCGGTCAATCACTTATACTGGCCGCATATGTTGTTAAGAATACCTTCTGTTGAACATGTCTCGACCGGTCATTTAATCCGGCCATAAATACATTAGGAATACCTTCTGTTGAGCATGTCTCGGTCGGTCGTTCAAGTTGGTTGTATATATATTAGGAATACCTTCTATTGAGCATGTCTTGGCCGGTCGTTCAAGCGGTCGTATATATATTAGGAATACCTTCTGTTGAGCATGTCTCGGCTGGTCGTTCAAGCTAGTCGTATATATATTAGGAATACCTTCTGTTGAGCAAGTTTCGTCCAAGAATGTACTATAAGGCTGAGTGACTTTATGCTCGATCGGGCTTTTCCCGGTCGAGCACATGTAAGCACCTTAACTCTCGCCCGACCTTCACTCGGCCGGGCATATATAAGCACATTGGTGCTCGCTTGGCCCTCACTTGACCGATAATATACTGAAAGTTGTATAAGGCTAAGCGTCTCTGAGCTCGGCTGGGCTTTGCTCGACCAAGCGTATATAAGTATGTTGATGTTCGCTCGATCTTAACTCGGTCTGGAATATACTAAAGGCTTTTGTAAAGCTAAGTACCTTTGGGCTCAATTGGACTTTGCTTGGCCGAGCATATATGAGCACATGGGTACTCGCTCGGCTTTCGATTGGCCGGTAATATACTAAAAACTATACATAAGGTTAAGTGCCTCTATGCTCAGTCGGGCTTTGCCTGACCGAGCGCGTGCAGGCCCTCATTGGTACCCACTCGATCTTCACTCGGTCGATAATATACTAAGAGTTTTCATCAGGCTAAATGTCTTTATGCTCGGTCGGGCTTTGCCTGACCAAATGCGTGCAGGCACTCATTGGTACTCACTTGACCTTCACTCGGCTGGTAATATACTAAGAGTTTCCCTAAGGTTAAATGCCTTTACGCTCGGTCGGGCTTTATCCGACCAAGCGCGTGTAGGCACTCATTGGTGCCCGCTTGGCTTTCACACGACCGGTAATATACTAAGAATTTCCATAAGGCTAAATGTCTTTATGCTCGATCGGGCTTTGCCTGACCAAACACATGCAGACACTCATTGGTGCTCACTCGGCCTTCACTCGGTCGGTAATATACTAAGAATTTCCCTAAGGTTAAATGCTTTTACGCTCGGTCAGGCTTTGCCTTACCAAGCGCGTCCAGGCACTCATTGGTACCCACTCGGCCTTCACTCAGCCATTGATATACTAAGAGTTTACATAAGGCTAAATGTCTTTACGCTCAGTCGGGCTTTACCTAACCAAGCGCGTGCAAGCACTCATTGGTATCCACTCGGCCTTCACTCGGTCGTTGACATACTAAGAGTTTCCATAAGGCTAAATGCCTTTATACTCTGTCGAACTTTGCCTGACCAAGCGCGTGCAAGCACATGGATGCTCGCTCGGCCTTCACTCGACCGGTAATATACTACGAGCTTCTATAAGACTAAATGTCTTTATGCTCAGTCGGGCTTTGCCGGACTGAGCGCCCGTAAAAAAGCCTTTAATTTACATAGTCATTCATTATTAATTATACATTCGCCCAACTATATACTTCTCCTATTCTTCTCAATCCTAACTACTTCATTTAACAGGCTGACCTATCATAATCTTTATCGGTCGTTAAATATTAGTTTTCTTATAGTTAAAAATTAGGCTTTAAAAAAAGTAAGGCAGTCCTCCGGTGGCGTATGTGGGTGTGCATATGTAGTGGGAATGATTATTTGGTAGTCATCAAAAATATTGTAAGACATTTGCATCTACATTATGTTGGACCCCGTGGTTGTTTTGATGTGATCAACCAAGTTAGGTTGGGTCCTGTTTTATTTTAATCCCTGTGTCTAATTGTGCAGGACCTTAGGAAAGCAGGGAGTCGAGCGGAAGATGCAGCTGGCGAGAAGGACGGCATAGGAAGGGATCCGAGGGGCTCGGTGCATCCGAGGGATAAAAGAGCTGTGGAAAAGTACACCGGTGGACGATAAGAACGTACACGATGTTAGAGGGACGAGAAGCTGGAGCGGAAGCTTGCTCAAGGAGAAGGCTGGAAATTGGATTTGGGTGAGCCCTATTTCTGTTGGCCGCAATCACCCAAGCGATCGGAACTTTGGAAGAAGAAAAGGAGTGAAAAGAAGCTGGAGCTATTTATACGCTGCAACATTGAGGGCACCTTCCATGGCGTTGAGGGCGCCCTCAACCCAGTCAAAGTGACTGTTTCGCATTTGGATAAAACTTTATCCAAATGTCATGCTGGAGGCGCCCTCCATGCTTATGAGAGGCACCCTCAAGCCGAAGATAGAGTTTCTAGGCCCTATAAAAAGGACCCTAGAGTTAGGAAATTAATGATCAACTCTTGTACTAACTTCCTAGCAACTACTTAAGCTTTTATTGTGTAAAAGATTTCTCCGTCTTCAGAGAAGGAGATTCTGACTGAGCTTTTCAACCACCTTGAATTAGCAACCACTTAGGTTGTAATCAAGTCAATCCCTGAGTCTCTTCTTTATTTCTGTTCTTTTATTTTTATTTATTATTATTGCACCTTAAGAGTTGAAAGAACAAGGAGGGTATTTTTTTATTTCAGGCAATTCACCCCTCCCCTCTTGTCGGCCGGCTGCACCAACACATTATTTCGTCACCGTTAAAATCAGACTTAGTGGATATATACCCACAAGCCGATGATAGGTGGAGGAGGAGAAGAGGCAACCATGGAGAAGCAACGAAAAGCAGAGTTGGGAATGTCGACGAAAATCAAGGAGCGAATGAACAAAGGGAGAGAGAGCTTCTGGAGAAATATCGCCGGCGATGAACGACGAAGGAGAGAATCAGCAGAGAGCGTGCACAAGGAAGATGCGGTGAAGTAGGAGAACGACGGCGAATAAGGGTTTATAAACCCTAGGAACGGCTGCTCTAAGCCATCCTGTATGATCGAAAGAGTGTGATAGAGGTGGGGGGGGGTGAATATCGCACTCTAAAAACTTTTCTTTTTGTGTTTTAAAGACAATCAGAATATGCAGCGGAAAGTAAATGATTCGTTTGGTTACCTGGTTCAGAGCTTAGGTCGACTCCTACTCCAAGACACGCGATTCTTGATCGCACCGTTAGATAATTCATTAAAACTCTTATTTCTGAAAACCTCGGAAAGAAGCAGTGCGTACAATAAGATGAGTAAGATAGTAACAACCTACTATCTTACTTGAATTAAGTACAATGCAAGAAAAATAAAGTTATACCGACAGTATATAAAAGTTGAGGCTCGATCGACACTTCTTGGAGCAGTAGATGAGTAGTCATAGCACGAATCGTAGCTTGCACAGAGATGAACTTCGAACAGATTTCTTGCTTCGTTACTAAGCCTCGGACCTCGAGCTTCCTTTATAAGATTGGTAAACTTTCGATTGACCGATCCACGGGTGTGGTTGACTGAACCCGTTCCCTTCCTTCTTTGCTGAGATTCGATCCTCGTGCATTAATGATGTTTAATGGTTCGGTCGAACGATCCCTTTATTCGGTCGACCGAATAGAGAACTTCCCTGTTCGCCGAGATCTAGAATTAATACGCCATTAATGTCTTCATTATTCGGTTGACTAATCTTGAGTTTCAGTCGACCGATCATGTTGTCATACCATGTCTGCAAGCCTGATCTGTTTCTCTATTTTTGCCTATTCGGTCGACCGAACCTTCGTTCGGTCACTGATAAAATGCCTTGATCGGTTGACTGAACCTCCTGTTTAGTCGACCAAACCCTTGGTCAAATGAAGATTTCTGAGTGCTGGACGTGTGACCGCTGACAGAGTCTGATTCTAAGTTTTGAGTCAAAAGTTATGACTCTTTAAAGTTCAAGGGGGCATATAATTCTGCAACACAAAGTTAGTTCGATATAACAATAATATTCTTGCAAAACAAAATTAGCACAACTATATATGAATAGTAAGATGCATGAGTAGTATTAGATAGTAGCACTGTCTTGATCTCAACTTGGAAACTTTCTCGATTTCTTCAGTTGAATCAACGACCTTAGGTTGTTCCTAACAGGAATACAACCTCACTGTTGCTCCTCCAGTTGCTTACCTCAGCTTACCTACCAAACATTGGTCCTCCAGACTTGTTTGGACTTTTTCTGCTCAGTGTCTGATCACCTGATGCACTAAGGTCTTTCCTGCAATACTAGATTAGCCAGCAACAATAATGGTAATACAAAATGCTATAGTAAAATTAAACTAAGAATCACCAAGATCCGCTGATCAACCTTGCTTGGAGTTCACTCCTCCAAGACTCTCGTTACCTAAGGTTATCTCCTCCTAGGATTTACTCCATCTGGCTTCACTCACCAGAACATAAGTTTACCACCCCCTAGGAATTTCTCCACTTGGCTTCACTCACCAAGACTCAATATTCGGCTACCCAAGGATCAGGTCCTTCAGATCTATCCACCTAGCTTCTACGATCTATCGAGATTTCCCTTCCCTAGCCTACAACTAGGACTCAGTATTTGCCTACCCAGGGATCAAGTCCTCCAGACCTATCGAATCCACCTGACTTCCACGTTCTACCGAGATTTCTCTTGCCTAGCCTACAGTTAGGACTTCCCTTCCCATGCCTAGCCTACAACTAGGACTTCCCTTGCCTAACCGCAGTTAGGACTAGTCACTCGGTTAACTTCCCACCCTTGCCTAGCCATGATTAGGAATTCTCATGATCCAGCTCCATTAAACATATTTGTCGGATATTAAAATCTTGGAGATCGATTGCACCAACACATTCAATCGAGAGCTACGGAAAACAAAGCCAAGATCTGGCCGTTGAATTTGAAATGATACTTGTCATATCAATCACAGATATCTGCCTATCACATCAAATGTGTGACGCAGAAAGTGAGACACGTGGCGCCTGGTGACAGGGAGACATTAATGATATTTAATTAAAGCGCATGGGCAGCGTAGCAATAATGACCAGAGATTTACGCAGTCTTTAAGAAATTAGGATGATGTCAGCAAGCATTAAAAGGCACTCACTCGCCAGAGAAAGCGGTGGGAAGTTGAAAAAACCCTAAATGCTACCCACAAGCACCTTGAATAGATAACGCGAATTGGGATATAGCCGAGCAGCGGCTCTAAACCCAAGTCAGTGAGATATAGTCGAGCGGTGGCTCTAAACCCAGGTTAGGAGTGAGATATAGCTGAGTGACGACTCTAAACCCAGGTCAGTGAGATATAGCTGAACGGCGGCTCTAACCCTAGGTTAATAAGTGATAGCCAGGCGACAACTCTAACTTATGGCAGAAAGCACTTGCAGTATTCACCATAGCCGAGTGACTGTTCTAAAATCGAGAATGTCCGATCGGCCGTGGAGGTTACCGAAGACACTGCTCGTCCAGTCAATTAGACTTAAAACCTCCTTCAACTAGACTTGAGGAGAAGACTTGTGATGTGGAGGTAAAGGGAGTCCACTAGGTATGAGTCCAAGGCTGGAACAGCAGCCGACGTGGAGGTCAAAGTCAAGGCGATCAAAGGCCGGAAATCGCCGGGTCAACAAAGTTGGACGAGCGAGTGGCAATAAGCCAAGCGGGCCTGAAGGGTCCGATAGGCCCGAAGGCTCATCTGAGTAGATCACTCATTCGGATGGGACAACTATACAGAGAGGAAATCATATGTTCCCAACTGTAACAACCCTATAAGGGCTAGTCAGGTCGGATCGCATGTCCGGTCGCACGAGGAACTACCTACTGAGCTAAGCGATCGTGGAGAGGAACAGCTGAGATTGGTCGAGCGAAAAATCCAGACCAAGCAGCTCCCCGTTCGGTCAAATAGTGGGACCCCTTGCTCAGCTTATTATATCCTTCTGGGAGTTGGTGTCATTGACAACAAGACATGGTCAACGTGCAAATCGTATGACAAAAGCTTCCACTATCATGTCAGGAATGTATACATCGTGTTAAGGAATGGTGTCAGAGATACTTTCCTGACATGTCATTTCATAGGACAGTTAGAAAAATGTACACACGCCTTGAGGGGCATGCACATCTGCTACTGGAGCACTATATAAAGGGAGTCCATGCACCAGTGGAGGTATACGTTATTTGTGCTTGAGCTCCTGTTGTTGCTATAATTCTTTGCCATCTTTCTACTATTCCGGTGACTGACTTGAGTGTTGGAGGACCAACATCGGGGACCTCTTCCCTGACCCGGCACTGATATTCATGGTTTTGTAGAGCGGAGCGAAGTCTTCACGAGGTCAACTGCTGAGTCACATTCTCAACCAGTTGTCTTCATCATTTTTGGACATGATCGAGGATGTTTTAAGCTTCGACACAACTTACCTAGTGAATAAATATAAGATGCCTTTTGCCTCCGTCGTTATCATAATTAATTTGTAACTGATTATTTTTAGATTATATATTCATAAAGGGTTTAATTAATACTCATTTTAAAATAGAATTAATCATTAATATAAAATAATTTTTAAAAATTAAATATAAAAATAGATGGTGATCCTGTCTGAAGGCACGAAGTTGAAAAGCCGAGGAGGTGGTAGTTTCGCTGACTGGATGAAGACCTCGCTCTCTACAAAACAAAACCAAAACCAGGGAAGGGGTCTTTAGCGTTGGTCCTCCGACGCTCAAGTCAGAAACATGAGAAGAAAAACGTGAGTACGAAGGATAAAGATTTTTCTTACCTTCTTCATACCTGGCGTGCCCTTTTTATATCTTTTCTGGTGACTCTCCATCTTCCCCTCTTTAATGATATTGATTACCGACAGATGATGTCTTTGTCTTGACTTCTTCTCATTTAATGATAGATAGAGTGTTATATTTGGTTTTCTCTTTATTAATTATCCGTCTTTTCCTCTTTTATCATTTTATTACTTCATTAAGTGTATAATGCCAACGTCATTCTTCGAGCCAGACGAGTGGTCCACTCGGCTCAGGCTCCCGACCCACATAACTTGTTCTCCTACCGACCGGACTAACTATACTTGTTTACTCAGATGGTCGATCGGGCAAGGGCCTTTCCGATTGGCCAATGATCTACTTCCTTGGTATTGACCATCTTGACTTTGATCTACACCGTAGTAATTGACTCATGCCAGGTAGACTCTTTCTTACCGCCACATCAGATAGGCGGGATCCTCTAGACCACTTTTGCGATCTAGAAGATGCTCCATTTGTATGTATTGATGTGAATAGATGATCTCTACCTAGTTTATAAGTAGGGATCATCCAATCCTACTAATATATATGAAGGAAGCATCCTCTAGATCTCAAAAAACGATCCAGAGGATCTCTTCTCAGCATCATCAGATGTGAAAAAATATAATTAATTCATAAAATATAATATTACTGGATATCCTTAATAATGACTATAAAAATTATAAAAAAAAATTATTTTAACGGATCGAATTCTAACCATTTAATCTTGTAAAAAAAAAAACCTATGTGAACCATCCTATTATAACAATTTAATTTATTTTAAACTTGATTTGCTCGAACAGATTCCAACATCACTCATTTACAACCGTTGATGATAAATAGTCTGAAAAAAAAAAACACTGCATATCTAATTTAAAGAAGCAATGAACGTAGACAGAATCATTAAGGCAGCAGGTTAGAGGTTCATGCACTGGCATTGCACAGCATCCTTGGCTGTTGCGGTCTTCTGCAGAAATAAAGGCAGACATGCATATATACCTCTGCTAATCTAATGGTGCTAGATTTATGCAGATCCTATCCCGATTGGAATCGACGATTCAAAATTGACGATTGATGGTTTAGAATGGTCAGTTTGACGATTTCGGGAGATTGATCTTTAATTGTAACCATTAAAATTTGTTATGGCTCACGATTTGAAATCATCGATTTACAATTTATACATGGATCATCAGAGTTCGTCACAGTTTGCTGTTTGGAACTATGAGTTTATCGTTTGTACATCATTTATCGAGGGGTAGCTAGTTTGATCAAGTACATATGAACGAACTCAACTAATTAAGCTTGTCGTCATTCACAAAGGTATTAATTAAAGACAAGAAAGTTAGAAGAGAATTAATACGAACAACGATAATGGGGAGATTAGAGCAATTTAATTAATTAGCTTTGATTTGAATTGATGAGGTTGCTTGAGTCAATTCTTCCGGCATGATTTGAGGCTGTTCTCGGCGGTGCGGGCCAGCGACTGGAGGTTACAGCGGACGATGGTGTCGACGAAGGCGCGCGTGTCGTCGGTGGTGTTCCCCTGCGGCACGTCCACGACGTAGGATTCCACCACCACCGTGCCCGCGTTCTGGCCGTCGCCTTCGGCCGGGTGGAGCGTGGTCACGGAGCGGTAGTTGGCGAGGCGGTGCTCGCCGCCGACTACCCGGAAGCTGAGCACGTGCCGCTCGTCGTCGAGGATTTCCAGGCGCTCGCGGCTGGTGGCGGCGGGGAGCCCGGAGACGAGGCGCACCTCCCGCAGCGTGCCCACGGCGCCGTCGCCGTCGATCACGCGGCAGCTCTTCACGAAGTGCTTGTAGACCTGCGGGTGGTCGAAGCGGCGGACGACCGACCAGACGCAGGCCACCGGCGCGGCGACGCGCTGGACCAGGGTGGAGCTGCACTGGTGAGCCCCCACGGAGTGGTCGTGGTACCGGGAGGCGAAGTCCGGGAGGGCGTGGCCGGAGCCGTTCGCGGAGAAGGAGAAGGGTTTGCAGGCGCCGGCGGTGCGATGGAGTGAGGGGGAGGGCTTGGTGGAGGTGTGGGGCATGGCGGAGGGGAGTCTTGGTCTTTGTCGGGACTCGGGAGAGAGGCCAGGGAGGGGGAGAGAGAGAGAACGGGGATGCTAATAATATAGACACACACAGTGAAAGTAATTAATTTGGTGCAACTAGCAATTAGATATTAATTGATATCAGAGACTAATTGAATTAGTTAATTGCCATTTGCCTTTGACGGTTTATGCAAATGGTGGTTTGTTTAAGCAAGCAGGGTGATCCAAGGGGCGTGAGTGGTATTGGGTTTGAAATTCCAATGGGCACAGGGCACTAGGGCAGGCAATATGTCGAGGGAGGGAAGGGAAGGTCATTGTCTCAGTGCTACACAAAAAGAAGCCAATATTAAAGAATGATTAATTAACAAGCTGATCATGGGGGTGGCCTTCACGTCCTATCCTTCATTAGTAGTAAAGTATCTGGAACACAAGTCTTCCTAAATCTTGTTTTGTTTGTCTCTAAATTACGAAACCATAAAATCTTACATAATTCTATCTTAAGATTTGGGCTTGGGCTCACAAGTTAGGTACCCTCACAACTACTGACGACGCAAGCATTGATTGTTCTGTTACCAAGGGGGAGACTTGTTGCCCAGGCAGGCCTAGAAAGTCGATCTTTAATCGATTTGAATACGAAGGCCTTAAAGTCCATTAAGTGCAAGGCGTACCCGATTCCATAACCTTCAAGTTTTCCAGTCAGCATCACATCTGCAAACACTTCGCAGCATAAGCCGCCTCATAAATGCGCCATCGGACCCCTGAGAAGACTTACCACGAAGTAAATCCAAATCGGGGAAAATAAGTAGTAAAATCGCGTGTTTGCCAGTCAATTACTCATGCAGAGCCGGGCCATGGCCGGAGGAGGAGGACAGGACGAGAGCAGGCCAGCTACAGAGGAAAATATAAGCGTCCTTTTTCTCGAATAAATGAAGAATCGACGTGAAATATGCGTAAAAGATTCGGGCCCGTAGAGTTTAACGTGGAAAAGGCAACCGTGTAATGCATAAAGAAAGTGGCCATTTTTTTAGCCAAGCTAAGAGGTTCAACCTGTCGTGAAGAGGTGAACTAGATATTTGCATTCATCGAATCGAACGGATACGTACGTCGCAAGAGTTTTACATTTATTTAGATACTTTCCATTAAATACAGCGAAGATAAACGGGAAATTGCAGAGGATCCCTTTCATGATAACCGAGATCGACTCGCTTCCTTTTACATCAAAGAAAAAAATATAAAATAGGAGACGTGAGTGGAGGAGAGGATTGGCAGTAAGCTAGAAAGGAGAAGAAAATGAATTTGGGAGTGTAAGCATCATCAATCCATTCATGGCGATCGCTCGGGTGGGCAGTCCTACCGGTCTAAGTCTGAGAAGCACATGCAGCAGGCTCGCTCATCACATCGATGTTATAGATATCTGCAGCTGCTACATTAACCTGACGACGAGGGTACTACCCCACCCCCACAATAATGAAAAAGTTTGGCCAGAATCGCGCCCGTAAATTATGGCATGGCAGGAGAAGGGAAGGAAACACGCATTTAGTTAGGTTGGCAGTATTAGTCAGAGCAGAGGAGTAGAGCAGTAGAGCAGGAGCAGCAGAGAGAGAGAGAGAGACGGAGAGTGGAGGGTTAGTCCTTCTTGGAGAGGGAGGAAGAGAAGAAAGAAACAGAGTCGGGGAAAATAGAGCCGAAGCAAGTCCCAAGGGAATTCTTTTCACAACGACCAATGCAAATCATATTCTAAACAAATCCACAGGCCAGTGACCATTCTTATAAGCAAAGCAACTCCATGGTCCCTTGCGTGAGCTGAGATTCTGGATCGATGGGGGAGAAACAAGTACTGTCTCTCGAAAAGCCTAAAAATTGTTATGTTTTCCTTTCTCGGAAAGCATACCATGCTTCGGGAGTCCGGAAACGTTAGAGAAATGCAGGAGGAATTGACATAAAAATAAGAAATTAGATAAACAGTATGCTAATGCGAAAGCCCGTAGGCTGAACGTGTGATTCGGATACTCCTCCAGACATCTGGTCAAAATGCCTAGGGACGATGGCCACGCATTTTGGGCACCACCCATGGGGGAGGGGACGTGAAGAGATGCAGGGAGGGACCTGATTGTGACGCCCAGAAATGATTGGTGAGTTGCCGACTCAAACCATTCCTGGATGTTAAGTATGTTGTTACAAGTATTATAGCTCGAGTTGTTGAATTGGCAGTGGGGTTATCGACTGCAACAGTGATCCAAAGTATAATATCATAGAAAATAAAAAGGAAGAAGACAAGGACCTTCTCCTATCCATGCAATAAAATCGATTATATATATAGTTTTATATGATAAGGTCAAGGTTGGCATCAGAATCCACTCAAGCTATTCCACTATAAATACACCGCAATGGCCGCATGATTTCTTCATCCCCATTTCTTCCTCTCCCTTCCTGAGTGATTTCTGCTACTCTTTCTGAAACTTCCACCATTTAACTTCAAACTGAGTGCTACTGCTTGAGCGAGGCAAATTAAGTACGGAGAATCTGTGAAGCTCAGGAGGGATAGCGCCATGGGTGACGGTGAACTTATAAGGATTTCAGAAATCCTGTTTTTGCCTATCGCGCTATCTATCCTGAGTTTCATGGATTCTTGATGCTGCTACTTCTTCCTGAATGCTAAGAAGATTAGGAGCTGACCTTCAAGGTACCAGAACCTCACAGCTTTGTTCGTCTTCAAAATTGATTAGTATGCTTTAATGATACAAGGACTTTTAGAGACTTGGATTTGTAGATGGTCGATTAAGATCATAAACTGCTTGTTACTAATTACAGTCTGTTCTAAATTAGCAGAAAGTAAAAAGGTCGCGAGGAAATGTTCGATGTTTATTTCAATAATACGATCCGGACAGCTGATGCAATCAAGGATGGTTGATTTCTACTCTACCTTTGGAAATAAAAGAAAGTTTAAAAAACAAAAAACTTTTACATTTACTTTGTAAATGTAAATGTCTCTAACTGAAAGATTGCTCTTGGATTCCTCTCCCTGCTACGCCTAAAATACAGAGACACAGAGCATCAACAGCAATACTCTGACTCCTAATAAGAATTTAAGCTTCATCAAGGAAGTAATGGAACTTTGGGGAGCTCAAGAACCTTGTCTTGTAACTAATGAAGAGCCATATTGCGAAGATTAAGATTCTGTCACTGAGGATGAACTGCCAGAGTGAGCTTCTACAGTAGCATGTTATTATTCATCATAAATTTACATATTAACTTTCACCATGGAAACACCAATACAAGCCAAAAGAAACATTCTACTGTCAAAAACAAATGTCGAGTTCTGAGTTGATTTTTCACACTTATTACGAATCATTGGAGGTGATTTTTTATTCCAGAAATAAATGGTCCAATTCACCATTACTGGATAATTATTACTTGGAAAACTCAATTATGTTGTTACTGATTTGCCTCTTTGTTGGAGAAGCAACAAAATAGCACAAATAAAAAGTCATGACTGTAAACTGCATTCATTGTACCTTTTATGTTTTCATGACATATCATTTCTAATCTTCCATATTGGTTAATTAATAAAAACAAATGTTCCACTCTATAAATGAATTTTTTACTAGATCTGATTGTTAAGAAACAATAGCAGAAACATTATAGAAATAATTTAGATGGTATATTTATGTTTATTTAAATTAAATTAAATTAATCATATTCGTATTAGCATTCTAATTTCTAAAGATTTACCAGATTGTATTATTGAAAATTTCAAAGAAGCTATTTGTGATTCCTGGTAATCTTTGGACATTTTTGCATAAGTACAACTCAATAACTCCTCCCTCGCGGCGCCGCCTGTGTCATCCCTCCCCGCGCCAACCCTAACTTCCTTTCTTTGCGCTGCCGCGTCGCTGCCACCGCTACCTCACGACGCTACTACCCAGCGTCGCCGCCACCTCGGCACCGTTGTTGTCTCCTTGATCTATTGAAATCCTTTCATCTCCTCCTGTACACGCGAGCAGCATTGAACAGAGGGTTTAGAATTGTTTTATTCTCCTCTCGGGTGGGTGTGGGTGTCACGAGTAAAGGCGGCAGCAGCACTCTCCTCTTCACTGTCCAATAGCACCGATCAATAATTGGTACTCTTCTTCCCGTATAAAAGGATTGAGTTTTTATTCTTTTTTATGTCATTTACCCTACATTGTGCCCTCAATATCTATATCTAGTGAAGAATGTTTAAATTATGGCATTCAGGCCCTATATTTCTGTTTACTTCTGTTCAGAATTATATAGGATACCAAATGAAGGAAGAGCAGAATGATGCTTCTAATGTTCCTACCAGAAAGGTAGAAAATTTATTTTCCTCCTTAGGCCCAGAAGAGTAATGGATAATCAAATTGTGTTTAGATGATATTAATATGTAAGCTTCCTTTAAGCAGATGAAATTTACTCCCAAAATCCCGCCTCGGAGGGCACCAAAAGCGGTTGCGGTTAAAGTGTATGCTACCAAATATTTTTTGTTTGAGAAGCCCTATCATTTTTTCTTTTATCCAAGATATGTGCTATTTGATTGAAGGGAAAAAACTGAAAATAAGGACGATACTGTTGACAAGGAACTGCTTTCAAAGCTAAACCGCGCAAAGGTAATTGTTGACTGAAAGTTGACTCGGCTATGTTGGTTAAACATGACATTCAGAAAATTGCATTTGGGCATGTTTTTCACAGGCAAGCGATGGATTTGTAAAGAGAACCCCTAAGATTGATAAAAAGGGTAAGATATCTAATATGATGAATCTTCTGTTATTAAGGATGTAGCAAATCATTATCCTAGAATTTTTGTTATTTTCTATTACTTTTTGTATAGTGTGTAGCATGCTAATATTTTATATGATCCAAGAACAACTTTGAGATTTAGGTTGCATAGAGTCAATACATAGTACATTTGTCTAGTTATTTGGTAATAAAATCTGTCCATGGTATGACCAACTGAACTTTAGCCAATACATGAGAATATCCATCAGACATACTTTTCCATCTGTTAATTTGCTTTATTGTTTGATGTTCTTGTGCAATCTTTGGTGAGTTGTATTCAAAAAATTATGACATAATTTCCAGCACGTTCTTAAAGGCATACTGTATACTGAAATCTGGCTGGCGAATAGCTCTATAGTCTATGTGCATTATATGTCATTACTCTGACCTAGTTTGTGCCCAAAATGTCTTTCAAATTTCACTAAAGAATTTTTTCAACAATTCATGTGGTCATTACATTTCATTGTAAGTTTTTTGGTTGTAAGAATTTATCCTGCATATCAATCTATTTCTGCCAAGAGAAACAAAACATCTCATTTACAAGTGTGAATGGACATATTTCCTAGTTTGTGTTTCTTTGTAGGGGGCAGTGATTTTTTTTATTTTTGAGTTATTCATGCTTTTGCTAGAAAGAAGTTCCCTTAGGTCTTAAAAAAAAGGATCTTTTTTTTGTATGCCTTGTATCTTTGATCATCAACAACTTGAGTGATGTTGTATGTTGGTTTTTTTTTTCCGTTGCTTGCTGTTGCTTCCAGTTTATTATCTATTTATTTTCCTAGCATGCCACATTAATTGTTGAAGAAAGGCTTGTTGATTTTGGATGAAGTGCAATGCCCCAGGATGCAAAGAGTAGCAGAGGCTAGGATGAGGAGAGAGATCTTGGGAGAAGATGGAGATATTATTTGCACTTAAGGTTAATTTATTGTTGAGATGAAAACCAATGCTGATGTTTCAAGTGCTTTTGTTTTATGCTCTTGATCCATCAGTATGCATCCTTGACCTTGTTATTCACGAGTCTCGTGAAATTAGAAGAACACAGTCTATTTTTATTAGCCAAGGCTATTATTTTTCTCATGGAGTAGGATCTTCTTCATTCCTTCCCTAAAGAGTAGTCCATGATGAAGTTGAAGTTGTTGAACTCCTTTGCGAGCAATGAAATTCCTTTTGCTTTTACAAACCAATAGTGGCAATATAATTCCTTCTTCATAACCACAGTTCAATTTTTTCTGAAAACTATTCATAATAATGCGAAAGTGGCAGTCTAGCAGAATTTAGATGGCCAATGAAGTGCCCCACGACACTTACTATCTTTTTTCTTATTGCAGATGGCCCATCTGAAGTAGCATTTGGCCACGGAAGTTCCACGGTAAGGTCATTCCCCAAGGGCAGCCTTGCAGGAGACCCAAATTCAGGTGCCATTTTGTTTATATAATTTTTCAAAATTTCTCAAGCTTCTTTTATAAAAAATCACTGAATTACATTTTTATGCATTTTCTGGATTTACGTACATCAGCATCACTTGTGCCGAAAGAATATGCCGAGCCCTGGGTGAGTGACAAAGCATTACTTGCAACTAAATTGGTCTTTATAGATTAATCAACGACTTATTTTCTGTTGTTTTCCCAGGATTATACTAATTCCTATTATCCTACTTCACTTCCGCTAAGAAGGCCCTACTCCGGCAACCCAGGTAAATAATTAGTCTGCTAAAGTTTCAAGGCAATGATGTTGCAAAGCAATTTACTTTCAGCTGCATTGCTTGTTTGTTTCAGAAATTCTCGATAAAGAGGAGTTTGGTCAGGCAGCTAGCATGGCTTGTGATCAGGCTCAAAGTAATCCAGCTCTAGAGCTTGATTTGATGGTATTTTATTTGTTACAGCTCGGATTCTACCAAATACATTGCATTTATCTAATAAGCATGATGTCAATGTCACTGATGCCAGCGAAAGAAGGAAGATACACAGATGCTCCTTTTCCAGTTACCTGTAAATCTTCCGCTAGTACAGCAGTCTTCTGCAGGCACCAAAGTTGAAGATGCTGCTTCCAAGGGAGACCGTGCTTCCAGGAACGGCGCCAAATTAGAACTACCAACAGGGCGTATGGGGAAAATTATGGTCTACAAGAGTGGAAAAGTGAAGATGCAGCTAGGAGATGTGCTTTATGATGTGAGTTTCATTTATTTAGCTACATATACAGGGTTTATGATAATCAAGACTTCATTAATGAAAAGTAGGAATATACTTTATTTCCAGATGGAAAACTGGTTGAATGCTTGAATTTTGATCCGAGTTGGTTAACAGAGCGAATAGCCAAAATTTCTTGTGATAGATATATTGGCTATTGATTGCTGTAGCATTTTATATTTCTGTTTTCTTGCTAATTATTTGCAGATTTCTCCTGGTCAAAAACTTACATTTTCTCAAGAAGTGGTGGCAATTAATACCAAAGAGAAGCATTGCTGCGCGCTCGGCGAGCTTGATAAGCGTGCTGTTGTGACTCCGGATGTGGATTCTCTCTTTCACTCCTTGGATGATCTTGACCTACATTAGCAACCCAATAAATTCCAATCAAGGTTACTTATCGCTGAAGTGGAAACTTATTCCTTTGATTATTTATTGAGATGTTTTATTTTTATTTTTATTTTTCAGAAAAAAAATGTAATGACCTGATGTGTCCAAGTGGAATCTTTAAATTATATGGTTAATTAGACATTTAAAATTTGAATCGCTGCGTATTACAAAGATTTTTTATTGGATCGATGATAAATTTAAAAACCTTGACTGCTTGGATGAGTTTTAGTGATCGTTTCTCAGCCAGATCGATTATTTTCTAGATTGGTTTGTAGAGTTGAATATTTGAATAAAAAATTAGCAAATTTAACTTTATGAATTAGAATACAGATCTTTTGGATTTGGATTACTTTTTTTATAATTCAGGGGATGTGTCATTCGTATTTGTAGTCAGATCGTGGTCGTGATCTGATCGTAAATTGTTACGATCCCTTCTTGGGTTCATCGTCCTCATTAGATTATAGTTTTTATTTGGAGCGGACGGTCAGAGGTCGCTTGGAGGCCTCTAGTGGTGGACAAGTTGCCAGGTTACTGGGTGCCAAGCAAGGGTGTCTTTCGGTCGTTCGCTCTGAACAAAAATTATAATCTGATGGGGACGGTGAACCCAGAAAGAGATCGTAATTATTTACGGCCGGATCGTGACCACGATCCCATCGCAAATACGAGTGGCACATTCCCTGGATCACAAAAAGTGATTCATGAGATCCTGTCTCCTATTAATTGGTAGAGTAGGGGATCACAAAAAGTGATTCATGAGATCTTGTCTCCTATTAATTGGTAGAGTTAGTTTCAATCACATCTAAAGAACAGTTTGAAATTAAGAACATCTATATTGATGAGTGTTATAATATTATTATATAGTTTAGGGTTGAGTGTCATATGTACATTATATCAATATATTTATTCACTCAGGGGCGGATCTAGGATTTTAGATTTTGGGGGGGGGGGGGGGGGGCATCATAAGTGACGAAAATAATTATTATGCGTTGTATTTAAATGTCGCATGGTTAAGCCGACGGGAGAGGAGACGGAAGGTGCCTACAAACAAGCGGACGGAGCCAATGACGAAGTTGGGGTCCTGGAGAGGTTTCAGCCGCCAAAGGAGTATGTAGAACTCGATAGACATGATCAAGTGCCAAAGGAGTAGAAGTCACATAAAAATAAAGTGAACGACCCACAATCCACCTAATGAAAAATCATCTCAATTTGACCAAAATATATAAACATGTGAAAACCTTGAAAAGTCTTCTTTATGTATGAAGTAAATACTATGAATTTATATAAACTTATTTTGATTGCTCGTCTAACTTAACATTTTCTTTGGAACCAAAGTTCTATGAAATAAATGTGATACTCGTTTTTCATTAATTTACTTAAGAAGTTTCATATTTCTTACAAGTATTGAACCAAAACTCTTTCTTGTATCATTTGGTTTTAGGCAAATTATTTCAATGAAATTATTCTCATAATTTACCCTCTTAAAATTCTCATAAGGATTTGTATAAAGAAAACTATCCTAAGTTCTTCTATAATATCTTTTAATTATTTTCTAACCTCATGTGTTAAAAATAATTTATGATAATAATCATTAATATAATAAAATATAACTTTTATATCGTTCTTAATGTACAATATAATGTCAATAAATATATGTAATTAAATAAACATCACATGATAAGTAAAAAGTTCTGTAAAATAATAAATTATGTGGTAAAAAAGGTAATTCGTTCACCTATCACCCTCGTCAGCTTGTTCCTAGGCCACATAGAGGAAGTAAATCATGGATGACTAATAACCATTAGTACAGTAGTTAAGGTATAGAGAAAGACATGCTCAACCGCGGACATAGACAGATATGAACGAAGGAGAACATAGACGGACATGGACGAAGACGGGCAGGGGGGCCATAGTCCCCCGGGTCCTAGTGTGCTTAACATTTATTATTTGATTTTTTTTTTTTATTTTACATTAAATAAATATAAAATGATGAAATTTTAAAAATATTAGTTCGAAAAGTTGTTAAAAAATCAATAAAAATTTAAATTATCCATTAAAAGATTTAAAACTATCCATGTAAAAGATATTTTTATTTTTATTTTTTAATAAAAATATATATATTAATAAAAAAATAACTTTGACTCATGTGGCTGGGTCAGCCTTGAGCCCACCCCCACATACAGACGTAGAATAAAAATGTAAATATAAATCATTGAACGCGATTATCTCATTAAACGAGTTCAATATTTCGCTGGACCCACGAACGTTATAACACTTTAGTGCACTGATTTGAATACCCCGTGAACATTATAATATCCTATTACTTGTTCAATATGGATGCTCTAATATTTGTTTGAGTGCTAGTTAAATTTTAATGGGCCCATTATATATATATATATATATATATATATATATATATCTTGATCATGTATGAAGACTGAATAGATAGTGTACTGACTTAGGTGGATAGTTTGTTGACAAATAGTTGACTCTTCGATCTACGATGAAACTCCTCAACAATCCTACACACAATCAGACGATCCAACGAAGTATTAGTAACCAAAGATTAGGGAAAGGATCCATAGCAAGGTCCTTCGATACTCAAGTCAGTACCGAGGAAGAAGAACAGTAGTGGATCTGTGAATGAAGGTCTCAGATGTAAAAATTACGTACTTTGCCAACGGAGAGGACCCCTTTTTATATCACCTTTCACAATCTCCGTGATCATGAGGTGGCGTCATGCGTCAGAGTTTGTTAGATTGTTCCTTGAAGAGCTTCCGAGGAATTTTTTTTGTACCCACAGATGTATCTCTTTTGTCGTTTATAATTTAAATCTTTTCTGAAATCGTTGGAGGAGGATGTCGTTATAGATGAATCACCAATGGGAAACCAGATGGATTCTGAAGGAGCTTTCAAAGAAATATTCCCTGACAATTTTGCCAGACTATTAAAATATTGTCTGTTGTTTGTCTGCTGAATATATCTTAGTCAATCTGCAAGGCCAATCATATTATTTGTCATTATATCAATATGCTCTGTCATATATTAAATACTGCAGAGATCTGTTCAGAGACTAATATAATGCTCAATGCTCATAGTATGCCAAAGCTTTATTCAAGAAGTCATATGATAGATTATATATGTTGGAGTTTTATTTTAGTGACAATATAACATTAAATAACTTAAACTTGGTAGACATGTGCTTGATTGAGCGGATATGTAGAGTTTCCTAAGGATAAGTGTCTTTAAATCCGTCTGGTTTTTGTCCGGCCGAGCTTACACAGATATCCTTATGCTTGACCGGGCCTCTATTCGGCTGACCTTATACTAAGAACTTTATAAGACTAAGTGTTCTTAAGCCCGCTCGATCTTTGTCCAGCCGGGTGTACACGGAGAGTCTGGCGTTCGATCAGCCTTTGTCCAGCCGATCTTATACTAAGAGCTTTATAAGACCAAGTGTCCTTAAGCCTGTCCGGGCCTACCTAGACAGCCTTGTGTTCGATCGACCTTCGTTCGGACGATCCTATACTAAGAATTTTATAAGGCCAAGTGTTCTTAAACCCGCTCGGTCTTTGCCCAGCCGAGCCTAAACAGGGAGCCTTATGTTCGATCGGTCTTCGTCTGACCGATCTTATACTAAGAGTTTTATAAGGCCAAATGTCCTTAAAACCGTCTGATCTTTGCCCGACCATGTGTAAACAAAGAGCCTTAGCTTATGTTCGATCGGCCTTCGTCCAGCCGATCTTATACTAAGAGTTTTATAAGGCCAAGTGTCCCTAAACCCGCCCGGTCTTTGGCCGACCGGGCATAAACATAGAATCTTATGTTTGATCGGTCTTTGTCCGATTGATCTTATACTAAGAGTTTTATAAGGTCAAGTGTCCTTAAACCCACCCGGTCTTTGCTCGACCGTGCATAAATAGGAAGTGTCCTTAAACCCACCCGATCTTTGCTCGACCGTGCATAAACAGAGAGCCTTATGTTCGATCAACTTTCGTCCGACTGATCTTATACTAAGAGTTTTATAAGGCTAAGTGTCCTTAAACCTGCCTGGTCTTTGTCCGGCCGAGCGTAAACAGAGAGCCTTATATTTGATCAACCTTCATTCGGTCGATCTTATACTAAGAGTTTTATAAGGCCAAGTGTTCTTAAACCCGCCCGGTCTTTACCCGGCGGGGCGTAAGCAGAGAGTCTTATGTTAAATCAACCTTCGTCCGACCAATCTTATACTAAGAGTTTTATAAGACCAAGTGTCCTTAAACTCTCCTAGTCTTTGTCCGATTGGACATAAACATAGAGCCTTATGTTCAATCGGTCTTCGTTCGACCGATTTTATACTAAGAGTTTTATAAGACCAAGTGTCCCTAAACCCGTCCAGTCTTTGCCCGGCCGGGCGTAAACAGGGAGGCTTATGTTCAATCGGCCTTTGTCCGGCCAATCTTATAATAAAGGGGTTTTAGAAGGCCTAAGTGCTTAGAGCTCGATCAGATTTTCACCTAGTCAGGCTCCCTTGCACTCAGTCGACTGCTCGACTAATCATGTACATTATTTCCTGACTTTCAGAGTAAAATACTAGAGTCCTTATATCTGACCGACTTTGCGTTTGATCGGCTTTATTCGAGTGTCCTACTTTATAACCACTTGGGCAGGACCTTGGAGTTTTAATGCGGCATGATCACAAAGTCATATGGGAGGCGCTCCCCCATTCTGATTTCGACCGCCACCTTACCTTGACTTTGACCACCATGTCATCGTTGAGATCCCCTCGCTATAACTCGTATCATATATATATAATAAGTTTTTCCCCTAAAATCACTATTTTTTTCTCTTTTCTCCCTCACCACTGAAGCAAGCAACAAAACCCTAACCTCACTATTCTACTCATCGTCGCCAAAACCCTCCCTTGCCGCACCTTCCCTCGTCGCACCCTCCCTCACCGCACCCTTCCAGCTTCCCTACCTCGTCGCTGAAACCCTCCCTCACCCCCGTCACACCTTCCCTCTCTCGTTGCCGAAAGGGTGAAATCCTCCCTGGCCGGCTGGCCCAAGGCTGGCTTTGCCTCTCTCAAAGGCACCCTCCATCAGCGAGACAAGCCATCTCTAACACTCTCTTCCGTTGTTGTTTTCCCCGTTGTGCTCTGCCCTCCTTTGCCGCGACAAAACTCCCTTGCTGGTATACACTTGTTCTTTTCATTTTCTTATTAATCATGTTTTATTTTCACATAAATTGACAATTTCTGTTCCATTCATTTTTAGGTCTTAATCGGCCCTAACTTGATTAATCATGTTTTATTTCTACATAAATTGATAATTTTCTTATTAGACTGATGAACTTGGGTTTTGTGAGGATAAGTATTATTTGTTTCCTAACGTTTGAGTGTTGTCTCATAGCCATCATATTCATGTTTAGCTTTACCTTTGCAAAATGCTCCAAAATACGAGCAGTGCTAATTGATAAAAGATATTTCTGGAGTAATATGCAAGTCCAGAACATGCCTTAAAATTTCATAAATTTCAAAATAAGAGCAGTGCTCATATTTATAAATTGGAATAATATTTCTGAACATGCTTATATTATTGTGAGGTAGTTGATAGTTTCACCATAAAAAAATGTCAATTATTTTACTACTATCTTTTTTTGGAACCTTAATTGAATATAATAGTTGTGTTTTTTTATAAACTTGCAGGAGGAAGCAAAGAAGAATGTTTACAACATCTCATGTGAGCGATACTTTAGATTTGGATGTGAAATTAACGAGGAGACATCCAACAAGCTGGTAGGTTTGTATTAATTATAAGGAACTATATTTTCTTTAAATTTTTTTCTTTATTTAAAGAAAAAAAAATAGTGTTGTTCTGTTTCTCTGATATTTAAGTTTTTATAAACTGAAATTTGTTTCTGGACTGAGTAACCAAGTAGGTCATTTTCCATGGAAAGTTTTTAGTTGTCACACGATGCCTTAGTCAATTTGAAAATTTAAAAATTTACAATGTTTTAAATTTTTGTTATGGCTGGAATTTCTATACATAAAATTTAATTCATTTATACTAAGTTTTCACTTATTTAGGATAAAAAATTTTTAATTCTTAACTACTTTGTTGAATATATTGTTTAAATTGCTCAAACTCAAAGTAAATATATTTGTGATAGGTCTTCTTGGTGTTCTCTTCGTTATTTTAGATTCCTATGTTGATGTTGAAAACGATAAACTAACTAGGTTGCACTTCTTTATTATTTCTCAATTTGGTGTTAGAATTTTTGTGTTAAATTACTATATTTATCTCTTTGTATTATTGAGTTAATTTTTTCTCCATTATCAGTATTCTTTTGCTAAGAATTCTAAGTGATTGTTCTTTGAAAACACCTCTTGCATTTTGAATAAAATTGATTACAAATAGAATTATTATTCCTGGATAATTTAATAGTGTAAGAATGGAAAAAGAATTTATATCCATAGTTTTAAAATTGATATTTCATTTTTATTTCTAGATTAGAATTACTGAATTTTATATATAAATAAAGAACGAACCAGATAAAAAATCTTCTTACAACTAAAAGTTTCCTTATCCTATTTTTGGAAACAAAAATTATAGATTAAAATAATTATTAGTTAGATTGATGGAAAGATAAAATTGAGACATAATAAATAACTTGCCCAGGCAATTAAAAAATACCTGCTCTTATTATTATTATTATTATTATTATCAAAAATATTTACTTTTTTAACAAAAAAATGCCCATTATGTTCTTTATCTAAAAAATATTTTTATTCTATTGCTATAATAACACTACACTAGATTCATAATTGCTATATATTTAACAAACTACGTTAACATATTAAATAATTTTAATTAAATTGTAGTAATTTTAATTAACTTTAATTAATTTTAATTAAATTGATTAAAAATATTTTTAAAAAATATAATAATACTCTATGCATAAGTAATTTTGATTAAATTAAAGAAATTTTAGTTTATATTTTAGTAATTTTAACTAAAGTAATTATAGTGCTTGAATAAGGGTACATACCTTTAACATAAAAAATATATGGCACCCTCTTATTTTTTTTTTAAATGAGGTATTATTTTTTATGATAATAAAAATAAAAATATCTTTACTATTTATCTAATTCAATTTTGGGTAAAAATGGAAGCCTCAAATTAACAAAACACATTAGCACCCTTTTTTGTAAAAAAAAATATATATATATCTTAAAAATATTCTTAAATTCAGTGTTATTGTAGAAGCTATTGATTAGTTTGTACAACATGTAGAAACTAACATATGGTTGTTACATATTAACATCTACATACTTTTGATTATGACTAAATTATGTTTATTTAAAATGTAATGAGTGTTATGAAGTCTTCATAGTTTGATTTGTTTGTTAAAATATTATTTTAATCAAGTTATTATTCAAAAAAGTAAAATTAAAATGATATAAAGTTACAATTGTAGAAGTTAGCAACTAACTTTTACATGTTGTAGAAGTTAACAACTAGCTTTTGCATATTGTAGAAGCTAAATGCTAACTTCTACATGTCCGATTGTGATTAGATAATATTCATTTGAATGTAATAAGTGTCATGAAGTCTCATTCGTTTATTTTACTTATTGAAATATTATTTTAATCAAGTTATCACTCAAATAAACAAAATTAAAATAATATAAAGTTAATATGGTAGAAACTAGCAACTAGCTTATATAACATTGTAGAAAGTAGATGTTTACTTCTATAATTGTAGAAGCTAGTTGCTAATTTTTACATAGTTGTATGATCAAATAATGTATTGTAGAAATTAGTTACTATCTTCTATATTTGTAGAAACTAATTCCTAATTTCTATAATTATAGAAACTAATTGCTAATTTTTATAGGATGATCAGCTAATACACGGATATTTTGAATAGATGATTTTAAAAAGGGTACGAAAGTGTGCTCATTTGAATTTAATTAGAAATAAAATATTTATCCATGAAAATATAAATGATGGATGACAATTTAATTTTTGCCCAATTTTTATTGCAAGATGCGACCACATTAAAATATGACTAAATATGGAGTTTGCACGCGTAGCGGTGCATTAGGAATCAATCAAGTTACACGTCGTGTCAAATTCAATATTCATTATTTCACCTAATTCTCCTTTTCTTTAGTCTTTGTTGATTTACCTAATTTCCTTATGAACGAAGAAAGAGCCACTATAATACCACTATTTGACTCACATCGAACCTACTCTGACTTAATCAATTTGGGCGTCGAAGTGTCCGATCTTATTAATTTAAATTGGTGAGATTTCTTCGCAATTGCAAGAATTGATCAAACTATTACGTTTGCTGTTGGCATGGTTAAGTTCACGTAACGATCTTACCTCTTAAGAACTCCTAAGGCCACATCTAGTTGCTCTCCTCGTTACACACTCATGAGATAACGATTATCCTACGAGTTATTTAAATCATTAATTTACACATAAATATTGGAAGTAATCTTCTAAGTTTATTGATTCAGAAGAATATTAGAAAATAGAAAAAAAAACGATATGGTAGGAAAATATTATTAAATAAAAAACTTCATCCTAAACAGCAATTAACAAGACATTTATATATATGTCCAAATTCTAACTTGTAAAGTAAAATAAAAATCTTAACAAAAAAAAAGTATTTTTAACACACTTATAATCCTAAAATTCCTAAATAAGCTCAAAATATAAAAGACAAGAATTATTAAAAATATGCTAAATACTTTAAATAAAAACTACTTAAAAATTACTAAAAATAGTATTTATTCTTGCCTGATATCATTGACGAACGAACCACCGATGAGTTGATATCAATATTGACTTTGCCGTCGTTCACCTTGGCGTAGCAAGGACTGGTAGGGTTCTCCACCGGAGATTGGGGAGATAGCACTAGAAAGAGAGGGTTAGAATAACGGCTAAGGGTTTCCAGTGCAACCACTTCAATGCTCAAATAAGTCTCTCGTGAAGGAGGAAGAAATAAAGAAAGATGAATAGTAGTCTAGAGTTTCTGGATGAGTGTGTGTATACCTGTGTCCGTCGTCGGAGTGGGTTACCTTTTATAGGGTTGCGGCTGTGTTCCAGGTGTCCCAAGTGTTGGAGCAATCCCAATGGTCCGCGGGACCATGTGTTTTGGTGTTTGGGCAAAGGGTTTAAGTTAGGTTTACCCTTGTTATTTGATATGTGTACTTGAGTTGTGCAGGACTGCAGGTGACACATATGACTCAGGTTGACGGCTTCGAGTCCGGTGAAGGATGGAGCATCCGGAAGTGACTTCGAGGCATACGCGAAGGATGGCATTGAGGACGAGCCGCGGGCTTGGATGCATCCGAGGGACGAGAGCCAAAGGAAGTAGGCTTGAAGGCAAGAGGTCAAGGCTGCAAAGAAGAGTCAAATGAGTCGTGAGGGTACGAGTGCATGAGAGATTGTACTCGGAGTAAAATCCTAGTTTTAGGGTTTTACTGTAGCGTACTGTAGCAGTTACTGTAGCGTACTGTAGCAGTCGACTGGTGTATGGACCAGTCGACTGATGCACTGTAGCAGATAGCCGTTGAGATAGTCGTAATGAGCAAATCAGGTTCTGATTTGTTCCAAGCTCTATATAAAGGAGCTTGGTATGGCCGGCCAAGGCGACGAAATTAGACTTGGTTAAGGTCTAATTAGTAGTCTACAAGTGCTCAAGTGTTTGTGGAATCCAAGAGGTCTTGGTGTGTTGTGGTGAGGTTTCTCCACCCACAAGGAGCGACTTGAGATAGCCGGAGTTTCCGGGGGCTAATCCACCGAAGGATCGGGATCGTCTACCTTACGGACAGCCGTGGAGTAGGAGCATCATCTCCGAACCACGTTAAACGAACGTGTATTGGTTTGCTAGTTCTTTTCTTTCTTTAGCTTTCGTATTCATTGCTTTAGTATTTGTATTTCCGCTTGCGCACTAACGAATACGTAGGAAGCTAACGATTTGGGGGCGCCGTCCATTCAACCCCCCTTCTAGCCGGCCACCGATCCTCCAACACCAAGATCCTTGCTAGCGTTACCCACACTCCTTGAAATAAATGGTCATGTTGTCCACCTTTTTCAAATTAAACGGTTGGCACATTTTTCACGTTCTTCGATGAATAATTACTATGTTGTCTGTATCTTCAGCGAGCGACAACTTATTATCTAATTGCCAGCTTATCATTTTTGAAATCGGAGGAGATGACGTGTTGGGCAAATGATTTTGATGTTGACTGTGAGAAGACTCTAAGGTGGAGGAAAATAGCTTCAAACGCTCCTTTCTGTGCACACTAGAGAGAGCCAGTTAGAGCGAGAACTAAGGAGGGGGTCCTTGGCACAGATACTCCGATGCTTAAGTTAAGACAGTGGATAAAATGGAGAAAAAGATGAACAATAGCGTAGATGAGTGCATGCGCCTAATATAAAAGTTCAAGTTATCTCAAGTTAAACGTTAAAAGCTATAAGTTATCTGACCAACGAAGAGGACCCCCTTTGACATAGGGGAAGAAACTCCAGGTGTGAAATTCAAATTAGAGATTTACAGAGAATGATATAGGAAAATAATTTGTAACAAACAGGAGCGTCTCTAAATTTAAACAAAAATAATTTTTTATTTAAATCAAACTCAAACTCAAACTCAAACTCAACATTAACCACCTTGTTCTTATAAGAGCCCTAATCCATATTTAATTAACATAAGAATAAGAAAAAGTTACAACAAAAATAAGAAGAAAAAAAAGTAAAAAGAGCTAATCGGGAAAAAAAAATATAAAATCTAAATTAACTTTTAAAAAGAAGAAAATTAATCTATAAAAAAGATAAAATCTCTATTAATTTTTTAAAAAAGAAAACTAATTCCAAAAATTTGAAATAAATAAAGAAAAAAGTCAAAGATCAAATCTAGAGTTTTGACGATCTAGTTAGCCAATTCCATCTTGTTCGAACTCTGAATAGAATACAACCATGTCAGGAGACCATAAACTCATCATCTTCCTTGTAAGTAGCCTCGATCATCCTTCTTCTAAATCCAAAAGGGAGTTTGATAACCTCATTTTCTTATCATCACAATTTGAAGGGAAACATGGCCATGTTAGATGATATGAGATGATTGTCCCTAGATGCTCCTGCATCAGATGCCCCAGGTTGAAATGAACTCGCCCTCGAGTTCAAAATAACATTTTTAACATTCATAATATCTTTATTTTTTTTTGGCATTGTCTTCCGATACAACAGGAGCTTTAAGATTTCAGGCACTACGATCACAGTATGAGACTTTCTCAACCTGAACCTATTTATCATGACCTCGACCATGCACCTCACTATCTTCAAAATCTTGTGTTGCTAGATGCTGAGATAACTCCGCGATTTGCCTTTGTAGATCTTCGATGAGCTCATAGGATATGCTTCGATCCTAGTGTGAGACTTCCTCAGTCAGAACCTGCCTTTCACAACCACGATCACGATGACTATCCATTGGATCTAAGACTCTGATATCAACTGACGCATGGGAAGAAACTCCGGGTATGAAGTTCGAATTAGAGGTTTGTAGAGAAAGACGTGGAAAGATAATTTGTAAACAAACAGGGGTCGTTTCTAGATTTAAATGAAAATAAATTTTTATTCAAATCAAACTCAAACTCAATATTAACCATCTTTTTTTTTCAAGAGCTCTAACCCTTGTTTAAATAACCTAAAAATAAAGAAAAGTCTTAATAGAAAAGTCACCACTGACAAATAAAATGTAAAAAAAAATCTAAAAAAAGTAAAATCTAAAGTAACTTTAAACAATAAGAAAATTAATCCTTAAAAAAATATAAAATCTATATTAAATTTTTTTTAGAAGACTAATTCTAAAAATTTTAAAAAAATAAAGAAAAAATAAAAGATCAAATCTAGAGTTTTGACGACCTAATTAACTGATTCTATCTTATCCGGATTTTGAATAGAGTGCAACCACATCAGGAGACCATGAACTCATCATCTTCCTTGTAAGTAACCTTGATCGTCCTTCTTCTATATCCAAAAGGAAGCTTGATAGTCTCGCTTTCTTGTAGTCTCAATTCAAAGGGAAACATAGCTATATTGGATGATATGAGATGATTGTGTCCCATGGATCCTCTTGCATCACCCTTTTTATACTGAAATCCTGAGAGTTCGTAATAATGAGGTGTTAAAGAATATTTGATGTCAAAATATGTCAAGTAATGAAAGATGTACAATCACCCTTCGGGAAAGATTTCGTTACATATATATGAACGATTTTTCATAACCTCCATAATAATAAGACGGCTGAGAATGAGGCGGCTGAGAATATGTCAAGTAATGTCAGGCAACGAAAGATGTACATACACCCCTAGAGGAAGGTTCCATTGCATGTATATGTTATGGTAGCGGAATATTTTCTGATGAATAACTGTTATTTTCTGACAGGTTGTTGTAATTCTCTGATAATGTTGTCTCCTGGAGTTAGTTCAATCGGTAGTGTAGCTTGTAGCCGACCGGTCGTATGATGGGAGATTGACATATGAGAAATGGGGAGCTTAACCCCATAGGTTCGACCGACACTTTGGACCAACCGACTATATGATAGAGGCCTTGCCCTCGTGGAGCTAAGTCATGGAAGATCTGACCAGATCTTTAGCCGACCAGCTATATACTATGATACTTGTCTTTGAAGAGCGGGGAACTAAGTCTCGAAAGGCCCAACCAGCTCTTTGGCCCGACTAATCATATGTTAGAGGCCTCGCCTCTGAGGAGTATGGAACTGAGCTCTAAATGCCCAATCAGCGCTAGGTTCCAACTGACTATATGCTTTGAATGCCCGATCAGCGCTAGGTTTGACCGACTGTATGTTGTGTGCCTTGGTCCTGAGAAGTGAAGCGCTGGGCCTCATATATCCATCCAACCTTGGGGCTGACTGAACTTATGTTGAGAATTGACCGACCGACACTTTGAGCCAACCTGTCATATACCAAGAGTCTAGGCAATGAGAAGTAGAGAGCTGAGCCCTGGTGAGAGTGACCCGTTTAGCTGCATATACTCAGACTATGATCAACATCTCATCTTGACTTTGACTATCATATCATCTTGACTATCAATCTCATATTACCTTCAAGACCACTTGCAACATATTGTATCACCAACAGTCGGGTATGCCGCTTCAGTTATTTGGGATGATTCATAATCGAGATCATTGTTGAGCTAGGTTCCTTGGAGTCATGGCCACATGGAATCGGGATTGACTGGAGTCGGGCCTATGTGGAGTCAAGATCATCGTGGAGCCAAGGTTGCTTCGAGTCGAAACCCCATGGAATCAGAGTTGACTAAAGTTGAGGTTGTGCGGAGTAGAGATCCTCGTGGAGCCGGAGTTGCTTTTAGTTAGAGTCACACGGAGTCGGAGCATGCAGAATCAGGGAAAGGCGCTAGCTGTGTTAACTTAGATTGCCACCTCAATCAAAACTATTAACCTCCTCAATTACGCGGCGTCCTTGATTATCTTCCGTATATCAGTAATCTTCGTGCATCACCTGCCAACCAATGCAGTATCTCAATTATATTTGTCCTAAAATTGTATAGAACTTTAAATCAATCCGAATGCTGCCAACGTGCATGAAATAAAGGTTAACATTAAGGCAACTGCACTTATAATCGACAAAAATAATGAGAGAATGATTTTTTGTTTTTTTTTTTTAGTTTTCATTTTTTTATATATAAAAAAAACAGTCGCCATGATTTCTTTTGAGACCTAGAGGTGATAACTCTTGTTCTAGAGGTCGTGTAGAACGGTCCTTGATTCCGTTCGAAGGCTGAGTCGGATGGAGGTTGGTCACGGTGGCCTGGTTGTTGACGGAAAGTCGTAGGTGATTCGGCTCCCACGGGTGGCTGACGCTGCTGCAGGACCCTGCGCACACTCAGACGATCCCCCCTCACGTTAGAGACCAAAACTCAGGGAAAAAGTCCCCGGATCAGGCGAACGAACAGTTGTGGAAAAAAGTGACGAGGGAGTGTGTCCGCATACCTGCGTACGAGGGATCTCTCCCTTTTCTGCGTCGTCCTCCTTAGAACCTGCCATCCTGTCAGAAAACGTTAGACGCTGGGGTTTGTCCTCTAGTCCCGGACACCTGTCGTGCGGCTATTTGTCGCGAAAGCATCTTTCTGTTTAGGAACCTCCGCCTTCGCACATGGGCTTTGTCTTGTAGTGAGGGACAGCTGGCAGGCTGCTACTGGTTGTGAGGGCATCTTTTCGTTTTAGGAACCTCCGCCTTCGTTCGCACTATTGGAATGTAATGATTATCCTCGACGGACCGTTGAAATTCTCCACACCCGCACTACTTAGCTTCTCCGATCCATTGTGACCTGCACCGGCCTCGCCTCTGTGCTTTGTATTTCCTGGCCCTCTACCGCAGGCCTGTAGATCGAGCTGACTCTGCTCAGCTCTGCCGATCCCGACCCGTGCTTTGTACCGCAGGCCTGTAGATCGAGCTGACTCTGCTCAGCTCTGCCGATCCCGACCCGTGATTAGTACCTCGCCTGTCGTCTCCCTTCGTTCTCCTACTGCTTAACCCCTTCGGTCAACAAGTCTGTCGGGTCTCTGGCTACCCGACTATCCCCTAGGCTCAACTCTGACTGCCCCGTCAGCTTGACTATTTGACCGCCAAGTCGCCTTGACTATTGACTGTCACATCCTCTTGACTTTTGACCGTCATATGGCTTCGACCTCTCTAACCCTTTCCTCTTAGGCCCCTCCATTACCAATCGTATCACAAGCCCCCCCCCCCCCACAAGTCTAGTCGAAGGAGGACGACAGTCTGACTGACTAGACCTCCGCACATTTCTGTGACCTCGGCATATCTCTGTGATCTCAGCATATCTCTGTGTATCTACCTCAGCATATCTCTATGACCTCAGCATATCTCTGCGCGCCCTGCTTCCTGCCTCACGCGTCAACTTTTGTGTCGCGTCGCTTGGGATACAATGCCTCATTTATTGCGTCGCCAGTCGCTTGGGGCGCCGCTCCCACGCCTTTGCTTTGACTTGGCCACCCGCCTTCTTTATAAAGAGCCTCACGGTCACTTCTTTACTATATCCTTCTTCATTCCTGCTTCCCTACTTCCTCTTGCTAACCCACGTTCTGCCAGCTACCTCCCCATGAGATGCATTCTCCTTCCTCTGACGAAGTTGATCAACCGCCCTCCCAAACGCTGGTAAATCAGCTCACCTCGCTGCTTGTCGCGAGAGCACTCCCTGGAAGCCCAGTATCGCATCGCGAAGCATTGCGTGCATGCGGAGAAGGCGAGGAAAGAGGAATGCCAGGCTAGCTTGCAGCGCCAACTTAGCCTCCAAGAACGCTTGAAGCAAGAGCATGAAGGGGAGCTATCACTCCTCCGGGCGTCTCTTGACGACAAGCAAGACACGATCGCCCGGCAACAAACAGTCATCGACTCCCTCCGCGTGCAGCTGGATCGAGCCTTGAACACCCCTGAATCTCCCGACAGGTCTTCACGTGGAAGTGCTCACTCTCCAGGGCCAATCCCTTCCCCGAGTCAAAGCTGGTCTGGGGAATAGTTGTCGCAGTGGCTCCTTTGTCATAAGGCGTCCCTGCTTGTGACCTTGGCTGTATCACCTTCTTATTGAACTGTGCTGCTATGCTTGCATATCCGTCCCCTTTTGGCATAGTCTTTCCTGCTCAATTTTCATCTAGCAAGCATTTTTTAGAAACTGACCCGTATGTAAGAGCCCAGAATCGCTTCATGATCCCCTTTCATGTATGAATTTTGGATAATAAAACTGACATAAAGCTTAAAAACTGTAGTGGACGTGCAAAACCTGATTTCGCAGTTAATATTGACACTGTAAGAGTAGGGTAGATGGCCTCTCGCATCCTTTGCCCTGCGTATTTGCTGCATATTTGCAATTTGCGTAAAATAAAGCCAGATGTAGCTGACCTGATTATTGAAAATGCTCCGCTCAATGTGAGGCATATCCCTCTAAGAGGTAGTTAGGCGCGGACGTCGAGTTCGCTTATGATCTTCGTAGGGGGGTTGATTTTGGATTCCCGCATGGGGCCGACCTAAAAGGTCGTTGGACGTGAGGACAGAGCTCACTTTTGATTCTCGCATGGGAGCCGACCTGAAAGGTCGTTGGGCGTGAGAGCAGAGCTCACTTATAACTCGCACTGAGGTGAGAGTCTGGGACTACCGACCTAAAAGGTCGTTGGGCGTGAGCACAGGGCTCACTTTTAATTCTCGCATGGGAGCCAACCTGAAAGGTCGTTGAGCGTGAGAGCATAGCTCACTTATAACTCGCACTGAGGCGAAAGTCTGGGACTACCGACCTAAAAGGTCGTTGGGCGTGAGCACAGGGCTCACTTATAACTCGCACTGAGGCAAGAGTCTGGGACTACCGACCTAAAAGGTCGTTGGGCGTGAGCACAGGGCTCACTTTTAATTCTCGCATGGGAGCCGACTTGAAAGGTCGTTGGGCGTGAGAACAGAGCTCACTTATAACTCGCACTGAGGCGAGAGTCTGGGACTACCGACCTAAAAGGTCGTTGGGCGTGAGCACAGGGCTCACTTTTAATTCTCGCATGGGAGCCGACCTGAAAGGTCGTTCTTATAACTCGCACTGAGGCGAGAGTCTGGGACTACCGACCTAAAAGGTCGTTGGGCGTGAGCACAAGGCTCACTTTTAATTCTCGCATGGGAGCCGACCTGAAAGGTCGTTGGGCGTGAGAACAGAGCTCACTTATAACTCGCACTGAGGCGAGAGTCTGGGACTACTCCGGTCCGAGATCGGTGGCGATGGCGCTGGTCCAAGACCAGTAATAATACTCCGGTCTGAGACCGGTGGTGATGGCGCTGGTCCGAGACCAGTAATAACCCCCAAACAGCAAAGGCATAGATGCATAGCTCTTCTTCGCCTTCATCCGACCCGCCTACGCCTACCTCATTGCTTTAATTAATCGGGTCGCCATTGCTAGCTTTGGGCTTCTTCGTTTGCGTCGCGTTTCTTCCTGCAATTGCGTCACGTACAGTATAAAATTAAGCGTAGAAGAGGGAGCGTAAAAACCTTACTTAACCCCTAGGTCACAGTGCCCTTGCATCTTATGATGACCCCGCAGTTCTCACGACGCGCCCGGTTAGCTGCTCAGCTCGGGGGCTATCTACGCAGAGCTGCTTGCTCGGCCGATCCGAACGGAGAACACCCCCGCAGACCTGCTTGCTACTTTTCTGATCTGGCAATCGCTCTCGCTGCCCTGTCTTATTTGCGACCCTTTTGAATTGCCTGGCTTCTGCAGCTTCATGAAACTTCCCGCCTAGCCTTGAGCCTTTTACGAAGAATACTTTTTTTCTGAGGCCACGCCCCTTCATGATTACCTTGCCTTGTCGATCTTTAATGCACTTCTTCTTGTTATGACACCTGTCCGGCGCCTTTACTGCGCACGCCCCCTGACGCCAGAATCTGACTTCCTTTTGCACCCTTCGGCGCTCCTTTCCCATCCGACGGTGTTGAGGCGCGTTACCCAAAAAGATACTCGGCTTGACTCTCGATGTTTCCTAGGAAGGAATGAGCTTTATAAACCCTAAGGCAGTCCGCTTCGCTTTCCTCCTTCTCTCGTTCGCGGCCGTTTATGACAGTGCAACTCCTCGTCCCCCGGTTCGTGCCCGACCTGTGACCCCTCTTGTCTTCTTTCCCCTCGCCTGCTTATTCCTCGCAATCATGGATGGTAAGGAACTCTTCTGGTATTCGCGTTACATCTCCGATTTAGACCATCACGACCTGTCTTCACTGCAATCCAATCTGGGGCTAGGCGTCGCATATGAGTTCCGCCTTCCCTCGCCAGATGAACATCCTTCTTCTCCTCCCGAAGGGTTTATCACTGTCTTTAAGGATCAAGTCTTAGGCGGTCTTCGCTTTCCTTTACATCCTTTTCTCTCTGAGTTGAGTCAGTATTGCGGTATTGATATCTCTCAGTTTGCCCCCAATGTATTCCGAGCGGTCTGCGGAACCATCATCTTGTGCCGCATTTATCAAATTCCCTTGACCGCTAGACTGTTCCATTACTTCTATTCTTTCCGGCGAGCGGAGGCAGGGATATTCAATGTTCAGGCCAAGCCGGGCCATAAGCTTTTTGGTGACCTACCTTCTTCCAATAAAGGCTGGAGGTCTCGCTTTTTCTTCCTTAAGCCCCCTGCCCCCTTGGCTAGGCCTTCCCAATGGCGTCCTATCCTTGCTTCTGACTTTCCTTCACATGCTCACGATTCTGCCTGCTCCACAGCCTCAGGCAAGCTGAACGGTGTTGTCGTTCGCTTGTCCGTGCTGATGCTAGAAGGCATTCTGCACGCTTTTGGTCTTAGCCCTGTCCTGGCAGAAATCGGAGCTCCGTCGCCGCTGGTCTACAGCTTTCGGAACCCCGGACTTCTGAGGCGGAGGACGCCCCGATGCTTGTTGAGCCACCTGCTCTCAGCCTTGCAGACTCAGCCCTACCCCGCATCGCTGATCAACCTGCGGCTGAACCATCGCCCGCAGGGCCAGTGTCTTCTCTCCCGCCAACTATGAAGCTGCGCCTTACACGCAAGGGCAAGAGAACAGCCCCAGCCACTGCAACTTCTCCTCCACCTCCTCGTCGTCAACGCGTAGTGAGCATTTCTTCCCCCACCAGGTCCTCAGATACGAGCTCAGTCCAAGAGGCAAGCTTGGTCCAGGAGAAGGTCTCTAATCTGGAGGTGGCAGACCTGCCATTGGACCTAACTGTTCCGGTGACAATCCAGACTATACTACCTGCCCCGCCTTTGTCCTCTGGCGATCAGCCCCTGGACTTACTGATGCCCCCCGCGTCTCCTCTCCTCGCGCCTCCGAGCTCGGCCATGCCGATCCCGAACCTCTGCCCGCCTTTGAGCGCTGGGCTCCTTCTGAGACCAATCCGCTACGCCGCGATTCCTCGCCTATCGGTTAACTATGGGACAGGCCATCTCTGAGCAACACCAAGCGGTTCCCTTTAGGGAATTTGATCAAATGTTTGGCGGTAAGCTCCTTCTCTTCTTTTCCTTGGTATCCGTATTTAGCCTCTTCTTCACCACTCGTCGCCGATGCCGAGAAGCCTTTTGCGATGCAGCCAAGGCTAGAGCACTCACGAAAACGCGGCTTCCTCAGGACTCCTCCAGAGATCTTCCCGAAACTTGGACTTGAATTCGTGCCGGTGTTCTCTCTCCCTCTTAGCCACTTCACACTTCATCACTGGCGGAAGCCTGGCCGGCCCGGATTGTACGAGCGCAGTTTTACACGAAGACGGCAGCCTGACAGTCCCGAGATCAAGAAACGGCCATACTTGGAGTGGACGGCCGCCGTTTATAGAGCTAGTCTTGTGGACTCTCCCAATCTAAGAAACAACCATGCGGTGCTTGGCCTAGCCGTCTGGACCAGTCCACGCCCGAAACAACCATGGCGGCTCTTGCCGAAAGCGCGCCAACCACTCTCTTAAGCGAGCGTCTGGCAGCGCAGCCCAGGCGAGTTCTCGTCGGTGAGGCGCCGAAGCAAGCTCTTGCGTCTTGTCAGTTTCAGTTTCGTCTTCGCGAATATGTGTGCTAAAGTGACTAATGGGCCATGCATCGGCGCTTTTCCATCTTCCTCCATTTAGCGGGGTCGGGTATTGATGCTGTTGGTTGGTCTGTTCTCCATGGGGGTCGTCTGTGTCTGAGGCGCCGCCTGCGTTTCCTTGCGGCGCCAATGTGCCTTGCCTGGACCATACCCTAACAAGGCGGAACGAGCGACTCTATGCCGCGGAAACCTTCCTTCTGAAGCGGATGAGGGACTTTTTCTCTCCTCCACTCCGTGACGACCGATCGGGCGATCGGCGGCTCCGGGGATATTTCCTCGCGCTCCGGATCCCCGCATCCGTCAGGATGATCTATCTGCCTTATCAAGGCCTCGGCCATAGGGATAGCTCACCCTGTGCCTCCCCTACGTACCGTCCTCCCACCAGATTGACTCGCGCACTTCATCTGATGTCTTAATATAAGGTCATATTGTAATGTTCACCTTTTGTGTGTTGAGGCTGAACCTTCCGTGATTGTACTTATTTGTATGGTTGTATTGAATTTCGGATAATTATCTCGCTTCCCCTTCATGCATCCTTAGCTTGTTTCTTTCCTTAGTAGGTCGCCCGTGGCTTTGGTAGATCTATGCTAATCTGCTCGCCCTTGCTTATTTTGCTCGCATTGTTCGGCCACGTAGCTCGTCCTCCGATAGCTGCCTTTATACCTAGCCCGGCCCGGGCCAACTCTTGCCTCGCATGTCCCTGAAGCCTGCTGACCTGCACTACCCGTCTCCCTGCTGGCTCTTCCGTACACTTTTGTCTTGGTTAGAGCGACCCCCTTAGGAGACGCTTCGTATCTCGAGCCCTCGCCTTTCCCATAATGCCCTCTGGTTATATTTTCGAGGCTCACCACAGAGCGCTCCCTGCCTGCCTCCGCTCCTACGTCCACCGTCCGTTGTTAACTTACGAAAATATCCTTCCTCCACCATACCTATAAGTATCTTCTTCCTCTCTCCCTTCTGTTATGATTCGCCATCACCACGAAGTACTCAAACGTCGCCGCCGCCGACTGATCTTTTCTGAGACTGCGCCGCGCTTCTTCCTTTTCTCCAAGCCTCCTCTCTTCGTCTGTTCTTTCTGCCTCCTGAGATAATCTCCCCTGCAATGGCCTCTCCTTCTTGGATTTCCTTGTTGGCGGAACACTTCCCAGGCGCTTCAACTTTTGCTGAGTTGGATTGGGATGACCTACGGTACACTTACGAAATCCCTACTAGCTTTCGCCCCATCATTCCTACTGGTGTGAACTTGTACTTCGACCCTCCGCCTGGTTCGTGTACTTTCTTTACGGAACAATTTGTATCTGGCCTTCGTCTGCCCCCTCATCCTTTTTTGTCTGGAGTGTGTCGCTATTTCAGGATTCCCTTAGGTCAGCTAACTCCCAATTCCATAAAGATTCTATGTGGCTTCGTGATACTCTGCGAAGTTTGTGAGGTTTCCTGGTCAGCTCCCCTTTTTCATTGCTTCTTCGCTCTCGCTCGGCGCGCCGATGGTCTTTTTGATTTCCAAGCCCACAGCCAAACTGCTTTCTTTTCTCCTCTTCCTCCTCCCAGTGCTAACTGGAAGAAAAAGTTCTTTTTTCTCCGGTTTCCAGAGGAAACAGACTGGCCCATGTATTGGCAACCTGAGCTGCCTCTGACTCCGGCGCTGGATGAATTCCACATGGATCTTCACTATGCTATGGCTGCTACTCGAATGGAGGAGTGGCGCTTGAATCTGACAAGACTGCTATCTGAAGACCTACTTTCTTTCTTTAGGTTGAGCCATTCTACCTCTGGCACACCGCGCTCCTTAGGTAAGTTCGTGTTGGGTGCCTCCTTTCTCATCATCACCAGCCAAATGCCCCAGGGCCGAGGTCGGGTTGGGTGATACCCGGAGCGTTTGGCATCAGATCCATCTTCGAGAGGGGCCCGGGCCTCAACGGGCAGTGCGACTCTTCATGTTGTAGTCCTGGCCGAGCCCGGGCGCCCGCAGGCAGGCTGGCGACTTCCACGGTCGCCTCGCTCACGATGACTCGACTCGTGTAGCCACAACCTAGTGACGCGAAGACCAGTTTAACTTCATTAGCAACGATTACTTCCTTATATTGCCACATTGCCTCTGGCAGTGTGTGTTGGCTGTGACATCACTTCCCTCTTCATTTTGTTTCCTTTATCCGGCGACCTCTCACGGCTGCCGGGAAGACGGTGCGTTCGCTCTGCCCTTACTCCTGCGGGGAAGATGCCTCATCAGAACCCCGCTCCAACAGCTGGGCGGGCCAATTCCGAACCTCCTCCTGCTCCTCCGGGTGTTGGCGCGGCCCTTCTCAACCTTCCTCCTCTGCTGTCCATCACATCGGACCACCATCCTCTCAAGTCGCTCTTCTGTAGTCCGGCCGGCCCCGGCTTGATGATGAAAGCCGCGGTTGTGGGCGAAGGCATGGATCAAAATGGGTGGTGCGCCCGATAGTCAAAATGGGCCAGTTTACCAAGTAATGTACCTTCATCTTACCCTTGCTATTGCTTTGCCTTAAGAAGGTTATATCTTCCGCTGCACTCCACGCGAGTAATCTTTGGTGCTGAACCAATCCTTCCACACCCTCCATCATGAAAGCAAAGAACTCTACGGAGAGTCTCCGAATTAGGAGGACGACCGCCTCAAGCCGCTTATGCTTTCTTGAATGAGCGGAGATGTACAACAATCCGCACTAGTCAACAGGTCCATGGCCAATGGGAAAGACGAACTGCGGTAGGGAGGAGAGAGCGACGATCCGGCGGTGGCGCAGCCAGCCCGCCCGTGTCAAGATACAAATTAAGATACCATACTTCCGCAGGAGAGGAGCGAGAAGGTGGTCGTCGGTAGCAGCCAGCGTATGATTGAGGCCGCCGAAAGCGAGCTATGCCTCGACGGATTGGCGGGAGTATCCACCGCTAACCGCTTATTAAGAAGAAGAGGAGGATCGTTGTCTCGAGTCGAATCTATCGACCTCTTCCCGAATGCTGTGTTGTCAGTACGAGCGACGGCACTACCATACGGTAATTTCGGAGTCTCCAGAACAGCTGCCGAGCTTCTTGCAGACTTCTTGAATCACGACCAAATCATTCAACGCTCAACGGATGAGATTTTCCGATGAGATTTTCTTTCAAATAATCCATAAAGCCACTTAAATCGAGAAAGTGTTACATGTACACATGTCTTTTCGAGTTTTTACTCGATCGGCCCCACTGCTCCACGCCTGCCCGACGTACGTTAACGGAGCCGCCCCTCGCGAAGAAGCTGGTAGTTAGCACTCAGGTCGATCCGGCTTCCTCCTTGGCGAGCCGCAAATAAGCCCGATGCCAATTTCTTGATAACTTTGTATGGTCCGTCCCATTGAGGAGCCAACTTCGTCACTTCGCCTAAGGGCTTCATCTGCTTCCAGACGAGATCTCCTTCTCCGAAGAATCGGGGGGTCACCCTTCTATTATAGTTTTGCCTCATTCTCTGTCTATAGGCCTCCAACCTGGCCGCTGTTTGTTCACGGATTTCGCTGATGAAATCTAGCTCAGCCAGCCGTCGCTCTGCGTTCCCTTCATCATACATCATTCTTCTCACGGACGGTATCCCGACCTCCAGAGGCACCACTGCTTCATTGCCATATACTAAATGGAAAGGTGTCAGACCTGTACTTTCTCGAGGTGTCGTACGATAGGCCCACAAAATGCTCGGCAGCTCGTCCACCCAACTGCCTCCCGTGTGATCCAGCTTGACTTTGAGCCCCCGCACTATTTCTCGATTGACTACATCTGTCTAACCATTGCTTTGCGGATGAGCCACCGAAGTGAAGGCCTGGGTTATGCCGAACCCCTTGCACCACTTTTGTATTTTGCGTCATTGAAATTGTCTGCCATTGTCCGACACCAATTTGTGAGGCAAGCCGAATCTGCAAAAGATATTTTTCCATAAGAACTGGATCACCGCATCTTCGGTGATTCTGGCCAGAGCTTCCGCTTCCACCCACTTGGAGAAGTAATCTACTGCCACCAGTAAGAAACGTCTTTGCCCCGTAGCCATCGGGAATGGTCCTACGATGTCCATACCCCACTGGTCAAACGGGCAAGATACTGTAGAAGTTCTCAGCAGCTCTGTAGGTCGGTGTGTCAGGTTCTGGTACCTTTGGCATGACAGACAAGTATTCACCAGCTTCTGTGCGTCCCTCTGCAAAGTAGGCCAGAAATACCCGGCCAATAGTATTTTCCGAGCCAGCGTTCTCCCACCTGCGTGGTTGCCGCAGCACCCCAAGTGTATCTCCCGTAAGGCTTGATCTGCTTCTTCCATATTCAGGCACTTGAGCAGAGGTCTGGAGAAGGACCTTTTGTACAGTTAATCTCCAATCATAACATAAGAATGGGTCAGTCTCCTGAGCATACGTGCCTCTTCTAGGTTGGTGGGTATAATTCCCTGCTGGAGGAAACTTACTATGGGCGCCCTCCAATCAATTACTTCTCCCAGATTATTTTGCAGATCGATGTGAGCTATAAGGAAGGTCTGCGCTATAGGTCTGTCAAGTACCCAAGTAGTCAGGGAGCTGGCCATTTTAGCTAGTTCATCTGCCCTTTCATTTTCAGCCCTGGGAATCTTGGTGACTGTGACCTCTTTAAAATCTTTCCTCATCTTCTCATAGGCTTCTTTGTAAACTTGCATCTTTTCGTTGTTTGCTTCAAAATGTCCGGTCACCTGCTGAGTTACTAGCTGCGAATCCGAGTATATTACGACTTTGCTTGCCCCCACATGCCGAGCTGCTTGCAAACCTACCAATAGGGCTTCATACTCTGCCTCATTGTTGGTAGCTCTGAAATTCAGCCCTACAGCTAGCTGCATAATATCTCCCTGCGGAGATATTAGAAGTGCGCTCACACTACTTCCCCGATGGGTAGCTGATCCGTCTACATAAATCTTCCAAACCTCCTCCGAGTCTGCCTGATAAACTTCTGTCAAGAAATCCGCCAGAGCCTGTGCTTTGATCGCAGTTCGGGGCTGATACTGTATATCATATTCCCCTAGCTCGGTTGCCCATTTGATAAGCCGACCCGCTACCTCCACTTTGGTAAGAGCTCGACCCATTGTACTGTTTGTCAGGACGGTGATCGGATGCACCAAAAAATACGGTCGGAGGCGCCGGGCCATGAGAACAAGTCCGTAAACCAACTTTTCCAGGGCCGTGTACCGAGACTCAGCCCCCTTCAATAGATGACTGAAAAAATACACTGGCCGTTGTATATTGTCCTGTTCTTTAACCAGCACGGCCTCCACGACCTCGGGGGTGGCTGACAAGTAGACCCAAAGGGCCTCTCCCACAACAGGCTTAAACAGTGATGGTAAGGACTCCAGGTATTGCTTTAGCTCCTCAAAGGCCTGTGTGCATTCTTCCGTCCACTGAAACTTAGCCGCTTTCCTGAGCACTTTGAAGAAGGGCGCCGATTGATCTACAGATCTGGAGATAAATCGGGACAGTGATGTTATCCTGCCGACCAACTTCTGTGTTTCCTTCAGATTTTTAGGGATCTGCATGTTCCGAAGTGCTTGAACCTTCTCAGGATTGGCTTCTATCCCTCGTTCAATCACCAAGTAGCCCAGAAACTTCCCCCCTTTGGCCCCGAACAAACATTTCAGGGGATTCAGCTTCACCCCATATTGCCTCAGAGTCCCACAGGTTTCTTCTACATCTTTTATTAGGCTGGACGCCAGGGGGGACTTGATCAGGATGTCATCAACATAGACCTCTACGTTCCGCCCGATCTGACTCCGAAAGACTTTGTCCATCATCCTTTGGTAGGTAGCCCCAGCGTTCCTGAGTCCAAATGGCATGACCGTATAGCAAAAAGTACCGTCGGCCGTTATGAAACTGACTTTCTCCTGGTCCTCCCTAGCCAAGGGTATCTGATGATATCCCTGATAAGCGTTCATCATGCATATCCTCTTACAGCCAGCAGTTGAATCCACCACCTGATCGATCCGCGGGAGAGGATAACAGTCTTTGGGAGTGGCTCTGTTGAGGTCGCGAAAGTCTATGCACACCCTCCACTTGTTGTTAGGCTTCTTCACCAATACGACGTTGGAAAGCCAGGACGGGAATTGCACCTCTCGAACATGTCCTGCCCTCTTGAGCTGATCCACTTCGGCTCGGATAATCTTATTTTGGTCGGCAGAGAAGTTTCTCTTCTTCTGCTTGACTGGCTTGGCCTCGGGTATAATATGCAACTTGTGCTCGCCTACTGGTTGACTCCACACTCCGCAAGCAAAGATGTCGCCATGATCGCGTAGTATCATCCGACTCATCGGATGTCACTAGCGCCGATGCTCAGTGATGCTCGCTATGCGGAATCTGAATATCTTCGCGGAGATAGGCTCCTCGGGCATAGGCGAGGCTCCTCGATAACATGTACACCACCATCCCGAGTTCGCCGACTCTTGCGCGCCTCCACCATATCTATGCCAGGGATACCTTCCTCTCCCTTAACCTCCCGACAACCGCTGGCCCAGGAAACTTGATCTTCGGTGAAAAGTGGAGACGGCCTGAACTCGCGGCCTTCCAGATGAGCGTTATAGGAGGAAGGCGATCTACCACTACAAAGGTACTCCTCCTGCGCACCAGGTTCAGTGCCATGGAGATGGCCAGTTTGACTTTACCTGTGAACCCATACAAGGAAGTGGTTACAGGTTGGAGCTCAGCATCTCCTCGAACGCAGCTCTGAATAAAATGTTGACCGAGCTCCGGTATCCACAAAGACCCGAGCCACTGTTAGCAATGACGGCCTTGATTATGAGGGCGTCGTCGTGGGCAGTTCCAGACCCTCCTTAGGCCCGAAACTGATATCAGGCCCTTTGTATGGATCCCCAATAGCCGAACGTGCGACTTGCGGGCTCGGCTGGAGTCCCCGTCGGTGGGCCCCGAGAGATCATACCGATTTCACCCAAGCGACATTCTTGCAGTTTTCTTCTTGGTTAGTGTAGGGGGTCGGGTCGGGTCTGACGAGCATGCCCAGCTGCAGCCCGTTCCTCTTCCATCCTCTGTATTTGTGGTGCCAACGCCGGGGGAGGCAAGCCCTGCTCTGCAGCTCGCCTGGAGTCACGGGCGAATTGGAAGCAGTTACTGAGATCGTGCGTCCTGGACCGATGATACGTGCAATATGGTGCTCCCCTTGGTCCGGGTGGAAGGGCTGAGCTGGCTGCGGTGCTCTCCTTTCAGGTCGGTTGCCCGGAGCCACCGTCTTTTCGGCCTTCCGCCTAGCGGCCTACGCTTCTTCCACCTTGATGTAGCAAGAAGCCTTCTCCACCATATCGTCAAAGCTTCGGGCGGGGTTTTTGATGAGGTCCCTGAAGAATTCCCCTTCTCGTAATCCGTGGGAGAAGGCGCTCATCAATATTTCTGAGGTGGCGGAGGGGACGTCATTGGCCGGTCGAATCCTGCTTGAGAGCAAAAAGACAGTGGTCGGTTTTTTGATACTTACGACTACTGGCGAAACGGCGTAGGAAGACCGTTTTGAAATCCATGAAGCGATTGATGGACTCTGGGGGCAATCCATCGAACCACTTCTGTGCCGACCCGGACAGGGTGTGTAGGAACACTCGGCATTTGACAACATCGCTGTATTGATACAAAATGGCCGCGTTCTTGAACTTCCTCAGGTGCTCTTCCGGGTCCTTGCTCCCATCATATTCTCCAATGTTCGGGGCCCGATACCCCTTGGGCAGGCTTTCCCTCAGGATCTGAGCCGAGAAGGGTACCTTGTCATCCGGATTTTCAGGCAGATCTCTGGCAGGGATTATAGCTTTTCCCTTTCCTGAATCCCGAGGTGGATGTAGAGAGCTTTCCGCCACCGACGCCGGCGGCTCCTCTTTCTTTGGACTGTGCTCACGGGGTTCGGCTCGATGATAGTTGCGGCGAGGCTCCCGAAACGAAGCACGAGGGAGTTCTTCCTGCTGCTTCCTCTTTGAGCCCCTGTCGGAGGCAGGAGCTGGCTCTTTGGATGCTTCGGGCGCCAAGCGAGTGTTGGAACCCCAAGGTTGTTTTGGTGTGATCAACAAGTTAAGTTAGGTCCTGTGTGTTTCTAACCTTGTGTATAAGTGTGCAGGAGCTTAGGAACACAGGTAGTCGAGCGGAAGACGCAGCTAGCGAGAAGGACGGCACGGGAGGCGGACGAGAAGGAAGTGCGCTCGGTGGTAAGGCCGGAGCGGAAGATTGCTCGGAGCAAGAAGCGTGAAGGTCGGGGTGCGGCGGCAGTCTGCGAATGAGTCTGTTGGTGGACGAGAAGGACACGTGGCAATCCGGAGAAGTTGGAGGAAGCATGCTCGAGAAGACCGGAAGATGGGTTGGGTGAGCCCTATTCCGGATGTCGAGATCACCCAAGCAAGCGGCGCTGGAGCGCGAACCGGAGAAGAGAGCACGGACCAAAAGTCAACTGGATTGACTTTTGGCTCCGGGCGCCCGGGAGCCAGTTTTTCAACGGATCGAGCTTTGACTCGATCCAACCGTTGAGGGATAAATTTTATCCCCCCCAGGGCGCCCGGAACCCTTCCAGGCGCCCCGACCAAGGCTATAAATATAGCCTTGGTCCAGAGGCTTTTCATTAGTTCAGAAATTGTAAACAACACTTGTGTGCTTCGACTGCTTTGATTAGCTTCTTTCTTTTTGTGCCTATACTGCTGTAAACGAGGCTTCTCCGCCTGAAGGAGTTCTTAGTGCAACCATCTTCCTTGGATTAACAACCTCCCCGTTTGTAACCAAGTCAAATCCGGTGCCTCGTTTTTATGCTTTATTTTCTGCATAATCTATTTTTCAAGTGTTAGCTTAATTGTTCGAGAAAGGGTTGTGTTTTATTCAGGGCTATTCAACCCCCCCTTCTAGCCGGCCCAACGGTCCTACAAGTGGTATCAGAGCCAAGGCGCTTCAGGAGGACTAACCGTCGAAAGAAGCAACGTCATGGCCGGACCAAGCATCCATCCGCCGAAATACGAAGGGGACTTCTCTACGTGGAAAAAACTGATGCAAGTATTTCTTACAACAGATATTGAACTATTTTTAACAATGAAATTTGGCTTTGAAGCTCCAGAGGACAAGGAAATAGATAAATGGACAAAAAAGGAGCAGGTTGACTTCGTGGCGAACGGCAAAGCAGAGTATCATCTGCTAAGTGTTCTTCCGCCTCAAGAAGTCAACAGGATCGGTAAATACAACTCCGCAAAGGAACTTTGGGAGAAGTTCCTCGAGCTGCACGAAGGTATGTCCGAAGCCAAACTCGCTAGACGAGATCTGCTTCGCAATCAGCTCACTAGCCTGCGACTTGGGGAAGACGAGACAGTCGTACATCTGCACTCAAGAATAAAAGAAATCATCACCGAACTCACGAATCTCAGAGAAAAGGTAAGTAACCGAGATTCGCTCAGGTACGCCTTAAATTCATTTCCAAGAAAATCAAAATGGGCATCATGTAACGACCCAATTTTTCCCATTTCAAGTCCTAAAGGTCCATAAAAATATTTGGAAACACTTTTAAAATATTCTAGAGTTTTTTAAGAATTTTTAGAGTATTTTTACGTAATTTTTGGAGGTTGTTTAGTAGGTTTACAAAAGAAAAGAAGTTTTGACAAAAAACCGTTGAAGGTGAGACTCGAACCCAAGACCTCCGGCTGGACCCGACCTAATCGGACGCAGCCAACCAACTGGGCTACGCGTGGTTTGTTAATAAGTATGAAGCGGATATATATGGGTCATAGTAAAGGGCAAAGTTAAACCTAGGTTATAAAAGGGATAAGTTAAGGGGAGAAGGGAATTATTTTTCCCGTGACCTAATCTCGCGATCCCTTCCTCTCCCGCGGCGTCGGCATCCTCTCGGGCGAAATCGCAGCCGCCGCCCGGGCTTCGCCTCCGGCGGTCGGACAAGGACACTGCCGTGAGCTCCTCTTGGACCCGAGCTTCTCTCGTCGAAGGGAGCACGCGGACACAAAAGGAACGCCGAGATTTGAAGCTAGCCGAAACCCTAGAGTCCCCTTCTCCGATTGTAAGTCCAAGAAAACAAGTAAGTACTACTCACCTGCGGTAGGAGTTGCTCTGATCTTTCGGTTTCGTCCTTGTTTTCCGAGTTTCTTGAATCCGAACCATGCTATGAAGATTTTGGCTTTTGGGTGTTCTGCCGTGGGCTTCACAGGGATTCCAAGGATTAGTTTTTTTGTTTGATTGAGCATGTAGTGTTGTTTGTGCCGAATCTAAGCTTGCAGGAGATCAAGTTTTTGTTTCTCCTTGTTCTTGTTGAACCTGCCGTGGCCTTTAGGAAGGAAAAAGGGTGGAGTGGATTAGGTTCCGAATTTATGCTGTAGAGTTTTTAAAGCACAGCATTCGTTTCCTTGAATTCCTGCCGTGAGTTCTGGTTGGAGCATGTTTTGTTCTTAAGGGCAGTGTTCTTTTAGCACAGCATTCATTATACGATTATGGATTAGCATGTTTTGGAATTGCCTGCACCAAGAGACGTTCTCTGTTAGCTTTCCCTGTATAATTTGACAAGCTAAGCTTCTTTGTTTGAATATGCATGCTAGTTACTGTAATGTGCAGAACAATATGCTAAGTTTCCTTTAAACCTTGCTGTGTAGAAATTCTATGCTGTTGCCATGCTATTTCTGTGTATTTCAGTTGAGTTACCATGATTTAGGTTGCTGGAATTAGCTTCCCTTCCATGCTACTATCATGTTTTAGAATTTCTGAAGCTATGTTCTTTTAGAAATGGTTTAGGATTAAAAGCACACCAAAAGCTCAATTAAATGCCAAGACATTTTTAATAACAGAATAAGAAAGATAACAAGTAATTAAAATAAGAGGCTAGTACCCGACATCCAAGAGCTTGTCGTTAAACAAATCCAGGTGACCATTTCAGGGGTCTTGTAGACCGTCTCTTTTTAGGATTGGTGGCTCGCAACCCCAACCTATTAGGAGCGTGAGATGGTACTCCAAAGTAAAAGAAAAGAAAAGTTAAGAGAAAAAAAGCAAGGAAGAAGAAGTGAGAAAGATAGGAATTAAAAGATTAATTTCTAACACAAGGATATAAGAAATGGAACAAGTTACATGCTTAGAATAAATAAAAGTTAGTTTCTGAAATTCTAAGCTTATAGTATTAATTTCTTGTTATCCTCGCTAGTTAGTAAGTATAACTTGTACCTATTTTATTTTCTATACCATGAGCACATGCAGCTTAGGTATGCTTAAACATGTTTAGATTAGTATTATGCATTAGCGTTTACGTGAGAAGAGATTAAGTACTTACTAAGCTTTATAGATCTTTCTTTTTCCTTTTGAGATAAAGGAAAATAAAGTATATAGGCGGCGAGGATGCGTGAAGTGATGTTTGGAATATGGAGATGGGACCTTGCTAGAGGATTAATGGGTTTTTGTTAAGAATCGATAAGAAAGGAGAAGTTGTTTAGTAAGAGATGACGATTAGAGTTATTTTTTTGGATTCTAAAGAGATTAGTCCTATTTTTTCTATTAGTAAGTGTAGATTTAGTTCAATTTCCTTAAGCAGGAATTGGTTTTTGCTCAGTTTTGTACCTCCCAATTGCACCTGTTAGTTTAATTCCTTCTTACATGTTCCATAACCTGTTTAATACTCTAATTGGTGCCATAAATTGTGAAATCGATCTGTTTTGGTTGCTGGATTTATAGTTTTCGATTCTGCTGGAATGTGCTACCTTCATTAATGTTGACCGAATTATGCAACAAAAAGGTATATACATGCATACAAGTCTGGTAGTAGGCGGTTTCTTTTGCTTATATGCTTTTGATATGGTTAAAGTTTTCTCTTTTTGGTTGCTGGAAGCCGTAGCATGCCATGTTCACTATTCGGTTTAAATGCCTACACAAGTCCTTAGCTTGCAATCACAGTTAGCAATATATGAATTTAGTAATATGCCATGTTTCACTTGTGTCGTATACCGTGCATGCTTAGTAGGAAGTTGATTTAAATTCAGAAATTCTTTCCAGGAATTTCAAGTAGTGCTTTTATTACTTTGGACAACCTTAGTATAGTTAGTAGTGAGGTAGCGGTCGCCCTTAGAATAGTAGTTTTAAAAAGGGTGGCCGTTACAGTTGGTATCAGAGCAGTTCCCATTCTTCAGCATCACACACTCATCAGCATCATCCTCGCCGTCTCCAAGTAAGAAAGTATTTAAATCCTTTCTTATTTCTGCTTTTCTTATTATTAACTGCAGTATAGAGTACTTTCCTTTTTGAGTACTAAAGTAAGATAAAAGACTTAGCTTCCCTTTTTTTTTTTATTCATATTTAAGTATGATTAGAAGGGTTAAAGTAAGATATCAAGCCTTTACCTTTCATAATTAGATGGCAAGAAGAGGACGTCCCCGTGCTACTCACACTGAGGAACCAGCTCAAGAGAGCAAGTGCCTAGAAAACCTAAGCTAAGTTGCTCGCTCACCTCAGGCGAGGCAGCAGTAGCAGCAAAGTGATTGCCAAGTGATGCCAATCATGGCAACCAACCAGGGTGTTCCTCCTCCACATGTTATCACCAGCATTAGAGACTACAATGGCGAGCCAAGACCCGAGACCGGTTACCTTATCAGTGGCTAAAGCTGAGACAGCCGAGCTCTTGGGCACAGCCGAGCCTGCGATGCCTGGCTTGGTTTAAAACACTAGAGAGCACTATGGAGCTTCTTCTGGCCGAAGGAAGGTCAAGCCTCTCACTTCTCTCATGCTGCTCGCATGTGGTGGGAGAGGATAAAGACTAAGAGAAAGTGTAATGTGCAGATTTCCAGTGAGTTCTATGAAGAGTTCTTCCACCGCGATCACCAACAAGCACTACGAGGAGTTTATAGAGTTCAAACAAGGTGACTTGTCGGTGGAAGAAGCGACCAAGAAGTTCAGCTAGCCTCTGTCGAGCTAGTGAGAGAGAAGGAGCGAGTGCGATGCTCGAATCGAGACCACAGATAGCAGAATGTGACAGTGGAGCTCATCGCCCCATCGAAGAATTGATCAGAGAGCATTAATTGCTGAACATTACATGAACAACATCAAGGCACGAACATCAAAGGTGAAGACAGAGGACAAGGCAAGAGGCCAGTCGCCATCTAAGTAGGCAAAGAAACAAGGGAAACGGTGGAACACAGGAGGTAGCCGAAGGGAGGGCCAGTAAACAAGCGACAAAGTTTTCTCCCTATCCCAAATGTGGGAGAACACATCCAGGAGCCTGTCTTTTGGGTAAGACTGGATGTTACTCCTGTGGTCGGGAAGGACACATGGCTAAAGAGTGTCCTAATAAATTTAAAGCACCTCAGCCACAGCCATTGCAATATGGAGGCCAGCCTGCACAGTTGCACCACATGGGAGCGGCATTGGAGGGACCCTATATCGAGGAAGGTTAGAAGCCCCACGGTCCGGCTTTGATGGTGCAGTATTCTCCTCACCAAAGAAGAAGTCTAGTGCCCTCGCGTGTGTGAGTCAAGTAGTTATTTTCCAGCCACATAGACTATTTGACACGACCCATTCTTTTGTCGATACCTTTTGCCGTGGTTTATAGGTGCCTAAAGTATAAACTCCAAGTTCCCGACAACCCTACCTTACGGGAAGTCGGTGAATCCAATCAATGGCTCCGAGCAAGGTCAGTCTATGTAAATCTAATAGTCAGAGCTAGAGTAATCTAATATCATTTTTGTATGGATTTCCTCGCCATGCAGGATATTCGATCATTTGTGTAGAAAGTAATCAAGAAGCGTAGCAAGAAAGTTTGATTCCAGTATGCCAGCCAACTGAGTTCACCGAGTGCCAAGGAGGCAGACCCAGGCTTCCTCATAGCTGGAGTGACGGATGAGTTAGCGGTGTGAGTTTTCTTCACACATAGTAAAGGCAAGGGAAGCGGGAGGGACCCAGTAGGGTTCAGGGTGCAGTTATCCGACGTGAGTTAGTCTGGCTACCCAACAGAGGTGGAATTTGAGATTGAGTTGGTTCACTGAAGGTCCAATTTCAAAAGCTCATGTCGCATGTCTAAGTAGAGAAGGAGTTACAAGAGCAACTCAGGAGTTACCGACAAAGATTCGCTTCCTAGTCACTCACCTTGGGGCTCTCTGTGTTGTTTGTCAAGAAGAAAGATGGGACAATGCGGATGTGCATAGATTGAGCTTTGAATCAAGTGACGATCAAGAACAAGTACCCCTTCCGGATCGATGACTTATTTGATCGCTTAAGAGAGCAACGGTGATACTCAAAGACGGCTTCTGGGTACCATCACTGAAGGTGAAAGAAGGAGATATACCGAAGACAGACAAGATATGGACACTACGGTTTGTAGTTATGCCTTTTGGAGTGACCAATGCACCGCGGTCTTCATGGACTTAATGACAGTGTTGAGAATATCTTGACAAATTTGTCATTGATGACATTCTGGTCTATTCAAGGACCCGAGGAGCATGACACGCACTTGAGGATAGTCTCGTACTCTTCGAGTAGCCGTTTTATGCTAAATTCTCCAGAACGGTAGTTTGGTTAAATCAGGTGGCATTTTTAGGTCACATAATTTCTGAAGAAGGCATTCAAGTGGATCCAGCCAAAGTGGAAGCGGTCAACAACTGGAGTAGACCCAAGAACGTCAGAGAGATCAGAAGCTTCCTTGGTTTAGCAGGGTATTACAGGAAATTCGTGGAGGATTTTTCCAGGATAGCTTCCCCACTAACAGCCCTCACCAGAAAGAACAAGAGATTCGAGTGGTCAGATAAATGTGAGTAGAGCTTCCAGGAGCTAAAGAAGAGATTGGTCAGTGCTCCCATTCTGACTGTTCCACAGAGCGACAAGAGTTTCGACATCTACAGCGATGCTTCCAAGATGGGCTTAGGTGTTGTACTCATGCATGAAGGAAAAGTCATAGCTTATGCTTCCAGACAACTCAAAGACTATGAGAAGAATTACCCTACTCATGATCTGAGCGCAACAACTGTGGTTTGCACTTAAACTCTGCGACATTATTTGTTTGGGGTCCATGTAGAATTTTCACATCATCGAGAGACAAGTACTTCTTCACTAAAGGACTTAAACATGAGAACGTGGGTTGGAGTTGGTCAAAGATTAATCGTGGAATTCTCTACCACCCGTGCAAAGCTAACAAAGTGGCGTATGCACTCAACAGAAAATCTAGTGCATCGATGTCCTTGTCATCACTAGCCGCTTGCGCTGCTGAGGAGTTGTCGATTTTGGACTTGAAATTATCGAAGGACTCCTCATTGACCTTAGAGTCTACATTGCTTGTGGAGACTACAGAAAGCAAAGTGAAGATCCGGACATCCGAGTAAGATCGGGGAGGGATAGAAAAGAAGACAACTCGGAGTTTAGGTGATGAGACGGAATTCTTTCGTGGATCATTCGATTTGCGTGCCCAATGACGAGGAAGATCTTAGAGGAAGCTCACAGTACACCATATTCCATGCATCCTGGTTCTTCCAAGATGTACCAAGATGTGAAACAGAGGTTTTGGTGGTCGGGACTCAAAAGAGATGTAGCTAAGTATGTCAAGACTGCTTGACATGTCGAGAGTCAAAGCAGAACACGAGACCAGGAGGAGTTCTTCACCTCTTCCAATACCGAATGGAAATGGGAAGACATTTCCATGGACTTCATAGTCTTCCAAGAACCACCAATGGATATGATGTGATATGGGTAATAGTAGATCGATTGACCAAGTCCGCTCACTTCCTAGCCATCAAGGTGTCCCACTCATAGAGCAGTTGGCCAACTATATGTTAAAGAGGTAGTCATACTTCATGGAGTTCCTAAATCTATCGTTTCGATAGAGATGGGCGCTTCACCTCACACTTTTGGGAGTGCGTTCAGAATGCATTAGGCACCAAACTCAAGTTCAAAGACTTTCCATCCACGATGGAATATAGGGGAGTAATCGATTTTAGAAGACATGCTCAGAGCTTGTGCGCTAGATTTCAAAGGAAGTTGGTGCAAGTATTTGTGCTTAGCTGAATTCTCTTACAACAATAGCTATCAGGCCACCATCAAGATGGCACCTTATGAAGCACTATATGGCAGGAAATGCAGATCACCCATATGCTGGCAAGAAGCAGGAGAGGGAAAAGAGATGGAAGCAGAGTTGGGCATTCAGACAGAGGTGATAGACGAGACTACTCAAGCAATCCAGAAAATTAGACAGAGAATTGAGACTGCCCAGAGCAGACAGAAGAGTTATGCTGACACGCGCCGTAGGCCATTGGAATTCCAAGTAGGAGATTCGGTCTTCCTTAAGGTCGCTCCTATGAAGGGAGTGATGAGATTCGGCAAGAAGGGCAAATTAAGTCCTCGCTACGTAGGACCTTACCTGATCATAGAGAGGATTGGGAAAGTAGCTTACAGGCTGGACTTACCACAAGACATGTCAGTAATACACAATGTATTTCATGTCTCCATGCTAAAGAAGTGTCTCTGTGACTTGAGCCAAGTGATTCAGCCTCAAGTAGTGCAAATCCAAGAGGATCTCAGTTACGAGAGCAGACCTACACAGATAGTGGACAGAGCAGTTAAGAGACTGAGAAACAAAGAAGTACCACTGGTGAAGGTCGTCTGGCAGAACCAGAAGCACGAGGAAGTCACTTGGGAGCGGGAGGACAGCATGAGACAAAAGTATCCAGAGCTATTCTAAGTTCGGGGACGAACTTTTTATAAGGTATGAGGATTGTAATGACCCAATTTTTCCCATTTCAAGTCCTAAAGGTCCATAAAAATATTTGGAAACACTTTTAAAATATTCTAGAGATTTTTAGGAATTTTTAGAGTATTTTTACGTAATTTTTGGAGGTTATTTAGTAGGTTTACAAAAGAAAAGAAGTTTTGACAAAAAACCGTTGAAGGTGAGACTCGAACCCAAGACCTCCGGCTGGACCCGACCTAATCGGACGCAGCCAACCAACTGGGCTACGCGTGGTTTGCTAATAAGTATGAAGCGGATATATATGGGTCATAGTAAAGGGCAAAGTTAAACCTAGGTTATAAAAGGGATAAGTTAAGGGGAGAAGGGAATTATTTTTCCCGTGACCTAATCTCGCGATCCCTTCCTCTCCCGCGGCGTCGGCATCCTCTCGGGCGAAATCGCAGCCGCCGCCCGGGCTTCGCCTCCGGCGGTCGGACAAGGACACTGCCGTGAGCTCCTCTTGGACCCGAGCTTCTCTCGTCGAAGGGAGCACGCGGACACAAAAGGAACGCCGAGATTTGAAGCTAGCCGAAACCCTAGAGTCCCCTTCTCCGATTGTAAGTCCAAGAAAACAAGTAAGTACTACTCACCTGCAGTAGGAGTTGCTCCGATCTTTCGATTTCGTCCTTGTTTTCCGAGTTTCTTGAATCCGAACCATGCTATGAAGATTTTGGCTTTTGGGTGTTCTGCCGTGGGCTTCACAGGGATTCCAAGGATTAGTTTTTTGTTTGATTGAGCATGTAGTGTTGTTTGTGCCGAATCTAAGCTTGCAGGAGATCAAGTTTTCGTTTCTCCTTGTTCTTGTTGAACCTGCCGTGGCCTTTAGGAAGGAAAAAGGGTGGAGTGGATTAGGTTCCGAATTTATGTTGTAGAGTTTTTAAAGCACAGCATTCGTTTCCTTGAATTCCTACCGTGAGTTCTGGTTGGAGCATGTTTTGTTCTTAAGGGCAGTGTTCTTTTAGCACAGCATTCATTATACGATTATGGATTAGCATGTTTTGGAATTGCCTGCACCAAGAGACGTTCTCTGTTAGCTTTCCCTGTATAATTTGACAAGCTAAGCTTCTTTGTTTGAATATGCATGCTAGTTACTGTAATGTGCAGAACAATATGCTAAGTTTCCTTTAAACCTTGCTGTGTAGAAATTCTATGCTGTTGTCATGCTATTTCTGTGTATTTCAGTTGAGTTACCATGATTTAGGTTGCTGGAATTAGCTTCCCTTCCATGCTACTATCATGTTTTAGAGTTTCTGAAGCTATGTTCTTTTGGAAATGGTTTAGGATTAAAAGCACACCAAAAGCTCAATTAAATGCCAAGGCATTTTTAATAACAGAATAAGAAAGATAACAAGTAATTAAAACAAGAGGCTAGTACCCGACATCCAAGAGCTTGTCGTTAAACAAATCCAGGTGATCATTTCCGAGGTCTTGGCCCTGGTAGACCGAGGTCTGCTCTTTTAGGATTGGTGGCTCGCAACCCCAACCTATTAGGGAACGCGCATGAGATGGTACTAAGCTGGGCCCAAAGAAAAGAAAAGAAAAGTTAAGAAAGAAAGAAAGCAAGGAAGAAGAAGTGAGTAAAAGATAGGAATTAAAAGATTAATTTCTAACACAAGGATATAAGAAATGGAACAAGTTACATGCTTAGAATAAATAAAAAGTTAGTTTCTGAAATTCTAAGTTTATAGTATTAATTTCTTGTTATCCTGCTAGTTAGTGAGTATAACTTGTATCCAGTTTATTTTCTGTATACCATAAGCACATGCAGATTGCTTTAATATTTCAGCTTCAGTATTTTTGCATTACATTTATGCATTGCGAGTTTTGTGAGATAGATTAGTACTTACTAAGCGTTTTCGCTTATAGATCTTTTTCTCTTTTTCCTCCTACCGCAGATAAAGGAAAAGCTAAAGTATATGAAGGAAGGCGACGAGGAGATGCGTGATGGATGTGTGTGATGTTTGGAACTATGGAGGCTTGGGACCTTGCTAGAGGATTTAAATGGGTTTTGTTAAGAATCTGATAAGAGTTTAATAGAAGCTTTCTTTTAGTTGCTAAAGAGATTAGAGGACCGCACATGTTATTTTATATTGCTGGATTAGATTTAGTCCTATTTTTTCTATTAGTAAGTGTAGATTTAGTTCAATTTCCTTAAGCAGATACAGAATTGGTTTTTGCTCAGTTTTGTACCTCCCAATTGCACCTGTTAGTTTAATTCCTTCTTACATGTTCCATAACCTGTTTAATACTCTAATTGGTGCCATAAATTGTGAAATCGATCTGTTTTGGTTGCTGGATTTATAGTTTTCGATTCTGCTGGAATGTGCTACCTTCATTAATGTTGACCGAATTATGCAACAAAAAGGTATATACATGCATACAAGTCTGGTAGTAGGCGGTTTCTTTTGCTTATATGCTTTTGATATGGTTAAAGTTTTCTCTTTTTGGTTGCTGGAAGCCGTAGCATGCCATGTTCACTATTCGGTTTAAATGCCTACACAAGTCCTTAGCTTGCAATCACAGTTAGCAATATATGAATTTAGTAATATGCCATATTTCACTTGTGTCGTATACCGTGCATGCTTAGTAGGAAGTTGATTTAAATTCAGAAATTCTTTCCAGGAATTTCAAGTAGTGCTTTTATTACTTTGGACAACCTTAGTATAGTTAGTAGTGAGGTAGCGGTCGCCCTTAGAATAATAGTTTGAAGAAGGGTGGCCGTTACACATCACTAGTTGATGCTTTTTACATTTCAAAAGACTTAGAAAAAATTTCATTAGAAGAATTTTTTTCAACATTTGAAGTGCATGAGTCAAGATGTGCAGGAATGAAGGAGCCCAAAAACAACATCGCCCTCAAAGCTTCGAGAGACGAACCTGAATCAGAATCTTCTCTCGACGATGAGGAAATGGTAATGATGGTAAGAAGATTCAAGAAACTTTGTAAATCCAGATCTACTAACCATCCGCAGGGGAAGAAGAAAAGGACGATCCGCTGCTACCATTGCGACGAAGAAGGGCACGTCAAGGACAATTGCCCCAAGCTGAAGAACAAGAACAAGGAAAAGGGTAAGAAGCCTATCCAAAAACGACGACGACTGCGAGTCAAGCTCTTCCGAAATGAGCATCGAGAGCATCGATGAAGGGGGAGCTTCGTCAGAAGAAAGCAGCAGTTTAGGGGGAGACACGGAAAACGAACTCGATAAGGTAAGTCAGGTACGTTCTCTTCCTCCCGATAAACTTTATAAATTTGTTAAGTTATTAACTAAAGACTGCTGTAAATTAGAAAAAGAAATAAAAAATTTAAAAATAATTTTAGCTAAGTCTTGCCCTCTAGAAGAATTAGATAAATCAAAATTAGAAAATGAAAAATTGAAACTTGAAAATAATGAATTGAAAATTCAAGTAGATAATTTGAAAACCCATGCATGTTCATTTAAAACCAATGGTAGAAGATTTAATAATTTAAATTGGTACTTTAAATATCACCCTGGACAAATTAGGAACATTTCAAGAAAATATATTCCTAAAAACGTTTTAGTTAATCCAGTAGGTTGGAACCTATATTGGGTTCCTAAATCATGCTTAAACTGAATTTTAAATTAAAACTAGCGCTTTAAGTGAGAAAATTAAACAAAGAATTTCTTTATGAGGCTTTGTCAAGAAAGTGGTTGTTGCTCCAATAACCAAGAAAGCCTCGTGCCTCGCCACGACCTGGAAGCCAAAATATTGAAATAAATGTTTAATTAACTTACTAATGAAGCATTAATACAAGAATTAATTAGTGCTTTAAAAAGGGTTATTCAAAACATTCTATTTCAATATAGAAATTTACTTACTTAGAAATTTTTAATTACCTAGTCATTTATATGCTTAAACATTCTCAAAAATCATTCTTTCTTAAAAGATTTTCTGAAATTAGAATTTTTTTTTAAGTTAGAAATATTTTTTTTAAAAAAAAAATAATGACTTAGATTGTTTCTCTTGGAACCCCATTTTTTTGTGATCAAAGAGGGAGAAGGGAAAGTATAAGTCTAGGGGGAGGTAGATAGATTTAATTTTTTGTCTATCTTTTTTACTAAGGTAGATAGAGTTATTTTTTTTTCTATCTTTTTGTACTTAAATTGCAAATTAAGTTAAGTTACTTAATTTTATTTAAAGTCTATTTTACCCTAGCTTAACTTGGGTTGATCACACCAAAAAGGGGGAGATTGTTGGAACCCCAAGGTTGTTTTGGTGTGATCAATAAGTTAAGTTAGGTCCTGTGTGTTTCTAACCTTGTGTCTAAGTGTGCAGGGAGCTTAGGAACACGGTGTAGTCGAGCGGAGAGAATGGACTAGCGAGAAGGACGACAGTCAGGGACAAGTCTGCGGAAGAGTATACCGCGGACGAGAAGGAAGTGCTGGCGTGTAGTTCCAGAGAGAAACTAGAGCGGAAGATTGCTCTGGGAGCAGAGGCGACGCTAGGCCAAGGTCGGCACGGGTGCACCGAGGGGGGATAAGTCTGCGGATGAGTACGTGGGCGAGAAGGGACACGCAGGGAGGGACGAGAGGAGGAAGCATGCTCGAGAAAACCGGAAGATGGGTTGGGTGAGCCCTATTCCGGATGTCGAGATCACCCAAGCAAGCGGAGCCGAGCAGAGAAACCGGACGAGGAGCTGAGCCGAGAAGAGACGGACCAAAGTCAACTGGGTTGACTTTTGGCTCCGGGACGCCCGGCCCGGAGCTGACTTTTTCACAGGATCGAGCTTTGACTCGATCCAACCGTTGGGGGATAAATTTTATCCCCCCCCCCAGGGCGCCCGGAACCCTTCCAGGCGCCCGGAACCCTTCCAGGCGCCCCGACCAAGGCTATAAATATAGCCTTGGTCCAGAAGCTTTTCATTAGTTCAGAAATTGTAAACAACACTTGTGTGCTTCCACTGCTTTGATTAGCTTCTTTCTTTTTGTGCCTACACTGCTGTAAACGAGGCTTCTCCGCCTGAAGGAGTTCTTAGTGCAATCATCTTCCTTGGATTAACAACCTCCCCGGTTGTAACCAAGTCAAATCCGGTGTCTCGTTTTTATGCTTTATTTTCTGCTTAATCTATTTTTCAAGTGTTAGCTTAATTGTTCGAGAAAGGGTTGTGTTTTATTTAGGGCTATTCAACCCCCCCCTTCTAGCCGGCCCAACGGTCCTATAGCGAGGTCGTGAAACCGTTCCTTGTTTTTCAGAGGCGGCTTGCTTTCTAACCTCCTTGAAGAGCTCGTACTCCCCCGCGGTCATGGTGACATTAATCCTCCTGCTAGAGCTTCGACCAGAGTCCTCCATCTTCATGCTCCGGATCAGGCTGTTGTGTTTCCCACAGACGGCACCAAATTTGATCCCGTCCGAAGGCTGAGTCGGATGGAGGCTGGTCACGGTGGCCTGGTTGTTGACGGAAAGTCGTAGGTGATTCGGCTCCCACGGGTGGCTGACGCTGCTGCAGGACCTGCGCACACTCAGACGATCCCCCCCCTCACGTTAGAGACCAAAACCCAGGGAAAAAGTCCCCGGATCAGGCCCTCCGACGCTCAAGTCAGGTCCTTTTTCCCCAGAAAAAGCAGAGAGAAGAAGAAGAACGAACAGTTGTGGAAAAAAGTGACAAGGGAGTGTGTCCGCGTACCTGCGTACGAGGGATCTCTCCCTTTTATGCATCGTCCTCCTTAGAACCTGCCATCCTGTCAGAAAATGTTAGACGCTGGGGTTTGTCCTCTAGTCCCGGGCACCTGTCGTGCGGCTATTTGTCGCGAAAGCATCTTTCTGTTTAGGAACCTTCGCCTTCGCACATGGGCTTTGTCTTGTAGTGAGGGACAGCTGGCAGGCTGCTACTGGTTGTGAGGGCATCTTTTCGTTTTAGGAACCTCCTCCTTCACTCGCACTATTGGAATGTAATGATTATCCTCGACGGACCGTTGAGATTCTCCGCACCCGCACTACTTAGCTTCTCCGATCCATTGTGACCTGCACCGGCCTCGCCTCTGTGCTTTGTATTGACTCTAGCCTCTAAGTGACCTCAGATCGAGCTGACTCTGCTCAGCTCTGCCGATCCCGACCGCCTCTATGCTTTGTATTTCCTAGCCCTCTACCGCGACCTGCCTCTGTGCTTTGTATTTCCTGGCCCTCTACCGCAGGCCTGTAGATCGAGCTGACTCTGCTCAGCTCTGCCGATCCCGACCTGCCTCTGTGCTTTGTATTTCCTGGCCCTCTACCGCAGGCCTGTAGATCGAGCTGACTCTGCTCAGCTCTGCCGATCCCAACCCGTGATTGGTACCTCGCCTGTCGTCTCCCTTCGTTCTCCTACTGCTTAACCCCTTCGGTCAACAAGTCTGTCGGGTCTCTGGCTACCCGACTATCCCCTAGGCTCAACTTTGACTGCCCCGTCAGCTTGACTATTTGACCGCCAAGTCGCCTTGACTATTGACTGCCACATTCTCTTGACTTTTGACCGCCATATGACTTCGACCTCTCTAACTCTTTCCTCTTGGGCCCCTCCATTACTAACCGTATCAGTCCTATAGGAAGGAAGATAAATTACAAGAACTTCATTGAGTATAGTGACCTTTTACATCGGATTAGGTGATCTGCGATTGCGATGCATTTTACCCCAGCTCGATCCCATAATATATATCCCGTAATCTATATATTACATCAACAACTGTGCCAGTCAGGCAATAGAGCATAGTACTCACCACATGTGGGAGTGTTATATGCTTCCCTGCACAAACCTTAATTTGTCTATTAGCAGTATACGTATCTCTAAAATTGATGGCTTCAACGCAGAAAACTCGTGCCCCCAGCTGGAAGTCATCGATCGCACCGGTTGAAGTGGTAAACTACAAACCCTTTTTTAACTAAATCTTCCACAGATTTGTTACTAAAAGAACTCCATTTTCATAAACCAAACCATTGACATTGAGAGCAATTGACAATGCATGTACATGCAACATTAATTAACTTCACGCATACGTCTCTTACTACTCCAATAATAAACTACAGAGTCGATATTGCAACTCATTCAAACTATAACATAAGCACACAAATCCAAAGTAGCAGGTAAATAATGACCATCCATTAATTATATTCAAGAGTATACCACTTGCACCATCACATCCCCCTCTACATAAAATGCTCTCCAACTGTTACATGTTCCCATGCACACTTCTTATTCATCGTTAATTCAATTCACAAGCTAAGTTAATTCTACTGTGTAGTGCAATGGCATCCTCCAAATTCTTATTTCCTTTTCTGCCTCCTCTGGCGTTCTTCTTCTTCCTCCTCCTCCTCCTCCTCAACCACGGCGGCGCATCGCCGCAGCTCTCGACGGACTTCTACTCCAGGTCGTGTCCCCGAGTGTTTGACACCGTGAGATCGGTAGTCCAATCCGCCATCCAAAAGGAGAGGAGGATGGGAGCTTCCCTTCTTCGCCTCCTCTTCCATGATTGTTTTGTTCTAGTAATAATCAACTATATATATATGGTCATATATAACTATCGTTCTAGTTCTTCTGTAATTACTTATAATCAGTACGATATATATATATGTAGGGTTGTGATGCATCGTTGTTGTTGGACGACACGCCGACCTTTAGAGGGGAGAAGACGGCGAAGCCAAACAACAACTCCGTCAGGGGTTTCGACGTCATCGATCGGATCAAGGCGGCGGTGGAGAAGGTGTGCCCCGGGGTGGTGTCGTGTGCCGATATCTTGGCAATTACTTCAAGGGACTCTGTCGTCATTGTGAGTATCGATCGTAATTAATTACTACATCGATTAATTTTAATTAAATAAACTCCAGTAATAATAATTATTAATTATAATTTTATAAACTAATCAAGTTGGGAGGGCCGAACTGGGAGGTGAAGCTGGGGAGAAGGGACTCGAGGAAGGCGAGCTTCGCAAAAGCAAACACGGAAATTCCTCCGCCTTTCTCGTCCCTTGCCAATCTCACTGCTTTCTTCGCGAGGAAGGGGCTCTCACAAGGAGACATGATCGCGCTTTCTGGTTTTTCTCCATGTTTTATCAGATTGATCATATTAATTTTGACGTTAATTATTAATTACTATTATATATAATATATCAATGTGCAGGTGCCCACACGATAGGCCTAGCCCAGTGCTTCACCTTCAGAGACCGCATCTACAACGACACCGACATCGACGGCTCCTTCGCGAAGATGAGGCAGGCCAATTGCCCCAGACCCGTTGGCTTCGGCGACAGCAACCTGGCACCGTTGGACCTGCAGACGCCGACAGTGTTCGACAACGACTACTACAACAACCTCGTCGCCTTCAAGGGCCTCCTCCACTCCGATCAGGAGCTCTTCAAAACCATCGGCAGCAACAGCGCGCCCCTGGTCAAGTACTACGCCGGCAACACCGCTGCCTTCTTCAACGACTTCGTCGTGGGGATGATCAAGATGAGCGACATCCGGCCACTGACCGGCAAGAAGGGCGAGATTAGGAAGAACTGCAGGAAGGTGAATTAATCCATTGTCTAGGGCATCCGTGCACATGGACGGGATACGCTGAAGCTATGCTGCTTAAATAATGCGGTCGATCGAGAGCTGTTGTTCCTTAAAGTGTTTCGAGTGTTTGATCTTCTTTGTTTCGTGATCAGTTGTCTGAATTATGCATTGTGTTTTATACTTTGTTTCACTGTGTTGGTCATCCCAAGTGTTGCATAAATAATGTTGAATCCAATAATATTGTATAATTTGAGTTAGCAAAATTAACAGTTTGCACTTCCAGAACCATTCAGCAAAATTTATTGGGAATTAAATTTTATTTTTAGAGATAAAAGTTGTTGATAAAAGTTTATGAAGATAGAATGATGAGGTGACAATTATTGATGAGAGTTTGTGATAAGATAGAATTTGATGAGGTGTCATGATAAGGATAAAAGTCTCGTGAAGATAGAATTAAAAAAAACTAGATTATTAGTGTAAATCCAACAAGTATATAAATATGTATTTTTTTCAATGAATGAGATAAGTTGAGTTTTTTTTTATTCTCCTCTTCTTTCACGTAGAAATTCTCCTCCTCTTCCATAATTTCCTTTATTTCTTCTCCAATAATTTTTTTTCCAACAAAGTGGTATCAGAGTCATGTCGATGCTTCCTATCGCTTGTCTTGCTGATTTGAAGTATGGTATTTGGAGTATCCAAATGAGTGTCTTACTGGAGAATGAAGGCTTATGGGATATTGTTGAAAGAGGCTATAAAGCATCTCAAGAAGGAGTTGGTCAAACAGAGACACAGAGGACAACAATAGTGGAACAAAAGAGAAAAAATAAGAAAACTCTTTTCTTTATCTATAAAGCTCTTGATGAAGCTACTTTTAAGAAATTAGCCGAAGTTACAACTTTCAAAAAGGCATGGGAGATCCTACAAGTAGCATACAAAGGTGATGAAAGAGCAAAAGTATTCGTCTTCAAATTCTAAGAAGGAAATTTAAATCGTTGGAGATGAAAGAATCTGAAAGTGTATCAAAATACTTTAAAAGGGTATTGGTTATTGTCAACCAATTGAGAAGAAATGACAACGACATTGAAGATAGTCGCGTCGTAGAGAAAATTTTGCGCTCATTGGAGCCAAGGTATGACTATGTAGTTGCGACCATAGAAGAATCAAAAGATGTGAAAGAAATGAAGGTGCAAGAACTATTAAGCTCTCTACAAGGTTATGAAGCAAGAATGCAAAGAAGACGGAGAGAGCCTATGGAGCAGGCTCTACAAACCAGGCTCACCATTATTGACCAGAAAGAAGAGTCAAAAACCGAAAGTTCGCAAGAAAACGATGGTGGCCATGGCAACTTCCATGGACGTGGCCGAGGTAGAGATCGTGGCAAGGGCTTTGCTCGAGGCCGAGGAAGAAGTAAAGACAGCAATCAAGGTAGAGATCAAAGGTATGACAAAAAAAATGTAAGATGTTATACTTGCAACAAATTTGGATATTAATGTCACTCTAACAATGTGTAAGGGAATGCTAATTATGCATCCAAATAAGGCAATGACAATGATGTAGTTTTGCAAGCAAGAAATGATGGAGATCCACAAACAAGAATTTGTGGTACTTAGATTCCGGGGCAAGCAATCATATGTGCGGGCGTAAAGATATGTTTGCCGAGTTGGATGAAACCGTGAATGGGCAAGTATCATTTGGAGACGCATCCAAAATCCAAGTAAGAGACGTTGGTAAGATTCTTATCAAACTTAAAAATGGAGCTCACACATACATTACTAATGTTTATTACGTGCCCGACATAAAAACAAATATTATTAGTCTTGGATAATTGTTTGAGAAAAGTTTCAATATACAACTAAAAGATGGTAGTCTTCGTTTGAGAAAACAAAGCAAACTTATTGCTCATATTCCTATGTCTAAAAATAGGATGTTTTCTCTTGATATTAAGCATGTTACTGCAAAATGTTTAAGTGCATGTATAAAGAATAGTACATGGCTATGACATATGAGGTACGAGCATGTGAACTTCAGAGCTCTAAAGCTTCTCTCAAGCAAAGGAATGGTGAATGATCTTTCTCATATTAATGCTCAAGATGATATTTTTGAAGAGTGTGTTCTTGGCAAACATCCTAGAGCAAGTTTTTCGAATGAATCGCACAACCGAGCTAAGAAGCTTCTTGAACTCATTCATACAGACATATGTGGGGCAACCACTCCGACCTCCTTTGGAGGTTATCGATATTTTCTAACCTTTATTGATGATTTCAGCAAAAAAAACTTGGGTCTATCTTTTGATAAATAAAGACGATGATTTTGAGAAGTTCAAGGAATTCAAAGGATTGGTAGAAAATCAATACGGCTATACTATCAAGGCAATGCGGTTAGATCATGGTGGTAAATTCACCTCAAAAGAATTTAAATTTTTGTTTGCAAAAATCATGGCATCTAGAAGCCTTTAACCGCACCTTACTCGCCTCAACAAAATGGAGTTACTGAAAGGAAGAATCGAACTATTCTTGACAGGGTTCGAAGTATGCTAAAAATGAAAGAAGTAGCTAAAGAATTTTGGGCTAAAGCTGTAAACTGTGCTGTGTATTTGCTAAATAGATCTTCTACAAAGAATCTAGAAGGAATTACACCTCAAGAAACATGGACCGGATACAAGCCATGTGTATCTCATTTGAAGATTTTCGGGTGTATTGCCTATGTACATTCCAGATCAAAGAAGAACGAAGCTTGTGACAAAAGCTTACCTTGCATTTTCATTGGTACGATGCAAGATTGAAGGCTTATAGACTATAATCTAGTGAACAGAATGGTTATCATAAGTAGAGATGTTGAATTTCAAGAAGATGGTGCTTGGAATTGGAGCACTAATATGGTGATGATTCAAGAAGAAGAACAAGTAAAGGAGAAAGAATCAACTTCACCACCGTCGCCTACTTCTTCATCATCCTCGGATGAAGAAATCCTTCACCACAAAAGACAAGGAGTCTTCAAGAATTATATGAGGTGACAACTCCACTTAATCTCATTTGTCTTTATGCTAATGAAGAGATTATATCTTTCGAAAAAGCTATGAAAGAAAGCAAATGGAAGAAAGTCATGGATGAAGAGATGAAGGCAATTGAGAAGAATGAAACTTGGCATCTTACTACTTTGCCCGATGGCCATAAACCCATTGGTATGAAGTGGTTTATAAAGTGAAGAAAAATGCTTAAAGAGAAATAGAAAAGTACAAAGCGTGACTTATGGCAAAAGGCTACAAACAAAAGGTCGGCATTGATTACGAAGAAGTGTTTGCTCTTGTTGCCCGAATGGAGACTATAAGGTTGATAATCTCTTTGGCCGCTCAACTAAAGTGGCAAATATTTCAGTTTGATGTCAAATCAACATTTCTTAATGGCTACTTAGAAGAAGAAGTCTATGTTGAACAACCGGCTGACTACATCAAGAAGGGGCAAGAAAGTAAAGTGTTGAAATTGAAGAAAGCTCTCTATGGCTTGAAACAAGCACCGAGAGCATGGAATTCAAGAATTGATGCATACTTCAAAGAAAATAGCTTGATGCAATGCCCTTATGAGCATGCTCTTTATGTAAGAGTAGATAATGATAACATCTTATTGGTATCATTATATGTAAATGATCTAATCTTGATAGGAAGTTCACCTCAAATGATATAACTTTTTAAGTAAGCTATGGAAAAAACATTTGATATGACTGATATGAGACTTATGTCCTACTTTCTCGGCTTGGAGGTGAAACAAGGAGTTGATGGCATATTTAGGACTCAAGAATAATATGCAAAGGAGGTCCTCAAGAGATTTAGAATGGATGATTGTAATCCAATTAATACACCGGTGGACTGCGGAACAAAGTTATTCAAGAGTGATGAAGGAAACACGGTTGATCACACACGTTTCAAAAGCTTGATGGGAAGCTTGCGGTACCTAACTTGCACTCGATCGGATATATTATATGGAGTCGGTCTTGTAAGCAGGTTCATGGAGAAGCCTAAAGAGACTCATTAGAAGGCGGCCAAGCGAATCCTTCGTTATGTCCGAGGTACTCTAAATCATGGACTATTTTATTTTCACTCTAACAATTCTCAACTTGTTGGATATGATGACCGGAGAAGCACTTCCGGCTTTACATTCTTCGTTGGAGATACGAGATTTTCTTGGATGAAAAAATAACCTATTGTAACTCTTTCCACTTGTGAAGCAGAGTACATTGCGGCATCCTCATGTGTTAGTCATGCTATATGGCTAAGAAGCTTGCTAAAGGAGATAAAATTAGAACAAAATGAAACAACTCAAATTTGTATTGATAACAAATCGACAATTGCATTGGGGGAAGAATCTTGTATATCATTAAAGAAGTAAGCATACTGATGTTCGCTTTCATTCTATTTGTGAACATGTGAAAAACAAAGATGTGGAGCTAGTCTATGTGAAGACTAAAGATCAAGTTGCTAACATCTTTACAAGGCCACTCAAATTTGAAGACTTCGTCAAAATGCATTATTTGCTTGGAGTCATAGAATCAAGTTTAAGATAGAGTGTTGGGAATTAAACTTTATTTTTAGAGATAACAATTGTTGATAAAAGTTTATGAAGATAGAATGATGAGGTGCTAATTATTGATGAGAGTTTGTGATAGGATAGAATTTGATGAGGTATCATGATAAGGATAAGAGTATTGTGAAGATAAAATTAAAAAGAAATCTAGATTATTAGTGTTTATCCAATAAATCTATAAATATGTATCTTTTTCAATGAATGAGACAAGTTGAATTTTTATTTTATTCTTCTTTTATTCAAGATTCTCCTCCTCTTCCATATTTTTTTCTTTCATAATTTTTTTTATTTATTCTCCAATAATTTTTTTCCCAACAAAATTCATTACAAATTCTAATTTATTACTTAAATATTCTGAAGAACAATCATCTATATCTTCCACCGTCATGAAAACGCATAAATCATAGATAGAATCGATGCATGTTCGAGTCCACATGATGTTTTTTTTTTTAATTAAATCTTTCAAGAAGCTTCGCTTCGAATCACAATTCCGATGTGGGCCTCAATCGGGCCTCGTAAGCATTAATACCACTCCCCGACCCATGTGCTCACGTGAGCTGTCCTAATTGGACAGCAACGTGACAAAATTCAAATTTTACTATATTTCGCGCGCCATTGTTGGATTCTGTTGGGATTTGAATCCACTCCTTTGCACAATGCCCATTATTATTATTATTACAATTATTACCGTATATTTATTTACTGACAAATAAATACTCTACGTGATGATTAATTGAACCAGAAAAAATCTGACACGACTATAATTGAGTCAAAATTGCTGGATTTGAATCACCTCGATTAATCTTCTATCATTTTCATACCATGTGGTAAGAAACGGTGCCTGCCTGCCTTGGGTACCAGCGCTGCTCTGTCCATGTCCTCGGGAAAAGCCATGGCGCTGCAACGAGCCACGACCAAGCAGACCGACTCGCAATCTACTCTTTTTTTTGTTTTTTGTTTTTTGTCCCCACGTCTCTGCCACTCTCCCGATCGACCGAAACCCTAAGCCCTGTTTTCTCTCTTCGTCTTGCGCCTAGCGAGTGGCGAATCGTCTTGTGCTCCTGCTCTGCTCGTGTGCGAGAGGGGAGGCGCTCGACCGCCTTTGCTAGAACGAAGCCCTTTCTCCATTTTGTACGTCTGCCGAATCTTTTGATCTCTGCTCCTTTCTTAAGAGAATCTTAATTTATTTTGTTCAGTTTCGAGTTGTGATCCTTACTTTGTAGTTTGAAGTCTAGAGTCGTAAAGGATTGGTTTTGATTTGGTTTTTGGAGTGCGAATCATCAGATTGATCTTTGATGCCTCTGAGCGTCGAGCAAAAGTTCCGATCGACAAACCATGGATCCTGAACCACCGAGAACAAGCATGAATTCCTCCATGTCCATCTTTCCGTTCTCCAGGCTGTGCAAGAGGAGGTCAGTGGCCGTGTCAGCGTCCGCCAAGGAGTTCCGGAACCCTAACAACCACTCCTCAAGTAACGAAGCTGTCGATGGCTCCGACGATAACAAGCCTCAGATGACGCACAAGCTATTTGACGCCATTACTGCTCTTAAGTATGCGTACGTGCAACTACAGCAAGCACACCTCCCTTACACACCGAAGAAGATAAAACTTGCTGATGAAGTCGTGGTCTCTGTGCTCCAGGCACTATCTGATCTCGAGGAAACTTACAGGTCTCGGTCTTCTCTGTCGTTGGAGATTCACCGACACGAGGATCTACTGGCACAGCTTCGATCAAAATTGCGCATCAAAGACTTGGAAATGCGCCGATTGAGGTGTGAAAACGAAAAGCTCGATGCAGAAAATGCAGCGCTGGAAAAGGCAGTTAAGCAGAAGCTCTTGCCGAAAAAGATTTTTCATCTGAATCAGGAAATGTCACCGGCTCTGTTCTTGAACGTCTTCAATCTCGCAGCAAAATCTATCCATGAGTTTGCCAAGCCACTCATTAGCTTGATGAAAGCTTCTGGGTGGGATCTCGATCTTGCTGCGAGGTCACTCTACAGCTCCGTCGCCTTTGCCGAAAGGTCACACAAGAAGTATGCGTTCGAGGCATATCTGTCTCAAGTAATGCTCGATCCTGCTCCTCTAGAGGATGAAAGATTCTCACTGGATCAATTAGACGGCGTGATGAATTCTCAAGATCCTTTCGATTATCTAATAGCAGATCCGGATTCTCAGTTTGGAAGATTTTGCCGTTCTAAATATGCATTAGCTGTGCCATCCAAGATGGAGGATTCATTCTTCGGCAATCTCGATCAGAGGTCGTTTGTACTGAGTGGCCGGCATCCGAGAACTCCATTTTACCAGGCATTTGTTGCGATGTCTAGATGGGCTTGGGCGCTTCAGGTGATGGCCAACTCCTTCGTTCCAAAGGCCGAGATGTTTTATGCCAAGAATGGGCAGGAATTCACGAGGGAGTACATGGAAGACGTGGTGGGTGGCCTTGTTTCCAACAGAGGGATGAAGCATGTTGTCGGGTTCACAGTGACTCCGGGCTTCAGGATGGCGAGCACCATTGTTCCCTGCAGGGTCTATTCCTACAGGATGAAAGTCCTCCATGAACAATTCCAGACTTGATCAGTAGTAAAATTAAGGAGGTAATAATACTTCGTTTGCAATTTGAATAACTATGAAAGTATGCCACAAAGTTTCCTATGAACTGTAAACTTTGATCTGCCAGGAGCACACAGGTGTAACAGTATCCAATTTGTACATAATCTACTTTAACAACTAACAAGTAGCATTTTGTGGTTAGTAATCTTGCAAATTAGTTAACCTAAAACGGATACTGACATTATACCAACTTTCTTTCCACATGATCTCTATGTTTGTTTATAAATTAAAGTGTACCATCAATTTTTGCAAAATTGTTTATTCCTTAATCATAATTTTCTAGATATTCTGAACTTTCATAACAAAGCATCAAGTTTTATTTATTCTCCGAAGGATCCTTATTCCTATTCTACTTAATTCGATTGCCCAATGTATATCTATATACACATTCATAGTCAGGCATGCATCGCTCATGTATTTTAATGATATGATTAAATTTAACAGTGTTATAAATTGGGTAAAAATCAAAATGATATGATTAAATTTAACATTGTATTATAAATTGGGTAAAAATGAAAAGAGTGTTTTTCCTTCAAATATGTGTGCTCCTTTTTTTCTTTGTTAATCAAAAGTACATTCTGCTCCATTGGCTCTTATTATAAAATTACATAAATGCCCTTTACTGTTTATAATATTATCTTCTATCATTCGCATTAAATTTTGAATTGATCGGTCAAGTATATTGATAGGATAAGTGTGCAGTATAGTAGTTATAATTTTATAACTATTATAATGAAAATATTATTAACAAGATAAGTTTAAATGGTAGCAGTTAGAGTCTTAGTGGTATAATTTAGGATTTCATAGCAATTAAATATAGTGACACATTGATTCCAGCTCTTCCGTCAATTAATTTTATGATTAATATGAAGGAGATAAATAGTTATTAGTTTTTGGAGTAGTGACTAGTACATAAGGGAGATATTTATTTCGGCTATGTCGAAATTTGAATATCAGATCTTATGATGACAATACCTTATATGTTAGTCATTAGATCATCCCGATAGGACTTCATAGCAATTAAATATGTATAAATGCTAGGTAAATAAGTTAAATATATATTATAGCATATGCAAAACCGGAAGTATTACAACCTAAATATTTTTAAACAAGTATGCATTACCACAACTATAAATTCAATTGCCCTATATTTATCTTATATACGCATAGCCATGCTCTATATTTATCTATAAACGCATAGGCATGCATGGCGCATGTATGTTAATGATGCTATTAAATTTAACATTGTATTATAAATTGTTCAAAAGCACAATCCATACAAAAACTCTTCTTATAAAATGACTTAGATTTCTTTATGTTTATTATTTAACATTATTATCTCATATCATATGTATTAAATCTTGAATCGATCAGTCAATTATATAACAGGGCAAGTTCACGTTATAATAACTACAATATTGTAGTTGTTACCATGTAAATTGTTGGCTCGCTCGAACTCCTCTCCGAAAAGCTTGGATCGTTCTTTCCACTCGTGAGATCTGGTACCCTAAGATGTAACACTGATTAAAACTTGGACCGATTTGGTGGCACGACCCCTTGATGATTAAGTCAACCGCCAAGAAGAAGGAAAAAGGATGAAGTAAAGAAGAAGAAAAGGATAGAAGTTTGGTGGAGAAGATATGCCTTCGCTTGCAAGAATAAAAGACCAACATACATACAACCTACCATCCGTGGTGCTTACATAGTTGTTAAAAGGGAATCTCTATGTCACCTGGTTCCGCTTCTTTCCACTTCTTCTCGCTTTAGTTAGTAAAGACAAAGTTTCTAATAATCCATTATTATTCTTCCAATCCTTGATTGGCACGTGCAATGACGGAATCAAAAAATTTACTGCTCTCAGGCTATTCTCAAATTCCCCGTGCTAACTTTCTCTCTCACACATTTTTTTTTTGTTTAGTCGTGTTAATCAATAGTTTTTTCATGTTGTACTCATCCAGGCCCCCTAGGCTATAGCCCGGGTAAACGGAAGCTTGGCTCTACCTTTGGCCACGTGGGGCGAAAAAAACCTTAAGGGAACCACTTCTGACACTCATTACTCATCTCTCAATTTATTGATTGCCACATACTGTGAAAAAAAAAAATAAGAGAACCACCTCTGACATTCTCCATTGCCATATTTTAATAAGAAGCTTCATCACACTTGATATATGGGAAATGATTTGTTTTATTAAGTGAAGAAATCCTCAATGTTCAAAGAACTTAATAATATTGCTTTGCAAAACTTTGCTTGGATTGCTCTGCATAACTCAATGATGTTGCTTAGTAGACTTTAGTGTTATTCCTCGATGGATCTCGATGATACTATTCTACGGAGCTTAGTATTATTGCTTAGTGGATTTCGATGATGTTATTATACGAAATTTAGTATTATTGCTAAGTATACCTTAATAATGTTACTTTGCATAATTTAATATTATTGCATGTTGGACCTTCAATATTATTGCTTTGTGGATATCTCCATAATATTGTTTTATGAGACTTTGATGATGAGGTTGGGTCAGTCATCCCAGACTCAACGTTACCCAACCTGGTTAATCATTTTTTTTATAAAGCTTTGATGATATTACTTGGTAGACATTTGATAATGTCACTGGACAAAACTCCACTATTGGTCTGCGAAACTTTGGTTATATTGTCCGACATTATTCATTCAGTTTATGGGGCGACACCTAACTATATTACCCGAAAGAACCTCATTATATTACTCAGAATAAATTAGACTATCATCATAAATATTATTGAATATCCACGTTATAGCATATATGAACCTTTAGTTATTATAACATGAATATTTTTTAACATGTTAAGTATATATTTTTGAATATGTTAAATATACGAAATAGTTATAATTTCATAGTTACACGCTACTATAATATATATTTATTCTGTTCGTATAATTGATTCATCACTTCAGAATTTAATACGGATAATACAAATTAATAATGTGGAATAATATATTCAGTTGAATTGTGCTCGAATAATTTAGAAAGCCCATAAAAAACAAGGCGCCCTTTTATTATTGTCCTTATAAATTTATTATTTCTTGAATAAGTCCATAATTTTAAGAACATCGGGATTCTCATGGCAATACAATAACAACAGCACGACTGTAATCCTACGAAAAGGGCTACGAAAAGTATTGCATTTTTTTTTCATTAAATCCTACAATTTGCAATTATAATTATTTAATTATGTGTCTGAGCTGGAATCCTTTTCATTAACTGCCTCTGAGGACTGTAACGGGGATTGTTACGCACCTCGTGTATCGTATAGGACAGTCCTACTTGTCAATTGAACTCGATCTTTACTGAAACTAGCCTCAGCATTTCCATGGATGAAAACATGGCCTCCATCATCTCGTCAAAGTGCGGAGACAAAACAACTGCAGCTGTGCCATCTTTTAGGTGGACGACCAAATCACGAACAGCAGCCTGACAAGAAATCGCAGCTTCGCCAAATCTCCGCACAATCCAACGACAAGACACCTACCTTCACGAAACGACTCTCCTTGAGAGGAGAGTGAGAGGAGAGGAGAGGGCCAGTTTCATCCTCCGGAATGAATATTTGATTAATTTAATTAATTCGGTTAATTTAATATTAATTTTATATAATTTTTTTATTATTTTAAATTAATTTAATTAATTCGGTATTAACTGAAATAATTAATTCGATTAATTCAATTTTAATAAAATTTTAATTTAATTTAATTAATCAATACTAAATTAAATTTTAATTAATTTAATTAATTTATAAACCGAATTAATCGAATTCTCACTCTTTTATCAACCATGCAACCCACAACCTCTCGGTGCAAGCTGCATGCGGCTTTTGACCTACATCTAATATCCTAATACCTTAGCAGTCCGGAGTTAATCCACGTCGTGCTCTGGCTTTGAATTGCGTGATGATCTCTGTAACACTTCGAGTAAAAAAAACAGAAATAGACTGCAAGAGGTTGCCCCGAAATGAAGAAACACGAAGCAGACAGCTAAACTAAAAACCATGTGCGATGGGTACTTAACACGAATTAAAGATGGCCGGGAATTGCTCCAGTCTAAGTACTACTTCTGCGCAAGAAACAAAAATGGCACGAGTATTTCATAGCGAACGATCCGATTGCGAGATAGATCATAAAGAATTGCTTCGGTTCCATGATATGATAATGTTCTCAAGGAAGCGAAGGGAATCTCCCTGAACTTGAGGTAGCTAGCCAGAGCAACAATTGTGCTACTCGACAGCGGTTTTAAAACAACAATACAATATTTCGGTGATTGTTCCCAATGTCCTCCGTGTATTTGCTCGAACAACAAAGAAGAAAGAATTGCATCAATCCGTGATTGTGTATTTTGATACTTCAATAATAATAAAAAATTGGTGAAAACTTTTTGTCTCGTCTGCAATATGGACCCGAGGCATCAACCTACCTAGTGCTTGAATATTATCTGCATGGACCCAGCGTTCAATTGGGCAGAGACAGACCGTGAGTCACTTTCTTTATTCCTCCTCCTCCACCTCCTCCTCTCCTTCCTATTTATCTCTCACCACCTCCGCTCCAAATCAAGTTCACTAGCTAGATCTGGTGCAAAATTTAGGCACCGAGCTCTGAATCATCTGCAACTTCTTGGTTTGGGTCAAATTTGGCTACTCTGTAATGGGAAACCATAGGTTTCGACTTTCGGACATTATGCCGAACACTTGGTTCTACAAGCTCAAGGGCATGAGCCGCAGAGCGAGGAAAAGCGACGGAAGTCAGCCGTCGAAGGCGGCGGCGGCCTCGCCGAAGACCGTTCGTCCACCGGCGAGCAAAGTGCTTCCTAAAAGAGCCTCTTGCTACTTCTCTTGCAGAACAGAGGCGGAGAGGTTCTCCTTCTCCCCTACCCACTCCAAGGCCTTGGACACGCAATTCCCTTGCGAGCCTCATCGGAATTCCAAGAAGCGGAGCAGGAAGAAGCACCTGCGAACTCCGCCTGTGAAGCCCATGCTGGTGGCCTCCTCTGTTTCCGCCGGCTGCCGCTCGAGAGCGTTGAAGTCGGAAGAATTGCTGACTCCGGTGCCATCGCCGTCGGAGACGCTGACGGTTCGACGTGACCTCTACGTGAACGGGGAGGAACTCGAGTTCGATTTCGAGTCCGACGACGTGGAATCACGGTTGCATTCTGCAAGTTGTTGGTTTATCTCCTCTGCCACTGACATGGACTCGAGCAAGAACTCGAAGCTGGATGAGTTTGAGCTCGAGTCCATCTCCGAGCTCAAACTCCCGCCGATTTTAACGAAGCCCTCGCGCGAAGAAGCCAAATACGACGACAAAAGCATGGGAAGCAACTCAAGGACTGATCAAAATTCAATCTTGGTTAAGGAGCAGAGCAAGAGCAAGAGCCAGAGCCTAGCGAAGGTCTCTCCCGCCAGCCTCCGCCGCCTCCGAATGCGAGCCAACTCCCCGCGGCTATCGAGCAAGAAGGCAAGCAACAGGCGGACGGCGGCCACGATGCAGCAGAAGAAGGGCTTGCCGTTTCCGGCGAGCTACTTGGTGGTGAAGTCGTCGTCGGATCCGCAGAGGGACTTCCGGGACTCGATGATGGAGATGATCGTGGAGAACAACATCCGCGCGTCCAAGGACCTGGAGGAGCTGCTCGCTTGCTACCTCTCCCTCAATTCCGACGAGTACCACGATACCATCGTCGACGTGTTCCAGCAGATTTGGTTCGATCTCACTAACATCAAACTGTAAATTTAATCTCTACCGCCATCTTTATTTCATATTTATTTATAATCTCTGAACTATGAATATCAACGAATGAACAAGTTAATTTTTAATTCTCACCCCACAAATTAATTACTGCGTGCAGTCCGTAGAACCTTGAGACTGAGAAATATAAATGTCTAGAAAAAGGACAAGTGAAAAGAAGTGTTGACAAATCTAGCTGTTGCGATGAATAATAGCTTTGTGCATTGACCTGTCCGGAAATCGAAGTGATAGATGTTGGGATGTAGCGCTCGTGTAGATCACGCGTGAACTCCAAACTAAATAAATTTATAAGCATAATAATATTAGTATCGAGTTAGGAAGGGGTTCTATGATGTTGACCCTCTGACGTTCACCGCCAATGGGAAAGCGGAGTAAGGAAACGGAGCCAAAGAAGCAGAATAACAGTAATCTCCCATACCTCCGATGAAAATTGGATCTCTTTATATAGGACTTCGGGAGCGCGCGTGCACGTTTCTCAAGACGTGCACGCTTCTCAAAAATTCCCTGAAAAGACATGTCAGGAAAGTGTCTCTGACCCCATACCTTAACGAATTATCGACGTGATAGTGGAACCTTCCGCAGACGATCCTCCGGCCAACCATGCCGCACGCTCCAAGAAGGATATCGTCACTCTCTGTCTGCTGATCCCGTCCAAAACTGACTGGACGCCCAAGGCTCGCGTGGTAGGTCTCCAACTAGTGTCGAGATGCCCGCTATCCATGTAAGCAGCCGAAACTCACACGACCACCGACGCTCAAGGTGTAAATCACGTAAATCTCTCGTCTCGCATACCATCCTCCTCCGTCGATGAAACCGAGGTTCTTTATATAGAGGAAGAGGTACGCCACGCAGTAAAGGTGCATAAGTGTCCCCCGGTCTCTATCCTATCCCAGTACCTCGTGTCCTTTCCTAGGTACGCGGTAGTACTGACTATCGCTACCCAAAGCATGCCTCGACAAAACAGAATCGTCACAAGATTTGGAGCATACGACACACGTGAAACCCACAGTGTCGAAAGAAATCCTCTGCCCTTTGCTCCAAACTTGTAGTCCGAGCGAAAGATACCTAAACATCCGAATCGACATCCGCAGTGGGTTTACTTTGGTCAGGGAGACTAACAAACAGGTGGGTGCTGGCGATCTTTGACAAAGGTCAGCCTCCATGACCTTTTAATCGAAAGCGCCTAACCGATTTGACAGGTGCCACTAACTATAAGTGCAAACCGACCCTTCCTGATTCCACTCGATTCCCATGGTCTACCGATCGACCGCCATCTACGGCCCCGTCATCCGCACCACACTCTCCTCTCCGGTGCTACTGGGTGACTTCCAGGCGCGACTTTGCAAGAGAAGGGGGCCCGACTACCACCGGATCACTTGCCTTCCTTCAAGTCTAGTCGCGGAGGCGATGTCGACCGATCGTGAGTCCAGCCGAACCGCTTCCATGCTAATCTTCTCCGCCTGGCCATGGCAGAGGTATCCGAATGAATCAATGATGGCTTTCACGGATCTCCTTATCTGCGCCAATCTTCGACATCAATGTCGATCATACCTTCATTAAATGCTCCAATGATTGATCGCCACGTGGAGCAATGCCACAGAGTACCAAGGGCATGATATTTGATATGACCAAGCAATCAAAATAAACGATGAACATGCGATTGGATCCGACGGTGGAGGCCGACCGCCTCACCCTATAAATTCTTCGCTCTCCTTCCGTTGCTCATCACCTCTCCCATCTGTTCCACTGTGGAGCTCCCAGATCTTGCCCTCCTCGACGCCTCGCTTTCTCGATTCATCTCCCTCAAGAAGGTTTTAGATCTCCTCCTTCCTTATCTAATCCTGTATTTCTTCCCTAGTCGAGTCTTGAAATTCCATTCCTTCGCCTTGAACTTCCTTTTGATTTCTTCTCGCATCATCATGGGCCTTCTCATCCCAAGAACAGGCCCATGGTATACTACCACATCTCGCTAATAACAACGGATTTTGATATTTGTCGACAATTTCAAATCCGAGGATATCAAGTTCGCTTCACTGTCCCGGCCAGCTGCTACCGCCGGTGGTTTCTCTGTTCACACAATTCTGCGCCTCATGGCTCCCTTCATCCTTTTATAGCACGCAGAATTATCATGCCGCGGAAGTTTAGTACCAAACACCTTCCGTCTCCTCTCGCTGTCGCTTTGTTCAAGATTCACAACATTCCCTCCGACCGGACTTCTTTATTTCTATTATCCTAAGCCGAGCCGGGCACCTTTATGTTCCAAGCTCGGCCCGTCTTCTTCTTCCCACCTCCAATAAACATTGGAAGGACTATTATTTCTACCTCCGCATGCCCGCCACCAACCCAAAGGCAAGTCACCACCTACCTCCTCCCGAATCAAGAAATTCAAGACCCGACTGGACTATCTTCACGCCAACAATGTACTAGCTTATCTACGACTTGACATCAACAAGCTTCTTCACGAGGGAGTGATGTACATTTTTGGGCTACTTCTCTCCGACCGACTTCGGTAAGAATTTTGCTTGGCACTTGCTTTAATTGCTAATCGATTTCTTTTTTCATGCACCGACATCGCCATGGACCCTTGATGGCAAGGCTCTAAAGAGAAAGGCAAAGCTACCGATGCAAACGAAAATGGGCCGTATTCACACTTGGCTGGAGAAAGCGGAGCACCCAGTCGAATCGCCGCCAGCCTCTCAACAAGATGTGGACAAGGCTTACCTCCAGGAACCAACGCCCCGAGGAAGGGTCCGTCGAGGAGGATCAGCCGAAAGAGACGCCGAGTGAGACTGCCACCTACCTCCGCGTCCAACTTCACCGCCGACCTCATGAAAGGGAAGGCGCCCTCGAGACCATTTCATCTGACCGCCTCTGATCCTGACGAGCTGACGAGCGCCGTCAGGCTACTCCCCTACGACACTCTCCCCGCGCCTGGGTCTTCGGTCTTCGCCGCTCGACGGCTCCGATCTCGGCGATCACGGCTTAATATTACTCTTCATCTTCCGATCAAGAGTTGCCCGCGCTCGAGACGATCTGCCCGATTTAAAGGCCCTCGCGAGATGTGGCGACGACGCCAGAAAGACGATTCTCTCTTGCATCTTAGCCAATAGCCACATGCAAGCTGCGGGTAAGTTCTTCGTTGTTTTTTTTTGTTTTACCTAAAATATTTCCGCGGCTTCTAACAACCGCGCCGAGGTGGTGGAAGAGATAGCAAAGCTCCGCTCGCTCGGCTATGGGAGGAGATAAGGCAATCATGGCAGTGGTCCGAGCGGCTCCCAAGGACCTTCCTACCCGAGTTGCAAAAAGAGTCAAGAAAACTTAGTGAAGAAGTAAGAAAATACCGATCGTGCCCACGCCTAGCCGAGTCCGAGCGATGTGTCAAGTCGCTGACACAAAGATAACTCGCCACCACTTAAGAACACACCCATCTCCGATCCGAGAAGAAACGGGAGGGCCTGGAGTTGAAGATAAAGGAGCCGACGGAGCACCGATCGGAGAAGGCAGCCGCCGGCTGACGCGAGAAGATCAACGCCCGAATGAGGCCTCGATAAGCTCCTAGGCAACCTTCAAGGAATACTGTGATGCCGAGCCGAGCCGAGTCGCCGCCTCCCAAGTTACATCCGATCGCCTTCTCGTTCGAGAAAAATGCGCGCTGGAATGTACTTTGGCTACTATGCCTTCTTCCCGAGTCCACCAATATTCCACCCGGCGATCAAGTGGAGCTCCCGAGCAACATTCCGAGGGACCTCACGACTACATCGAGTAATTTTTGTAATTTCGCCACCCTACCGAACATGCACCTTTTTGTACTTAGCCACTCGACCTAAGGTTCTAATTTTAATGAAATGCTTTCCTTCGTGTACCCTATCTTTCGCACTCCGCTCCTGCAAACACTTGTCACGGTCCGCTGCCTTCTATCACATCATACCAGCATTCGAGGCATTCTTCCGTAACGAAGTGTTTTCCTGCTCTTCCGTCCTCCGAATATCAACTGGTTAGCAGATCGCTCGCCTAGTCGATCCGAACCTTTATACCGAACCGAGTCCGAAAATAGCTTCGGTCTGAATCCGGAATACGAATAATCGCAGTGTCGACGATATTCCGCCGGATTATTTTATGTAGACGCCTGCCTTTGATTTTTACCACGGAGCTCGGCTGGCGGTGATATTTATAAATGGCCAAGGCTGGCCGCCGACCTTAACGCATTTCGGCTCGCTTTCGTATTCCGCCTTGAGGCTTATACTGCCTCGCTCTTTGATTTTAACGACGGTGCTCGCTTACGCTGATATTTATAGCCGGCCGGGCTGCCTCGATCTTTAACGACGAGTCACGCAGATTCCGCCGTGAGGGTTTATGTACCATTGCCTATTGATTTTAATGACGGTAATTGCCGGCGCCGATATTTATAGCTGGCCGGGCGCGTTTCCCGATCTTAACGACGGAGCTCGGCCGGTATTCCGCCGGAGGGTTTATACCGCCTGCCTCTTTGATTTTAACGACGGTGTTTCCGCCGGCTACGGACATTCATACTGCCTACATGGGGTCGATCTTTAACGACGGAGTCTGCCTAAGATTCCGCCCTGAGAGTTTAATCGCTTGCCTCTTGATTTTTTAACGACGGGGTGCTCGCCGGCGATATTTATAGCCGTCGGCGCGGCTCTCGATCTTTAATCTAATTTTGAGCTCGCTTCTGTGATTCCGCCGGAGGGTTTATAGACGCCATTGCCTCGATTTTTAACGACGGCAAGGCTCGCTTGGCCACGTGATATTTATAGCCTGGTCGGGCGCTGCCTCTATCTTTAACGACGGAGCCACGGGTATTCCGCCGGAGGGTTTATAGACGCCTACTGCCTCTTGATTTTTAACGATTTGCGTTCGCCACATGATACATTTATACTGCCCATGCCGCTCGATCTTTAACGACGAGCTCGGCCAGATTCGCCGGAGGTTTATAGATCACGCCGCTCCTTGATTTTTAACGACTTGCGGCTCGCCGCCGGGCGCCGGATATTTATAATGGTCGGCGCGTTTCGATCTTTAACGATTTGAGCTCGGGCTTACATTCCGCCGGAGGGTTTATAGACGCCGGGCTGCCTCTTGATTTTTAACGACTTGCGTTCGGGCCGGTGCGATATTTATAGCTTGTCAAGGGTTTCCTCGATTCTTTAACGCATTTTGAGTTTCGCCGGGTATTCCGCCGGAGGGTTTTATAGACGCCGCCTGCCTCTTTTGATTTTTAACGACGGGTTCGTCGGCGCGATATTTTATAAATTGCCTGGGCTGCTCACTTGCTTAACGTCTGGGCCAGACTGGCCAAGGCTGCTAATTTTGACACTCACGGGCTGCTCTTCGCCTTTCCCCCAGCTTGATAATGCCCTCCTCGCCGCACGGCTCAGATCTACTTCATCGAGTATTTTGCCTCGATAATATACTCCGCTCAAGGGTACGGGCCTTCTGACTGAATGCTGGTACGACTAATTTAATCTCTACTTAACGCACGCAAGTTATTTGCTTACAAGTCTAACCATTATTAAACTTCCCTACCGACGTCTGGGGCCTTCGCCACGATGATAATGCCTATATTCGCCCTTTGACTTTTCATCTGCATTTCAAGTATTTAGTCGAAAATGAAATACACAGTGGTGATTTGGATACACCTTCACCGCCTTGAATACCGGAGGTGGTTCGTAAGCCACTTGGCCTATCTAGTCAGTCATCTGGCCCCTCATCCTCCGTATACGCCCGAGCTTAGCTTCTCGATGATTTTGAAGCCATGGCGCTTAACGTCACGCCGTCACCAATCGACTTTCTTCCGCGATCAGACTTGGAACGATCCGGGAATTACGCTACGGCTGTAGTTTGTTTCATCCACATTTGGCGCCAATTTGATCCTCGTCCAACCGTGTCAACAGACAACGTGACGCCCAAGGCTCACGATGTAGGTCTCCAACTAGTGCTCTAGATGTTCGCCATCGTAAGTCCGGGTCGGCGGAAGGATCCTCGCCGACGACCTCCACGCCTCTCGTGTAAATCACGATGAACAAGGTGGCTCCGTGTCTCGTGAGTACATACCATCCTCCTCTGTCGATGAAACCCGAGGTTCTTTATAGAGTCGAAAGGTTTGGGGCACGCGTACCAAGGTGCATAAGTGTCCCCTCTCCTATCCTAGGTGCACGTAAAGCTTACCTTTCCTAGGTACGCTACCGTAAAGTTTAATTGACCCATATCGCATACCAAAGCATGCCTCGATGACAAGAATCCCGTCACAAGATTTGAGCATGACACACGGAAAACTCACAGGTCGTAGAAAGAAATCCTCCCTTCCCTTTGCTTCCAAACTTGTAGTCCGAAAGCGAAAGATACCTAAACATCCGACTGGACATCCGCATGGGTTTACTTGTGCTTGTGGAGACTAACAAGGGCTTTATGATCGCGGATCGGTCAAAGGTCACCGGTCCATGACCTTTTAATCGAGGCCGAACCCGACGATTTGACAGGTGCCTACCAACTATAAGTGCAACCGGTACGACCCTCCTTACTGATTCCATCCACTCAGCGCATCTACCCGGCATCTATGGTCAGTCTCCGGTCCGGCCACCACACTCCTTCCGGGCGGCTGCCGTGACTTCCACTTGGCTGACTTCAAGAGAAGGGGCCCGCTTACTACCGGATCATCTGCCCGAGCGAGTAAGTCTCAACCATCGCCCATCCCGACTCTATCGCTTCTGAGCCGAGCGGATGGCCGCCAACCTTCCAGCCTTCCGTCCGGTCTCACTGTCGAGTCGGAGCCTCAATGTAGTTATGGTCGCGACCCGCTTTCCTGGGTTCCGAGGTTTGATATAAGTCCGAGCGCCATTTGCGCGGTGTCTCAACGACACATACTCTCGAGGCGCCAAAAGTTACGCGGGGAGTTATGATGATGTTGGATCAGACATTTTTTATCTCGGTCGAGCAAGTGGGTTACCTGACCAGCCGATGATGTAGGGGAGTTGACCACGCCTTGACTTTGACTTCCACTATAGCCTTGCCCCTCTTTGGGGTGAGTCTCATATCCCCGCATCACATATCTCTCCCTCAAGTCTAGTCGAAGGAGGTCGTAAGTCCTGATCGATTGGACAAAGTCCGAGATCAATCCGGGATATCGGTGGACTCCTGTGGTTCAGTCTCAAGATTGTCGATCGGCTATAGGACTGATCCTTGAGGTTGATCAGCTCTTCGAGTACTTGTATTGGGACTTTCTCCTTCGGTGTCTTTGAACGAGTGTGGTCAACGCTGACGTCACTCGAATCTCTTTGGAATTCGTGTAGATTGCCTCCATTAAGGCCAAGCACGCGCCCATGCCTGTTAATGACGTCCATTAAATGCGGACCAATGAGGAAATACCACGTGCCACCGCCACAATCACCAAAGCAACAAGTGTTGATGTGACGTTTGGTGATTTGAATTCTACGGTTGGATTTGTGCTCCGGTTCCCGTGACTTAGATTGGACAGCTCCAGTCGGCCGAGCCCAAAGTTTATAAAGCCGCAGCGCCAGCTTCCTTTTCTCACTTTGCATCTCCTGCGAAAGCTGCCGGCGACATCCTGCGCGATCTGTGCTCCGACGATCTTCTGCATCTCATCGGCGACGACTCTTTCTCCTCCTGTAAGCTTTCTTCCTGATTCTTCCCTCCTTCAATCTTTTTGCCTTACTTTTCGCTCCCCGCTACTTTCAGTGCTCGCTTTGGGTTTTTTGTTCGCATTTCTTCCCCTCGGACTCTTTTCCCTTCATATTTTGGCAATGGCGAGCTCTGCACAGCCGTCAGACCTTGCTCCTGGACTCTGGTACACTAACATGGAGACCAGGTTCGATGCGGGCGACGCTGAGAGCCTCAAAAAAGCTTTTGAGCTTCCTTCTGATCACGAAATCATTCTGGCTTCTTTGTCCGATCGGCCCAATGATCTGCCGATCGACACCATATGTCTGTTCCGAGACCATTTTGTGGTCGGTCTCCGATTCCATATCCACCCCTTCATCATTGAAGTCGGAAATTATTTCCGCGTTCCCCTTCCGTAACTCGAGCCGAACTCTTCTCGCTTGTCGTGCGACGTCATCGTGTCGTTTCGGCTGCACGACATTCCTTTGAGCCCTCGAGTTTTTCATTATTTTTATTATCCCAAGCAGTCCGAACTGGAAACCTTCCTCTTTCAGTCGTGGGTCAGGTTAGTTTTCTTTGATAAAATGTCAACTTCCAACAAACATTGGAAGGAATATTTCTTTTTTATGTGACTTCCCGAATGGCCCAGTTTTCGGACGCGCTGGTAGGTCGGACTACCACCTCAACCCGATCTGAAGAAGTATAAGAGTCGGCGAAACTATCTTCATGAGGCATCCATGATGGTCGGTCAAAAATATGGCATCCATAAGCTGATGTTGGAAGGTGTCATGTACATCTTCGGCCTGAGTCCGATCCGCACCCGACTCCCGAGCGGCCTAGGTATGGAACTTCTTGGATCCTTTCCTAATTCCTTTGAGTCTAACTGATTTCTTGTTTTCTTTTGCAGCCGAAGTCATGATGCGAGCGCGGGTGGCCGGCTACACAAAGCTTAAGGATGCTGAGGTTGAGGCAGCTGCTGCAAAGGAATTGGCGAGCCGCGGTCTAATGCCAATCGGCTCCCATGAAGGCGCGCTCGCTAAGAGCGGGGGAGACGCCCACTGTGGCCGAGGGTGCTGCCGACCAGACACCCAGCATCGAAGTTGCTGGAGAGCCGCTCCCAACCCCTGAGTCGTAGCCTGCCGCCCGGATTGAAGGCTCCGAGTCTTCCGGTGATGGTGAGCCTCTTTCCCGGCACAAGAGGGGCCGAGTGGACCAGCCTTCTCAATCTGCCACATCTGCGGTTGAGAGACCATCCCTGGCCGATCTACCGTGAGAGACCATTGCTGCCCAACCGGTCGCGTTTCTGCCCCCTACCCAACGAAGGGTTTGCGATCTGGTATCCTCCCTATGCCCACGGCCTAACCTTTCGATCCAATGGCCTCTTTCCAATCGGCCCCGAGCAGCCGGCGGTCCGTGACAACGATCCTTCACCTGCCAACGGAGGATTACCTTGAGCCGAGCACCCAGCCGCGCACTCCCAACCACAAAATTCTCATCTGCGGGCCACTCGTCGGCATTTGGGAGGAAGCCAGGGCGCGAGCGGCAACGATGCCCTCGGGGGCTCTCGCCAACAACCACCTGCAAATGTCCACCAGGATATGTATTTTACTACCAATTCATGATTTACCTCCGATCAACGCTAATATTTTCCCGCCCTTCTGCAGTACTAGGTGGAGAGCATAGCCCTGTGTTAATGGCTCGTCTTTGTAGAGGATGAGATTAAGAAGCTCAAGATCTCGAGTGGCGCGTCCTCCTCCCAAGGGTTGTCGATCGCCAATCTGAAGGCCGACCTGGAAAAGACCAATAGGCTCCTTGAGACCAAACGGAAGAAGTCCGCTGACCAAGAAATCCTGCTGGGCCGGCTCGAGACAAAGGTAAGAACTTATGATAAGAAAATCGAGCTGGCCACAATGAGGAAGAACCGAGCCATCGCCGATCTAGAGCTGAAAAACCAGGCGGCTTGGAATCTCGCCCAGAAGCTCAAGGAAGCTGAAGAATTCCTGGTCGCCGAGCAGAGTTGCCGCTCGACTGGAGAGACTTCCCTGCGGGGGGAGCTGAAAGCTATGAAGGATGCCTTGGAGACCTCTCGCGCTGCTTTGACGACCTACCAAAACAATGAGCCGAGCCAGTTTGAAGATATGAAGCAGGCTTACCTCCGCTCGGACACATTTACTGATAAGGTCGCTCGGCGAATCGTTCGTCTCTTTGAGTTGGCCATTGACGGGACGTTGCGACAACTTAAGGCAGACGACCATCTCCCCGCCGATCTGATGGACAACGTCATCAACCGCAGCAAGTTGAACAACTCTCTACATGATGACGTTCTGGATTATCTAGAGTGAGGCTGAGCGTCTGTCCTGTAAAAAAAAAGATTTTGGAAGTTTGAATGTATGCCCGCCCATTTGGCGGTGCACCCCTTTTTTGCAATGAATGTTCGCCCATTCGACGAAGTTTTCTTTTTTATACTTTTCCTTAAACTATTTATGTGCATTATCTCGAACGGACAACGCGTTTGAGGACACCTGTCTGAGCGGCGTTCTACGGCTACCTCAGTTTTAACGTTGCCGCTCGACAATTTAATGAAGTCATGGGTTTAAGGTCGCCACTCGACCGTCGATGGAGACATGCGTTTAATGTCGCCGCTCGACGATTTGACGAAGTCATGGGTTTAAGGTCGCTGCTCAACCGTCAATGGAGACACGCGTTTAACGTCGTCTCTCGACGATTTGATGAAGTCATGGGTTTAAGGTCACCGCTCGACTGTCGATGGAGACACGCGTTTAACGTCGTTGTTCGACGATTTGACGAAGTCATGGGTTTATGGTCGCTGCTCGACCGTCAATGGGGACACGCGTTTTAACGTCTCCGCTCGACGATTTGACGAAGTCATGGGTTTAAGGTCGCCGCTCGACCGTTAATGGGGACACGCGTTTTAACGTCGCCGCTCAACGATTTGACGAAGTCATGGGTTTAAGGTCGCCGCTCGACCGTTGATGGGGATACGCGTTTAACGTTGCCGCTCGACAATTTGTTGTGCCGCTCGGCACAGAGCTTTGAAACCCTTTATTTTTTTACTCTTGCCCTGTATGCAAAAGTACAGGGATGCAAAGACATTAACTGTTACAAAACACACCTCTCACCTGGCTCGGTAAGGTTAGAGATAGTTCGCGCTCTATGGCCGCTCCAGTCGTCGTCCGTCCTTATCCTCCAAGTAGTAGGCACTCGAACGGAGTTTCTCCACGACCTTGAAGGGTCCCGACCACGAGGCCTCTAACTTGGTGGCATCGCTGACCGACTTCACCTTCTTCCATACCATGTTGTCGACTTGGAACGATCTTGGGATCACCCTTCGATTGTAGCTTTGCTTCATCCTCGGCCGGTATGCCATCAACAGGATGGCAGCTTTTGCGCGCGCTTCGTCCACTAAGTCTAGCCCCAAAAGCCTTTGCTCGGCGTTATCCTCGTTGTAGTGTTGTATCCGATCAGATTTAAGTCCGACTTCGATGGGGACAACCGCTTCGCCGCCATATACCAAGTGGAAAGGAGTTGCCCCGGTCCCTTCTTTGGGAGTTATGCGGATCGCCCACAGCACGCTGGGGAGTTCATCTAGCCAACTTCCTCCAACGTGGTCGAGCCGTGAGCGTAGGATTCGCAAAATCTCCCGATTGGCTACTTCAACATGCCCGTTGCTCTGAGGATAGGCCACGGAGGTGAAAGCTTGTTGGATGCCATATCCTCCGCACCATTCTTTGAGTTTTTGACCGGCGCATTGCCTTCCGTTATCTGAGACGAGCCAGCACGGGATGCCGAACCGGCAAATGATGTGTTGCCAAATAAACTTCATGACCATCTGTTCAGTTATTCTTGCCAGCGGCTCAGCTTCGACCCATTTGGAGAAGTAATCCACTGCGACAAGCAGGAACCTCCGCTGGCCTATTGCCATGAGGAATGACCCAATAATGTCCATGTCCCACTAGTCGAACGGGCAAGAGACTGTGTATGTCTTCATGTCTTTAGTCGATCGGTGCAAGAGATTATGATATTTCTGGCAAGACAAACAGGTAGCCACCGTCCGAGCGGCATCCTCCTAGAGGGTTGGCCAGAAGTATCCGGCTAGTAGAATCTTCCTTACTAATGAGCGGCCACCCGGATTCCCTCCACTGGACCCTTGATGTACCTCCCACAGTATGTAGTCAGAGTCCTCCGATCCAATGCTTTTAAGTAGAGGCCTAGAGAAGGCCTTCTTGTAGAGCTGATCCCCGATCAGGGTAAATCATCCGGCCTTTTCCTAAGCAAGCGAGCCTCCTCCTGATCAGACGAGGTAGCTCCCGACTTCAAAAATTCCATCAAAGTTGTCCTCCAATCATTTGGGAAGATGAGCTCCTCCATCCGGTCAATATGAGCCACTAGAGATACCTGCTCGATCGGTTGTGATATGACGATCAACGATAATGAGTTGGCTAATTTGGCCAACTCGTCTCTAGCCTGGTTCTCCGACCGGGGGATCTTCTGTATGCCGACTTCCTGAAAGTGGGCCTTCAGCTTCTCGAAGGCTTTGGCGTAGAGCTTAAGTCGGGTGGTACTTATCTCGAACGTCCTGGTCAGCTGCTGAGCGGCCAATTGGGAGTCCAAGTGTATGAGGACCTTGATGGCTCTGACGTGCCGGGTGGCTTGTAAGCCGGCTATTAGCACCTCATACTCGGCTTCATTTTTGTTGCCTTGTAGTCCAGCCGAATGAATAGCTGAATCCGCTCTTCTTGAGGGGAGATGAGTAATACGCCGATCCCACCCCCCTGCCGAGTAGACGAACCATCCACATATACCCTCCAAACAGCTTATGGCTCAGGATTTTGTACCTCAGTGACGAAATCCGCCAAGGACTGCGCTTTGATGGGCGTTCGGGGCTGGATTGGATGTCGACCTCGCTAAATTCCGTCGTCCATTTGATCAGCCGTCCGGATGCCTCTAGATTGAGGAGCACTCTCCCCAAGGGACTATTGGTCATCACGATGATGGAGTGAGCGAGGAAGTACGGGCGGAGCCTTCGAGCGGCGAGTACCAACGCATAAGCCAACTTCTCGAGATCGGTGTAGCAGGACTTAGCGTCTTTCAATATATGACTTAGGAAATACACCGGTTGTTCCTCGCCGTTCTGCTTAACTAGGGCCGAGCCGACCACATGCTTGGTCCACGACAGGTAAATTCGGAGGGGCTCGTCGACAAGTGGCTTAGCTAGTATAGGTAGAGAATTGAGGTACACCTTGAGTTCTTCGAATGTCCGGTCGCACTCCTCATCCCATTGAAATTTGGTGGCTCGGCGCAGTATCTTGAAGAATGACAAGCTCTGGTCTGATGATTTGCGTCGGCCTTAATGAAGCTGACCTTTTCTTGGTCTACCCGGGCGAGCGGCACTTGATGGTATCCTTGATATGCGTCCAGCATGCATATCAACTCGCACCCCGTAGTGAAGTCTATCATCTGATCAATCTAAGGTATTGGGTTGAAGTCCTTCAGGCATGCTTTGTTGAGGTCCCGGAAGTCGATGCAAACTCGCCACTTGTTGCCTGCCTTGGAGACCAGCACGACATTTGCGAGCCAGCTCGGGAATTGAACTTCCTGTATGTGATCGACCTCTAGCAGCTTCTCTATTTCTGCCCAGATGATCAGGTTTTGTTCGGCGCTGAAGTCTCTCTTTCTTTGCTTTACCGGTCGAGTGTCCAGTCAGATGTGAAGTTCGTGTTGCACGACGCTCAGGGAAATCCTAGGAAGCTCGTGCGTCAATCACGCGAATACATCATGGTTTTACTAGAGATAGGCGATCAGCTCCGCTTTCTGCTCGGCTTCTAGATCGGACGCTATGAAAGTTGTTGCCTCGCGCTCGGCCGGGATGGATTTGGACTTCCTCTTTTTCTTCATAGACTAGGGTAGGTGGTTTTTCAGTGATGGCGCTTACCTCTAGCTGGGGAGATTTTCGAGCAGATTTGGCCTAGGTCTTGACCATCTTGACATAGCAACATTGGGCGGCTAATTGGTCACCTTTGACTTCCCCGACCCAGTTGTCTACCGGAAATTTGATCTTTTGGCAGTAGGTTGAAACTATTGCCCGGAACTCATTGAGGGTCGGTCAGCCCAGGATGACGTTGTAAGCTGAGAGGATGTCTACCATAATAAAGTTTGTGGTCCTGGTCCTCCTGAGCGGCTACTCTCCGAGCGATATGGCTAACTTGGTTTGGCCGATCGGCAAAATCTCGTTGCCCGTGAGCCCATACAGTGGGGTCGTCATTGGCAGTAGCTCGCCTCGATCGATCTGGAGCTGATCGAAAGCCTTCTTGAAAATTATGTTCACCGAGCTCCCTGTGTCAACGAAAATTCGGTGAATGGTATAATTTGCGATTACCGCTCACATGATGAGAGCGTCATCGTGAGGGACTTCCACACCCTCTAGGTCCCAGGGTGCAAAGGTGATTTCAGGCCCGCTCGCCTCCTCTCGGCTGCAGCTTATTGCATGGATCTCTAGTCGTCGAGCGTATAACTTCCTGACTCGATTAGAGTCACCGGTAGATGGTCCACCGGTGATGATGTTTATTTATCCCCGAGCGGCATTACTTCTGTTTTCCTCCTCTCGAGCGGATGGCTCGTTTTGCTCGTGAAAGGCTAGGGGATGATCAACATTCTTCCTTCGTTGATGATGCTGTTGTCATTCGGGTGATCTTCTTGCATCTTCCCGCCGCCCGACAGATTGATGCCTATGTCGTCGGTCGGGAGAGGGAGATCAGCGGTGATATCCTCTAGGAGCCGGTCTGGCGATCGGCGTCAGGCCACGACAATCACGTGTGTTGTGTGATGTCGATTGGTGGAAAGAACAAAACATAAGCGTCCATACCTTGCCTTTTGACGCCTTCGACCGACTGGAGGTCACATGCTGCACAACATGCGCCCTTGTCTCCTGATGTGGCCGCACTCCTTCGGCTCTTGGTCCCCTCGGCGGTTGGTGGCTGCTCGGTCGGTACCGAGGGTTCAGCCGGTGCCTCCTTCCTTCTCGCTACCTGGGTCTCTTCCACATTTATGTACTCATTAGCTTTCTTGATCATGTGGTCGTAGTCTTGAGGTGGCTTCCTGATGAGCGACCGGAATAAATCTCCCTAGACGAGCCTCTGAGTGAATGCATTCATCATGGTCTTAGAAGAAACCGAAGGGATATCCATAGCTATCTAGTTAAAGCGTTGGATGTATGCCCGGAGAGCCTCTCTTAGTCTTTGCTTCAAGGAAAACAAACTGACGCTCGTTTTTGGTAGCATCTACTACTCGCGAAATGGTGTAGGAAGGCTGTTGGGAAATCCTTGAAGCTTTATATCGATCCGTCCGGCAGTCTCCTGAGCCAGCGTTGTGGCGAGCCGGAGAGTGTGGTGGGGAAGACCCGACACTTCACCCCATCTGTGTATTGGTGAAGTGTAGCCGCATTGTCGAACTTACCCAAATGATCATCCAGATCAGTCGACCTGTTGTACTCTCCGGAGCATAGTGCCTTGACAGTGGGTCCTGTAGTATTGCTTCGGAAAACTGACAGTTAATCCGTTCGGGAGACGAGGATCTCCGCTCTTGATTCACCTGAGCGATTTCCGAGGGCATTTGGAACAGAGCCTAATGGAAAGGTATCGACGCTGGTGGTGCCTCCCCATGCGTACTGGTCGGCCCTCTATTCTATCCCCAGATGGAGAGTTGCTCCGGCCGGTCCTCATGCGCCGCTTGGCCTCCCGATGCTAACGTTGCCTGCTGGGACAGCCGATCGACCATCGCCTTCTGCTGCTGCCGCTCGACTATCTTTCCTGCTCGAGCTTGCACGAGTATGTCGAGCTCCTCTTGAGTGAGCATCACGGTGTGAAGTCATCCAGTCTCTTCCATCTTCTCGGCTCGGAGGCAGGTGCATTCCCACAGACGGCGCCAAATTTGATCATGTCCAAAAGTCGAGGCGATGGATGCTGGGGATGTGGCGCTAGCTCCTGCTGACCGCGCGTGAACTCCAAACTCGATGGACCTGCAAGCACAACAACGTTAGTACCGAGCCAAGGAGGAGTTCCCCGACGTTGACCTTCGACGCTCAATTCAGTCACCAACGATGGGAAAGCGGAGCAAAAGAAGCAGAGTGATGCGGAGATGTTAAGGGCATGAGAGGAATTAAGGAGAGGGGAGGGGGCATTTTTGTCCTTTGACTGTTAGGGCATTAAGGATGGAGGAGGAGGTTCATGTTCGAGAGGGGGTTTTTTCCGCCGCCAGGATCGCGCGAAAGCCAATACCAGCACCCCTCCTCCACACCGTCGATGCCGCCTTCTCCTTCCTCACCGACAAGCCACCCCTCCCTCTATCTCTCTCTCACTCACTCCACGCTCTGCTCCGTGGGGAGCTGCAGTCACCGCCCGGGAGAGAACACCTTCCGGCGAGCTCCTCGGTGCTGATGGTCGCGCCATCATTAAGGGGAGGAGGCTGCCACCTCCCTCTCCCTCCTCCGGTCTCCTTCTCTTCCCATAACCTCCTCCGCTAGAGACGTCGTCTAACAGCTACGCCTTCGCCTCCAAAAGTGCTACCGCCGTTTCCAGCGGTTGCCGGTACCTCCTGCCGCCACCGCCGCCCCCAGCGGTTGTGGGTTCTGCCGCCGGCAGCCACCACTGCCTCCTTTCGCGGTCACAGCCGCAACGTCCAGCAGCCTTTGCCGCAGCCGAGTCCGGCGGCCACCGCCGTTGTGTATAGCGACCACCACAGACTCTTCTGGCATCTAGCGCCGCCTCCTCTTTTGGTGTCCAGCGCCGCCGCCTCTTCAGGCGTCCAGCTTCGACGCCTCCGGCGATTACTGTCGCCACTGCCTTAGGCGGCTACTGTTTCCAACGGCCACCAGCATTGCCTCCGGTGAGTGTCGCCCCCCGGCGACAACCACCGTCATCCTCCGGACAGCTGCCGCTCAAGTGCTCAGGTATCATACTATTTGTCTATTCCGGCCTGCGAGCCGATAGAGTGTCCAACCTTCATGCCACTATTATATTTTGACCCCCGTCCGAGTGCTCAGTTGGATCGCGCGTCGTCTTGCGGATCCATACCGCGTTCGAGCTCGAGTCGCCAGAGCCAGCTACTCATCTGGTGGACCTTTATCTCCTCGTCAGGGCCACGACTACCAGATCAGCACCGTGATCAATTCACCCATCCATCCGAGGGCGCCCCCCGGGGCCAGGGTACGTCCCTGTATTCATATCTCATTTACGTCATTATTCTACTATTCATTTATTCAACTGCTTATGCATTATTGGGATCCACCTCGAGCATTGGGGTACCAGAGACCGGGGCGACCCGGTCGATGGCTACAGGTGCTGTTGACTAGAGGATTTCAGACGACTTGGTCAACACAGGAGACAGCTCACCATCAGGGTCATGGAGATGCGGTCAACATTCTGGACACGTCATTTCGACAGGTTCGTCTTCTCAACTTCTCGACAGGATCAAATTAAGCGCCAAATAGGAATCCGCACCTGTGCGGGCTCGAACGAGAGGTTCCGCGAAAGTTCCGCCATCCTCATGGCCTTGATGGGTTCCGACGAGTATATCGATCCTCCTCACTCCAGGAGTCGGTTAGATCCTTTCGTCGGTAGGTTAGTTTTTAGCTATATTCTCTTTTGGTCATAGAATTTATCATAGTTTCTGGCTCAAGTGACTCCGTCTTGCATCTAGGGTTTCCATCATCACGCCATGCCATCAAATGACCCATATATGTATCGGCATCCAAGCCACCAAGCCACGCTCGATGTTGAAAACAGATTGCCGTCCGAGCCTGGTATATTATCGAAGACCCCGATGTGAAGACCTGCCGCCGCCGGCGCGATATTATCCGAGCCACCGACTGACGATGTCGAAGACCCATGCCGATCGACCCAGATATATTATCCGAGCCACCGCTCGATGCCATGCCGATCGGCCGTGATTATTCGAGCCACCTCCTGACTGTCCCGTGTCGACCGACCGTATATTATCCGAGCCACCGACTCGATGTCAAGACTCGTCGATCGGCCGGGCATATATTATTAAAGCCACCGGCCATGTCGAAGACCCCGTGTTGATCGGCCGGACGATATTATCCGAGCCAGCCGGCTCGATGTCGAATATACCGACGCGGCTTGTATATTATCCGAGACACCGGCTCTGTGAAGACCGAGTCGATCGGCCAGAGATTATCCGAGCCAAGCTACCGATGTCGAAGACCCCAGTGCGACGGCGTAGCGATATTATCCGAGCCACGGCTGCATGTCGAACCCGTGTCGATCGGTGCGGTATCATGCACACACCGATGTCGAAAACCCGAGTCGACGGCCAGCGCTGATTATCCGAGCCACCGGCTCGATGTCGAAACCCGCCGATCGGCCAAAGTATATTATCGAGCCACCGGCTCGATATCGACCGTGCCGATCGGGTCAAGGTGATATATCCGAGCCACCGGTTCGATGTCGAAGACCCGAGTTCAAGACGAGCCAGCGTTGAACAAGGTCGAGTGGCGGCGTGTGGAGTCGACCGGTGACCGCCTGGGCGTGACGTTAAATCCTAGAGTCAAAGCGACTATAAAACCCCCGCTTGAAGACTCGAAGCGGGCGCTAAACTAGAGTCGAACCGACTATAAAAACCCCCGGCTTGAAGACCGTCGAGCGACAAGAACCAGAGTCGGACGACTATAAAAACCTCCGGTTCAAGACGAGCGGGCGACACGTTAAACTCTAGAGTCGAGATCGGCCACTATAAAACCCCGGCGAAGACCGGCCGCGATTTAAACTCTAGAGTCGAACCGGGACTATAAAACCCCTACAAGACCTCGGCTTGAAACTCCTTGAGCTCGAACCGGCGACTATAAAAACCCCACCATCCGGCGGCGATGTTAAACTCAGAGTCGAACTGATCATAAATACTCCGGCTTGAAGACCAACTGACACATCGAGCTTAAATGTTAAACTCTAGAGTCGAATCAAGATTATAAAACTTCAAGAACCGTCGAAAGCCATTGTCACCTCATATATTCTATCTCCTCGGATTCGAGTGTCCTCCGATATTTATCCTCTGAGTCGATTGTCACCTCATATATTCTATCTCCTCCGTTCGGGTCGAGCAATTGTCACCTCATATTCTATCTCCCGTTATCTCCTGGTCGAGGTGGTCTTCATTGGTCTCGTACGATATCGAATATTCTATCTCCCGGGTCGAGCATCGTGTCATCATCATATTCTATCTCCCGTTTGGGGTCAGTGGTCATCTTTGGTCTCGCATCGGCTGCTCCAGATTTTATCTCCTGGGGTCGAACCGAATAGTCTTAGCGGCATCTATCCTCGGGTCGAGCATCTATCTCCCGTTCGGGGAGCATCCTTCACGAGCATTTATCCTCCCGGGTTGAACAGTCGGCGTTCTTCGGTGGACCACCTTCAGATATTCTATCTCCCCCGTTCGGCTAACTACTTTCACTTTCGTGCGCCTTCGATTCACGGGCTATACTCCAGTTCGATTCATGCACGATGCGTCCGTTCGACATCGACCACTTAGCTTTACTCGATTGTCAAGCAAGCATTTTACGATTACTCGTTGACTATTCTTGGTGCTGCTTGGTCAGCGCTCTCATAGCCGTCCGACCGGTATCGCTTGACCGTCTGTTCGGCCACACGCTTGAACTAGGTCGCATGATCGACGCTCTTTAGGACGCCCGGTCACATTTTGTAGTCATCCGCCCGACATTTTGCGATGCTCGATTTCCATTCTTCTGAGTACTTGGTCGGCATCTTCGCGGTCGTGCACTCGGCATCGTTCGCTCGGCGCCTATCTACCTGATCGACATTCCGATCGTCCGGCCAGCATCTTCGCGGTCGCACGCTCGGCATCGCTCGTCCGCTCGGTCTACTCGGCATCTCACGTATCGCTCGATCTACGATCATTCTACTCGTCGCTCACTTGCCGTTTGGCCGCCCGCCCAGCATTTGTTCGGTTATTGATGTGGTACTACTTCTCGTAGTTCGCTCGGCATCGCTACCGTCTCTTGTGCGATACTCTCTCGATTACTCGGGTTCACATTTTTTCGATTGCCTGATCAGTATATTCTCGATCGCACGTCCGGCTCGATCGCCCGTCTTTCTACCTGATCAACATTATCTCCGTTGCCCGGAGCACACTATTACTCGTCGCTCGCTCGATACTACTTGAGTTACTTGCTCGGTATCACCATGGCTACTCGGTCGACGTGTAGCGATTATGTGATTCTGATTTCGCGTTCGGTATCGATTCTGTTTTGGGCTTGGTCTAGTCAGTCAGACTTCGCCTCCTTCGACTAGACTTAAAGGGAAGGCTTGTGATGCGAAGATGTTAAGGGCATGAGAGGAATTAAGGAGAGGGGAGGGGGCATTTTTGTCCTTTGACTGTTAGGGCATTAAGGATGGAGGAGGAGGTTTGTGTTCGAGAGGGGGGTTTTTCCGCCGCTAGGATAGCACGAAAGCCAATACCAGCACCCCTCCTCCACGCCGTCGCCGCCGACGCCGCCTTCTCCTTCCTCACCGACAAGCCACCCCTCCCTCTATCTCTCTCTCACTCACTCCACGCTCTGCTCCGTGGGGAGCTGCAGTCGCCGCCCGGGAGAGAACACCTTCCGGCGAGCTCCTCGCCGCCGATGGTCGCGCCATCGTTAAGGGGAGGAGGCTGCCACCTCCCTCTCCCTCCTTCAGTCTCCTTCTCTTCACATAACCTCCTCCGCCAGAGACGACGTCCAACAGCTACGCCTCCGCCTCAAACATTGTTGCCACCGTTTCTAGCGGTTGTCGGTACCTCCTGCCGCCACCGCCGCCCCCAGCGGTTGTGGGTACTGCCGCCGACAGCCACCGCTGCCTCCTTTCGCGGTCACAGCCGCAATATCCAGCGGCCTTTGCCGCCGCCGAGTCCGGCGGCCACTGCCGTTGTGTATAGCGACCACCACAGACTCTCCTGGCGTCTAGCGCCCCCTCCTCTTTTGGTGTCCAGCGCCGCCGCCTCTTCAGGCGTCCAGCTTCGCCGCCTCCGATGATTACTGTCGCCACTGCCTTAGGCGGCTACTATTTCCAGCGGCCACCAGCACTACCTCCGGTGAGTGTCGCCCCCCGGCGACAACCACCGTCATCCTCCGGACAGCCGCCGTTCGAGTGCTCAGGTATCATACTATTTATCTATTCCGGCCTGCGAGCCGATATGGTGTCCGGCCTTTGAGCCGCTATTGTATTTTGGCCTGTGAGCCAATAGAGTGTCCAGCCTTCATGCCACTGTTGTATTTCGGCCGCCGTCCGAGTGCTCAGTTGGATCGCGCGTCGTCTTGCGGATCCATACCGCGTTCGAGCTCGAGTCGCCAGAGCCAACTACTCATCTGGTGGACCTTTATCTCCTCGTCAGGGCCACGATGACCCGATCAGCACCGTGATCAATTCACCCATCCATCCGAGGGCACCCCCCAGGGTCAGGGTACGTCCCTGTATTCATATCTCATTTACGTCATTATTCTACTATTCATTTATTCAACTGCTTATGCATTATTGGGATCCACCTCGAGCATCGGGGTACCAGAGACCGGGGCGACCCGGTTGATGGCTACAGGTGTTGTTGACCAGAGGATTCCGGATGACTTGGTCAACACAGGAGACAGCTCACCATCCGGGTCATGGAGATGCGGTCAACATTCTAGACACGTCATTCCGGCAGGTTCGTTTTCTCAGCTTCTCGACAGGATCACAGAGTAATAGTAGTAACAGTAATCTCTCATACCTCCGATGAAGCTTGGACCTCTTTATATAGGGCTTGGGAGCTCGCATGCACATTTCTCGAGGTATGCACGTTTCTCAAAGCTTTCCCTGAAAAGACATGTCAGGAAAGTGTCCTTGACCCCATATCTTAACGACCTGGGCATATCTCTGGCATGACAGTGAAAGTTTCCATCGTACGATCCTCTGCATGATCATGCCACCAACTATGTCGTCTGTCGGAGGCACGGGCTCCCAGAAGGATATCGCTAGACCCTCCTTTTGTCCATTACTGGTCCGAGCGGGTGAGCGTTCGGCCAACCTTCAGCTGTCCGGACGTTATCGTTCTCGGGCCGAGCGGGATGGTCGCTCGGCCAACCTTCCACTGTTCGAGCTCCGCTATTGTGCTGAGTGGAGCTGTGTCTGAATGTATTTACTTAGTCGCGACCCCGCTTTGTTTGTTCCAATGTTTGATGGAAGTCCGAGCGGCTGACCACTCGGCGTATGTCTCATCGACACATAATTCTCTGAGTGTCAGAAGTTCGGTACATGGCCGAGCTATGATAATATTAGATCAGATATTTTTTATTCCGGTCGAACAAGTGGGTTACCCGATCGGCCGATGATGTAGGAGAATTGATCACGTCTTGACTTTGACTTCTACCGTGACTTTATCCCTCCATGAGGTGAGTCCCTTATCCCCGTATCATGCATCAAAGAATCTTCTCATGTTTAAATTGCTTTGTGTAGATCTCAATGATTTAGTGGCGGTGATGAAAGTTTCCATGAAGGTTAGTTGGCATGAATAAATGATTCCTTGTTATAAAGATTTTCCGTATGCACACTTGGAATGTTTGCCATGTGGTTGGGACGACAACCAACTCTGGTCCCTGGAGCACGTTTCATGGTACTCGCTCTTCCTGACTCCTGATTTACAGTTAAATTCACAACTCCACTTCGTAAGACAGCCACCGTTGAATCCGCCAACGTGAATTAAATGACAGGCAGTTCAGGCGTCCCCGTCCAACTTGCATGCTCAAAGATATTACGATTAGGTTACAACTTTCCCTTTCCCTTTCCCTTTCCCTTTCCATGCAGACACACTGTTGCAGTGAGTCACCCTTGGAAAGGACATGTGAATTAAATCATCGCCTAATTGGCCTCCAGTCGATGCAGATTGATCAAAACCTGCAATCCAATAATAATCTTCACATGTCCAACAGTATGGGTACAGTGAACGAGTAGTTACCTCTTAAGCCGTCTTCTTCTCTTATCCTTCTCAAGCATTATTGATTAATGGAACAAGAAGTTTCTGTGCAATCATTAGGCAAAGCAAAAGGACCAAAACTTCAAGATGTGTCTTTGCTTTGCCCGACAAGATCCAGAGGATTACGAAGATTACATACATGTGAATTGATAGGCAATGTAGGAGTCTAGGAGATGAAGAAATATCTTGTTAACTATATGAATTGAATGGGTAGTGATCCTGTCCGAGTGCTGAGTCGACGGACAGTGGGGACGTGGTACTCTCCATTGTCTCCAATTGGTGATATGGATATCTAACGAACCTGCAAATAAGCCGAGGGAGGGAGGTGATGACCCTCAGGCTTTCCGACGAACGGTGAAGAAGAAGAAGAAGAGTAAAGCCAGCCTTCTGCAGCAAAACTTGAAATAGAAATACATCAAGTCGAAGTACAGGGTCCTATAGGACCGGGAAACGCTTCATTTCTCGCACGCTTTCCCAAACATACCTCGATAGGGTTGTATTAAGCGTCGCGCCCGTTCCGCAATAAATCAAATCATATCCGGATGTGACGGTGGAAACTCCACCGTGCGATGTCCGTTCGACGCCGACCATATTGTTTATGTTGACGGTGTCTCGGATAAAGTTACAGTTGTCTCTAGCGCTCTTACATTCACAGGCCGGCCGGACCGGTACTTCGGCTGTTCATGGCCTCGAGAATCGCATACCTCGGCCAGGCGGGAAGCCTGCTCATGTGCTCGGATGGAATTGCCTTATTGTCTGGAAATAAAGAAGCGGCACATCCATGACCCGTAGACTCTTACGAGCATGAGCTTGAGCCCACGGTGTTGTCTTCGTCTTTGTCGGAAACCCCTGGCCGGGATGCCGAGTCGGCGGATATAGAGTCATTACGCTACTCCGCTGGCGCGACCTCATCACGCTCAGCGCGACCTTGGGTTGACCTTCTTGACGATGACCTCCCGTGTCATTGACCTCCGCCCGGCGAGGTCTCCGGGTCTGCCACCGCAGATCCGTACCTGCACTCGAGTCTAGTGGGAGGGTGGAGTGTTCGTGACTGCGTGCGGGTGGCGTGTACGCGCTCATCCACGAGATTGGTGTCGGCCATGAGACTATGCAGTAAATGCGCCACTTTCAGCGTGTCCCGGTGTGCCAGATAGTTTGATTTGCTGCCCGTTGTCCCGCCTCCGACATTGGTTACGGCGGTGTCCTAGAAAACTCCTCGCCTTTGTGTAATCACCATCATTGTCTTTGAAACGCGTACGCTCGCATGATGGTGCTCATTAATCCTGACACATGACGAAATTGCCACGTGAGTCGCGCGGTAAATCACTTTATTCACTTTCGAGCGTCGGTGCGGCGATCTTGACCTTTTAGCTTTTGGTGTGGTTAGTCCCTCCTTGGATCCCATGGCGGGATTGAAGCAGCTTCACGTTGATCGAGCCCGATGTTTATAAGCATATCTCCCTCTTGGCGCTTCCGATGCCAGCGTGCGCGTTCGGCTACGCTTCTTCTAAATCGGTAACTCGTGACTCGTTGCTTTGCTACGGTGATCCACCACCACCTCCTTGGTCCTATCTTTGTAGGCCCTTTAGCCCTTTCCTTTTAGTTCCTTTATCGCACTTCTCCTTGTTTCGTGCTAAGTTTGGACCTTTGTTCCGACATTACGCTACGTCGAACTTGATTTCCTCATGTCGTTTCTTGTCTTTGATAATGAGCGACAGTTCTTCTCGTCCATTAAACTCATACAACCTCTGGTATACCACCATAAAGGCAGTTGGAGTAAGCGGGGATCTATTTGAGCTTCACCGCACCCTTTGAACTTCCATCGACCATGAGCTGATAATAGCCACACCCTCGGGTATTTGTGACCCTCAGGCCGACCTTTGTTTTGCTTTTTGAGATTAGTTCGTGGTAGTCTGGCTTTCCCATTCATCCATTCATCCTTGAGGTGTGGACTATTTCAAATCTCGGCTACGTGACTGCGTCCTAATTCCTTTAGGTTGCTATCACGGGGTGGTTGTCCTCTTTAGCTACGACATCCCTTAGTCCCTAAAACTTTCCACTACTTCTACTATCCCAAGCAGTCAGGTAGGGGTACTTTTCTTTTCAATGTGGTCGATTCTGGACTTTGACCAATTTTGAGCCTCAGACAAACAATGGAAGGAAAACTATTTCTATCTTTGTCTTCTCGAAGCGGTCGTCCTTCCGCACTAAATAGCAGACCACTACTCCCAAGGCAGCGGACCTCGGTAAATATAAAACCGGCCCGGATTACTTCCATGACCAATCTGCTTTGGTCGAACAAGATTTAACATCGACAAAATTTGCTCCGCGAGGGTGCTATATATATTTAATTTGGGCGATCGAACTGACTTCCGAGGCGTGTAGATGTTGTTCCTTGTCCCCCTTCCTTTTGGTACCGCTGATTTATTCTTCTTTTATACGGTACGACATTATGTGGGTGCAAGGTTCTTCGTCGGCCTGAAGTTGAAAATTGCCAAGGTGGGCGGCGAAGAGGATGGCCGATCTAGGTATTGAGCAATTGGCTCACACGGTGAAAGTGAAGAAGCTTCTCCCTATGATTTGATCGACGTTCGGATCCTATGTTGCCGATCGGTGATAATGCTCCTAGTCGCGGACAACCGGCGCCGGAAGAAGCGGGGCACTTTCGACTGAGGACTCTCCCATTGATAATACACAAAGCGGCGGCCGGGGCGGATCTCCACGCGATCGATTACATACCTTGGAGCCGGTGTGGTAGTAAAAGCAATCACCGGCCCTGCTCGATCGAGGCCATTCTTGAGATGAACTCCTTCAGTTGATACGCGATTGTAACCGTAGCGTGCCGCTATCGATTCCGGCCCGAGCTCCTCTTGACTTAGGCGTTCGGGTATAATATCCGCCTCCGTGAATCATCCGAGGCTGGCGCAACCTCGGCTCAATCTGATCCCAGGAGTAGGCGGGTCGGTGGTTGGGTCGTCCTACCTCCCAGCGAGCTTGTTCTGCTGGCGGTGACCCGGCGATCGCCCCGAGCGTCAGTTACTGTCAAGCGGACCACTCGCGGGATGTGGGAGGATCGGTATCATTGCTGTGACTCCGGTCGGCTCGGCGATAACCACTTGCGACTAATGATCGGAATTGTGTTCTACATTACCATCGTCCTGTTGACGGTCGTGATATTGTTTCCTCGTGCGAAAATTGGGTGGGAACATGGCGGTCGACAGCCTTTGGTACCTTCGGAGGAAGAATTAAAAGCTGGAATTTGGGAGGCGCCGACAGGGCCCCTCACATGCCCGCAGCTTGGTAGGGCTGAACAAATCGGAGGAATTACTGGCGAGCGACACAGAATCCTCAAAGCCGGAGACCGGGGTAGGCGGCCTGAGCCCAGTCCCGGAGTCCACCACGACCAGGAGATGGGCTGGCGACCAATAGAAAAAATGGACGATCTTCAATTTAGAGGCAAAGAGATATATGACCCGGCCCGTTGGAGCGATGTCGAGGACACGGCCGATCACCTTCTCTGGCGGCGGGGCCGATCGACTCCGACAAACTTCAAGGGACAGAAAGATCTCCAGGCGCTCTTGGTGGCCTCCCGGCGACACTAAAGGAATATCAAGGCCGATTGAATAGGCGCTTTGAAGTGATGAAACAAAACTATCTCGCTTCGAATGGTCAGTAAATTTAGCGATCGGCTGGTTCGCCTTTGAGAAGTCATCGGGCGACAGTTATCTGAAGGCTAAAGAGACGACTTAGGACGACCTCCCACCCTCAAGGGCTGCGGTTTACTAGAGACGTCCGAGCCCCTTTTGAAGCTTTGGAGTGAGGCGTTTAAACTTTTGTCTTTTGTTTCTATATTTTGAGGTGTGTCTGTATGCTACGCCCGTTCTGCGAGTTACAATTATCGCTTTAATTTGACTTTTCAACTTACTTAAAGTATTATTATTTATATGCGATCGTTAATAAAAAAATTCCGTCTCGCTAATATTACTTCTTCCATACGATATTTTTCGATGGTATTTAGTAGTCACTTGGGTGGAGGTTTGTAATCGTCGGTCCGGCTCAAGTTGCGTCGCCTTCGGCGGTCTTTCGCGAGGTTATTATAATCTTGATCAAACTAGGATTTACTTGTCCTTGCTTTCGGCGGTCTTATGCCAAGAGGTTTTATAAATCCAGCGGTCCGACTCATGCGTTTAACGTCGCGCTCGGCGGTCTTAATCAATTTGCAGTCACGGATGGCTCTAGAAGTTTAACGTCGCGTTCAGCGGTCTTGAACGAGAGGTTTATAATCGCCGGTCCGGCTAGAGTTTAAACGTCAACAGCGGTCTTCAATAGGGGTTTATAGTCGCGTCCGACTCGAGTTTAACGTCGTATTTCGTGGTCTTGGCGAGGGGTTTTATGAGTCGCGGTCGGACTCTAATTTAACGTGTTGCTTGGCTTTCGGCGGTCACTGGCGGGGTTTATAGTTGCGGGGTCAAAACTCAGAGTTTAACGTCGCGCTTCGGTCTTGAAACCGGGGTTTATAGTTGCGGTCAGATCGCGCGAGATGACCTCGGAGGTGTCTATTGACGCTCGGGCGCGTCTGTCGGTGGTGCCTTGCCCTTCCTTGCGTCGCGGGCGCCTCGTGAGCGAGCCGGTCGAGGTTGGCTTAGCGACTTTCAAGGCGTTTGGAATAAGCGGAGTGGAGCAGTGTCGGGGCGGGTGGGCTTCCCACGGTGTGGTCTGACCTTTGTTACGGCGTATTGGCTGCTCGGCGGTAAATGCGGTGTCGCTCGATGCGCTTCATCAAAGCGTTGCACATTGCTTATTTATCCGATCGGCTTGAGCATTGTTGTTGCTCAACTATCTTGGTGCCGCGCTTGGATGGCGGCGTGTAGTTCTTCGGGAGAGTGTCGTAATGAGTTGGCGTCAAAGCTTCTTCCATCGTCTCTGCCGGATTGGGAGGCGTTCCCACATCGGTGCTGTGAATTTGATCTGTCAAATGAGTCAACGGACAACGAGACGTGGCACTCTCCGGCATCTCGGTGAGTGATATGGATCGTGAACCTGAAAAGAAGCGCGGAGGGGTTTTCGGCGGCGACCCTCCGGCCTTTCGAGTCGGGTGAAGAAAAGGTAAAGCGGCGCTCTTTGTGGCTATGTGATGAGGAAATGGTATACCTCGTGTTGATGCAGGGGTCGCCATATAGAGGACCCACGGGAGGCCAGTGACTCGATGCGTGCCTTCACGACGTCTGCTCAGTGGGGTTATGTCGGAAAAGCATGACGTCATTCACTTGATCGTCGGCGTATCCGGATGTAGCGGTGAAACTTCACCGTCTGATACTGTCGTTCCGGCCGCCGACCATGCTGTTTGTCGGCGGCAGGTGTCTCGAGGATGAAGTTACCAGTTGTCCTTTTTGTCTCCTAGCGCTCTTACCTGTTTCCGGGCCGAGCGGATCAGCCGCTTAGCGTTCATGGCCTCGGGGAATGCGCATACCTCGGCCCGGGCGGGGAAGCTCTGCTCATGTGCTCGGATGGAATTACGCCTTATTGTCCTGCGGCTCGGCCGAGCGGCCTGTCCGCCCGGCCCATAAACTCTTTTACCTGAGTATTGGAAACCCGACCCCTGGTCGGGCTGTCTTTTGTCCGGTCCGTGAAACCCCTGGCCGGATGTCCGGTCGGCCCACTACTCTGCTCGACACGACCTCTGTCCGCTCGGCACGACCTTGGGGTTGACCTTCTTGACCATTGATCTTCATGTATCATTGACCTCCCGCTAATAAAGATTCTCCGTTTTTATCATCGGATCATATAGATTTTATTTTGTTCTTAAATAAAAGATCAAAAAGATCGTCATTAAGAAAAGAAATTAAGAACACTCACAAACAAGCTATCACATACGCCGGTCTTATGACTACTTCAATCAACTATATATACATGTTCTACTGTACTTTATATCTCGTGTCAATCAAATCTACATGAATACATCCCTCCAATTTCCAATTCACTTAACTGCTTTTCTTTCTTTCTATCTTTTTACCCCGTCGATCTCTTTTGTCCACTTGTGGTCGAAAGAAGTGACAAAATGAACTCCAATTATTTTCTGTTTCTCTTTGTCTTGTTCGATTCTTAATTTAGACGCAACGTTAGAGACGGATCAAAATAAGTCTTGTCCAGCAATTATTTTGATGTGTCAATCTCGACAAAAGCTACTCCCAAAAGTCAAACTCATTTTCCTATTATTTTGATCACCTTTCACTTCATCTCTTGGACGTTTGTGTCGGTAAGTAAATAATTAACCATGTCTTGCATAAGAATAGAATACCAAAGTCCCACAAATTTATCCTTTTTTTCCTTTCAAAGATTTGTCATATGAAGTTTTCTTATGGTCCTAGTTTAATTTTACCATTGAATTATAGGATGTTAATAGATGTTCTTTACAAAAAACATCTTCTATCTTTTTTTTGGGGTTCTATTAGCCTCACATTGGTCTATAGATAAGACAAAGATGAAATAGGTAGGGATGCATCTAGATGAAGAAGTATCAACTTGACACAAACCGACAACCATTGTGCATGACTTGGTCCCGCCCAGCTGCCTTAGTCAATCAAATTTTCCTCGTATTTCCCGGTCTCTGTCTTTGACTTTAGAAGCACTTTTTAAACCCTTTAACTCATTAACCTTTTATTAGCATCAATGTGCCAACTTGCAATTAGAGGTCCGTAAATTTGTACAGAGGACCACATAAACACAAGATTTATTATGTAATTATAGAAAGTAATTCAATATCGAGCCCTCAAATTACTTTTATACACTAATAAATACACATGGAAATCGACTTGGTTGGACCATATGTATATTGGTCCCATTAGACATTAATATAATTTAATTTCTCACCGCCGTGCATAATACTCATATTTGGACCAGTTCGGTTTGAGGCTTTCTTTGCATTAGGAAGAGGCAGGTGTTAGAATAAAAGTAGCCCAGAGGGGTGAATAACAAATCAGCGTGTTGGTGCTCGGTGTTGCTTGTTTCTTCAGGTAATAAACGGAAAGCCAGCCATAAACCTGAAGCAACGCCCCAGCAGCTACAGGAGTTTCTTTGTTGTAGCTCCAGCGGAGATAGTATCGAGGATCCACCGCTGCGCACCGCCATTTTATGAAAGCAACAAGCACCCGGTAGCTGCGAGGCGGGCTTTCTAAGACTCTCGGTGCAAGAAGAAGGGTAGTAAAGAATAAGCAAAAACACAAGAAAACAAGAACTAGCTTGAGGCAAAGTCACAGAGGAGGCATCGCCTCGTGTGAAATGTTCCAACCCAAATTGCCCAATGAAACGCTATAGCTAGCGCCTAATCGATGAATCGTGAATCTCCCGATGGGCCAACTTTGATATAAACACGCTAATCTGCCGATCCGCAATCGCGTCCGTGCTCGATTGCCAATCGGGATCCCGCACTGACAATCTGATGCATCTCGTCGTGCAACGACGACGATCTATTGGGATTAGAATTGAGTTGCTCGCTGCGATGATTGTACATCGGCCGACTCCCAAATCCTTCCCTGGCGATCCTCAGATCGAATCGGATCATCCACAATCGACGGAGCTTCACCCCACGACCACCCGACTTCGTTTTGCAAAACAAGCCCAGTCCACGCCATGGTTAGCGCCTAGCTGAGTGTCCAATCGCGGCCGCTTTGACCCACTCAACCTCTTCCTGACGATATCCCCATCCCCGCACCTCTTCTGATCTTGTCATGTCGGTCTCGACTTGGTTTTCCTCTTTCTCCAATCCTTTGATCCGACCTGGTCTTCAACGATCTTACCCATCCGATTTGCCCGGCTGCCTAGCCAACCAGCTTCAGACTTTTCCAGTGCTCTGGCTTCTGGGTCTTTCACACACCTTCACTCACACACGATTCCTCTCAGTTTCTCCTTTCTAGTCTGCGTCTCACACGCCACGAGATTGGCGTCCTCCACAGCAGCCAGACAGATCAGCCTGCTTGGATCACTCTTCGAAACAGAGCAAGAATACTTCTTCGTCAATTCATTGTGAACCTTGCATTGTGCTTCGCCGACAATAATGTGCAAGAGCCAGCTTCGTACAGTGAGGGGATCCAACCTTTTTGGGGTGACAACTCCAATTTGAGGGATGTTGCTATCCACTATACTTACACCTATCACATGTAATTAGTCAGGCGTGTAAGGCGTGTTACCAGGCAACAAAGCTCGTAACATGCCACTAGGTGATGAATACATAAGTTAAGCCTTCATTTCTCCCCCTAAGAGGGCAAACTCCCTCTAGGTAATGAAAGCCTAACCTCCCTTAACTTACTCCCTTCATTCTCCCCTATTGGCACATCAAACCATCTTTGAGCACACATCAACCGTGCCTCAATTTTGGGCACTCTTGACAAATGCCCCATTGTTGAAAACTCTCCCCAAGAGTTGCTCATCGTTGTTCACAACTTCACTCGTTGTGACCAACACGATAATGAAGGCCTCATACCCTTCATTAACCTTAACATCTCCCCAATGTAGGCAAATGCCCATCCTTGAGGCATTATCCACTTGAAGCCACTTGAACAATGAGGATATCCACTCCCCATTAAAGTTCAAACGCTCAACCTTGAGCATATTCGAAGGTTGACCACCTTCAAGGTTCATGAAAAATAATTTTCATGTCTTTAAAGAGTCCCTCCCCTAAAGACATGGTGGTAACTTTTGTCATTGCACCAACAATGGAATCCCAAAACTTTAGGAAACCCAATTTTAGAAGTTTTGAGGTTCAAATATTCAAAATTTGAAACAAACCTCAACCTAAACTTCAACTTAGCCTTCCTAATCCATCCTTGTTTCATGAAAACACCCTTTCTGTATGCACAGTATTTTTTAGGGTTTGGAAAGGTTATCTAGACTAAATTAGGTTTAATGATCATGAGCTCAAATCCCGCCGGCCTTGTAAGATCAATTGGATGATTGGTTCGATCGATTGCATCCGATCGACCTTCACGATTCGGTCTTTCGATCGATTCGGTGAGATTTGCTGTCTGCGAAATGCTGTCTTCATGATCGGCTGATTGATCTGATCGTCACGCAATCGATCCATCGATCGATCGATTAGAAATTGCTGAAATTCACCAAATTTCGAAACCCCAGAAAATTCTACAAAATTCCAAAAATTAAAACTTTTGTAGACATTATTTAGGGTATAATTTATCATGGAAAAATAGTTTTCTATGAAAATACATCATATTTTCAAAGATTGACACAAACTTGAGAACTTGTAAAAACTTTAGTGTTTCTTCAATGGTGATTACTATCAAAAGATAGCCTTCACCAAGGTTTTCCAAAATTATTTTAAAACATTTTCAAAACCAATATCCCACCATGTTCCTTGGGCTTAATGCACATGACTTGTACATTAGCTTTCCCAATGATGGAAAAACACATAACTATGTGTTTTGATGAACCTAAAACTCAGAAGAATGCACTAAATCAACATCTTGAGTTTTGTTCATCTTCCTAACATCTCACTTGTATCTAATGTGCACTTAAACACATACAAGTCACCTTATAGTCCTTGTGAGATGTGAGATTTTGGTTTTAACCTATTCTAGGGATCATGCATATCTATCTAGGCATTTTAAAGATATTAAACATCCACCTAGGATGTCACTTGTTAATAAGTGATGTTAAATGCCATTTGTCCTTAATTTACAAGGAATTAAACTTAATGCATGATTATGTTATGGCATACATCAAAAGGAAATAATTTTCAAAAGAAAATATCCTATAACTACATGATGTATGTATGACATGACATGGTATTTTTGTATTTTTCATGATAAGTCATGAATGCAAAATACAAATAAGATAAAATATGATGTCATGGCATATTATGAGCAAACAATCATGGCAAGGTTTAGCATAAATAAAATATACCTAGATTACCTATCTAAGTATCGTTAATCTTAGCTAATCCTAAAACTTAAACCCTAGATTGCCCAAAGTGCTTCAAGAGAGTGCCAAAACCTAAATGGGCATTTCTAATTCTCTTGATTAATTTATGTCAATTGAAATTAAGCTTATCCTCAAATGTTGGCATATTCCATTTTTCCTCAAGAGTAATCACATAAATCAAGGCCCGGTGTGCCTTAAAATTTCTAAGAGAATACCAAATCTCAACTTGGTATTTCTCTAGGTTTTCCCAATTTATGCCTTTTAAGATAAAATCAATTTTCCACCATTAGGCACATTTTACTCTTTCAAGGAGTAAATAATAATTCCATTTCATTTTCAAGGTTAACAAAACCCTTGAAAATCCTTAGTGTCAATTTCCTCAAAGTTGGGTTAACTACCTTCTAATCGGAGTTGACACCCAACTTATGGGGTAGAGAAGATGCTCCTAGGAACCCAACACCTATTGGTGCTCCTTGGATGCTCTAGGTATTCACTAGGGATAACTTCCCTAGATACCTTCCTAGTGACCTTATTTGGCTTCTTGGAAGCCTTGGTCACACTTTCTAGGTCAACTCTAGGGATAGCCTCCCTTGTGACCTTGTTTGTAACTTTCTTAGACTTCTTAGAAGTCTTAGTCACTTTGGTTGCAAAGATACTTTTAGGAATATCTTCCCTTGTATCTTGGACTTGACCTCTAGACTTAGGGTTTGTTCCATAGCTATATGGAACCCTATGATAACTAGGCACATCCTTTTTAGCTTTGGGTTTGTATCCCAAACCTCTATGACCATTGGATGACCTTTGTGCTCCTAGACCTAGGCTATGCTCATTTTGGCCTAATAGGATATTTTCCATCCTTCTTAGGGTCTTTTCCATTTTATCAAGTCTTGACCTCAAGACTTGATTTTCCATCACTAAGTCCTTAGTTTTTGGTTTTCCATTAAGTCCATGAGCATTTTTGTTTCTAGGCTTGTAGCTACAATCCTTAGAGTTCTTGCCTAGACTTTTACCTACATTCCTAGCCTTAGGTGTAGTAGTTTTGGCATGTAGGGCCACATGCTTTTCCTTAAAGCCCTCATGCTTCCTATTCTTATGGTAAATCGCATTAAAATGATAAAAATTAGAACTATCATGCTTTTTACCATAATGTAAAGGAGTAGGCTCAATAAATGTTCCCTTCTTCTTTACCTTGGAGGCTCCCCTTGACTAATGCCTCCTTGAGCCTTGACCATCTTCTTCCCCTTGAGGCATTGACTCCGGTAATGCCCCTTTTGATTGCAAGAGAAGCATATGATATGCTCCTTGCTCTTCTTTGTTCCGGGAATGGTCTCCTCGGGCTTCTCCTTGCCTTTATGTCACTTGACCCTTCTTCTTGGCCAAGTTGGGACACTTGCTCTTGTAGTGCCCACTTTCCCTACACTCAAAACATATTATATGATTTTATTTTTAATTGAAACATTTATACCTTCTTGTGTAGGGATGACACTTGCTCCTCCATTTGCTATTTCTTGAATTTGGAGGTGGCACCATCTTCTTCTTCTTCACTTGAGGATGTAGAAGCTTCTCCTTCTTCTTGATCCGGCGTCACCAAGAGTTGCTCCCCTCAATCCTAGAGGTGGAGGCTTCATCATCTTGAACATGAAACAAGGAGTATGCTCCTCCTTGTTCCTTCGTTGCATTCCCTTGAGGATGAAGCTTCTTGGATTTCCTCTTCTTCGAGGTTGAGCATCTTTCAACCTGAGTCCTCTTGGTCTTGCTCCAAAGAGTCACCCTCTCTGGATTCTTCATGATCTTACAGTGGAGGATCTCTTCGTTTTGCTCCATAGCTCCTTTGCATCTTCAAACTCTCCATTTTTGAAAGGATGGTTGTATAAATTGACCAAAAGCTTGGTCACTTTGTCATTGGCCTCGCACCTTTGGACTTGCTCCGGCTCCATTTGCTTTTCTTTAGAACTTTGCCCTTTGAATTTCTTGGAGCCTTGAAGCCTTCCATTAGAGCAAACCATTGCTCTATCTCCATCATAAGAAAATTTTCGATTCTTAATTTCCAAGAATCGAAACTTGTGAAAGTGTATGGTGGAGCCACCCTTGTGTCAAATCCAAGCCCATCTTGGAATTGCATCTTGAAGTTGAGCTTGATAAAGTCTTGAACTTGAAGAATTTGCTCCAACTTCTTCACCCTCTAGCTTTTCTTGATATGCTTGACCCTTCCGGCGATGATTCGGTGAAGAGCAACCTGGCTCGATACCACTTGTTAGGACCAAAGTAGCTAGAGGGGGGTGAATAGCTCGTGGCGTGCTCGTTGTTCGGTGTTGCTTGTTTCTTCAGAGCAGCGGAAAATACATAAACAAACACAAACACGCTAACACTAGGAGTTTGGTATCCACCTCCAGCGGAGATGACTAATCAAGGATCCACACCACGCGCACTCTCCACTATGAAACCACTCCTTTCTTCAGGGTGGAGAAGCCCTACAAGACTCAGTACAAGAAGAAGAAAGGGTAGTAAAGAATAAGCAAAAGCTTACAAGAAATGCAATGAAAACCCTAGCTTCTTCTTCTTCTCGTTGCAACTCGCCTCTTGACTTGGATGAACCTCCAAGAACCTTCAGCTGGAAGCTAAGCAGAGTGCTGGGGAGGAGCCGTGTTGAATCTGGAATGAATCGGTGAAGTTCTACCGAAGGAATCGCACGCCTGCAGGCGCCAACGGTCGAATCCCAATCGATTGGATTGCTCCCAATCGATCGGAGGCTTTGATCGATCCACGGACGCAGCGCCATGAAACATGCACCGATCGATCATCGATCCTCCTGGCGGGCGTCCTCCCATGAGATCGATACATCCGGGATCGATCTCCGATGATCTGACCACCGGAGGTCCTGCAGCGGATCGATCGGCGGATCACTTCGATGGTTCGATGATCCAACGCGATCGATCCAGACTCACTGACGGATCACGGATCGATCCAAAATTCTCGGATCAATCCACGGAACCAATCCGCGATCAATCCACCTGATCAATCCGCGGATCAATCAATCAACCTTGGTTTTGCCCAAAACCAAGTCCAAAGCCCCTAAACCAACATCTAGTCAACCATGACTTGTTGGTACATAAGACCAGCATCCGGTCACTGAATAGGATCACCAAGTGTCCGGTCAATCCTGACCCACTTGGACTTTTCTCTTCTTGCAAGTATCCGGTCGGTCCTCGTCGTGGCATCGATTGTCATGAAGGCGACTCTCACCGGATGTCGATCAACCTTGACCCATCTGGATTTCTCTTGCTCACTCACGGGACTTTCCACCACTCACTCACTAGGTCTTTCACACTGCCACCACGATTTTCCTCCGAGCTTCACTCACTATGACTCCCACTTCCGCCTAGCTTCACTCACTAGTCTTCCCAACTTGCACACTCCCACGTTTTCCTCACCACCTACTCTAGGACTTCCCAGTCAAGTATCCGGTCATCCTTGACCTACTTGACTCTTCTTCAATCAACCTTGCATTGTCAAACATCGAAACCCAAACCAAGACTCAAGCTTGGTCAACCAGGTCAACCTTGACCTGAGGGATGTTGCACCAACACGGAGGACCATTTCTTGTATATCAATCCGGTTGAGATAAAAATGATATTGTTAAAAAAATAATAAAATAAAAAAATCATCAGCGGAAATGAGTCACACATAATTCAATTGAAACATAGCTGGCCGCACCGGCCGCCACTTGAACTCTTGCCATTTACACAAATCTACCACTTGAGTATCGACTCAGCTAACAATTATTATAGGATCATTATGCACATAAAACAGGGGTGAATTATATAGTTTTAAAAATCTATCTTTTTTATTTTAAAAATAAATATGCAGCGGAAAAGCTAAGTAAAATAGAAACTGAAAAAGTATAGTAAGCGAGGAGTTATTTGGTTCAGAGTTTTCGACGACTCTGTCATCGGGTAATCTACTAATGACCTCTTCCAGACCTACGGAAGAGGGGTTTGAGTACAATTAAAAGGATAGAATAAGTATAACAAACTATACTTTCCTTTATGCAGTAATTAAATACACAAGAAAACTTTGTTACCCAACACTTATAGATTTAATGGATCGAGTTCAGTGTTGGATGGCTTCTCGGCAGTAGTCGAAAGTAGCAGGGTCGTAGCAGAACAACAACACAAAGTCGAAGCAGTCGGAACATCACACGATTACATAAAGCTCATAGAAGAAGTGTGTTTGAAGCCTTGATCGAGTAGCCCTTGTAAAGAGAATGGAAGACGTCTTCAACACCACTGAAGGAACATTCAACACCAATTTTTATCCCTAAAAAATTGGCTCTTGTTGTTGACGAAACATTCTACCTTATTCGACTGAAGGCACCTTCAAGCCTTTCCAAGACGCCTTTCATTGCTCAGCTTAAGGCGTCTTCCTTCGCATGGAAGATGTCTTAGGTACTGTTCATCCGAGACATTTTGTGCTCCTTTCACCTTGCAAAATGTGTTAGTCTAACAAAATAAAGTATATCCTGTAAGATAAAGTTAGCACAATAAAAATCACAGTAATAATTAGTTCCTGTCTTTCCAATATTAAGAACTAGTCATAGTCTTAGTTTAGGTTTTCAAAATGGACATAAACTGGACATGCGTCAAAAATCTCCAATTGTGACTCGTTCTCACTGGAACACTCTCCTTCAGTGACTTATCTTACTTACTATGTAGAATCGCTTGACTCTTCCTTGGTCCACCAAGTCTTCCGCCAGTTATCGGGTCCGCAAACTCAACTGGATTTCAGTCAGCTGTTAAAATCTCATGAACCCAGCTGAACTTTCCGTCAGATATCAGGTCATTTCTTGATCTATCTAAACTTCTACACTAGCTATCAGGTCCTTTAAATCTAACTGGATTTTAGCCTAGTATTAAACCAGTTAAATCCTACATACTTAATTAATAGAAAAACACAACACATTTAACTTTAATCCTTTTATTATTTAACAAAATTTAAATTTAATCATCGATATCAACTACACCAATAATTATATGATATTTCATAATGCATATTGATAGCTACTAGTCGAACCATGATGATGAAGTGGGTCAAGTTTTATAAATTAAGTAGATACTAGATAGGTAGGAACAGACTGTGATATAGCCTCTATGCCTTTGTCATGTTGCTTTCATTCATCAATGTATGCATCCGTTTGTATGACAAAATTAAGTGTGTAGTTAATTTGCAATTACTCTTATCAAGTGAATTTAATTTATGTACATTCATCCCATTTAAATTTCAAATATTAGTATCTTACTATTTTATTAAAAATCTTCCCCCTTTACTAACTAATTTTGGTGAAGCCTAAAATAAATTTATGTTAATATCCTTTTTTCTATTCATATTAAAAATAATTCCAAGGTTTATTAGTAATTCCACACGCGAAACAATCAGTGATCTAGAGTTCAAGACTCGGCTGCGGCATATTATTATGAATTTTTCTCATCATTAATTTTCTCTGGTTGTTTTATATAAAAAATATAGTTCTCTTTAGTCCCACATCTTAGAATTGACAACACTATGATCAAAAAAGCTTCTATAAATATTTTAGACCGAAAATATTAAAATTATATTTTTCTTAGTTTTTTTTACTAAAATAAGTATAATATTAAATTAAATTTATTTTTTTTCATAGGGAAGCCGTAAGGGTGACACTCGAAAATCTAAATAATTTGGATTTTTAAAGATTCAAATAATTCAGATTTTCAAAAGTAGGTACTTTACCCTAATGACTCTACTTTAATATTTTAATGTTAAAATACTTTAATTAATCTATTTTAGTATTTTAATGTTAAAATGCTTTAATTAATATAATTTTATTATAAAAAGTCAATATAATTTCAATATATTATATTATACACGCAATGCGTGTGCACCATCATTAATTTTTATTATACCTCTAAAAATAAACAAGGTAATACCAGTTTAAGTTTTGAAGGATTTTTAAAAACATTTTTTAAACATAGAGTTAGTTAATTTTTTAAAAAATAAAAAATCTACTTTAATATATAAATGAAAATTTTTTAAAGGATGATAAAGTAGAAACGTATTGATTGAGATGTGAAATAGTTGATCTGTGCTCTATTTATCATCATATAATACTACTACTATTAGTATTGCTATAACAATAATAACAACTAAATCTTATCCTATTTGATAAAATTGATTAAATGAATCTTGATGCTATCCGAAAGCGAAGAAAATGACAAGCTAGGAATATGGGTTGAAAGTTAACGAAGCGAAGACTCTATATAATCCTGCAACACAAAAGCGTCAGTGTCGAACCAGAAAGGGATTTCCGACGTTAACCCTCGAACGCTCAAGTCAGTCTCCGACGATATAAAGAGCAGTAGAAATATTGTAGCTAAGAGCATGTAGAATGGTGAAGTTGCGCATATTTCTCCCTGTAGATGAGAACCCCTTTTATAACGCTATTATAGTATATGTGCATGCATTTCAAAGCGTGCACACATGTTCCCACATGTCCTATGAAAAGACAAATCAAAAAGTGTCCCTGACACTTTTCCTTAAGCGAGCATGCATATCTCTGATATGACAGACTAGAAACTTTCAAAATACCAATTGCCTGCGGAACATACTCCTTTGTTAGTGGCACAAACCTCCAAAAGATAAGATGAGATACGTAGGTGGATCCCACCCTAGGTTGATCGGAGTTCGCTCGGTCGGGGCGCCCCCGCTCGACGTGTCCCTCGGATTTGCTGGCTCATCTCCTTCTTTGTTTCTCGACTATCATTGATACCTTTGTCCAACTAGCAATGTTGTCCAATCGGCGAGACTATCCTGTTATGGATTGTCGCTTACCTCTTGACTCCATCTGCCATCATTGGGCGAGCCGTTCGACGTCCTTCCCCAGCCGACTGGCCTTCCCATTCGTCTAGTCATCCGGCCTAACTGGTCGGCTGACCAGGGCCTTTGACCTTTTTTGACCTCGGCCTCCTCGTCAATCGATCTTCCTTGCTTTGATCTACCTTTGGTGGGACCCCTCTTTATCACTGCATCAATTCTTTCTATACTATTGGGCTATATCCCCTATGTTCCTATCTAAGATCACCGACAGGTGAGTTATCGGTGAGTTGTCTTTGATATTGACTAGGTTGTCGAATGCCAAGGAAGGTTGATCGTCGTAAGTGGTAGCAAAGTAGATCAGAGAGAGAAGAGGAGAAAAAGAGAATTAAAATAGAGGCTAGGAGTGCCTTGGCTCAGCCACTCTGATACTCAAGTAAGGTTTTCGACAAGGGAAAAATAAAGAAGATGAATTGTAGTTCTGAGTATGTAATTTTATAGGTGGGTGTATGTGTACCTTGGCCCATGGATATAGGCTTCTTTTATAATACTGCTGAAATGATATTCTCTCATTAATTGAATGTCGTGTCACAGTAGGAAAAATGTCACATCATCGTATCTTCATGTATCATATAGTCACATTGCTCATATTCCGTATATATACAATCATACCGTCCCACTTTCCCTAGCAGCTCACATGCTAGGTTAATTATGGTGTTGACACAAGCCTATAAGATACAGAATTAATTAGGTCAATGTGCCTGGCTCGCCAAGTCAAGGAGGAATGTGTCGAGTCGGTAGGGATGGGTTGAATGGCACGGTCTTGTCACATCGATAAAATTGAGCATGGTGTTAGGTTGGCGAGTCCGAATGGAGCTAAGTAGGATGTTGGCCTTTGAAGGTTATTTTTAATGTCTGTTCATCTAGGAGAGTCAAGGAAGGTTAACTGACTGAGCGGAGCATATTTTCGGGGGAGCTAATCCTAGAGTTGGGCGGATCGACTGGAGGAATGGGGAGTTGATGTTGGATCGTGAAACATCGATAGAGGGGGGGGTGAATATCGATTCGAAAAACAACGTTGAAAAAGAGTTAAGCGCAGCGGAATTTAAAAGAACAGAAACAGTAATTTTACTTCATTCGGAACCAGTGACGACTCCTACTCGAAGGCCCGTACTCCGTGAGTACTTTCGTTGGGCAATCACTATCAATTCGAATGATGATTACAAAATAATTAAGTACAAGAATTGACAAATAAAATACCGACAAGAGAAGAAGAATTAGACTTAAGAAAGCGCTTTGTCGGAATAGCCTCGCGGCGTCGCGGGAGTAGAGCGTGAGCAAGCGCGGCGAATTCTCAGTTCTGAATTGATATTGAAGCTCCACCTGGGCCTTTATATGCTCCCGCTCGATCCCCGGAGCGCCCTGGTGCGACGTGGCAAGTCTAATCAATGAACTCCACGTGGCGACGACTGACTTGGATAAAATTGCCTGACCTCTTCTCCAGAAAGTCCTTCTCCTGCAAGAAAAGGTTAGTCCGAGGCAAATATACCCTGCAACACAGATTGTTAGCACAGTTTTATAGATAAGCAAATTGAGTATGAATTAGCAAAACAGAGTATGACTTAGATTCCGTCTTTCCGAGACTGGAATCTAGTCACGATCTCGACTTAGATATCCGAAATGGATCTAAGCTGGATCGACGCCTAATGTTCCCTTCCCGGGAACGCGTCCTCGCAGTCACTCCCCTCCCGGGAGTTTAAGTATTAGATACCATGCTCTCTTTGATTTCCTGCACTCTCAATTCCATAGTTTCCTACAAGTTTGTAACTTCTGTACAAAACATTGTTCAAGTTGCTATCATCAAAGTAAATATCACATTAGTTGAACATGAATAGCCATTAACTTGAGCATGCATGGTTTAGCTTTCCTTGCTACTTAATGAGTATGCACAATTTGGTACGCTAGTATGGTTGGCTTGTTTTCCTTGTTAAGATATCATGTTTCAGTTTTATATGAATGACGCATATTTTTAATAAGCAATGAACATAAGATAGCTTGATTAAATTTTGAGCATGTAGTTAGTTTTCTTTATTGCTGTTAGATTTAAGTTTGAACAGCCCTTATAGTTAGCATTTCAGATAGAGATTTCCTGATTTAGATTTCTTTGTTATGCTGCCAGGAACCTCAATTTTAGATTTCTGTTAAGCATTAGTGCAGATTTATGTTTATTGTAGCATGCTAAAAGAAGTTTGATTTGTTTTCCTTTGCTTGAGTCTGTCAATACATGATTAAAGAATTCTGTTGCTCTATAAAAACTCTAGTATCTACCTGTAGGTGGGAAGAATAAGAGTTTTAATAAATCCTTTAGGGATTTATAAGAATTTATAAGAAAGAGAGACCAAGGTCTTAATAGAATCCCTAATTTTAAGAATTAGGATCAGTAGCATATCAAGTGCTCAAAGAAATGCCAAGGCATTTTATTATAAGAGAATTGAAGAATAACAATGTATAAGGAAGTAATAGTTAAAAAGAAAATAAGTATTTTACTTTTTAATGGCATGTACCGGACACAAGGTCCAGGACACAAGGTCCAGGACACAAGGTCCATTGGGTGGGCTCCTAGATCGCCCCTAGGCACAAGATCGCCTAGAAGTACCTTAGTAGTTTCAGGATTAGCTACCTCGACTCTTATTAAGGATGCGCGCAAATTGGTACAATGCCGGGCCCAAAAGAAGTTTATTATTTGAAGTATTAAAGTATAAGTTTTGAAACAAATGAAACAAGCTTCAAATATGTTTAGAATTAGAAAGTTTAGTTTCTTGTTATTTGAAGCATGTAGTAGTAGTTTTATTTGTTTCTTGCTATTAGATTATTCAGCATGTTTAGCTTTATTTGCTTTCAGCATGCAGTTATAGTTTTATTCTTGTGAGCGTGAGTAGCTTTACATGTTTAGTATTTCAGTTAGTATGATTCCTTTATTGGTTTATGAGCATGATTAGCTAGCTATACATGTTTAGTATTTCAGTTAGTATGATTCCTTTGCTATGTATGAGCATGAGTAGCTTTACATGTTAGCATTCAGTTTTAGCATGTTTTTATTTATATACATGCATATCGAGTTTTTTGAGTAGATAGCGCTCACTAAGCTTTATGCTTATAGACTACATTTCCTCCTACTGCAGATAAAGGAAAAACTAAAGTATGAAAGGAAGGCGACAAGGTGGTGGTGATTAAGGTGTGTGATGGCTGGACTATGGGGAGATCAAGAGTTTGCTAAGGAATTGTCAAGACTTTTCTGTTTAGAGTTCTTTTAGTTTTCTTTAAATATTATTATGAGTTGAGATTGTAATTAAGTTTATTCCGCACTTGTAGTTGGGTTCTATTGCTAGAGTAGTTTCCTTCTTTTATTTGTGATATTATACTGCGTGGTTGTGAAAATATATGTTCCAGCCGCCTGTGGCTGAGTATAGTTTGTTTGTATTGTTGATTTGGTCGTCGGTACAGGGGAGACTCTGCCGAAATTTTTCGGTAGGGATTCCTCGTGGTTTTTAATTATACCGGTTAAGTAGAGTTAGTAGTTAAGTAACGGTCACTCTTAGAAAGTAGTAGTAGTAGTAAGAAGGGTGGTCGTTACAGTCTTGATTGACTTGATCAGAGTCTAGATTATTTTGTGATTTTGAATTTAAATCATTTAAATCTAGATTATCATGCACCATATTTGGACTAATTTCATATTTATCATCATGTTGATTATTTAAACTACTATTAGCAGGGGTATTTTGGTAAATATTACTAACCTTGAGCGCAACCCCTAATTCAGTAGGCTTCTTTGTTGGATTTGACTCGAGTCCATATTTGACTTTAACTTGATCTTCTAGCTCCATCGGCGTCTCGTGAAGCTTGATTCACTGGGTCCACAGCTTATATGCATTCTTGTACTTTTCTAATCTGCATAAAATATTGTTAGGTAAAACATTACAAATAATGTTACTTACCTTTTTGTTCAGTTCCGAGTTTTGAGAAGGTTTCCTAAGAAGCATTCCATTAATCGCTTCCAGTAGTTGAAGTCTTCATGATCGTATGGTGGTGGTTCGCAGGGGTTCCGTCCTTCTAGAAGAGTCATAATTTCTCGACAAGAGAAACAAATAAAAAATCCCAAGACTTGGTCTTGGATTAGCAGTGCTGGAGAAAGAATATAATATTGCACTAATTTCGAAAAATAATAAAATATTAATAAAATATTTGAAAAAATATTATTTCAAAATTTTGAAAATGTAATATTTTTTAAATACTAAGCAATGGTGAAAACATGGCGATGTATTTTTCAAAAATCGTTTTGGAGGGAAAAAAACAACCCTCCTTTGCTTGATTGGTGGTTGCACCAAATCAGAGCGGTACCTGCTCTAATACCACTTGTTGGATCGTGAAACGTCGATAGAGGGGGGGGGGGGTGAATATCGATTCGAAAAATGTTGAAAAAGAGTTAAGCGCAGCGGAATTTAAAGACGGACACGACGCAATTTTACTCGTCGTCGACGATTGACGACTCTACTCGAAGCGTACTCGTGAGTACTTTCGTTGGGCAATCACTATCAATTCGAATGATGATTACAAAATAATTAAGTACAAGAATTGGCGAAATAAAATACCGACAAGAGAAGAAGAATTAGACTTAAGCGCGTCATGGGCGGAATAGCTGCGCCGTCGCGGGGCAGGAGCGTGGAGGCGGAGATGGATCTCTTCGATTATAATATTGAAGCTCCACCCAGGGCTTTTTATATGTCTTCATCTCGATCCCTTGGTGCGACGTGGCAAGTCTAATCAGTGAACTCCACGGGCGACGACTCGGCTTGGATAAAATGCCTGTGGCGGACCTCTCTTCTCCGAGAAGTCCTTCTCTGCAGAAAATGTTAGTCCGAGGCAAATATACTCAACACACGTTATTTACGGTTTTATAGATAAGCAAATTGAGTATGAATTAGCAAAACAAAGTATGACTTAGATTCCGGTCTTTACGAGACTAGAATCTAGTCACGATCTCGACTTAGATATCGAAATGGATCTAAGCCGGATCGACGCCTAATGTTCCAGTCCCAAGTAACAATTCCCTCCAATGATTTACCTCACTTACGCCGTCCGATCAGCCCAGTGTCGTCGCCCGGCAGACACGACTCCGGTCGGTCATCCGACTTGGTGTTGTGCGCCTCGTCCTCGACGTCGCGCTCGAGGATGTCCAGGCCGTAGACCTCGGCGGCGAGAGCGGGCGCCTTGGCTGGGCTTCGTGCTAGACATCCGGTCAACCCGTCGAGCTGTCTGGACTTCTCCTGCACACTCGATCAAAGTGTTAGACAACAACAAACTAACTTAACTTGATTTGTCATTCATCAAAACCTGGGTTAAATCGTTAGTGCTAACCGCACCAACAGTTGAGTTGGTTGAGCAAAGCAAATTGTTGGAGGAGCTGAGCTCCTAGAGTAGGCCAACCCAACTAGAGGAATTGGGGAGTTGAGTTGATTGAGCGGAGCTGATTGTTGGGGAAGCTAAGTCATTGGAGTCAGGCGGACCAACTGGAGGAATCAGGGAGTTGAGCCGAGTGAGTGGAGCAGGTTGGCAAGGGAGCTAAGCCCCTGGAGTCGTGTGAACCAACTAGAAGAATCGAGAAGTTGAGTTGATTAAGTGGAGCAGGTTGTCGGGGGGTGAGCCCTAAGATTTATCCGAATTGAATGGTCACCGTTCTCATCTTGGATAGCCCAACTGAGGGCAATCAGATTGACTCATCCGGACTTTGACCTCCATCTCAACAGGACTATTGACCTTTTTAGCATATGTGGAAACTCCTGATTTACTCCCCACATCATCCTACTATATCATCATTTATATTTAATTAAATTTTATCTCGTTTTATGGTTGCTAACCAAGTCTTTTTTTATTTTCCTCTTTCTTGTTTGATATGCACATTTGTCATAGTTTTATATCTTCTAACTGGAGCATTTATTAGTTACCTAAGTACATGATCGTTGCATCTTAAACATGTTTTCTAGAGTTTTTTCTTAATAGGTGCAACTCTAACTTTATCTCTAATATATATTTTCATTTCTTATCATGTTCATGCTTGTATGTCCACATATCCATCTTTAACATCTCATCTCTGTAATTTTCATTTTTTTGTTCTAGCTCAACATTCAACACCATATAACATAACGGATTTAACCATCATTTTATAAAATTTTCATTTAAGTCTTAGAGGTACTTTACAATCACAAATACTATAAAAAAAAATAGGGCTTTAAAGACGAAAAAATCCATCTTTGAAAGCCACTTTTTTGTCTCTAAGAAAATGTTTGAGACGGAATATTCCACCTCTAAAATTTGTTATTGAAAGCCTCCCATTGCTAAATTAGGAGACGGAAATATTTTGTCTCTAATTTAGAAACGGATTAGAGAGTCGTTTATAAATCTATTTTTAAATTAACTAAATGAAATTAATTTCAAATACAAAATCCATCTTTAAATTTTATTTTAAATCTATCATTAATCCATCTTAAATAACATATCAAAAATAATTTTAATATGTTTATAAATCCATTTATAATTCTATTTATAAATCCATATATAATTTTATTTTTAAATTTATTACTAATTTTTATTATATTATATTTCTATATTCTTATCTACATATTACTTTACAAGAAACACTCATACATATCAAATAAATTAAAAATATTTAAAATAACTAATTTCTAATCAAAAGTATCATAAAATTAATATTGAGATAAATAAATATTTACATAATATAAGCAAATGTATACATTTTTAAATCTCACCTCACGTAATCTAATCTTTACATTTTATCATGATGATCATGGTCACAGGACCAGATCCTCCTAAATATAAATGATTTATATATTTTACCTCTTAAATCATTTTACAAACTTTCTCCTTGAGTTTTTTTTGCTTTGCTTACCTTACTCGATAAGCTTTTCTTTTCTCTATCTATTTTCTGTGATAACAAGTTCTAATATTTTTTTATTTTCAATAATTTCTTCATCTATCCTCTTGCTAATAGCATGCATGCCTACGATTTCTTCCCACTACCCTCCCTTCTCTCAAACTTCATGAGATGAATTACTTCTCTTGTATGGATTAACAAACCAACCAAACTTGTTGAGACAATCTAGCAAAAGTAAGTTTAAAAAATATAAAAACAAGCAAGCAATGAGATAACTTATATTAGAAAAAAAAAAACTACTTACCAATAGTACAAATTTGTATTATCTCCATTTAGATTTGGACCACAACATAGGGGAGAAATGAGATAATCAAACTTAGGACAATTAACATGCAATGACATTAATTTGTTAGAAATGTACACCTAAGTCTAGGCCATAATTCTTATATTCTCACAAATTATCATTAACAACATTATGATCAACAAATTATATTTTTTTAATTGATTCTAAGTTCATTATCCTAACTAATTTTCCAAGTGTTGACTTATCTTCCATCCTTGGAATCTTCAAAGCGCCTCAACATTACCTCATCATGCGTCTAATAACTGTGTACTTGCATTTACTTCCCTTCATATGAGTGGAGTCAGTACTAAGAGAGCCGTTAATGTAGCATATCTATATTTTTTTTCCAAAGCTCCTTAATAAGCCCCCATGACATAGCGCAAATGGTGGGTGTATGACATCTCTAGTATAATGATCAGAGATCGATTCTCAAGAACTGATTACCTGAGATTTACCCACCATGTGTCAAACATCTATGTACCTATATTTACCTCCCTTCACATCCGTAGGGTCAGCACTAAGGGTCATTAAGATAATGGATCTATCTTTTTTTAAAGACCCTCAACAAATGGGGAAGCACTTTTCATCCTGAGAGTCCAAAATAACTCACAAACCTACATACACTTAGTCTCAGTAGAAAGCTACAAATTTTCCAACAACTAAACAAACCCAAAAGATGCACAACCAAACTTTTTTCACCATTGTTTTCTAATCCACTTGAAATGCTGCATGTACCATAGAAATAAGATCATGTCAGATCAAATAGTAAATTTATATTGTCAATTATATTTACACTAGAAAAAAAAACTCTAAGTTTGAATTTTGAACCAAGTATATATAAATTATTTTGATAGATATTTCACAATAGTCGTGAGTCACCATATTCTTAAAAAACCAATTTTAGAAAATTACTATCTTATTCACTAAGATTTTCTAATCAAAATATATGAAATTACAAATGGAACACCAACCAACTCATCAACCTTGATATTGACATTATATTCTAATACAATCTATAAAATTTAGAATCATGGATATATTGTATCCCAGTAAAGAAATTTAACAAGTTTAAAAGACATCATATAGTATTTACCTTGCATTGTAGTTGTCTAGATAGGAGAGGAACCACTAAACCAATTCAATGATCCAACACGGAATGTCTATCGCCTTTTATCTAATGAAAACTAGTTTCTATATTAAGAAACAACATTGTTCTGTATGATTTTTTTTACAACATACTTCCAATGATTGATTCAAGAAATATTAAATAGTGTAGAACTAAATCTATGGTGCTTTCCTAGGAAATCTCCGATTTCAACTACAATCAAAATCCACGCGTGGTCATCACCTTGAACAACCATGCATGACCACAAGTGGCCACGCGCAACTGCGGTGACCTCACGGTCGCAAGAGTCATGCGACCTCACGCCACAAGAGGCGGTCGAGCGAGGAAATCCTAAGAATGATGAAATTGTTGCGACAAGAGAAAGAAATGAAAGGGTTGGTTTAGGTTACGATGAGGGCTCGGGTAAAAAAAAAATATTGAGAAAAAAATAACTAGGGCTGATAAATTTTAAAGGAAAAAAAGTCTATAGTATTTGTGAATATTGAGATAAATTTATAAATCCAAGTCCATTTCATCACAAATTTTATTAATTTAGAAACTAATTTCTTATCCCAATTTTTTTATATTTTAAATGATAATTTTAATTTTTTTAAATTCTATTTGTACTTAATATTTTTTATTTTTATAAATTTATATAAAATTTTATTTCAAATCTATTTCATATTTCATCTCAAATTTAATTTATACATTATAATTTTAAAAATAAAATAAATTTATCTTCATTAAATTTTAAATAAATTCTTTAACAAAAAATCTCAAATTCTATTTATAATCCATATTTATTTTTATTTATAAAAATTTATATATTATTTTGTCTTGAATTCGTTTACATTCTGGCTCAAATTTCTTTTTTAATATCATATTTATTAAAGTAAAATAAATTAGTGATTTAGTAGAAAATTAATCTCTGATTTATAAAAATATGAAAAAAAAAATATTTCTATTTAAAAAATTCATTTTTTAATATGTATTTATTTTTTTAATAAAAAATTATTAACAATTTCATCTCAAATTCTATTTCAAATTTATTTTTTATATTATATTTTATTTAATTAAAACGGATTAGTAATTTTGTAGTAAATTTATTTCTGATTTACTAAAATTTGAAATAGATTTTAATTCTATTTTAGAAATCTGTCTCTGAAACTCTGTTTTCTTATAGTGAAAGAGCATATGATGCTCTCCTCTATTTAACTATCTTGCTTATATTATATATAAGATATCTCTCTCAATCCCTCCCTCTTTTTATAAAAATAATCCTAAATATTTAAAACTCTCAGTTACAAACAACTCATCATCTCCTATCATAATAATTGTCTCATTATGTCTAATATTGCTAAACTTAAATTTCATATATTCTGTTTTTACTCTACTAAGCCTAAAACCTTTCACTTCTAACATTTCCCTACAAAATTCAAATTTAGCATTACTCTTTCTTATGTCTCATTTACTAAAATAATATCATCTACAAACAACATGCACTATGGTACTATACTTGGCTATGTCCAGTGAGTTCATCTATGATTAGTGTAAAAAAAAAAATTATAGCTAATCTTTGATGTAATCTTATCTTTATAGGAAATATTTCAATTAATCTGCTTGAATTCTTCACTTTTTTCACTACATCATCATGCATATTCCTAATTAGTTCAATATACATTATGCTAACACATCACTTTTTTAGAATTATCCATATAATTTTTCTTAGGACTCTATCATAAATATTTTCTAGGTTGATGAATATCATGTGTAAATCTTATTTTTGTCCTGATATTTTTTAATTAGTTGCCTAAAAGGTTGCATAACTTTTATTGTCAACTTTTTAGGTACAAATCAAAATTAATTTTTCATAACAGTGGTCTCCTTTCTTAGTCTTTTTTCTATTACTCTTTTCTAAAATATCATGGTATAACTCATTAGTTTAATATCCTTATAATTTGCATAATTTTGTATGTCTTATTTATGCTTATATAAGAGAACTAGAGTACTTACCATCCATGATCAAACATTTTTTTTAATTTTCAATATCAGGTTGAATAACTATGTAAGCTATTCAATACCTTATTTTCTAAGGTATTTTCATACCTCTATCGGAATATAACCTACTCCAACTACTTTTTATTTTGCATTCCATTAATTTAAAGTTTGCTCTACTTTTGAAATTTAAATTCTTTGATTAAAAGTTAAATTTCTATATTCATTTGACTTGCTTAAATTATCTAAGTTAAATTGGTCATCTGAACATTTATTAAAAAATTGTTAAAAATATATTTTTCATCGCTCTTTTATTTCATAATCGTTTACTAGTAACTATAGGATAATGCACGCTAGAGGGGGAGTTCAATAGCACTCGTGGCTTTCACGTTCATTTTAAAATAAAAATCGAAGAGATAAGGGTAGCAAAATAAAGATAGATATGAAAAGAAAACAACACTAACACACCAAGATTTACTTGTTTCAGAGCCTATGATTACTCCTACTCCAAGGTTCGCGGTCGTTGATTGCTTTCGTTGGGCAATCACTATCAATTCGAAAAGTTACAGTAATGATTACTGATCCTATCTGAAAATCATGGAGATGGTTGGCTAGGGATGTAACTTCTAGGTTGACTACGTGTAGAATTCGCTCCGCTCTGCAACACAAGAAATGTCAGTGCCGAGCTAGGGAAGGGGCCCTTGGCGTTGGCCCTCCGACGCTCAAGTCAGTCATCGAAAAAATGGAAGAAGATGAAGCAACAGTGAGTGCAAGCATAAATAGTGAATAATGCGTACCTCCCCGATGCATGGACCCCCCCCCCCCTTTATATAGTGCCCCAGCGGGTGACGTGCACACTCCTCAAGTCATAGGCACGTTCTCCAATTTATCCTATGAAAGAACTTGTCAGGAAAGTGTCTCTGACACCATACATTAACAAGGCATGCATATCCCTGGCAAGACAGTAGAAGCTTCCATTGTACGATCCACCTATTAATCATGTCTTGTTTCAACGACACTATCTCCCAGAAGAATATTAAGAGATACATCAATAATCCCTCTTCTCGACCGAGTGGGATAACCGTTTGGCTGGAAACTCCTCTGCTTGGTCAAACTCGACTGCTCTTCCCTACGGAGACTCGACTCAGTAGCTTGTTTCCACCCGACCAGACTAACGCTCCAGTCATCCCTGTTGGTACAATCGACCTCTAGAGTTTCGATGTTTGATAATGTACCTAAGTTTGGTCTATTTGACCAAGGGTTAATCCAAACATGACTTAATGTTTGGAAGAGAAAAGTCTAGTCAGGACTAGATGACTAGCAAAGGTAATTCCTAACCAAAGGATAGACAGGTGAGAAGTCTATTGAGTAACTAGTCCTAACTAGAGGTTAGGAAAAGTAGAATGTTGGTGCAGCGGGGACCGGCAAGAGGGGGGTGAATTGCTTGCAAATAAAAGTTACCCTCCTCAAAGCTTTCCAACTCTTAAAATAAAACAACACTTAATAATAAAACAAAAAGACAGAAAGGAAATAAAACTTAGAACTTTAACCTGGTTACAACCAAGAGGGTTGTTAATCTAGGGCGATGAAAAGCGCAGTAAGAAAACTCCTTCTCTGAAGGCGGAGAAGCCTTGTACACTTTGAGAGCATAGAGGTTGCTTAAACAGTAATTACAGAGTTGCTTTTTCGTATCAATTCGTTGTTTCTAAAGCTGCCCGAGACCCTCCTTTATATAGGGGTTCTAGAGCTTATCGGATGACCTGATCTTCGGGATCAGGTTTTGACTCGAGAGGGATCGGTCGACCGATCCCCAGGTTCGATCGACCGAACCTGCTGTACCTGCCCAGTCTTCCGTCCAGGTGCAGTCTCTAAGGATGAGCTTTTGTTCGGTCGACCGATCCTTATGTTCGGTCGACCGATCGACTAACAATCGCTCCAGTGAGTTGGCCCGATCATCTTGCTCGACTAAGTCTCCGGATTAGCGGTTCGTTCCGACCAATCGGAGGTTCGATGACCGATCACCTCGACCAAACCCGTGGCATTCGTGCTGTCTGCGGTTGGCTTTGGTTAAAGAAGGGTTCGGTCGACCGATCAACCGAAGTCAACTTCTAGTTGACTTGCTCGGTTCGGCTCCTTGGGTGATTATCTAGAATAGGGCTCACCCGAACCCAATTCCCGGCTCTCTCGAGCTTCTCCTGCTTCCGGCCTCGGCTTCTTCGCCTCGCACTCCCAGCCGGAGTACTCTTCCGCAGCTCTCTCGTCCTTCGGGCACACCAAGCCCGTCGGCTCCCTTCTCGTGCCGTTCTTCTCGCTAGTTGCACCTTCCTCTCGACTTCCTGTGCTCCTAAATTCCTGCACACTCAGACACAGGATTTAGACAAAACGCAAGACCTAACTAACTTGGTTAACCACATCAAGACTACCACGGGGTTCAACAATCTCCCCCTTTTTTATGTGCATCAACTCAAGTTCAAGTTAGGGTTAAAAAATAGACAAACGTAATTTTAAGAAAATTACTAAACTAACAAGTATAGCATAAATTTGCAATAAATAAAATTACAACATAGTTTAGAGAGACAACAGATTTAATTTTCCTAACTCCCCCTAAATTTGTGCTTTTCTCTCCCCCTTTGATCACAGCAAAAACGGGGAAGAAGGTTCTTAAGATAGAAAAAATTTCTAAGCAAAATAATTTCTTAGAATTTTCCAAATAATTTCTAACTTAAATGAATTTTTTGAATTTTAAAAAAATTCTTAGGTAAATGATTTTTCAGAATTTTTCAAGAAAAATGTGTAAAACCAACTTTCAAATCATTATTCTATTCTAACTTTAATGCTTTTACCAGAAAGTTAATTAAACCTTTCATTTCTATATTTGACTTCCAGTTAGTGGCGAGGCACTAGGCCTTCTTGGTTATTGGAGCAACAACCACTTTCTAGTCAAAGCCGCATAAGGAAATTTTCTGTTTAATTTTCTTCTCTGAAAAGCGCTAAGTCTAACTAACATTTAAATTTTAAATAAAAATACTTTATGATTTTTAAATTCCATTTTAGCTTCTCATAATTTCTCAAATCACAGTTTTTTATAATTGTAGCGAAAAATATTAAGCATGCATAAAATTGTATATTTTCTATTGTTAGTTTGTCAAAATCTCTTAATTGACAAAATGTGTCTTTTAACTCAATATTCTTTAATAGTTTTTCAGTTTTTACTTCAAAATATTCTTTCGACAAAATAATTCGTAATTCATGAAAATCTTTCGGTAATATTTCAATTGAATCAATTAATTTACCAAGAGGTGGAGACCATACCTGACTTACCTTGTCTATGGTTGATTGCCCCCCTGTTGAGTTGTTTTTTTCTGAAAATTCTCCCCCTTCATCGATGCTCATTTGTGATGAGCATTCTAGGTCTTTAAGTTGGAGTTCGGTTTCTTGTTCTGTCTCGGTACTTACCTTGGTTTCGGACTCTTCTGAAGTCGGATCAGTGTCCATATAGGAGTCGGATTCAACTTCCATTGGTTCTTCGTGGAGTTTTAAGAACTTTTCCCAAAGTTCTTTTGCACTTCGGTAGTCGCCAATTCTATCGAGATCTTTATCTAGTAGTACGCTTAGAAGGTGAAATTCAGCTCGAGCGTTTGCCATAGACTCGCCACGTTGCTTATTGTTCCAGAGATGTATCTCGAGTTCTTCTCCACTCGTTGTCTTTGGTGCTTCATATCCAAATTTCATTATTGAAAAAATATTGAAATCTATGTTAAGATATACCTCCATTCAGTGTTTCCACATCGCGAAGTCTCCATCGAGCTTCAGGGATCAATGTTCACACCGGCCATTGTTCTGATCTTTGTGCTTCAGATGGCGGTTAGTCCCTCTGAAGCTGTTAGGCTCTGATACCACTTGTTGGTGCAGCGGGGACCGGCAAGAGGGGGGTGAATTGCCTGCAAATAAAAGTTACCCTCCTCAAAGCTTTCCAACTCTTAAAATAAAACAACACTTAATAATAAAACAAAAAGACAGAAAGGAAATAAAACTCAGAACTTTAACCTGGTTACAACCAAGAGGGTTGTTAATCCAGGGCGATAAAAAACGCAGTAGGAAAACTCCTTCTCTGAAGGCGAAGAAGCCTTGTACACTTTGAGAGCACAGAGGTTGCTTAAACAGTAATTACAGAGTTGCTTTTTCGTATCAATTCGTTGTTTCTAAAGATGCCCGAGACCCTCCTTTATATAGGGGTTCTAGAGCTTATCGGATGACCTGATCTTCGGGATTAGGTTCTGACTCGAGAGATCAACCGATCCCGGTGGACAGTCGAAGACCGAACAGCAATATTTGCCCAATCTTCCGTCCGTGCGCTCTAAGGATGAGCTTTGTTGTTATCCCGATCCTTATGTTCGTCGATCGATCGGCCAACGGTCTTCCCGAGTTGGCCCGATCATCTTGCTCGACTAAGTCTCTAGATTAGCTGGTCGAGCCGACCGATCAGAGGTTTCGGATCGCGATCCCAGCTTCACCAACCGACCGTGGCATTCGACGTGTCTGCTGCGGTTGGCTTTGGTTAAAGAAGGGTTTGGTCGACCGATCAATAGGTTCGGTCGACCGAACCGTTGACAAGTCAACTTCTAGTTGACTTGCTCCGGTTCGGCTCCTTGGGGTGATTGCGGCCTACTGGAATAGGGCTCACCCGAACCTAATTCCCGGCCTTCTCCTCGAGCAGGCTTCCGTCCGGCTTCTCGTCCCTCAAACGTCGCGCACGTTCTTCTCGCTCCACCGGAGTACTCTTCCGCAACTCTCTCGTCCTTCGGGCGCACCAAGCCCGTCGGCTCCCTTCCCGTGTCGTCCTTCTCGCTAGCTGCGCCTTTCGCTCGACTTCCTGTGCTCCTAAGTTCCTGCACACTCAGACACAGGGTTCAGACAAAACGCAGGACCTAACTAACTTGGTTGATCACATCAAAACTACCACGAGGTTCAACATAGAAGTCCTGGTGAGTGAAGTCAGACCCTAATGAGTGAAGCTAGGTGGTGGAAGTCCTGATGAGTGAAGTCGGGTTCCAGTGAGTGGAGCTAGATAGTGGAAGCCCTGGTGAGTGAGCTGGGCCCTAGTGAGTGAAGGTAAGTGGTGAAATTCCTGGTGAGTGAAATCGGACCCTAGAGAGTGAAATAGGTGGTGAAAGTTCTGGTGAGTGAAGCCAGGTAATGGAAGTCCTAGTGAGTGAAGCTAGACAACCCTAGGGGAGATAATCCTAGGTTATATGTGACCGACTGGTTTTCGATCGATCGCGTGCAGCCAGCGAATCTTAAAATCTGTTAACACTGTCTTATTTTACTGTTTTATCTATTGCGCTAACTCAATGTTGCAGGGAAGTCTAGTTAGGTCAACGGGTCGATCGGATAGCTGGCATGAAGTCCAGACAGGTCGACAGGCTGACCGAATGTCTGACAAGATGGTAAGTTAAGTTAAGTTAATGGAGGAGAATGGCTTTGTGAGGACGCGTTCCTTGTTTGAGCGAGCAGTAGACGTTGATCCAACTTAGATGCATTTGGAAAATCTAAGTTGAGATCTTGACTAAATTCTGATCTCGAGCAGACAGAATCTAATTACTATTCTATTTGTTATACTGTGCTAACTTTGTTTTACAAGGTAGTATAATTTTTTTTATTACCTCGGACTAACTTGCAGGAAAACAAGTCTGTTGGAAAATTCGGTTCGGGAGCCCGGAGGGGATCCAGGCGCCTGGAGCTAGTCCGGGCACCCAAAACTGGTCCGGGCATCGGGAATGCCAAAAGTTATCTCGTTGCAAGCTTGGAGCGCGCTGATTAGATAGGCTGACATCACGGTCCAGGCACCCGGAAGGGATCCAGGTGCCCAGAACTGCCTATATAAGCAGCCTTCCACCAGGAGTAAAACACAACAACTTTCTTCTGCAATTGCCTTCTTGTGCGCTGCTCCAAAGATGCTCTTGCAACGCTGTGAAGCCTTCCACCAGGAGCAAAACACAATAATTTTCCCTTGTTGTCAGTAATTTTATATTATAGTTCTTGTACTTATCGTGTAACCCTTTTTGTGAACTATTAGTGGATTACCCAACGAAAGCACTCGACGAGTGTGGTCCTTGGAGTAGGAGTCGACAAAGGCTCCGAACTAAGTAAAACTTGGTTTGTTAGTGTTGTTCTTTTTTTTCTCTTCCGTTGCGTACTCGATTTAATTATCGATTTTTGACGATCGCTATTCACCCCCCCCCCCCTTCTAGTATTCTTTCTAATCCAACAGTCCCAACGTTCCTCTACTCTATGATGAGTGCATGATGAACTTAGCTGTACGGGCGTTCTGTTTAGACCAGCCCTTTGTCGATTGGGAGGTTCATGCCCAATCGACCACTGCAGGAGAGCCCCGCTCGAGCCCCTTTGGTGAGCTCGTTGGTTCTCTAGCGTTGACCTCCTTGACTTTGACCTCCACGTCGGCCGCAATCTCGGTCCTTTGACCGACACTTATTGGGCCCCCCTTTATCACCACATCAATTAAAATTAAGCAATTAACTTTAACAATAACAAATAATACCGACGACTTGGAGAATCAGATCTTGAATGTGGTTGTTGTCGGAGCAGCTTTTGGGCATCGTAGAGGCTTTATCAGAGCAGTGCACAGAAGCGGAAGTTGCTTAAAATGTCGTTGTGAAGCCACTAGTGGTGTTGGAACCCCAAGGTTATTTTTGCGAGATCAACAAGTTAAGTTAGGTCCTGTGTGTTTTTAACCTTGTGTCTAAGTGTGCAGGAGCTTAGGACCATAGGTAGTCTAGCGGAAGACGCAACTAGCGAGAAGGACGGCATGCGGTGCGCCCGAGGGACGAGGCGCTACGGAAGAGTACACCGGTGGATGAGAAGGAAGCATGCGATGGTTCCGAGGAACGAGAAGCCGAAGCGGAAGACTGCTCGGGGAGCAAGAGACACAGCTAGCAAGAAGGTCGACACGGGGTGCGACTGAGGGATGAAGACTGCGGATGAGTACGTTGGCGGTCGAGAAGGAAGCATGCGACGATTCCGAGGGATAAGAAGCCAGAGCAGAAGCTTGCTCGAGAAGACCGGAAGTTGGGTTCGTGTGAGCCCTATTCCGGATGGCAGAGATCACCCAAGCGAACGAAACCGGAGTGGAAGACCCGGACCGAGGCGAACGGACCCGGAGCAGAGGACCTGGACTGAAAAAGTCAACTCCTATTGACTTTGGGCTTCCAGGCGCCCGGAACAGTCCAGGGCACCCGGAACCCTTCCGAACGCCCGCACCAAAATTATATCGGAATCTCGGTCAAACCGAGATCCATGCACAGAGGATAAAATTGTATCCCCCCTAGGGTGCTCGGAACCCTTCGGGGCACCCCGATCAAGCCTATAAATACAACCTTAGTCCAGAAGCTTTCAATCAACTCAAGCAATTCATTTCCAACACTTGTACGCTTCATTTCTAGATTAGCTTCGTTGTTTTTGCGCTTCACTGCTGTAAGAGGCTTCTCCGCCTAAAGGAGTATTTAGTGCTACACTTTCCTTGGATTAACAACCTCCTCGGTTGTAACCAAGTAAAAATCCTCTTGCCTCTTCTTTCTATTTATTGCCTTCATTTCTTTTACAAGTGTTAGTCATAGAAAAGTCGAGAAGGGTTGTGTTTTTATTTTTGCAGGCTATTCAACCCCCCTTCTAGCCGACCATCGCGATCCAACTTGTGGTATCAAAGTCAAGGCACTTCAGGAGGACTAACCACCAAACGAAGCAATGAAATAATGGTCGGACCAAACATCTACCCGCCAAAGTTCGAAGGGGAATTCACTAGCTGGAAAAAGCGAATGCAGGTATTTTTTAAACCGATTTTGATTTAATGTTAATTATGGAATTTGGTTTTACAACACCGGAAAGTAAGGAGAAATACCACTGGACGAAAAAAGAGCAGGCCGACTACGTGGCAAACGACAAAGCAGAGTACCATCTGCTAACCATTCTTCTGCCACAAGAAGTCAACCGGATCAGCAACTACGACTCCGCGAAGGAACTTTGGGAGCAGTTCCTTGAGCTGCACGAAGGAACGTCTAAAGCCAAGCTCGCAAAACAAGATTTACTCCGCAACCAACTCACCAGCCTGCGACTTGGGGAAGACGAGACAGTTGCACATCTGCACTCAAGAATTAAGGAAATCATCACCAGACTCTCGAATCTCGGAGAAAAGGTAAGCAACCGAGATTCGCTAAGGTACATCCTCAATTCATTTCCTAGAAATACAAAATGGACATCACTAGTAGATGCATTTTATATTTCGAAAGATTTAGAAAAAATTACATTAGAAGAATTCTTTTCCACATTTGAAGTGCATGAATCAAGATGTGCAGGTACGAAGGAGCCCAAGCACAACATCTCCATCAAAGTATCGAGAGACGAACCTGAGTCAGAGTCCTCTCTCTACGACGAGGAAATGGTAATGATGGTAAGACAATTTAAGAAGTTATGTAATTCTAGAAAAACTAACCATCCACAGGGTAGAAAGAAAAGGATGATCTGCTGCTACCACTGCAATGAAAAATGGCATGTAAAGGACAACTGCCCCAAGCTGAGGAATAAGGACATGGATAAAGGTAAGAAGCTTGTTTAAAAATGCAAGGTAATAAAAGCGACGTGGGACGATACGTCGTCCAAATCGTAAGTCGAAGCCTTCTCCGGACTTGCACTAATGGCAAGTTATCAAGATGACGACTACGAGTCAAGCTCTTCCGAAATGAGCATCGAGAGCATCGATGAAGGGGGAGCCACGTCGGAAGATAGCAGCAGTTCAGGGGGAGAAACAGACAACGAGATCGACAAGGTAAGTCAGGTACGATCTCTTCCTCCCGATAAACTATTTAAGTTTATTAAATTGTTAACTAAGGATTACTGTAAATTAGAAAAAGAAATTAATAATTTAAAAACAATATTAGCTAAATCTTGTCCAATAGAAGAATTCGACAGAATTAAATTAGAAATGAAAAATTAAAAGTAGAAAAAGATAATTTAAAAGTACAAGCAAATAACTTGAAAAACCATGCATGCTCATCTAATACCAATGTTAGAAAATTTAACAATTTAAATTGGTATTTTAGATATCATAAGGGACAAATTAGGAACATTTCAAAAAAAGGTGTGTCCCTTAGGAATTTTTAGTTAATCCAAAAGGTTGGAACCTTTATTGGGTTCCAAAGTCATGTCTAAATTGAACTTTTAATCAGATTTTGCGCTTTCAGTGAGAAAGTTAAACAATCAGTTTCTTTATGAGACTTTGCCTAAGGAAGTGGTTGTTGCTCCAATAGCCAAGAAGGTCTAGTGCCTCGCCACGACCTGAAAGTCAAAATATTGAAATAAAATATTTAATTAACTTTATGATAAAGTATTAAAATTTAATAAATGCTTTAAAAAGTTTTTAAAACATTTTTTGGAAATCTTTCAAAAATATTTTTATACTTAGAAAAATTTTCGTGCGTAAATTTTTTTTTTGAAAAATTCTCAAAAAAAAATATATTTTTACCTAAGTTATAATTTATTCTGATAACTAGAAATTATTGCTTAAATTTTTTATTTTTTATTTTTTTTTACTCAGAAAATTTTCCTACCTAAAGTTTTTACTTAGAAAATTCAAAATTTTAAGTTAGAAATTTTTAATATTTCCTTTGCAAATTTTCTAACTTAGAATTTAACTAACTTAGAAATTTTTAATCATTGAAATTATTTTCAAAATTTTCTAAGTTTTAACCCTTAGATTTTTTTCCGGAATCCCAATTTTTATGTGATCAAAAGGGGAGGAGGAAAATTATAAGTCTAGGGGGAGGTAGACTAAAATTTAAATTTTCTATCTTTTTGCACTTTATTTGCAAAATTAGTTAGTTTACTTTTTATGTCTATTTACCCTAGCTTAACTTGGATTGCTCACATCAAAAAGGGGGAGATTGTTGGAACCCCAAGATTGTTTTGGTGTGATCAACAAGCTAAGTTAGGTCCTGTATGTTTTAAACTTGTGTCTAAGTGTGCAGAAGCTTAGGAGCACAGGTAATCGAGCGGAAGATGCAGCTAGTGAGAAGGACGGCACGCGGTGCGTCCGAGGGACGAGGCGCTACGGAAGAGTACACCGGCAGACGAGAAGGAAGCGTGCGGTGGTTCCGAGGGACGAGAAGCCGGAGCGGAAGACTGCTCGGGGAGCAAGAGATGCAGCTAGCGAGAAGGTCGACACGGGGTGCGATTGAGGGACGAAGATTGCGGATGAGTACGCTGGCAGATGAGAAGGAAGCACGCGACGATCCCGAGGGACGAGAAGCCGGAGCGGAAGTCTGCTCGAGAAGAACGGAAGTTGGGTTCAAGTAAGCCCTATTCCGGATGGCAGAGATCACCCAAGCGAACGGAATCGGAGTGGAAGACCCGGACCGAGGCGAGCGAACCCGAAGCAGAGGGCCCGGATTGAAAAAGTCAACTCCTGTTGACTTTGAGCTTCCTGGCGCTTGATAATGAGCATTTTTATTGGTTATTTTGGATCTTAGACTTAGCATTTTTACCTTCTCACATGTTTAATTTGGTGTTTATATTATATTTTTGTGAGTAGGAATTCATTTTGGACTTAATTATAAATTTTCTATAAATTGTTGAATTTAATTGCATATTTTGATGTGGTTTTGTAGGAAATCAAAAGAGCCATGGATTGAATTTGACGTTATTTGGAGGTCAAATGAGGGAGATCAAGAAGAATTAATATGGACCGTTGATCCTGATCCAGTGAGATCCTGCTCCTTCACTCAGATCTAATCATCCAGCCCTCCATCAAGATTTAAAGCGATCTGGACCGTTGATCTAGAGCTTAAGGCATCCAAGGGTTCATCCAAGAAATGGAGCTCCAATTCAAACCCAATCCAAAAGCCCAATTCCAAAAAACCCAATTTCAATCCTTACTCTCATATTGGATCCGGATTTTTCCTTTAACCTTAAATGCAAGATCCAAAACCCGAACCCATTAAGAAAACCCCTTTTCTCCTTCTCACCCGCACGGAACAGTGGATCCCATCTCCTCTCTGTTCGCGTTTCTTCCTCGCGTCAAGACCTAGGGCACGCGACACCGCACCTTTCTCTTCTTCCTTTCTTTCTCCGGCCGGCGTCTTCTCCTCTTCTATTCACTGCCTCCGGCCGGCCATCCACAATCCAGATTTCTTCTTCTCAGATTCCAGCTGCGAGCGACAGCAAGTTTTCTTCCCATGGCAGCAAGCTTCGGCAGAGATTCCGGTCATCCACCTCACCGGAGGGGTTCTCCGGTGTGAACTCCACCTTCCGGCTACTTTCTGGCAGCTTCACCACCCGGGGTTCAGGTGGCAGAGCAAGAGGCAGCGGCGGTGGTTCGTCTTCATATCCGGCCAACTTCCAGCGAAGGGGTTCTTCGTTGGAAAATTCGTTCATCTACCTCGTTGTCGAAGCAGCAGCAACCAGCGGAGAGAGCGAATGTTCACTGGTTTTTGGGGGTTCCGGAGCCGGGCCCTTTGTGACGGCAAGGGTAGTCATTGGATCGGTAGTTGATGTTTGGATTGTGGTTGGAATTTTCTTAGTTTATTACTGTTGATTAGCTTAGTTTACTTATGTTGATGTTTTGTGCTTGAATGTTTGTTTTGAACTAGATTTTTCATGTTTAAATTGCATGTATTATGTTTAATTTGATTAATGCTCACAACGTGTTCGATCAAATGCTTCAACCAATAGTTAGGTTTAATTTAATGTAATTTATTTTGTTTAATTCTTGCTTTGTCATGTTCTTTCAATTTAGTTGAGTTCTAGTTTCGATTGAATGTAATTAAAATAGATTAGCTTAGGTTTTATTTCATGCTTTAGGCTTCATTATATTCTTAGTTTCGTTAATGCTTTATTTCATGTTATGTCCATTGAAAGATAATCTTGTATCGTAGTGTGACAATGTGATGTAGGAAAATCTTCAATTGTTAGTTAGGATATATATAGTTTTCTTTACTTGCATTGTTTTCCATTATTTAGATTAGATTTCATTGAATGCTTTGTCATTTCATTCCCTAGATTAATCGTGTTGATGATTAACCCATAGCGTAGAGTGACAATATGTTGTGGATTAATTGTTAGCACTTAGTTAGATTTTATTCCAACATTAGATTAGTTTCTTACTTGCTTTGTTTTTTTTTATTTGTTAAATTTAGAATCAAAATCCAAACTCCCATTTCCATATTGAAAACCCAAAAATAATAGAAATAATATACGATTCTAAGTTTACCATCCTATCGTTACTTTCGTTGGTGGACGACCCGAGTCATTCCTATGCTACATTAGCGTAGGAGGGGTTTGGTATTACATCATTTGATGCCCAATTCATGACAAAATTGGGCGATAATCAGCGCTCGGACCGAAATTATATCGGGATCTTGGTCAAACCGAGATCCGTGCGCAGGGGATAAAATTTTATCCTCCTCAGGGCGCCCGGAACCCTTCAGGGCGCTCCGACCAAGATTATAAATACAGGCTTGGTTCAGAAGCTTTTAATCAACTCAAGCAATTCATTTCCAACACTTGTATGTTTCATTTCTAGATTAGCTTCATTGATTTTGCGCTTCACTGCTGTAAGAGTCTTCTCCGCTTGAAGGAGTATTTAGTGCTACACTTTCCTTGAATTAACAACCTCTTCGGTTGTAACAAAGTAAAAATTCTCTTGCCTCTTCTTTCTGTTTATTGCCTTCATTTCTTTTACAAGTGTTAGTCAAAGAAAAGTCGAGAAGGGTTGTGTTTTTATTTTTATAGGCTATTCAACCCCCCCCCCCTTCTAGTCGGTCGTCGCGATCCAACAGAAGGTTTCTTTTATAGCCTGTTTCGGGCGCCAAGATCCCCTCCCGGGCACCTGGACTGTGCTGACATGGCGTGCTCTTGTCAAAACTCTATCCAGCAAAGGTTATCCACGTCCGGGCGCCCAGACCCCCTCCCGACATCCAGACCATGACGCGGGTCCGATCAATCCTCGCGCTCTAGCTTGACAAGCAGATGATATTTGGTCGTCCGGGCACTCGGACCACGAGGGTTCCTGACCCTCTCCCGGGTTGTTATTTGGCGAAGGCATCTCGAGCGCTCGGATTGTAACGACCACTCTTCTTACTACTACTCTCTAAGGGTGACCGTTACTTAACTACTGACTCTACTTAACCGGTATGATCGAAACTACGAGGAGTCTCTACCGAAAAATTTCGACAACATCTCCCCTGTACCGGTGACCATAAAATGAGATACATACATAGTATACTTCAGCCACAGGCGGCTGGAACATATATCAAACAACCACGCAGTTCATATATAACCAAAATAATCTACTTTCGCAAAGCACGATAAAACGATCCATAGAATAGCATATACAAGTTCTAAATTCTTTTAACAATTTGACGAAAACAGTATTAATAAATTCTTGGCAAATCCCCAGATCTCTCCAATAGTCCTGGCATCACACATCATCGAACACCTCCTTGTTGCCTTCCTTTGCTATATCCTTTCCTTTCCTTTATCTGCAGTAAGAGGAAATGCAATCTATAAGCAAAATTGCTTAGTAAGCGCTATCTAACTCACAAAATCTCGATATGCAAGTACATATATCTATAACATAAACTAACTGAATGCTTACTGAAAACTACTCATGCTCATCTAATAGTAAAGGAATCAAATAGGCTGAAATGCTAAACATGTAAAGCTACTCATGCTCTTCTAATAGTAAAAGAATCATAACAAACTGAAATGCTAAATATGTAAAGCTACTCATGCTCTTCTAATAGTAAAAAAATCATAACAAACTGAAATGCTAAACATGTAAAGCTACTCATGCTCTTCTAATAGTAAAAGAATCATAACAAACTGAAATGCTAAACATGTAAAGCTACTCATGCTCTTCTAATACTAAAAGAACAATGCATACTGGAATGCTAAACATGTAAAGCTAATCAGAATAACATGCTAGCATAAGGAAAACTAAAACTTGTTGAGTTTTAAACACTTTCTGAATCTTATTTCACTTGCTTAAAAACGTATTCTTTTATTTCACTTGTTTAAAACTTATACTTTAATACTTCAAAATAATAATCAACTTGTCTTGGGCCCAGACGTAGTACCGAAGCGCGCTACCTAATAGAGACTGGGGTAGCGAGCCACCAGTTCTACGAGGGTAAAGACCTCGGTCTTACCAGGGCCAAGACCTCGGAATTGGTCACCTGGATTTATTTAATGACAACCTCGGAAGTCGGGTACTAGCCTTTCTTTAAAATAAAATACTTGTCATCTTTTAATATTCTTATAATAAAATGCCTTGGCATTTCTTTGAGCACTTGGTGTGCTACTGATCCCAATTCTTAAACTTAGGGATCCTATTAAGACCTTGGTCTCTCTTTCTTATAACTACTTATAAACCTCTAAGGATTTAATAGAATTCTTATTTTTTTCCACTTACATGCAGATCCTGGAGTTTTTATAGAGCAACAGGATTCTTTAAGCATATATCAACAGAATAAATCAAAGGAAAGCAAACCTAACTTCTTTAAGCATGCTACAATAGATATAAATCAAAGGAAAACAAACCTAACTTCTTTAAGCATGCTACAACAGATATAATTCAAAGGAAAACTGAATCTGACTTCTTTAAGTATGCTACAACAGAATTAAATAAAGGAAACCACATCTGAATTCTTTAAGCATGCTATGTCAGAATTAAAACAAAGGGAAGTAAATCTAAATTCTTTAAGCATGCTTCAAAATAAGAAACAAAGAATCTACACTGCTAAAGGAGATAAACTGCAATGCTACAAAATGTAAAAATCTGCACTACTACAAAAGATAAAAATCTGCACTGCTTCAAAATGTAAAAATCTGCACTTAATGGGTCTACACTTCTAAGCTATTTCCAACAAGGCAAAGCATGAGGAAAAGATAATTACTGCTGCTATTAAAAGTTAACCCATGATATACTAAAGCATGCATTCAGTAGAACACGCAAAGCCTCTTTAAACATGCTACAACAGAACATAAAGGAGCAAATAAAACTCGAAACTACTAAGCAGATTCTGTATAGCATATTCCGAAAGCAAAGAAGGATACTAAAGCCCTAGGAACCATCTTGTACAACATGTTCCGGGATCAAACAGGAAATCTAAATCCCTAGCAAATCCGAAATTCTTGTACAGCATATTCTGAAAACAAACGAATGCCTAGCAACCAAAATTCTTGTACAGCATGAATCGAAACAAAGAAGGAATGTACATCTTAATCCGAATCAAATCCCTTCCACCTTCCCTATGAAACTCACGACATACTAGAAAAAAACAAGGAAATACCAAATCAAACTCGAAACAACTCTTATCGCAGGTGAGTAGCAACTTACCTTGCGTTCTTGGACTCACAACCGAAGCACGGCAGTTAGGGCTTCGGGGAAACTCGAGCTCTCGACTTCTCCTTGCGCCCACAGACTCTCCTCGACGAGAGGTTCACCACGGTGAAGAAGATCCTTGGAGTTAACCACTCGCCGGCCGCCGGAATGGAACCCTAAGCTCTTCTCTGTTTCCGCCCGAGAGCCGTCGCACGCGAGAAGAGAAAAAGGGAGAAGGAATTTTGATCTCGGGGAAAAATTAAGCCCTCTTTTGTAACTAGGGTTTTTTTTTTAAATACTATACCTTAAATATTTGTCGCTGCATATCTGATCAGCATCGACCACTGGCACACTTGGTTAGCCGGATTTGCCGAAACCTCTGATCTCGGGTTCGATTCCTCTTCCGCCCCTTTTTATTTCAATTTATTTCCTATTCCTTAACTACTGCTTAAATAGATTTTTCTCCTTCTTTAATTAGAAACGCCCGCGTGAACACTTGGTTAGCCGGATCCACTTAAGGTTCGGCTTAATCCGAGGTCTCGGGTTCGAATCTCGGCTTGGACATTTTTTTGTCGAAACTTCTTTCGTTTAGTAAAAATACCAAACGACCTCCAAAAATTACATAAAAATACTCTAAAAATTTCTAAAAAATCCCTAGAATATTTCTATAGCATTTTTAAATATTTTTAAATTACTTTTAGGACTCGAATTGAGGAAATTTGGGTTGTTACAATTCCCCATGCCTTATAAAAAGTTCGTCCTCGAATTTAGAATAACTCTGGATATTTCTATCTCATACTGTCCTCACGCTCCCAAGTAACTTCCTCGTGCTTCTGATTCTGCCAGATGACCTTCACTAGTGGCACTTCTTTATTCCTTAGTCTCTTAACTGATCTGTCCACTATCTGTGTAGGTTTGCTCTCATAACTAAGATCCTCTTGGATCTGCATTGTCTGAGGCTGAATCACTTAGCTAGGGTCGTGAATACACTTCTTTAGCATAGAGACATGAAATACATTGTGTATTGCTGACATGTCTTGTGGTAAATTCAACTTGTAAGCTACCTTCCCAATCCTCTCTGTAATCGGGTAGGGTCCTACATAGCGAGGACTTAACTTGCCCTTCTTGCCATATCTCATCACTCCCTTCATTGGAGCAACTTTGAGAAAAACTGAATCCCCTACTTGGAATTCCAGTGGCCTCGTGTGTGTCGAATAACTCTTACATCTACTCACTACCTCCTTCGATCTGTCGATCGATAGCCCGAGTAGTCTCATCTATCAGCTCTGTCTGAATGCCCAGTTCCACTTCCATTTCTTTTCTTTCGCTTCTTGCTAGCAAATGGGTGATATGCACTTCACGCCATACAACGCCTCATAAGGTGCCATCTTGATGGTGGCACGATAGCTATTATCAGTGAGGCAAACTCAGCTAGCATAGATACTGCACCAACTTCCTTGAAATCTAGTGCACGTGTGCGGCATATCTTCTAAGATCTCGATTTACTGCCTGCCTGCTCTATCGATCCGAGGAGATGGAAGGTCATTGAACTTGAGTTTGGTGCCTAGTGCATTCTGAACACACTCCCAAAAGTGAGAGGTGAAACGCCCATCTCTATCAGAAATAATAGATTTAGGAACTCCGTGAAGTCTGATCACCTCCTTTACATATAGCTGTGTCAACTGCTCTATAGAGTGGGACACCTTGATGGCTAGAAAATGAGCAGACTTGGTCAATTGATCCACTATTACCCATATCGCATCATATCCATTTGTGGTTCTTGGAAAACCTGTTATAAAGTCCATGGATATGTCTTCCCACTTCCACTCTGGTATTGGGAGGGGTTGTAGGACTCCTCCTGGTCTCTGGTGCTCTGCTTTAACTCTCTAGCATGTCAAGCAGGTACTGACATATTTTGCAACATCTCTTTTGAGTCCAGACCACCAGAACCTCTGTTTCACGTCTTGGTACATCTTGGTAGAACCAGGATGCATGGAGTAAGGTGTACTATGAGCTTCTTCTAGAATTTTCCTTCTTAATTTCTCATCATTGGGAACACAAAGACGATTCCCCTGATAAAGGACTCCATTGTCTGATACTCGAAACTCTGTATCTTCTTCTTTTTGTATCCCTTGCTTGATCTTCTGGATGTCTGGATCTTCACTCTGCTTTCTCTGTATATCCTCAAGCAAGGTAGACTCTAAGGTCAATGCAGAGAGTTGCTCAAAAATAACTTCAAGTCCGAAATCTGACAACTCTTTCTGCAGTGGCAGGGCTAATGATGACAAAGACATCAGGGATGCACTGGATATTCTGCTTAGTGCATCTGCCACTTTGTTAGCTTTGCTTGGGTGGTAGAGGATTTCACAGTCATAGTCTTTGACTAACTCCAGCCACCTGTGCTGTCTCATGTTTAAGTCTTTCTGGGCGAAGAAATACTTTAAACTCTGATGATCTGTGAAGATTCTACACTGGACTCCATACAAGTAGTGTCGCCAGAGTTTCAGTGCAAAGACCACAGCTGCCAGCTCAAGATCATGAGTGGGGTAGTTCTTCTCATAGTCTTTGGGTTGTTTAGAAGCATAAGCTATAACTTTTCCTTCTTGCATGAGTACAGCTCCTAGGCCCATCTTGGAAGCATCACTGTAGATGTCAAAACTCTTGTCGCTCTCTGGAACAGTCAGGATAGGAGCACTGGTCAATCTCTTCTTCAATGCTTGGAAACTTTACTCACATTTGTCTGACCATTCAAACTTCTTATTCTTCCTGGTTAAGGCCGTTAATGGAGAAGCTATCCTGGAAAAGTCCTCCACGAATTTCCTATAGTACCCAGCTAAACCAAGGAAGCTTCTGATCTCCCTAGCGTTATTGGGTCTACTCCAGTTGTTGACCGCTTCTATTTTGGCAGGATCCACTTGAATACCTTCTTTAGAAATGATGTGACCTAGAAACGCCACCTGCTCTAACCAGAACTCGCACTTTGAGAATTTAACATAAAGTTGTTTCTGTTGAAGGGTCTGCAGTACTATCCTCAAATGTGTGTCATGCTCCTCTGGGGTTCTTGAATAGATCAGAATGTCGTCGATGAACACGATGACAAATTTGTCGAGGTATTCTCTGAACACTCTGTTCATTAAGTCCATGAAGACTGCAGGTGCATTAGTCACACCAAATGGCATGACTACAAATTTGTAGTGTCCATATCTGGTCCTGAAAGCTGTTCTGGGTATGTCACTTTCCTTCACTTTTAACTGATGATACCCAGAGCGCAGGTCTATCTTGGAGAACACTGTTGCCCCTTTCAATTGATCAAATAAGTCGTCGATTCTGGGCAGTGGGTACTTGTTTGTCACTTGATTCAGAGCCCTATAATCTATGCACATCCGCATAGATCCATCCTTCTTCTTGACAAACAACACAGGAGCTCCCCATGGTGAATGACTAGGGCGGATGAAGCCTTTGTCAAGCAACTCCTGAAGTTGTTCTTGTAACTCTTTCAGCTCTGCTGGAGACATGCGGTATGGAGCTTTTGAAATTGGACCGGTACCAGGAACCAATTCAATCTCAAACTCCACTTCTCGGTTGGGAGGTAGTCCAAGTAGCTCTTCTGGAAATACCTCTGGATACTTACAGACTACCCGAATATCCTCCTGCTTAGGTCTTTCTTGTTCTTCTGTATTCACAATGTACGCAAGAAAACCAGTACATCCTTTAGCTAACATCTGGTGAGCTGTTAGAGAGGAGAGGAATTTATGGGTCTTCCTCTTCGGCACTCCCGTGAACTCAAAGGATGGTTCACCTTCTGAATTCTATAAACTCTTCATAATGTTTATTGGTGATCCGTTGGCGGAAGAATTCTTCGTGAAACTCTGTCTCGGAGTCAGTCCAGCTCATCTGATTGACTACTCTCTTGCTCTTAACTCTCTCTCCCACCACATACGAGCATTTCCTGATAGGCAGAAAGAGACACACTTGACCTTCTCGACTTCTGGCCAGTCAAGAAGCTCCATGGTGCTTTCCAGTGTCTTGAACCAAGCCTGAGCATCCCAGGGCTTAGTCATACCTGAGAAACTTTCTGGCTTCAGTTTCAGCCACTGTATCAGGTATGCTTCTTGTCTCCTAGGTGCTGTGACGACTTCCAGGGCGGCTGGTGGGACCTCAGTCACCACTGGAGTCTCCACATTGATAGTTGGAGGAGTGGGAGGGACTGGCTGCTGATTCGCCATCAGATTGACAATCACTTATTGCTGCTCTGCTACTTGTCTATGGAGTTGAGCAACAACTTCAAAAAGATTGGTCTCAGTTGTTCTAGGCTCCTCGTTCTCCTGAGCTCGGTTCTCAGTACGAGTGGTACGGGGCACCCTCTTCTTGACATCTCGTCATGCAGAGGGAAAACTTGAAATCATCACTATACTTTCTAGATATATCTTACTTAATCATGATTCTTGACTTTAAACACATATGAGCAGGTACTTCTAAACATTTCTCTATACTGCAAGCACTAAAGGAAAAACATAAAAGAAAGTATAAATACATTCTTACTAGGCATAAGACTTGTACTGGTATGGAGAATGGGATGTTAGCTGTGTAACGACCACCCTTCTTACTACTACTCTCTAAGGGTGACCGTTACTTAACTACTGACTCTACTTAACCGGTATGATCGAAACCACGAGGAGTCTCTACTGAAAAATTTCGACAAAATCTCCCCTGTACCAGTGACCATAAAATGAGATACATACATAGTATACTTCAGCCACAGGCGGCTGGAACATATATCAAACAACCACGCAGTTCATATATAACCAAAATAATCTACTCTCGCAAAGCACGATAAAACGATCCATAGAATAGCATGTACAAGTTCTAAATTCTTTTAACAATTTGACGAAAACAGTCTTAATAAATTCTTGGCAAATCCCCAGATCTCTCCCATAGTCCTGGCATCATACATCATCGAACACCTCCTTGTCGTCTTCCTTTGTTATATCCTTTCCTTTCCTTTATCTGTAGTAAGAGGAAATGCAATCTATAAGCAAAATTGTTTAGTAAGCGCTATCTAACTCACAAAATCTCGATATGCATATACATATATCTATAACATAAACTAACTGAATGCTTACTGAAAACTACTCATGTTCATCTAATAGTAAAGGAATCAAATAGGCTGAAATGCTAAACATGTAAAGCTACTCATGCTCTTCTAATACTCAAAGAATCATAACAAACTGAAATGCTAAACATGTAAAGCTACTCATGCTCTTCTAATAGTAAAAGAATCATAACAAACTGAAATGCTAAATATGTAAAGCTACTCATGCTCTTCTAATAGTAAAAGAATCATAACAAACTGAAATGTTAAACATGTAAAGCTACTCATGCTCTTCTAATACTAAAAGAACAATGCATACTGGAATGCTAAACATGTAAAGCTAATCAGAATAACATGCTAGCATAAGGAAAACTAAAACTTGTTGAGTTTTAAACACTTTCTGAATATTATTTCACTTGCTTAAAAACTTATTCTTTTATTTCACTTGTTTAAAACTTATACTTTAATACTTTAAAATAATAATCAACTTCTCTTGGGCCCAGGCGTAGTACCAAAGCGCGCTCTCTAATAGAGACTGGGGTAGCGAGCCACCAGTTCTACGAGGGTAAAGACCTTGGTCTTACCAGGGCCAAGACCTCGGAATTGGTCACCTGGATTTATTTAACGACAACCTCGGAAGTCGGGTACTAGCCTTTCTTTAAAATAAAATACTTGTTATATTTTAATATTCTTATAATAAAATGCCTTGGCATTTCTTTGAGCACTTGGTGTGCTACTGATCCCAATTCTTAAACTTAGGGATCCTATTAAAACCTTGGTCTCTCTTTCTTATAACTACTTATAAACCTCTAAGGATTTAATAGAACTCTTATTTTTTTCCACTTACATGCAGATCCTGGAGTTTTTATAGAGCAACAGGATTCTTTAAGCATATATCAACAGAATAAATCAAAGGAAAGCAAACCTAACTTCTTTAAGCATGCTACAACAGATATAAATCAAAGGAAAACAAACCTAACTTCTTTAAGCATGCTACAACAGATATAATTCAAAGGAAAACTGAATCTTACTTCTTTAAGTATGCTACAACATAATTAAATAAAGCAAACCACATCTGAATTCTTTAAGCATGCTATGTCAGAATTAAAACAAAGGGAAGCAAATCTAAATTCTTTAAGCATGCTTCAAAATAAGAATCAAAGAATTTACACTGCTAAAGGAGATAAACTGCAATGCTACAAAATGCAAAAATCTGCACTACTACAAAAGGTAAAAATCTGCACTGCTTCAAAATACAAAAGGTAAAAATCTGCACTTAATGGGTCTACACTTCTAAGCTATTTCCAACAAGGCAAAGCATGAGGAAAAGATAATTACTGCTGCTATCAAAAGTTAACCCATGATATACTAAAGCATGCATTTAGTAGAACACGCAAAGCCTCTTTAAACATGCTACAACAGAACATAACGGAGCAAATAAAACTCGAAACTACTAAGCAAATTCTGTAGAGCATATTCCGAAAACAAAGAAGGATACTAAAGCCCTAGGAACCATCTTGTACAACATGTTCCGGGATCAAACAGGAAATCTAAATCCCTAGCAAATCCGAAATTCTTGTACAGCATATTCTGAAAACAAACGAATGCCTAGCAACCAAAATTCTTGTACAGCATGAACCGAAACAAAGAAGGAATGTACAGCTTAATCCGAATCAAATCCCTTCCACCTTCCCTATGAAACTCACGGCATACTAGAAAAAAAAACAAGGAAATACCAAATCAAACTCGAAACAACTCTTACCGCTAGTGAGTAGCAACTTACCTTGCGTTCTTGGACTCACAACCGAAGCACGGCAGTTAGGGCTTCGGGGAAACTCGAGCTCTCGACTTCTCCTTGCGTCCACAGACTCTCCTCGACGAGAGGTTCACCACAGTGAAGAAGATCCTCGGAGTTAAACACTCGCCGGCCGCCGAAATGGAACCCTAAGCTCTTCTCTGTTTCCGCTCGAGAGCCGTCGCACGCAAGAAGAGAAAAGGGGAGAAGGAATTTTGATCTCGGGGAAAATTTAAGCCCTCTTTTGTAACTAAGGTTTTTTTTAAATACTATACCTTAAATATTTGTTGCTGCATATCTGATCAGCATCGACCGCTGGCACACTTGGTCAGCCGGATTCCGCCGAAACCTCTGATCTCAGGTTCGATTCCTCTTCCGCCCCTTTTTATTTCAATTTATTTCCTATTCCTTAACTACTGCTTAAATAGATTTTTCTCCTTCTTTAATTAGAAACGCCCGCGTGAACACTTGGTTAGCCGGATCCGCTTAAGGTTCGGCTTAATCCGAGGTCTCGGGTTCGAATCTCGGCTTGGACATTTTTTTGTCGAAACTTCTTTCGTTTAGTAAAAATACCAAACGACCTCCAAAAATTACATAAAAATACTCTAAAAATCCCTATAATATTTCTATAGCATTTTTAAATATTTTTAAATTACTTTTAGGACTCGAATTGAGGAAATTTGGGTTGTTACATGGATTTCTTCCGAGCGCCCAACCCCCATTTTGCCCATTTTTCAACTTCCAACAAAATAAGGTTAGTTCAAGCACATAATATGTAAAGAACGATAAGATTTGACAACCTTCAGACTATCCAGTCCTAACTTTAAGTTTCGCTAAAACTTTAGGTCGAACTAATGTCTACTGTTCCCTTTTTGGGGAACACGTCCTCACATACTCCTCTCAGGAGAAATCACCTTTTGCTAGATCGGTTCTCCAGACCTTTTGGACTTCTGCTCAACATCTAAGGCTTCAAGACTTCTCCGCTGGACATTTGATCCCCGACCCGTCTTGTTTTCCATCCGGTGTCTGCGACCCCTAGGACTTCCACCTAGAATTCGTGACCCTAGGATTTCCCCTGATGTCCTCGACCTGCTAAGACTTCGCCCAGTCGCCCGAACCAGGACTTCGTTGCCTAACCACAACTAGGACTTTCCTTTGCCTAAGATTACTTAGGACTTTCTTGCACACTTAGTTCAACTTATTAGACAATAAGATAGCTTAACTTTAAACTCTTTACTATTATCAAAACACAAGTTCGATCGTCTGGTGCTCCCTGCACCAATAGTAATCTATTACATTCATTTTTAATACATCTTATTTGAATAAGATTTCTTATCTTCCTCTCTCTCATTTTAGCTATAATGTAAATGTTTCTTTCCCCTTGTTTTGTATCTCATAAGTGTTTAAAAGTTTCATTTTTAGTTTCATTCATTGCTTTCTTAGCCTCTTTCTTGACTATTATATATATATATATATATATATATATATATATATATATATATATATATATATATATTTTAGGTTTTTCTTATTTTTACAAATATATAATTTCTTATAAGCTATGTTAGTGCAATCAACTTTCATGGTTTTGATGTTTGTTTAACAATGTGTTTAATGGAGTTTGGTCAAGATTAACCTAGCCAAGTAGGAAATCTAATCAGATCAAGATTCACTAGATGACTAGCAAAGGGATAGTTTAGTCAGGTCAAGGTTGACCAGATTGTAGGATCGTAGACGTGCTAGAGGGAGGGGGGTGAATAGCACGCGTTGTTTTTTCACTCGTTTCGGAGAACACACAGAGTACGCAGTGGAATGAAGAATGAAAAGACAAGCAACGCTAACAAGCTTTCTTTTACTTAGTTCGGAGTCTGTGACGACTCCTATTCCAAGGCCCGCGATCGTTGATCGCTTTCGTTGGGTAATCACTATAGATTCAGAAATTGAGTACAAGTACAAATATGCAGCTTACAAGTATTGCTCAAAATTAAACTTGTTACCAACAACATGGAGAAATAGAATTTCTAGCTTAATCATCGTCGGAGCAGCATTTAGATGTTTCCAAAGTGCACACAAAAGCTCAAGTTGTTCTTCAAGAATTATTGTCGAAGCACCTTGTCGAACCCTCCTTTTATAGTCGAGCTTGGTCTGATCCAGATCCCCTGATCTCGGGATCAGGTTTGACTTGCCGTCAATTGGTCGATCGATCCTCCTGATCGGTCGACCGATCCCGCCTAAATCGGCCCGCCTTCCAGTTCTTCTGCTCAGATATATTTTCTTCGTTTAGTCGACCGATCCCCAGCACATCTAGTCCAATCAACTCGGCTCAGCCACACCACCGCTTATCCCTGGTTCGATTGACCGATCTCGAGGTTCGGTCGATCGATCCCTCGGTCAAACCTGGACCACTCGCTGGAACTCTGCTATGTTTGCTTGGAGGTTCAGTCGATCGATCCCCAGGTTCGATCGACCGATCTAGGCCGAACATCAACCTGCAGAAATTGTTAGTCTCCTGTAAAACAGAGTTAGCACATAGCAGATAATATATAAATAAATAGTTTTGACGGCCTTCGAACTGTCCGGTTCTGACTTCAAATTTCCTCTAGAAACCCTAGATCGAACCGACGCCTACTGTTCCTTCACAGGGGAACGCGTCCTCACCTACTCCTCTCATGAGAGTTTACTTGTTGTCAAACCAGTCCTCCAGACCGACTGGACTTTCTGCCTAGGGTTACCACCCTTAGGACCTACGGTTACCACCCTCTAGGGTTTTCCATAGCCTAGAGTTACCACCCCTAGGACTTAGGGTTACCACCCCCTATCGTTTTCCATAGCCTAGGGTTACCACCCCCTAGGACTTAGGATTACCACCCCCTATGATTTTCCACAACCTAGGGTTACCACCCCCTAGGACTTTCCACCTGCCTAACTGCAGCTAAGACTTTTCCTCACCTAGGGTTACCGCCCCCTAGGACCTAGGGTTACCACCCCCTAGGGTTTTCCACTTGCCTAGAATCCAATAGGACTTTTGCCTAAGAACACTTAGAACTTTTCCTGCAAGCTCAATCAACCTTGTTAGATAAAAAGACAACTTAATTTTGAACCCTTTAACATAATCAAAACCTAGGTTCGATCGTCGGATGCTTTCCGCACCAATAATCTTCCCCTTTTTTATTATGGTAACACGGTTCAAAGTTAAGTATAATATAATAATAAATAAAGGAATTTAAGCATGAGCATAAATATAATAATTTGTAAAAAAACCCTCTTATGCTCCCCCCTTTCATAAAAATTATGTTTAACTCTTAACTTTTAATTTTTCTCTTCCCCTTTGACATATATCAAAAAGGAGCAAAAGTTGTTTAACAAAAGAGTTTTTACTTTGTTTAATTTGAAGCTCCCCTTGAACGGTAGCACTTAGCTAAACTTAGCTTTGAAAATAATTTCTTTGAAAAACACTTAGCTAAATTAGAAATTCTTTGAAAATACTTAGCTTTTTCAACAAAAACTTAAATAAACTTAAGCTTTGAAAATTACTTAGTTGGGAAAAAAAACTTAGCTAATCTTAAGTTTTGAAACTGTCATAGCTTTTTTGTAAAAAAAAAAAAGCTTAGCTATATTTTAGCTTTGAAATAATTGCTTGGACAAACACTTAGCTAAACTCTTTGAAAAACTTTGTCAAGTACTTAGCTTTCAAAAGAAGTTGATAAAAATACTTTAGCTTTAAACATATTTTGATAAATACTTAGTTTTAAGAATATTTTGATAAAAACTTAGCTTTATAAATATTTTGGTAAAAACTTACTTTAAAAAAATTTTGATAAAAATACTTAGCTAAGTAATTGATTTCTTTGAAAAATACTTAAAAATACTTTATCCAAGACTTAGTTCCTGTCTTTTTAAAAAATAATTTATTTTCTTTTTCAAAAATAGTTTTTTTAAAAAAAATAAACTTCCTCTTTCAGAAGTATTTTGAACTTTTGAAAAGTTTAATTTTTAAAACCAATGTTTAAAATAAATAAAAATTAATGACTTAACCTTCCTTTCACTCCCCCTTAATTAATGTCAAAAATTTAATTAAGTGATTTTAGTTTGGGAGTCCTAGAGTCCAAGTATGTAAAAAACATAAAAGTTATTATTTATTTTCCTAATTTTCCATCTCACTCATTCTATGTTGTCAAGCATGTTTAGCTTATGAGTGTGTGTGAGACGAAGTTAAGTTAGGTTGATTTTATTTTTAACTTTGAAAAATATTTATGATATTGATGTATATTTCAAAAATAATTTAAGTTAAATTTGGATTTTAACAGTAAAGTATAAGTTTGAATTTTGAATGATTTCAAAATGGTGAAGAAAAAGTATTTTAAATTTAAGTTTTTGAATTTGAAAACATATATGTTTGAGTAATTTTAATTTTAAAACTTTTTAAACAATATTTAAAAATAATTATGATTAAGATTTTAAAAATCAAATCATTTGAAAATAATTTACTTTCATTAAGGATTTTAGAATTAATTGAAATTAATTATACTTTTAAAATTAATTATGATTTGAAACTAATTAATTTTTTGAAATTAATTATGATTTGAAAATAATTATAATTTAATTATGATTTAAAAATAATTAACATTATGATATGAAAGTAATTATAATTTAATTATGATTTGAAAATAATTATGATTTGAAAATTAATTAGATTTTGAAATTAAGATTTCAAAATTAATTAAGTTAACTTAATTGAATTAATTTTAATTAACTTTGGTTTGGTTAACTACTTTATATTTTAAACCTAGGACCATCTAACCCTTTTCTAGATTTTCAATCAGGAAACCTTAATAGTTTTGTGAGATGATTAATTTAATCTTCAATTTAAATTCTAATCTATGGATTGATTTACAATTGAGTTAGACTAAGGTTTTATAGTTAGTCAATTAAATATTTATTTCAATGATTGGCTTCCAGGCTGTGGCGAGACACTAGGTCTTCGTGGATATGGGATCATCCACCACTTCTAGATAAAGTCTTTCAAAAAAATTGGATATTTAATTTCCTTTCTGAAACTCCTCGATCTAACTAGTCAAGTGTGAATCAAGTCTAAGTCCTTATCTATTCTAATCTAAATTAAGCAATTAGTAATCATGAATAACATTTATCAATTAATTACTTATATGCATATTCATGGTAATTATGCATGAATCAAACAAATCAAACATTTATTAGTTAAGTTAACAAGTTATAATTTTAAGTTAACTTTTATGTTGAGTTTTACGCTTACCGATTAATTTAGTGTTTATTTATTGGTTTCATAATTAAAAGACACTTCATTATAGCTTGGTTTATAGAGTTTAAGTTTCACCTTAGACTTGTAATCCAAGTCTAGATTTTGTGATTTGGTTAAATTATTAACAATATTTTCTAATTTATCAATTTTATCTTTTAAAATATTATTTTGTATTTCTAATTTTCTAAGAGTTAATTTTTTATTTTTATTAAACAATTTTGAGTTATTCTTATTTGAATCAACTTTATCCATTGCATTATTAGCATGCATATCTAATTTTTCGAGAGAAATCTATACTAGAGCAAGCGGGATTAGTTAGGGCACATACATATGTTGCAAAAATTATATTTTCATGTAATATAAATTTACTTATCTTGATTTCTCCCTCTAGATTCTTGGGTCTTTTTTCTGGGCATTGACTTTTGTAGTGACCCATTTGTTTGTACTTGGAGCATTCAATGTGCTTCTTCCTTTTTCGGATCGATTTCTCCTTTTCTTCTGGTTGTGTCGGTCGAATCTTACCAGTAGAGCACTTGTTTCTATAGTGTCCTCTCTCCCTACATTTAAAACAAATTATGTGAAATTTACAATTTTACCTTTTAGATCCATGATAGGATTCTCCCCCTTGACTGTTGTCATTTCGAATTTGGACTCAGATTCAGCTATCTCTTCCTTGGCCATCAGTACTATGAAATCGGTCTGATCTAATTCTTCTAAGTCTGGTTCAGAGGTTAACTCTAGAGATTCATACTCAGAGTCAAACTCAGGTTCGATTTGATCTTCTGGCTCTGAAGGAATCTCATGAAGTTTGATCAACTTCTCCCAAAGCTCCTTAGCATTGTTGAACTTTCCAACTCGATCAAGCTCTGAAATTGTTAGTCCGCATAGAAGAGTACATGTTGTTTTTGCATCTGCCTCAATTTTTCTCCTTGTTTGTGTATCCTGTTGGATCAAAAGCGCTAGAGAGGGGGGTGAATAGCGCTTGTGGCTTTCACTTTCATTTCGAAAGAATCAGAAATAAAACATGCAGTAGAAATAATGAAAACAAACACACGAACACCAAGATTTACTTGGTTCGGAGCCTGGGACAACTCCTACTCCAAGGTCGACGCTCGTTGAGCGTTTACTTTGGGCAATCACTATAAGAATGGAAGTTCTTTACAATTTAAGTACAATATTAGAGCAATAGCAAAATTTATATCGACAACAAAAAATAATAAGTTTGAAGCTCCTGGTTGTCAGGGTCTTGCTATAGCTTTTCTGGATCGTCTTTTGAGCAGGACGGAGAAGACAGATTACGATTTCGTTGTTGTATCTTGCTGCTGCTAGAAGATTCCTTATAAAGCCCATTGAGGGCACACTCAACAGCATGGAGGGCACCCTCATCTGTGTCGAATCCGCATCGTGGATGAGTTTCGACCAGGTCACAGTCTATTCGCCTGAGGTCGCCCTCACGCCAGGTCCAGGGCGCCGTCAAGCTCCATTAGGGTGCCCTCGCGCTAGTGTCCAGGGCGCCCTCAAGCTCCATGAGGGCTCCCTCGTGCCTTGCTGCGAGGTTGCTTCTCCAGGTTACTTGAGGCAAACACTCCAATTCACTTCCTGCAAAATACGTTAGTACAACATATCCTGCAGAACAAAATTAGGACATAATAAGACATAGAATTTGACAGTCATCGGACTATCCGGTTCTGACTTCGAATTCCCGACTGAAAACCCTAGGGCGAACCGACACCTACCGTTCCCTCACCGGGGAACGCATCCTCACCTACTCCACTCAGGAGAGTTTACCTGTTGTCAGTTGATCCTCCAAACCAACTGGACTTTTGCTCAGCACCTGAGGTTCCAGGACTTTCCGCTAAATGTCCGCTCCATGACCCACCCAGTCTTTCACCTGATTTGTGACACCATGACTTTCATCCTAAAGTCCTCGACTCTAGGACTTTTGCCCGAACTCCTCGACCCGCCAAGACTTTCCGCCTAGGGTCACCACCCCCTAGGACCTAGGGTTATCTCCCCCTAGGATTTTCCACCTGCCTAACCGCAGCTAGGACTTTTACCTAAGTACACTTAAACTTTTCTACAAACTCATTTAAACATATTAGATCACGAATAACCTTAACTTTGAACCCTTTGACATAATCAAAATACAGGTTCGATTGTCGGATGTTTCCTGCACCAACATATCCCACTTGTCACAAGCGATGGGCACACCTTCTTCAGTTGGGAGTATAAATCCAATCTGGACTATGGTCCATATCTCCACTTGGGTTTTCAGTTGGTGCTCCATCTGGTCTTTCCAGTATCCAAAATCTTTACGGGAGAAAAGAGGAGGACGAGGTGTGCTAGAGCCTTCTTAGTAGGCCATTAAAGAGGAGAAATCTTATACACAATAAGAAAAATAACAAATGTTCTAAGATTTGGTCTTGGATTAGTAGTGTTGGAGAAAATAAAAATAGCAATTTACTAATTTTGATAAAAAAAATATTAAAAATATTAATAAAATTAAAATATATATATTATTATAAATTTTGGTAATTTTGATATTTTGTTAATATTAACTAATGGCGAAAAAATGAGAATGACTTTTTCAAAATAGTTTTGGAGGGAAAAAAATGAAAGGCGTAGACGTGCTAGAGGGGGGTGAATATCACGTGTTGCTTTTTCACTCGTTTCGGAGAACACACAGAATACGCAGCAGAATGAAGAATAAAAAGACAAGCAACGCTAACAAGCTTTCTTTTACTTGGTTCAGAGCCTGTTGCGACTCCTACTCCAAGGCCTGCAATCGTTGATTGCTTTCATTGGATAATCACTATAGATTCGAAAATTGAGTACAAGTACAAATATGCAGCTTACAAGTATTGGTCAAAATTAAACTTGTTACCAATGGCTTGGATAAATAGAATTTCTAGCTTGATCGTCGTCAGAGCAATGTTTAGATATTTTCGAAGTACGCGCAAGAGCTTAAGTTGTTCTTCAAGAATTGTTGTCGAAGCACCTAGTCGAGCCATCCTTTTATAGCCGAGCTTGATTTGATCCAGATTCCCTGATCTCCGGATCAAGTTTGACTCACCGCCGATCGATCGACCGATCTCGCCTGAATTAGTCTGCCTTTTGGTTCTTCTGCTCGGATTGACTTTCTTTGTTCGGTCGACCGATCCCCAGTACATCTGGTCCGATCAACTCGGCTCGACCACCGCTTATCCCCGGTTCAGTCGATCGATCCCTCGGTCAAACCCGGTCCATTCGTTGGAACTCTGCTATGTTTGCTTGGAGGTTAGGTCGACCGATCCCCAGGTTCGGTCGACCGATCCAGGTCGAACATCAACCTGCAGAAAGTGTTAGTCTCCTGCAAAATAGAGTTAGCCATAGCAGATAATATGTAAATAAATAGTTTTGACAGTCTTCGGACTGTCCGATTCTGACTTCAGATTTCCTCCAGAACCCCTAGGTCGAACCGACGTCTACTGCTCCCTCACAAGGGAGTGCGTCCTCACCTATTCCTCTCATGAGAGTTTACTTATTGTCAGACAGGTCCTCCAGATCGACTGGACTTTCCACCTAGGGTTACCGCCCCCTAGGACCTAGGGTTACCACCCCCTAGGGTTTTCCATAGCCTAGGGTTACCACACCCTAGGACCTAGGGTTACCATCCCCTAAGATTTTTCACAGCTTAGGGTTACCACCCCCTAGGATTTCCCATCTATCTAACCGCAGCTAGGACTTTTTCTCACTTAGGATTACTGCCCCCTAGGACCTAAAGTTGTCACCCCCTAGGATTTTCCACTTGCTTAGAATCCACTAGGACTTTTGCCTAAGAACACTTAGGACTTTTCCTGCAAGCTCAATCAACCTTGTTAGATAACAAGAAAACTTAACTTTAGACCGTTTGACATCATCAAAACTCAGGTTATATCATCAGATGCTTCCCACGCCAACACGGATGACTAGTAAAGGGAAAGTCTAAGCAGGTAAAGGGTGAGCGGATGCTTGGAAAGAAGAAAATCTTAAGGGAGTGAACTTTAGGTAGTGAGAAGTTTTGAAGGAGTGAACTCCAAGCAAAGGGGGGAAAACCCTAGGGGAGTGAACCTTAGGAAGTAAGAAGTCTTTGAGAAGTGAACTCCAACCAAAGGGCAAACCTTAGGGGAGTGAACCCTAGGTAGTGAGAATACTTGGAGGAG